>NC_091226.1:4223086-4886859 GCF_040958095.1 Procambarus clarkii
TGCCGTTTTTTTCCACGTTTTTGTGAATTTTCAGTTTATGGGTATTAATTCATTATATATACGATAAAAATAATGCGAACACATAATTGATTAGATAATAACCTTAAATACTTCATTTTCAATCAACTATTTGTTTCTCGTTAAAATACTGAGTAGGATATTGAAAAGGAGAGAAGTTCGGTTTTTATTGCATATATCGACGTTTCAGCCGGATTAGAGCAGTTTTACGTGTACATCTTCCATCGGTAATATAAACGGAAAATCAGGAAAATTCGTATTAATTCTTATGTTAATTCTAATGAAAACAGATTGGTTTTATCATTTGTATTGGAAACAACTTTGTCATATGTCTTTTCTTGGATCTAAATAATACGAAACCTCGCTCTATGATTTGAAGTTAAAATCCCCAAATATGGTTAAATAGTGACTTTTTTCACGTTTTTCATGTAGTTTGACATTACGTAAATATATTCATTTTAACCAATATTTCGATACTATTTCATGTAGTATCACGATATGTGATTTGGCCTTGAAATCTCAGAATTTCGCATAATATTGCATTTTAAGCCAGTTTTCTTGCATTTTGTTTCGTACGAAAAATCATCGAATTTAGCAATTTTTTGACGTTTATCATCGCCTTTTCCTTCATGTGATTTACACAAAATATCATCGAATTAGGAAATATTTTGCCGTTTTTCAACGTTTTTCTGAATTTTCAGTCTTTGGGTATTAATTCATTAAATATACGATAAAAATGATGCAAACACATAATTGATTGGAAATTATCCTTAAATACTTCATTTTCAATCAACTATTTGTTTCTCGTTAAAATACTGAGTAGGATATTGAAAAGGGGAGAAGTTCGGTTTTTATTGCATATATCGACGTTTCAGCCGGATTAGAACGGTTTTACGTTTACATCTTCTATCGGTAATATAAACAGAAAATCAGGAACATTTTAGTTAATTCTAATGAAAACACATTGGTTTTTATCATTTGTATTGGAAACAACATTGTCATATGTCTTTTCTATGATCTAAATAATACGAAACCTCGCTCTATGATTTGAAGTTAAAATCCTCAAATATGGTTAAATAGTGACTTTTTCACGTTTTTCACGTAGTTTGACATTACGTAAATATATTCGTTTTTACCAATATTTCGATACTATTTCATGTAGTATCACGATATGTGATTTGGCCTTCAAATCTCAGAATTTCGTATAATATTGCATTTTAAGCAAGTTTTCTTACATTTTGTTTCGTACAAAAAATCATCGAATTTAGCAATATTTTGACGTTTATCATCGCCTTTTCCTTCATGTGATTTAAACAAAATATCATCGAATTAGGAAATATTTTGCCGTTTTTCCACGTTTTTGTGAATTTTCAGTCTTTGGGTATTAATTCATTAAATATACGATAAAAATGATGCAAACACATAATTGATTGGAAATTATCCTTAAATACATCATTTTCAATCAACTATTTGTTTCTCGTTAAAATACTGAGTAGGATATTGAAAAGGGGAGAAGTTCGGTTTTTATTGCATATATCGACGTTTCAGCCGGATTAGAGCGGTTTTACGTTTACATCTTCCATCGGTAATATAAACGGAAAATCAGGAACATTCTAATTAATTCTTATGTTAATTCTGATGAAAACAGATTGGTTTTATCATTTGTATTGGAAACAACCTTGTCATATGTCTTTTCTTGGATCTAAATAATACGAAACTTCGCTCCATGATTTGAAGTTAAAATCCTCAAATATGGTTAAATAGTGACTTTTTTCACGTTTTTCATGTAGTTTGACATTACGTAAATATATTCATTTTTACCAATATTTCGATACTATTTCATGTAGTATCACGATATGTGATTTGGCCTTGAAATCTCAGAATGTCGCATAATATTGCATTTTAAGCAAGTTTTCTTGCATTTTGTTTCTTACGAAAAATCATCAAATTTAGCAATATTTTGACGTTCATCATCCCCTTTTTCCTTTATGTGATTTAAACAAAATATCATCGAATTAGGCAATATTTTGCCGTTTTTCCACGTTTTTGTGAATTTTCAGTTTATGGGTATTAATTCATTATATATACGATAAAAATGATGCAACCACATAATTGATTAGATAATAACCTTAAATACTTAATTTTCAATCAACTATTTGTTTCTCGTTAAAATACTGAGTAGGAAATTGAAAAGGGGAGAAGTTCGGTTTTTATTGCATATATCGACGTTTCAGCCGGATATGAGCGGTTTTACGCTTACATCTTCCATCGGTAATATAAACGGAAAATCAGGAAAATTCGTATTAATTCTTATGTTAATTCTAATGAAAACAGATTGGTTTTATCATTTGTATTGGAAACAACTTTGTCATATGTCTTTTCTTGGATCTAAATAATACGAAACCTCGCTCTATGATTTGAAGTTAAAATCCTCAAATATGGTTAAATAGTGACTTTTTTCACGTTTTTCATGTAGTTTGACATTACGTAAATATATTCATTTTTACCAATATTTCGATACTCTTTTATGTAGTATCACGATATGTGATTTGGCATTCAAATCTCAGAATTTCGCATAATATTGCATTTTAAGCAAGTTTTCTTGCTTTTTGTTTCGTACGAAAAATCATCGAATTTAGCAATATTTTGACGTTTATCATCGCCTTTTCCTTCATGTGATTTAAACAAAATATCATCGAATTAGGAAATATTTTGCCGTTTTTCCACGTTTTTGTGAATTTTCAGTCTTTGGGTATTAATTCATTATATATACGATAAAAATGATGCAAACACATAATTGATTGGAAATTATCCTTAAATACTTCATTTTCAATCAACTATTTGTTTCTCGTTAAAATACTGAGTAGGATATTGAAAAGGGGAGAAGTTCGGTTTTTAATGCATATATCGACGTTTCAGCCGGATTAGAGCGGTTTTACGTTTACATCTTCCATCGGTAATATAAACGGAAAATCAGGAACATTCTAATTAATTCTTATGTTAATTCTAATGAAAACAGATTGGTTTTATCATTTGTATTGGAAACAACCTTGTCATATGTCTTTTCTTGGATCTAAATAATACGAAACCTCGCTCTATGATTTGAAGTTAAAATCCTCAAATATGGTTAAATAGTGACTTTTTTCACGTTTTTCATGTTGTTTGACATTACGTAAATATATTCATTTTAACCAATATTTCGATACTATTTCATGTAGTATCACGATATGTGATTTGGCCTTGAAATCTCAGAATGTCGCATAATATTGCATTTTAAGCAAGTTTTCTTGCATTTTGTTTCTTACGAAAAATCATCAAATTTAGCAATATTTTGACGTTCATCATCCCCTTTTTCCTCTATGTGATTTAAACAAAATATCATCGAATTGGGGCAATATTTTGCCGTTTTTCCACGTTATTGTGAATTTTCAGTTTATGGGTATTAATTCATTATATATACGATAAAAATGATGCAAACACATAATTGATTAGATAATAACCTTAAATACTTCATTTTCAATCATCTATTTGTTTCTCGTTAAAATACTGAGTAGGATATTGAAAAGGGGAGAAGTTCTGTTTTTATTGCATATATCGACATTTCAGCAAGAATAGAGCGGTTTTCGTGTACATCTTCCTTCGGTAATATTAACGGAAAATCAGGAACATTTTAATTAATTCTAATGAAAACACATTGGTTTTTATCATTTGTATTGGAAACAACATTGTCATATGTCTTTTCTTGGATCTAAATAATACGAAACTTCGCTCTATGATTTGAAGTTAAAATCCTCATATATGGTTAAATAGCGACTTTTTTCACGTTTTTCTTGTAGTTTGACATTACGTAAATATATTCATTTTTACCAATATTTCGATACTATTTCATGTAGTATCACGATATGTGATTTGGCCTTGAAATCTCAGAATTTCGCATAATATTGCATTTTAAGCAAGTTTTCTTGCTTTTTGTTTCGTACGAAAAATCATCGAATTTAGCAATATTTTGACGTTTATCATCGCCTTTTCCTTCATGTGATTTAAACAAAATATCATCGAATTAGGAAATATTTTGCCGTTTTTCCACGTTTTTGTAAATTTTCAGTCTTTGGGTATTAATTCATTAAATATACGATAAAAATGATGCAAACACATAATTGATTGGAAATTAACCTTAAATACTTCATTTTCAATCAACTATTTGTTTCTCGTTAAAATACTGAGTAGGATATTGAAAAGGGGAGAAGTTCGGTTTTTATTGCATATATCGACGTTTCAGCCGGATTAGAGCGGTTTTACGTGTACATCTTCCATCGGTAATATAAACGGAAAATCAGGAAAATTCGTATTAATTCTTATGTTAATTCTAATGAAAACAGATTGGTTTTATCATTTGTATTGGAAACAACCTTGTCATATGTCTTTTCTTGGATCTAAATAATACGAAACCTCGCTCCATGATTTGAAGTTAAAATCCTCAAATATGGTTAAATAGTGAATTTTTTTAACGTTTTTCATGTAGTTTGACATTACGTAAATATATTCATTTTTTAGCAATATTTCGATACTGTTTCATGTAGTATCACGATATGTGATTTGGCCTTGAAATCTCGGAATGTCGCAAAATATTGCATTTTAAGCAAGTTTTCTTGTATTTTGTTTCGTACGAAAAATCATCGAATTTAGCAATATTTTGACGTTTATTATCTCCTTTTCCTTCATGTTATTAAAACAAAATATCATCGAATTAGAAAATATTTTGCCGTTTTTCCACGTTTTTGTGAATTTTCAGTTTATGGGTATTAATTCATTATATATACGATAAAAATGATGCAAACATATAATTGATTAGAAAATAACCTTAAATACTTCATTTTCAATCAACTATTTTTTTCTCGTTAAAATACTGAGTAAGATATTGAAAAGGGGAGAAGTTCTGTTTTTATTGCATATATTGAAATTTCAGCCGGAATAGAGCGGTTTTCGTGTACATCTTCCATCGGTAATATAAACGGAAAATCAGGAACATTTCAATTAATTCTAATGAAAACACATTGGTTTTTATCATTTGTATTGGAAACAACATTGTCATATGTCTTTTCTTGGATCTAAATAATACGAAACCTCGCTCTATGATATGAAGTTAAAATCCTTATATATGGTTAAATAGTGACTTTTTTCATGTTTTTCAAGTAGTTTGACATTACGTAAATATATTCATTTTTACCAATATTTCGATACTATTTCATGTAGTATCACGATATGTGATTTGGCCTTCAAATCTCAGAATGTCGGATAATATTGCATTTTAAGCAAGTTTTCTTGCATTTTGTTTCGTACGAAAAATCATCGAATTTAGCAATATTTTGACGTTTATCATCCCCCCTTTTCCTCTATGATTTAAACAAAATATCATCGAATTAGGCAATATTTTGCCGTTTTTCCACGTTTCTGTGAATTTTCAGTTTATGGGTATTAATTCTTTATATATACGATAAAAATGATGCAAACACATAATTGATTAGATAAAAACCTTAAATACTTCATTTTCAATCAACTATTTGTTTCTCGTTAAAATACTGAGTAGGATATTGAAAAGGGGAGAAGTTCTGTTTTTATTGCATATATCGACGTTTCAGCCGGAATAGAGCGGTTTTACGTGTACATCTTCCATCGGTAATATAAACGGAAAATCAGGAACATTCTAATTAATTCTAATGTTAATTCTAATGAAAACAGGTTGGTTTTATCATTTGTATTGGAAACAACTTTGTCATATGTCTTTTCTTGGATCTAAATAATACGAAACCTCGCTATATGATTTGAAGTTAAAATCCTCAAATATGGTTAAATAGTGACTTTTTTCACGTTTTTCATGTAGTTTGACATTACGTAAATATATTCATTTTTTACCAATATTTCGATACTATTTCATGTAGTATCACGATATGTGATTTGGCCTTGAAATCTCAGAATGTCGCATAATATTGCATTTGAAGCAAGTTTTCTTGTATTTTGTTTCGTACGAAAAATCATCGAATTTAGCAATATTTTGACGTTTATTATCTCCTTTTCCTTCATGTTATTAAAACAAAATATCATCGAATTAGGCAATATTTTGCCGTTTTTCCACGTTTTTGTGAATTTTCAGTTTATGGGTATTAATTCATTATATATACGATAAAAATGATGCAAACACATAATTGATTGGAAATTAACCTTAAATACTTCATTTTCAATCAACTATTTGTTTCTCGTTAAAATACTGAGTAGGATATTGAAAAGGGGAGAAGTTCGGTTTTTATTGCATATATCGACGTTTCAGCCGGATTTGATCGGTTTTACGTTTACATCTTCCATCGGTAATATAAACGGAAAATCAGGAACATTCTAATTAATTCTAATGTTAATTCTAATGAAAACAGATTGGTTTTATCATTTGTATTGGATACAACCTTGTCATATGTCTTTTCTTAAATCTAAATAATACGAAACCTCGCTCTATGATTTGAAGTTAAAATCCTCAAATATGGTTAAATAGTGACTTTTTTCACGTTTTTCATGTAGTTTGACATTACGCAAATATATTCATTTTCACCAATATTTCGATACTATTTCATGTAGTATCACGATATGTGATTTGGCCTTGAAATCTCAGAATGTCGCATAATATTGCATTTTAAGCAAGTTTTCTTGCATTTTGTTTCGTACGAAAAATCATCGAATTTAGCAATATTTTGACGTTTATTATCTCCTTTTCCTTCATGTTATTAAAACAAAATATCGAATTAGGCAATATTTTGCCGTTTTTCCACGTTTTTGTGAATTTTCAGTTTATGGGTATTAATTCATTATATATACGATAAAAATGATGCAAACACATAATTGATTGGAAATTAACCTTAAATACTTCATTTTCAATCAACTATTTGTTTCTCGTTAAAATACTGAGTAGGATATTGAAAAGGGGAGAAGTTCGGTTTTTATTGCATATATCGACGTTTCAGCCGGATTTGAGCGGTTTTACGTTTACATCTTCCATCGGTAATATAAACGGAAAATCAGGAACATTCTAATTAATTCTAATGTTAATTCTAATGAAAACAGATTGGTTTTATCATTTGTATTGGATACAACCTTGTCATATGTCTTTTTCTTGGATCTAAATACTACGAAACCTCGCTCTATGATTTGAAGTTAAAATCCTCAAATATGGTTAAATAGTGACTTTTTTCACGTTTTTCATGTAGTTTGACATTACGCAAATATATTCATTTTCACCAATATTTCGATACTATTTCATGTAGTATCACGATATGTGATTTGGCCTTGAAATCTCAGAATGTCGCATAATATTGCATTTGATGCAAGTTTTCTTGCATTTTGTTTCGTACGAAAAATCATTGAATTTAGCAATATTTTGACGTTTATTATCTCCTTTTCCTTCATGTTATTAAAACAAAATATCATCGAATTAGGCAATATTTTGCCGTTTTTCCACGTTTTTGTGAATTTTCAGTTTATGGGTATTAATTCATTATATATACGATAAAAATGATGCAAACACATAATTGATTGGAAATTAACCTTAAATACTTCATTTTCAATCAACTATTTGTTTCTCGTTAAAATACTGAGTAGGATATTGAAAAGGGGAGAAGTTCGGTTTTTATTGCATATATCGACGTTTCAGCCGGATTTGAGCGGTTTTACAACTTCCATCGGTAATATAAACGGAAAATCAGGAACATTCTAATTAATTCTAATGTTAATTCTAATGAAAACAGATTGGTTTTATCATTTGTATTGGATACAACCTTGTCATATGTCTTTTCTTAAATCTAAATAATACGAAACCTCGCTCTATGATTTGAAGTTAAAATCCTCAAATATGGTTAAATAGTGACTTTTTTCACGTTTTTCATGTAGTTTGACATTACGCAAATATATTCATTTTCACCAATATTTCGATACTATTTCATGTAGTATCACGATATGTGATTTGGCCTTGAAATCTCAGAATGTCGCATAATATTGCATTTTAAGCAAGTTTTCTTGCATTTTGTTTCGTACGAAAAATCATCGAATTTAGCAATATTTTGACGTTTATTATCTCCTTTTCCTTCATGTTATTAAAACAAAATATCATCGAATTAGGCAATATTTTGCCGTTTTTCCACGTTTTTGTGAATTTTCAGTTTATGGGTATTAATTCATTATATATACGATAAAAATGATGCAAACACATAATTGATTGGAAATTAACCTTAAATACTTCATTTTCAATCAACTATTTGTTTCTCGTTAAAATACTGAGTGGGATATTGAAAAGGGGAGAAGTTCGGTTTTTATTGCATATATCGACGTTTCAGCCGGATTAGAGCGGTTTTACGTGTACATCTTCCATCGGTAATATAAACGGAAAATCAGGAAAATTCGTATTAATTCTTATGTTAATTCTAATGAAAACAGATTGGTTTTATCATTTGTATTGGAAACAACCTTGTCATATGTCTTTTCTTGGATCTAAATAATACGAAACCTCGCTCCATGATTTGAAGTTAAAATCCTCAAATATGGTTAAATAGTGAATTTTTTTAACGTTTTTCATGTAGTTTGACATTACGTAAATATATTCATTTTTTAGCAATATTTCGATACTGTTTCATGTAGTATCACGATATGTGATTTGGCCTTGAAATCTCAGAATGTCGCAAAATATTGCATTTTAAGCAAGTTTTCTTGTATTTTGTTTCGTACGAAAAATCATCGAATTTAGCAATATTTTGACGTTTATTATCTCCTTTTCCTTCATGTTATTAAAACAAAATATCATCGAATTAGAAAATATTTTGCCGTTTTTCAACGTTTTTGTGAATTTTCAGTTTATGGGTATTAATTCATTATATATACGATAAAAATGATGCAAACATATAATTGATTAGAAAATAACCTTAAATACTTCATTTTCAATCAACTATTTTTTTCTCGTTAAAATACTGAGTAAGATATTGAAAAGGGGAGAAGTTCTGTTTTTATTGCATATATTGAAATTTCAGCCGGAATAGAGCGGTTTTCGTGTACATCTTCCATCGGTAATATAAACGGAAAATCAGGAACATTTCAATTAATTCTAATGAAAACACATTGGTTTTTATCATTTGTATTGGAAACAACATTGTCATATGTCTTTTCTTGGATCTAAATAATACGAAACCTCGCTCTATGATATGAAGTTAAAATCCTTATATATGGTTAAATAGTGACTTTTTTCATGTTTTTCAAGTAGTTTGACATTACGTAAATATATTCATTTTTACCAATATTTCGATACTATTTCATGTAGTATCACGATATGTGATTTGGCCTTCAAATCTCAGAATGTCGGATAATATTGCATTTTAAGCAAGTTTTCTTGCATTTTGTTTCGTACGAAAAATCATCGAATTTAGCAATATTTTGACGTTTATCATCCCCCCTTTTCCTCTATGATTTAAACAAAATATCATCGAATTAGGCAATATTTTGCCGTTTTTCCACGTTTCTGTGAATTTTCAGTTTATGGGTATTAATTCTTTATATATACGATAAAAATGATGCAAACACATAATTGATTAGATAAAAACCTTAAATACTTCATTTTCAATCAACTATTTGTTTCTCGTTAAAATACTGAGTAGGATATTGAAAAGGGGAGAAGTTCTGTTTTTATTGCATATATCGACGTTTCAGCCGGAATAGAGCGGTTTTACGTGTACATCTTCCATCGGTAATATAAACGGAAAATCAGGAACATTCTAATTAATTCTAATGTTAATTCTAATGAAAACAGGTTGGTTTTATCATTTGTATTGGAAACAACTTTGTCATATGTCTTTTCTTGGATCTAAATAATACGAAACCTCGCTATATGATTTGAAGTTAAAATCCTCAAATATGGTTAAATAGTGACTTTTTTCACGTTTTTCATGTAGTTTGACATTACGTAAATATATTCATTTTTTACCAATATTTCGATACTATTTCATGTAGTATCACGATATGTGATTTGGCCTTGAAATCTCAGAATGTCGCATAATATTGCATTTGAAGCAAGTTTTCTTGTATTTTGTTTCGTACGAAAAATCATCGAATTTAGCAATATTTTGACGTTTATTATCTCCTTTTCCTTCATGTTATTAAAACAAAATATCATCGAATTAGGCAATATTTTGCCGTTTTTCAACGTTTTTGTGAATTTTCAGTTTATGGGTATTAATTCATTATATATACGATAAAAATGATGCAAACACATAATTGATTGGAAATTAACCTTAAATACTTCATTTTCAATCAACTATTTGTTTCTCGTTAAAATACTGAGTAGGATATTGAAAAGGGGAGAAGTTCGGTTTTTATTGCATATATCGACGTTTCAGCCGGATTTGAGCGGTTTTACGTTTACATCTTCCATCGGTAATATAAACGGAAAATCAGGAACATTCTAATTAATTCTAATGTTAATTCTAATGAAAACAGATTGGTTTTATCATTTGTATTGGATACAACCTTGTCATATGTCTTTTCTTAAATCTAAATAATACGAAACCTCGCTCTATGATTTGAAGTTAAAATCCTCAAATATGGTTAAATAGTGACTTTTTTCACGTTTTTCATGTAGTTTGACATTACGCAAATATATTCATTTTCACCAATATTTCGATACTATTTCATGTAGTATCACGATATGTGATTTGGCCTTGAAATCTCAGAATGTCGCATAATATTGCATTTTAAGCAAGTTTTCTTGCATTTTGTTTCGTACGAAAAATCATCGAATTTAGCAATATTTTGACGTTTATTATCTCCTTTTCCTTCATGTTATTAAAACAAAATATCATCGAATTAGGCAATATTTTGCCGTTTTTCCACGTTTTTGTGAATTTTCAGTTTATGGGTATTAATTCATTATATATACGATAAAAATGATGCAAACACATAATTGATTGGAAATTAACCTTAAATACTTCATTTTCAATCAACTATTTGTTTCTCGTTAAAATACTGAGTAGGATATTGAAAAGGGGAGAAGTTCGGTTTTTATTGCATATATCGACGTTTCAGCCGGATTTGAGCGGTTTTACGTTTACATCTTCCATCGGTAATATAAACGGAAAATCAGGAACATTCTAATTAATTCTAATGTTAATTCTAATGAAAACAGATTGGTTTTATCATTTGTATTGGATACAACCTTGTCATATGTCTTTTCTTGGATCTAAATACTACGAAACCTCGCTCTATGATTTGAAGTTAAAATCCTCAAATATGGTTAAATAGTGACTTTTTTCACGTTTTTCATGTAGTTTGACATTACGCAAATATATTCATTTTCACCAATATTTCGATACTATTTCATGTAGTATCACGATATGTGATTTGGCCTTGAAATCTCAGAATGTCGCATAATATTGCATTTGATGCAAGTTTTCTTGCATTTTGTTTCGTACGAAAAATCATTGAATTTAGCAATATTTTGACGTTTATTATCTCCTTTTCCTTCATGTTATTAAAACAAAATATCATCGAATTAGGCAATATTTTGCCGTTTTTCCACGTTTTTGTGAATTTTCAGTTTATGGGTATTAATTCATTATATATACGATAAAAATGATGCAAACACATAATTGATTGGAAATTAACCTTAAATACTTCATTTTCAATCAACTATTTGTTTCTCGTTAAAATACTGAGTAGGATATTGAAAAGGGGAGAAGTTCGGTTTTTATTGCATATATCGACGTTTCAGCCGGATTTGAGCGGTTTTACGTTTACATCTTCCATCGGTAATATAAACGGAAAATCAGGAACATTCTAATTAATTCTAATGTTAATTCTAATGAAAACAGATTGGTTTTATCATTTGTATTGGATACAACCTTGTCATATGTCTTTTCTTAAATCTAAATAATACGAAACCTCGCTCTATGATTTGAAGTTAAAATCCTCAAATATGGTTAAATAGTGACTTTTTTCACGTTTTTCATGTAGTTTGACATTACGCAAATATATTCATTTTCACCAATATTTCGATACTATTTCATGTAGTATCACGATATGTGATTTGGCCTTGAAATCTCAGAATGTCGCATAATATTGCATTTTAAGCAAGTTTTCTTGCATTTTGTTTCGTACGAAAAATCATCGAATTTAGCAATATTTTGACGTTTATTATCTCCTTTTCCTTCATGTTATTAAAACAAAATATCATCGAATTAGGCAATATTTTGCCGTTTTTCCACGTTTTTGTGAATTTTCAGTTTATGGGTATTAATTCATTATATATACGATAAATATTATGCAAACACATAATTGAATAGATAATAACCTTAAATACTTCATTTTCAATCAACTATTTGTTTCTCGTTAAAATACTGAGTAAGATATTGAAAAGGGGAGAAGTTCTGTTTTTATTGCATATATTGAAATTTCAGCCGGAATAGAGCGGTTTTCGTGTACATCTTCCATCGGTAATATAAACGGAAAATCAGGAACATTTCAATTAATTCTAATGAAAACACATTGGTTTTTATCATTTGTATTGGAAACAACATTGTCATATGTCTTTTCTTGGATCTAAATAATACGAAACCTCGCTCTATGATTTGAAGTTAAAATCCTTATATATGGTTAAATAGTGACTTTTTTCATGTTTTTCAAGTAGTTTGACATTACGTAAATATATTCATTTTTACCAATATTTCGATACTATTTCATGTAGTATCACGATATGTGATTTGACCTTCAAATCTCAGAATGTCGGATAATATTGCATTTTAAGCAAGTTTTCTTGCATTTTGTTTCGTACGAAAAATCATCGAATTTAGCAATATTTTGACGTTTATCATCCCCCCTTTTCCTCTATGATTTAAACAAAATATCATCGAATTAGGCAATATTTTGCCGTTTTTCCACGTTTCTGTGAATTTTCAGTTTATGGGTATTAATTCATTATATATACGATAAAAATGATGCAAACACATAATTGATTAGATAATAACCTTAAATACTTCATTTTCAATCAACTATTTGTTTCTCGTTAAAATACTGAGTAGGATATTGAAAAGGGGAGAAGTTCTGTTTTTATTGCATATATCGACGTTTCAGCCGGAATAGAGCGGTTTTACGTGTACATCTTCCATCGGTAATATAATCGGAAAATCAGGAACATTCTAATTAATTCTAATGTTAATTCTAATGAAAACAGATTGGTTTTATCATTCGTATTGGAAACAACTTTGTCATATGTCTTTTCTTGGATCTAAATAATACGAAACCTCGCTATATGATTTGAAGTTAAAATCCTCAAATATGGTTAAATAGTGACTTTTTTCACGTTTTTCATGTAGTTTGACATTACGTAAATATATTCATTTTTACCAATATTTCGATACTATTTCATGTAGTATCACGATATGTGATTTGCCCTTGAAATCTCAGAATGTCGCATAATATTGCATTTGAAGCAAGTTTTCTTGTATTTTGTTTCGTACGAAAAATCATCGAATTTAGCAATATTTTGACGTTTATTATCTCCTTTTCCTTCATGTTATTAAAACTAAATATCATCGAATTAGGCAATATTTTGCCGTTTTTCCACGTTTTTGTGAATTTTCAGTTTATGGGTATTAATTCATTATATATACGATAAAAATGATGCAAACACATAATTGATTAGATAATAACCTTAAATACTTCATTTTCAATCAACTATTTGTTTCTCGTTAAAATACTGAGTAGGATATTGAAAAGGAGAGAAGTTCGGTTTTTATTGCATATATCGACGTTTCAGCCGGATTAGAGCAGTTTTACGTGTACATCTTCCATCGGTAATATAAACGGAAAATCAGGAAAATTCGTATTAATTCTTATGTTAATTCTAATGAAAACAGATTGGTTTTATCATTTGTATTGGAAACAACTTTGTCATATGTCTTTTCTTGGATCTAAATAATACGAAACCTCGCTCTATGATTTGAAGTTAAAATCCTCAAATATGGTTAAATAGTGACTTTTTTCACGTTTTTCATGTAGTTTGACATTACGTAAATATATTCATTTTTACCAATATTTCGATACTATTTCATGTAGTATCACGATATGTGATTTGGCATTCAAATCTCAGAATTTCGCATAATATTGCATTTTAAGCAAGTTTTCTTGCTTTTTGTTTCGTACGAAAAATCATCGAATTTAGCAATATTTTGACGTTTATCATCGCCTTTTCCTTCATGTGATTTAAACAAAATATCATCGAATTAGGAAATATTTTGCCGTTTTTCCACGTTTTTGTGAATTTTCAGTCTTTGGGTATTAATTCATTAAATATACGATAAAAATGATGCAAACACATAATTGATTGGAAATTATCCTTAAATACTTCATTTTCAATCAACTATTTGTTTCTCGTTAAAATACTGAGTAGGATATTGAAAAGGGGAGAAGTTCGGTTTTTACTGCATATATCGACGTTTCAGCCGGATTAGAGCGGTTTTACGTTTACATCTTCCATCGGTAATATAAACGGAAAATCAGGAACATTCTAATTAATTCTTATGTTAATTCTGATGAAAACAGATTGGTTTTATCATTTGTATTGGAAACAACCTTGTCATATGTCTTTTCTTGGATCTAAATAATACGAAACCTCGCTCTATGATTTGAAGTTAAAATCCTCAAATATGGTTAAATAGTGACTTTTTTCACGTTTTTCATGTTGTTTGACATTACGTAAATATATTCATTTTAACCAATATTTCGATACTATTTCATGTAGTATCACGATATGTGATTTGGCCTTGAAATCTCAGAATGTCGCATAATATTGCATTTTAAGCAAGTTTTCTTGCATTTTGTTTCTTACGAAAAATCATCAAATTTAGCAATATTTTGACGTTCATCATCCCCTTTTTCCTCTATGTGATTTAAACAAAATATCATCGAATTGGGGCAATATTTTGCCGTTTTTCCACGTTTTTGTGAATTTTCAGTTTATGGGTATTAATTCATTATATATACGATAAAAATGATGCAACCACATAATTGATTAGATAATAACCTTAAATACTTCATTTTCAATCAACTATTTGTTTCTCGTTAAAATACTGAGTAGGATATTGAAAAGGGGAGAAGTTCGGTTTTTATTGCATATATCGACGTTTCAGCCGGATTAGAGCAGTTTTACGTTTACATCTTCCATCGGTAATATAAACGGAAAATCAGGAAAATTCGTATTAATTCTTATGTTAATTCTAATGAAAACAGATTGGTTTTATCATTTGTATTGGAAACAACTTTGTCATATGTCTTTTCTTGGATCTAAATAATACGAAACCTCGCATTTGATTTGAAGTTAAAATCCTCAAATATGGTTAAATAGTGACTTTTTTCACGTTTTTCATGTAGTTTGACATTACGTAAATATATTCATTTTTACCAATATTTCGATACTATTTCATGTAGTATCACGATATGTGATTTGGCCTTGAAATCTCAGAATTTCGCATAATATTGCATTTTAAGCAAGTTTTCTTGCATTTTGTTTCGTACGAAAAATCATCGAATTTAGCAATTTTTTGACGTTTATCATCGCCTTTTCCTTCATGTGATTTACACAAAATATCATCGAATTAGGAAATATTTTGCCGTTTTTCAACGTTTTTCTGAATTTTCAGTCTTTGGGTATTAATTCATTAAATATATGATAAAAATGATGCAAACACATAATTGATTGGAAATTATCCTTAAATACTTCATTTTTAATCAACTATTTGTTTCTCGTTAAAATACTGAGTAGGATATTGAAAAGGGGAGAAGTTCGGTTTTTATTGCATATATCGACGTTTCAGCCGGATTAGAACGGTTTTACGTTTACATCTTCCATCGGTAATATAAACAGAAAATCAGGAACATTTTAGTTAATTCTAATGAAAACACATTGGTTTTTATCATTTGTATTGGAAACAACATTGTCATATGTCTTTTCTATGATCTAAATAATACGAAACCTCGCTCTATGATTTGAAGTTAAAATCCTCAAATATGGTTAAATAGTGACTTTTTCACGTTTTTCACGTAGTTTGACATTACGTAAATATATTCGTTTTTACCAATATTTCGATACTATTTCATGTAGTATCACGATATGTGATTTGGCCTTCAAATCTCAGAATTTCGTATAATATTGCATTTTAAGCAAGTTTTCTTACATTTTGTTTCGTACAAAAAATCATCGAATTTAGCAATATTTTGACGTTTATCATCGCCTTTTCCTTCATGTGATTTAAACAAAATATCATCGAATTAGGAAATATTTTGCCGTTTTTCCACGTTTTTGTGAATTTTCAGTCTTTGGGTATTAATTCATTAAATATACGATAAAAATGATGCGAACACATAATTGATTGGAAATTATCCTTAAATACTTCATTTTCAATCAACTATTTGTTTCTCGTTAAAATACTGAGTAGGATATTGAAAAGGGGAGAAGTTCGGTTTTTATTGCATATATCGACGTTTCAGCCGGATTAGAGCGGTTTTACGTTTACATCTTCCATCGGTAATATAAACGGAAAATCAGGAACATTCTAATTAATTCTTATGTTAATTCTGATGAAAACAGATTGGTTTTATCATTTGTATTGGAAACAACCTTGTCATATGTCTTTTCTTGGATCTAAATAATACGAAACTTCGCTCCATGATTTGAAGTTAAAATCCTCAAATATGGTTAAATAGTGACTTTTTTCACGTTTTTCATGTAGTTTGACATTACGTAAATATATTCATTTTTACCAATATTTCGATACTATTTCACGTAGTATCACGATATGTGATTTGGCCTTGAAATCTCAGAATGTCGCATAATATTGCATTTTAAGCAAGTTTTCTTGCATTTTGTTTCTTACGAAAAATCATCAAATTTAGCAATATTTTGACATTCATCATCCCCTTTTTCCTTTATGTGATTTAAACAAAATATCATCGAATTAGGCAATATTTTGCCGTTTTTCCACGTTTTTGTGAATTTTCAGTTTAAGGGTATTAATTCATTATATATACGATAAAAATGATGCAACCACATAATTGATTAGATAATAACCTTAAATACTTCATTTTCAATCAACTATTTGTTTCTCGTTAAAATACTGAGTAGGATATTGAAAAGGGGAGAAGTTCGGTTTTTATTGCATATATCGACGTTTCAGCCGGATTAGAGCAGTTTTACGTTTACATCTTCCATCGGTAATATAAACGGAAAATCAGGAAAATTCGTATTAATTCTTATGTTAATTCTAATGAAAACAGATTGGTTTTATCATTTGTATTGGAAACAACTTTGTCATATGTCTTTTCTTGGATCTAAATAATACGAAACCTCGCATTTGATTTGAAGTTAAAATCCTCAAATATGGTTAAATAGTGACTTTTTTCACGTTTTTCATGTAGTTTGACATTACGTAAATATATTCATTTTTACCAATATTTCGATACTATTTCATGTAGTATCACGATATGTGATTTGGCCTTGAAATCTCAGAATTTCGCATAATATTGCATTTTAAGCAAGTTTTCTTGCATTTTGTTTCGTACGAAAAATCATCGAATTTAGCAATATTTTGACGTTTATCATCGCCTTTTCCTTCATGTGATTTAAACAAAATATCATCGAATTAGGAAATATTTTGCCGTTTTTCCACGTTTTTGTGAATTTTCAGTCTTTGGGTATTAATTCATTATATATACGATAAAAATGATGCAAACACATAATTGATTGGAAATTATCCTTAAATACTTCATTTTCAATCAACTATTTGTTTCTCGTTAAAATACTGAGTAGGATATTGAAAAGGGGAGAAGTTCGGTTTTTAATGCATATATCGACGTTTCAGCCGGATTAGAGCGGTTTTACGTTTACATCTTCCATCGGTAATATAAACGGAAAATCAGGAACATTCTAATTAATTCTTATGTTAATTCTAATGAAAACAGATTGGTTTTATCATTTGTATTGGAAACAACCTTGTCATATGTCTTTTCTTGGATCTAAATAATACGAAACCTCGCTCTATGATTTGAAGTTAAAATCCTTATATATGGTTAAATAGTGACTTTTTTCATGTTTTTCAAGTAGTTTGACATTACGTAAATATATTCATTTTTACCAATATTTCGATACTATTTCATGTAGTATCACGATATGTGATTTGGCCTTCAAATCTCAGAATGTCGGATAATATTGCATTTTAAGCAAGTTTTCTTGCATTTTGTTTCGTACGAAAAATCATCGAATTTAGCAATATTTTGACGTTTATCATCCCCCCTTTTCCTCTATGATTTAAACAAAATATCATCGAATTAGGCAATATTTTGCCGTTTTTCCACGTTTCTGTGAATTTTCAGTTTATGGGTATTAATTCATTATATATACGATAAAAATGATGCAAACACATAATTGATTAGATAATAACCTTAAATACTTCATTTTCAATCAACTATTTGTTTCTCGTTAAAATACTGAGTAGGATATTGAAAAGGGGAGAAGTTCTGTTTTTATTGCATATATCGACGTTTCAGCCGGAATAGAGCGGTTTTACGTGTACATCTTCCATCGGTAATATAATCGGAAAATCAGGAACATTCTAATTAATTCTAATGTTAATTCTAATGAAAACAGATTGGTTTTATCATTCGTATTGGAAACAACTTTGTCATATGTCTTTTCTTGGATCTAAATAATACGAAACCTCGCTATATGATTTGAAGTTAAAATCCTCAAATATGGTTAAATAGTGACTTTTTTCACGTTTTTCATGTAGTTTGACATTACGTAAATATATTCATTTTTTACCAATATTTCGATACTATTTCATGTAGTATCACGATATGTGATTTGCCCTTGAAATCTCAGAATGTCGCATAATATTGCATTTGAAGCAAGTTTTCTTGTATTTTGTTTCGTACGAAAAATCATCGAATTTAGCAATATTTTGACGTTTATTATCTCCTTTTCCTTCATGTTATTAAAACTAAATATCATCGAATTAGGCAATATTTTGCCGTTTTTCCACGTTTTTGTGAATTTTCAGTTTATGGGTATTAATTCATTATATATACGATAAAAATGATGCAAACACATAATTGATTAGATAATAACCTTAAATACTTCATTTTCAATCAACTATTTGTTTCTCGTTAAAATACTGAGTAGGATATTGAAAAGGAGAGAAGTTCGGTTTTTATTGCATATATCGACGTTTCAGCCGGATTAGAGCAGTTTTACGTGTACATCTTCCATCGGTAATATAAACGGAAAATCAGGAAAATTCGTATTAATTCTTATGTTAATTCTAATGAAAACAGATTGGTTTTATCATTTGTATTGGAAACAACTTTGTCATATGTCTTTTCTTGGATCTAAATAATACGAAACCTCGCTCTATGATTTGAAGTTAAAATCCTCAAATATGGTTAAATAGTGACTTTTTTCACGTTTTTCATGTAGTTTGACATTACGTAAATATATTCATTTTTACCAATATTTCGATACTATTTCATGTAGTATCACGATATGTGATTTGGCCTTGAAATCTCAGAATTTCGCATAATATTGCATTTTAAGCAAGTTTTCTTGCATTTTGTTTCGTACGAAAAATCATCGAATTTAGCAATTTTTTGACGTTTATCATCGCCTTTTCCTTCATGTGATTTACACAAAATATCATCGAATTAGGAAATATTTTGCCGTTTTTCAACGTTTTTCTGAATTTTCAGTCTTTGGGTATTAATTCATTAAATATATGATAAAAATGATGCAAACACATAATTGATTGGAAATTATCCTTAAATACTTCATTTTCAATCAACTATTTGTTTCTCGTTAAAATACTGAGTAGGATATTGAAAAGGGGAGAAGTTCGGTTTTTATTGCATATATCGACGTTTCAGCCGGATTAGAACGGTTTTACGTTTACATCTTCCATCGGTAATATAAACAGAAAATCAGGAACATTTTAGTTAATTCTAATGAAAACACATTGGTTTTTATCATTTGTATTGGAAACAACATTGTCATATGTCTTTTCTATGATCTAAATAATACGAAACCTCGCTCTATGATTTGAAGTTAAAATCCTCAAATATGGTTAAATAGTGACTTTTTCACGTTTTTCACGTAGTTTGACATTACGTAAATATATTCGTTTTTACCAATATTTCGATACTATTTCATGTAGTATCACGATATGTGATTTGGCCTTCAAATCTCAGAATTTCGTATAATATTGCATTTTAAGCAAGTTTTCTTACATTTTGTTTCGTACAAAAAATCATCGAATTTAGCAATATTTTGACGTTTATCATCGCCTTTTCCTTCATGTGATTTAAACAAAATATCATCGAATTAGGAAATATTTTGCCGTTTTTCCACGTTTTTGTGAATTTTCAGTCTTTGGGTATTAATTCATTAAATATACGATAAAAATGATGCGAACACATAATTGATTGGAAATTATCCTTAAATACTTCATTTTCAATCAACTATTTGTTTCTCGTTAAAATACTGAGTAGGATATTGAAAAGGGGAGAAGTTCGGTTTTTATTGCATATATCGACGTTTCAGCCGGATTAGAGCGGTTTTACGTTTACATCTTCCATCGGTAATATAAACGGAAAATCAGGAACATTCTAATTAATTCTTATGTTAATTCTGATGAAAACAGATTGGTTTTATCATTTGTATTGGAAACAACCTTGTCATATGTCTTTTCTTGGATCTAAATAATACGAAACTTCGCTCCATGATTTGAAGTTAAAATCCTCAAATATGGTTAAATAGTGACTTTTTTCACGTTTTTCATGTAGTTTGACATTACGTAAATATATTCATTTTTACCAATATTTCGATACTATTTCACGTAGTATCACGATATGTGATTTGGCCTTGAAATCTCAGAATGTCGCATAATATTGCATTTTAAGCAAGTTTTCTTGCATTTTGTTTCTTACGAAAAATCATCAAATTTAGCAATATTTTGACATTCATCATCCCCTTTTTCCTTTATGTAATTTAAACAAAATATCATCGAATTAGGCAATATTTTGCCGTTTTTCCACGTTTTTGTGAATTTTCAGTTTAAGGGTATTAATTCATTATATATACGATAAAAATGATGCAACCACATAATTGATTAGATAATAACCTTAAATACTTCATTTTCAATCAACTATTTGTTTCTCGTTAAAATACTGAGTAGGATATTGAAAAGGGGAGAAGTTCGGTTTTTATTGCATATATCGACGTTTCAGCCGGATTAGAGCAGTTTTACGTTTACATCTTCCATCGGTAATATAAACGGAAAATCAGGAAAATTCGTATTAATTCTTATGTTAATTCTAATGAAAACAGATTGGTTTTATCATTTGTATTGGAAACAACTTTGTCATATGTCTTTTCTTGGATCTAAATAATACGAAACCTCGCATTTGATTTGAAGTTAAAATCCTCAAATATGGTTAAATAGTGACTTTTTTCACGTTTTTCATGTAGTTTGACATTACGTAAATATATTCATTTTTACCAATATTTCGATACTATTTCATGTAGTATCACGATATGTGATTTGGCCTTGAAATCTCAGAATTTC
The DNA here is from genome assembly GCF_040958095.1 of Procambarus clarkii. Lineage (NCBI taxonomy): Eukaryota > Metazoa > Arthropoda > Malacostraca > Decapoda > Cambaridae > Procambarus > Procambarus clarkii. The sequence goes on from NC_091226.1 coordinate 4,244,788, forward strand.
GCATAATATTGCATTTTAAGCAAGTTTTCTTGCATTTTGTTTCGTACGAAAAATCATCGAATTTAGCAATATTTTGACGTTTATCATCGCCTTTTCCTTCATGTGATTTAAACAAAATATCATCGAATTAGGAAATATTTTGCCGTTTTTCCACGTTTTTGTGAATTTTCAGTCTTTGGGTATTAATTCATTATATATACGATAAAAATGATGCAAACACATAATTGATTGGAAATTATCCTTAAATACTTCATTTTCAATCAACTATTTGTTTCTCGTTAAAATACTGAGTAGGATATTGAAAAGGGGAGAAGTTCGGTTTTTAATGCATATATCGACGTTTCAGCCGGATTAGAGCGGTTTTACGTTTACATCTTCCATCGGTAATATAAACGGAAAATCAGGAACATTCTAATTAATTCTTATGTTAATTCTAATGAAAACAGATTGGTTTTACCATTTGTATTGGAAACAACCTTGTCATATGTCTTTTCTTGGATCTAAATAATACGAAACCTCGCTTTATGATTTGAAGTTAAAATCCTCAAATATGGTTAAATAGTGACTTTTTTCCCGTTTTTCATGTTGTTTGACATTACGTAAATATATTCATTTTAACCAATATTTCGATACTATTTCATGTAGTATCACGATATGTGATTTGGCCTTGAAATCTCAGAATGTCGCATAATATTGCATTTTAAGCAAGTTTTCTTGCATTTTGTTTCTTACGAAAAATCATCAAATTTAGCAATATTTTGACGTTCATCATCCCCTTTTCCCTCTATGTGATTTAAACAAAATATCATCGAATTGGGGCAATATTTTGCCGTTTTTCCACGTTTTTGTGAATTTTCAGTTTATGGGTATTAATTCATTATATATACGATAAAAATGATGCAACCACATAATTGATTAGATAATAACCTTAAATACTTAATTTTCAATCAACTATTTGTTTCTCGTTAAAATACTGAGTAGGATATTGAAAAGGGGAGAAGTTCGGTTTTTATTGCATATATCGACGTTTCAGCCGGATATGAGCGGTTTTACGCTTACATCTTCCATCGGTAATATAAACGGAAAATCAGGAAAATTCGTATTAATTCTTATGTTAATTCTAATGAAAACAGATTGGTTTTATCATTTGTATTGGAAACAACTTTGTCATATGTCTTTTCTTGGATCTAAATAATACGAAACCTCGCTCTATGATTTGAAGTTAAAATCCTCAAATATGGTTAAATAGTGACTTTTTTCACGTTTTTCATGTTGTTTGACATTACGTAAATATATTCATTTTAACCAATATTTCGATACTATTTCATGTAGTATCACGATATGTGATTTGGCCTTGAAATCTCAGAATGTCGCATAATATTGCATTTTAAGCAAGTTTTCTTGCATTTTGTTTCCTACGAAAAATCATCAAATTTAGCAATATTTTGACGTTCATCATCCCCCTTTTCCTCTATGTGATTTAAACAAAATATCATCGAATTAGGCAATATTTTGCCGTTTTTCCACGTTTCTGTGAATTTTTAGTTTATGGGTATTAATTCATTATATATACGATAAAAATGATGCAACCACATAATTGATTAGATAATAACCTTAAATACTTCATTTTCAATCAACTATTTGTTTCTCGTTAAAATACTGAGTAGGATATTGAAAAGGGGAGAAGTTCTATTTTTATTCCATATATCGACGTTTCAGCCGGAATAGAGCGGTTTTCGTGTACATCTTAAATCGGTAATATAAACGGACAATCAGGAACATTTTAGTTAATTCTAATGAAAACACATTGGTTTTTATCATTTGTATTGGAAAAAACATTGTCATATGTCTTTTCTTGGAGCTAAATAATACGAAACCTCGCTCTATGATTTGTAGTTAAAATCCTCAAATATGGTTAAATAGTGACTTTTTTCACGTTTTTCATGTAGTTTGACATTACGTAAATATATTCATTTTTACCAATATTTCGATACTATTTCATGTAGTATCACGATATGTGATTTGGCCTTGAAATCTCAGAATTTCGCATAATATTGCATTTTAAGCAAGTTTTCTTGCATTTTGTTTCGTACGAAAAATCATCGAATTTAGCAATTTTTTGACGTTTATCATCGCCTTTTCCTTCATGTGATTTACACAAAATATCATCGAATTAGGAAATATTTTGCCGTTTTTCAACGTTTTTCTGAATTTTCAGTCTTTGGGTATTAATTCATTAAATATACGATAAAAATGATGCAAACACATAATTGATTGGAAATTATCCTTAAATACTTCATTTTCAATCAACTATTTGTTTCTCGTTAAAATACTGAGTAGGATATTGAAAAGGGGAGAAGTTCGGTTTTTATTGCATATATCGACGTTTCAGCCGGATTAGAACGGTTTTACGTTTACATCTTCCATCGGTAATATAAACAGAAAATCAGGAACATTTTAGTTAATTCTAATGAAAACACATTGGTTTTTATCATTTGTATTGGAAACAACATTGTCATATGTCTTTTCTATGATCTAAATAATACGAAACCTCGCTCTATGATTTGAAGTTAAAATCCTCAAATATGGTTAAATAGTGACTTTTTCACGTTTTTCACGTAGTTTGACATTACGTAAATATATTCGTTTTTACCAATATTTCGATACTATTTCATGTAGTATCACGATATGTGATTTGGCCTTCAAATCTCAGAATTTCGTATAATATTGCATTTTAAGCAAGTTTTCTTACATTTTGTTTCGTACAAAAAATCATCGAATTTAGCAATATTTTGACGTTTATCATCGCCTTTTCCTTCATGTGATTTAAACAAAATATCATCGAATTAGGAAATATTTTGCCGTTTTTCCACGTTTTTGTGAATTTTCAGTCTTTGGGTATTAATTCATTAAATATACGATAAAAATGATGCAAACACATAATTGATTGGAAATTATCCTTAAATACTTCATTTTCAATCAACTATTTGTTTCTCGTTAAAATACTGAGTAGGATATTGAAAAGGGGAGAAGTTCGGTTTTTATTGCATATATCGACGTTTCAGCCGGATTAGAGCGGTTTTACGTTTACATCTTCCATCGGTAATATAAACGGAAAATCAGGAACATTCTAATTAATTCTTATGTTAATTCTGATGAAAACAGATTGGTTTTATCATTTGTATTGGAAACAACCTTGTCATATGTCTTTTCTTGGATCTAAATAATACGAAACTTCGCTCCATGATTTGAAGTTAAAATCCTCAAATATGGTTAAATAGTGACTTTTTCACGTTTTTCATGTAGTTTGACATTACGTAAATATATTCATTTTTACCAATATTTCGATACTATTTCATGTAGTATCACGATATGTGATTTGGCCTTGAAATCTCAGAATGTCGCATAATATTGCATTTTAAGCAAGTTTTCTTGCATTTTGTTTCTTACGAAAAATCATCAAATTTAGCAATATTTTGACGTTCATCATCCCCTTTTTCCTTTATGTGATTTAAACAAAATATCATCGAATTAGGCAATATTTTGCCGTTTTTCCACGTTTTTGTGAATTTTCAGTTTATGGGTATTAATTCATTATATATACGATAAAAATGATGCAACCACATAATTGATTAGATAATAACCTTAAATACTTCATTTTCAATCAACTATTTGTTTCTCGTTAAAATACTGAGTAGGATATTGAAAAGGGGAGAAGTTCGGTTTTTATTGCATATATCGACGTTTCAGCCGGATTAGAGCAGTTTTACGTTTACATCTTCCATCGGTAATATAAACGGAAAATCAGGAAAATTCGTATTAATTCTTATGTTAATTCTAATGAAAACAGATTGGTTTTATCATTTGTATTGGAAACAACTTTGTCATATGTCTTTTCTTGGATCTAAATAATACGAAACCTCGCATTTGATTTGAAGTTAAAATCCTCAAATATGGTTAAATAGTGACTTTTTTCACGTTTTTCATGTAGTTTGACATTACGTAAATATATTCATTTTTACCAATATTTCGATACTATTTCATGTAGTATCACGATATGTGATTTGGCCTTGAAATCTCAGAATTTCGCATAATATTGCATTTTAAGCAAGTTTTCTTGCATTTTGTTTCGTACGAAAAATCATCGAATTTAGCAATATTTTGACGTTTATCATCGCCTTTTCCTTCATGTGATTTAAATAAAATATCATCGAATTAGGAAATATTTTGCCGTTTTTCCACGTTTTTGTGAATTTTCAGTCTTTGGGTATTAATTCATTATATATACGATAAAAATGATGCAAACACATAATTGATTGGAAATTATCCTTAAATACTTCATTTTCAATCAACTATTTGTATCTCGTTAAAATACTGAGTAGGATATTGAAAAGGGGAGAAGTTCGGTTTTTAATGCATATATCGACGTTTCAGCCGGATATGAGCGGTTTTACGCTTACATCTTCCATCGGTAATATAAACGGAAAATCAGGAAAATTCGTATTAATTCTTATGTTAATTCTAATGAAAACAGATTGGTTTTATCATTTGTATTGGAAACAACTTTGTCATATGTCTTTTCTTGGATCTAAATAATACGAAACCTCGCTCTATGATTTGAAGTTAAAATCCTCAAATATGGTTAAATAGTGACTTTTTTCACGTTTTTCATGTTGTTTGACATTACGTAAATATATTCATTTTAACCAATATTTCGATACTATTTCATGTAGTATCACGATATGTGATTTGGCCTTGAAATCTCAGAATGTCGCATAATATTGCATTTTAAGCAAGTTTTCTTGCATTTTGTTTCCTACGAAAAATCATCAAATTTAGCAATATTTTGACGTTCATCATCCCCCTTTTCCTCTATGTGATTTAAACAAAATATCATCGAATTAGGCAATATTTTGCCGTTTTTCCACGTTTCTGTGAATTTTTAGTTTATGGGTATTAATTCATTATATATACGATAAAAATGATGCAACCACATAATTGATTAGATAATAACCTTAAATACTTCATTTTCAATCAACTATTTGTTTCTCGTTAAAATACTGAGTAGGATATTGAAAAGGGGAGAAGTTCTATTTTTATTCCATATATCGACGTTTCAGCCGGAATAGAGCGGTTTTCGTGTACATCTTAAATCGGTAATATAAACGGACAATCAGGAACATTTTAGTTAATTCTAATGAAAACACATTGGTTTTTATCATTTGTATTGGAAAAAACATTGTCATATGTCTTTTCTTGGAGCTAAATAATACGAAACCTCGCTCTATGATTTGTAGTTAAAATCCTCAAATATGGTTAAATAGTGACTTTTTTCACGTTTTTCATGTAGTTTGACATTACGTAAATATATTCATTTTTACCAATATTTCGATACTATTTCATGTAGTATCACGATATGTGATTTGGCCTTGAAATCTCAGAATTTCGCATAATATTGCATTTTAAGCAAGTTTTCTTGCATTTTGTTTCGTACGAAAAATCATCGAATTTAGCAATTTTTTGACGTTTATCATCGCCTTTTCCTTCATGTGATTTACACAAAATATCATCGAATTAGGAAATATTTTGCCGTTTTTCAACGTTTTTCTGAATTTTCAGTCTTTGGGTATTAATTCATTAAATATACGATAAAAATGATGCAAACACATAATTGATTGGAAATTATCCTTAAATACTTCATTTTCAATCAACTATTTGTTTCTCGTTAAAATACTGAGTAGGATATTGAAAAGGGGAGAAGTTCGGTTTTTATTGCATATATCGACGTTTCAGCCGGATTAGAACGGTTTTACGTTTACATCTTCCATCGGTAATATAAACAGAAAATCAGGAACATTTTAGTTAATTCTAATGAAAACACATTGGTTTTTATCATTTGTATTGGAAACAACATTGTCATATGTCTTTTCTATGATCTAAATAATACGAAACCTCGCTCTATGATTTGAAGTTAAAATCCTCAAATATGGTTAAATAGTGACTTTTTCACGTTTTTCACGTAGTTTGACATTACGTAAATATATTCGTTTTTACCAATATTTCGATACTATTTCATGTAGTATCACGATATGTGATTTGGCTTTCAAATCTCAGAATTTCGTATAATATTGCATTTTAAGCAAGTTTTCTTACATTTTGTTTCGTACAAAAAATCATCGAATTTAGCAATATTTTGACGTTTATCATCGCCTTTTCCTTCATGTGATTTAAACAAAATATCATCGAATTAGGAAATATTTTGCCGTTTTTCCACGTTTTTGTGAATTTTCAGTCTTTGGGTATTAATTCATTAAATATACGATAAAAATGATGCAAACACATAATTGATTGGAAATTATCCTTAAATACTTCATTTTCAATCAACTATTTGTTTCTCGTTAAAATACTGAGTAGGATATTGAAAAGGGGAGAAGTTCGGTTTTTATTGCATATATCGACGTTTCAGCCGGATTAGAGCGGTTTTACGTTTACATCTTCCATCGGTAATATAAACGGAAAATCAGGAACATTCTAATTAATTCTTATGTTAATTCTGATGAAAACAGATTGGTTTTATCATTTGTATTGGAAACAACCTTGTCATATGTCTTTTCTTGGATCTAAATAATACGAAACTTCGCTCCATGATTTGAAGTTAAAATCCTCAAATATGGTTAAATAGTGACTTTTTCACGTTTTTCATGTAGTTTGACATTACGTAAATATATTCATTTTTACCAATATTTCGATACTATTTCATGTAGTATCACGATATGTGATTTGGCCTTGAAATCTCAGAATGTCGCATAATATTGCATTTTAAGCAAGTTTTCTTGCATTTTGTTTCTTACGAAAAATCATCAAATTTAGCAATATTTTGACGTTCATCATCCCCTTTTTCCTTTATGTGATTTAAACAAAATATCATCGAATTAGGCAATATTTTGCCGTTTTTCCACGTTTTTGTGAATTTTCAGTTTATGGGTATTAATTCATTATATATACGATAAAAATGATGCAACCACATAATTGATTAGATAATAACCTTAAATACTTCATTTTCAATCAACTATTTGTTTCTCGTTAAAATACTGAGTAGGATATTGAAAAGGGGAGAAGTTCGGTTTTTATTGCATATATCGACGTTTCAGCCGGATTAGAGCAGTTTTACGTTTACATCTTCCATCGGTAATATAAACGGAAAATCAGGAAAATTCGTATTAATTCTTATGTTAATTCTAATGAAAACAGATTGGTTTTATCATTTGTATTGGAAACAACTTTGTCATATGTCTTTTCTTGGATCTAAATAATACGAAACCTCGCATTTGATTTGAAGTTAAAATCCTCAAATATGGTTAAATAGTGACTTTTTTCACGTTTTTCATGTAGTTTGACATTACGTAAATATATTCATTTTTACCAATATTTCGATACTATTTCATGTAGTATCACGATATGTGATTTGGCCTTGAAATCTCAGAATTTCGCATAATATTGCATTTTAAGCAAGTTTTCTTGCATTTTGTTTCGTACGAAAAATCATCGAATTTAGCAATATTTTGACGTTTATCATCGCCTTTTCCTTCATGTGATTTAAATAAAATATCATCGAATTAGGAAATATTTTGCCGTTTTTCCACGTTTTTGTGAATTTTCAGTCTTTGGGTATTAATTCATTATATATACGATAAAAATGATGCAAACACATAATTGATTGGAAATTATCCTTAAATACTTCATTTTCAATCAACTATTTGTATCTCGTTAAAATACTGAGTAGGATATTGAAAAGGGGAGAAGTTCGGTTTTTAATGCATATATCGACGTTTCAGCCGGATTAGAGCGGTTTTACGTTTACATCTTCCATCGGTAATATAAACGGAAAATCAGGAACATTCTAATTAATTCTTATGTTAATTCTAATGAAAACAGATTGGTTTTATCATTTGTATTGGAAACAACCTTGTCATATGTCTTTTCTTGGATCTAAATAATACGAAACCTCGCTCTATGATTTGAAGTTAAAATCCTCAAATATGGTTAAATAGTGACTTTTTTCACGTTTTTCATGTTGTTTGACATTACGTAAATATATTCATTTTAACCAATATTTCGATACTATTTCATGTAGTATCACGATATGTGATTTGGCCTTGAAATCTCAGAATGTCGCATAATATTGCATTTTAAGCAAGTTTTCTTTCATTTTGTTTCTTACGAAAAATCATCAAATTTAGCAATATTTTGACGTTCATCATCCCCTTTTTCCTTTATGTGATTTAAACAAAATATCATCGAATTAGGCAATATTTTGCCGTTTTTCCACGTTTTTGTGAATTTTCAGTTTATGGGTATTAATTCATTATATATACGATAAAAATGATGCAACCACATAATTGATTAGATAATAACCTTAAATACTTCATTTTCAATCAACTATTTGTTTCTCGTTAAAATACTGAGTAGGATATTGAAAAGGGGAGAAGTTCGGTTTTTATTGCATATATCGACGTTTCAGCCGGATTAGAGCAGTTTTACGTTTACATCTTCCATCGGTAATATAAACGGAAAATCAGGAAAATTCGTATTAATTCTTATGTTAATTCTAATGAAAACAGATTGGTTTTATCATTTGTATTGGAAACAACTTTGTCATATGTCTTTTCTTGGATCTAAATAATACGAAACCTCGCATTTGATTTGAAGTTAAAATCCTCAAATATGGTTAAATAGTGACTTTTTTCACGTTTTTCATGTAGTTTGACATTACGTAAATATATTCATTTTACCAATATTTCGATACTATTTCATGTAGTATCACGATATGTGATTTGGCCTTGAAATCTCAGAATTTCGCATAATATTGCATTTTAAGCAAGTTTTCTTGCATTTTGTATCGTACGAAAAATCATCGAATTTAGCAATATTTTGACGTTTATCATCGCCTTTTCCTTCATGTGATTTAAACAAAATATCATCGAATTAGGAAATATTTTGCCGTTTTTCCACGTTTTTGTGAATTTTCAGTCTTTGGGTATTAATTCATTATATATACGATAAAAATGATGCAAACACATAATTGATTGGAAATTATCCTTAAATACTTCATTTTCAATCAACTATTTGTATCTCGTTAAAATACTGAGTAGGATATTGAAAAGGGGAGAAGTTCGGTTTTTAATGCATATATCGACGTTTCAGCCGGATTAGAGCGGTTTTACGTTTACATCTTCCATCGGTAATATAAACGGAAAATCAGGAACATTCTAATTAATTCTTATGTTAATTCTAATGAAAACAGATTGGTTTTATCATTTGTATTGGAAACAACCTTGTCATATGTCTTTTCTTGGATCTAAATAATACGAAACCTCGCTCTATGATTTGAAGTTAAAATCCTCAAATATGGTTAAATAGTGACTTTTTTCACGTTTTTCATGTTGTTTGACATTACGTAAATATATTCATTTTAACCAATATTTCGATACTATTTCATGTAGTATCACGATATGTGATTTGGCCTTGAAATCTCAGAATGTCGCATAATATTGCATTTTAAGCAAGTTTTCTTGCATTTTGTTTCTTACGAAAAATCATCAAATTTAGCAATATTTTGACGTTCATCATCCCCTTTTTCCTTTATGTGATTTAAACAAAATATCATCGAATTAGGCAATATTTTGCCGTTTTTCCACGTTTTTGTGAATTTTCAGTTTATGGGTATTAATTCATTATATATACGATAAAAATGATGCAACCACATAATTGATTAGATAATAACCTTAAATACTTCATTTTCAATCAACTATTTGTTTCTCGTTAAAATACTGAGTAGGATATTGAAAAGGGGAGAAGTTCGGTTTTTATTGCATATATCGACGTTTCAGCCGGATTAGAGCAGTTTTACGTTTACATCTTCCATCGGTAATATAAACGGAAAATCAGGAAAATTCGTATTAATTCTTATGTTAATTCTAATGAAAACAGATTGGTTTTATCATTTGTATTGGAAACAACTTTGTCATATGTCTTTTCTTGGATCTAAATAATACGAAACCTCGCATTTGATTTGAAGTTAAAATCCTCAAATATGGTTAAATAGTGACTTTTTTCACGTTTTTCATGTAGTTTGACATTACGTAAATATATTCATTTTTACCAATATTTCGATACTATTTCATGTAGTATCACGATATGTGATTTGGCCTTGAAATCTCAGAATTTCGCATAATATTGCATTTTAAGCAAGTTTTCTTGCATTTTGTTTCGTACGAAAAATCATCGAATTTAGCAATATTTTGACGTTTATCATCGCCTTTTCCTTCATGTGATTTAAACAAAATATCATCGAATTAGGAAATATTTTGCCGTTTTTCCACGTTTTTGTGAATTTTCAGTCTTTGGGTATTAATTCATTATATATACGATAAAAATGATGCAAACACATAATTGATTGGAAATTATCCTTAAATACTTCATTTTCAATCAACTATTTGTATCTCGTTAAAATACTGAGTAGGATATTGAAAAGGGGAGAAGTTCGGTTTTTAATGCATATATCGACGTTTCAGCCGGATTAGAGCGGTTTTACGTTTACATCTTCCATCGGTAATATAAACGGAAAATCAGGAACATTCTAATTAATTCTTATGTTAATTCTAATGAAAACAGATTGGTTTTATCATTTGTATTGGAAACAACCTTGTCATATGTCTTTTCTTGGATCTAAATAATACGAAACCTCGCTCTATGATTTGAAGTTAAAATCCTCAAATATGGTTAAATAGTGACTTTTTTCACGTTTTTCATGTTGTTTGACATTACGTAAATATATTCATTTTAACCAATATTTCGATACTATTTCATGTAGTATCACGATATGTGATTTGGCCTTGAAATCTCAGAATGTCGCATAATATTGCATTTTAAGCAAGTTTTCTTTCATTTTGTTTCTTACGAAAAATCATCAAATTTAGCAATATTTTGACGTTCATCATCCCCTTTTTCCTTTATGTGATTTAAACAAAATATCATCGAATTAGGCAATATTTTGCCGTTTTTCCACGTTTTTGTGAATTTTCAGTTTATGGGTATTAATTCATTATATATACGATAAAAATGATGCAACCACATAATTGATTAGATAATAACCTTAAATACTTCATTTTCAATCAACTATTTGTTTCTCGTTAAAATACTGAGTAGGATATTGAAAAGGGGAGAAGTTCGGTTTTTATTGCATATATCGACGTTTCAGCCGGATTAGAGCAGTTTTACGTTTACATCTTCCATCGGTAATATAAACGGAAAATCAGGAAAATTCGTATTAATTCTTATGTTAATTCTAATGAAAACAGATTGGTTTTATCATTTGTATTGGAAACAACTTTGTCATATGTCTTTTCTTGGATCTAAATAATACGAAACCTCGCATTTGATTTGAAGTTAAAATCCTCAAATATGGTTAAATAGTGACTTTTTTCACGTTTTTCATGTAGTTTGACATTACGTAAATATATTCATTTTACCAATATTTCGATACTATTTCATGTAGTATCACGATATGTGATTTGGCCTTGAAATCTCAGAATTTCGCATAATATTGCATTTTAAGCAAGTTTTCTTGCATTTTGTATCGTACGAAAAATCATCGAATTTAGCAATATTTTGACGTTTATCATCGCCTTTTCCTTCATGTGATTTAAACAAAATATCATCGAATTAGGAAATATTTTGCCGTTTTTCCACGTTTTTGTGAATTTTCAGTCTTTGGGTATTAATTCATTATATATACGATAAAAATGATGCAAACACATAATTGATTGGAAATTATCCTTAAATACTTCATTTTCAATCAACTATTTGTATCTCGTTAAAATACTGAGTAGGATATTGAAAAGGGGAGAAGTTCGGTTTTTAATGCATATATCGACGTTTCAGCCGGATTAGAGCGGTTTTACGTTTACATCTTCCATCGGTAATATAAACGGAAAATCAGGAACATTCTAATTAATTCTTATGTTAATTCTAATGAAAACAGATTGGTTTTATCATTTGTATTGGAAACAACCTTGTCATATGTCTTTTCTTGGATCTAAATAATACGAAACCTCGCTCTATGATTTGAAGTTAAAATCCTCAAATATGGTTAAATAGTGACTTTTTTCACGTTTTTCATGTTGTTTGACATTACGTAAATATATTCATTTTAACCAATATTTCGATACTATTTCATGTAGTATCACGATATGTGATTTGGCCTTGAAATCTCAGAATGTCGCATAATATTGCATTTTAAGCAAGTTTTCTTGCATTTTGTTTCTTACGAAAAATCATCAAATTTAGCAATATTTTGACGTTCATCATCCCCTTTTTCCTTTATGTGATTTAAACAAAATATCATCGAATTAGGCAATATTTTGCCGTTTTTCCACGTTTTTGTGAATTTTCAGTTTATGGGTATTAATTCATTATATATACGATAAAAATGATGCAACCACATAATTGATTAGATAATAACCTTAAATACTTCATTTTCAATCAACTATTTGTTTCTCGTTAAAATACTGAGTAGGATATTGAAAAGGGGAGAAGTTCGGTTTTTATTGCATATATCGACGTTTCAGCCGGATTAGAGCAGTTTTACGTTTACATCTTCCATCGGTAATATAAACGGAAAATCAGGAAAATTCGTATTAATTCTTATGTTAATTCTAATGAAAACAGATTGGTTTTATCATTTGTATTGGAAACAACTTTGTCATATGTCTTTTCTTGGATCTAAATAATACGAAACCTCGCATTTGATTTGAAGTTAAAATCCTCAAATATGGTTAAATAGTGACTTTTTTCACGTTTTTCATGTAGTTTGACATTACGTAAATATATTCATTTTTACCAATATTTCGATACTATTTCATGTAGTATCACGATATGTGATTTGGCCTTGAAATCTCAGAATTTCGCATAATATTGCATTTTAAGCAAGTTTTCTTGCATTTTGTTTCGTACGAAAAATCATCGAATTTAGCAATATTTTGACGTTTATCATCGCCTTTTCCTTCATGTGATTTAAATAAAATATCATCGAATTAGGAAATATTTTGCCGTTTTTCCACGTTTTTGTGAATTTTCAGTCTTTGGGTATTAATTCATTATATATACGATAAAAATGATGCAAACACATAATTGATTGGAAATTATCCTTAAATACTTCATTTTCAATCAACTATTTGTATCTCGTTAAAATACTGAGTAGGATATTGAAAAGGGGAGAAGTTCGGTTTTTAATGCATATATCGACGTTTCAGCCGGATTAGAGCGGTTTTACGTTTACATCTTCCATCGGTAATATAAACGGAAAATCAGGAACATTCTAATTAATTCTTATGTTAATTCTAATGAAAACAGATTGGTTTTATCATTTGTATTGGAAACAACCTTGTCATGTCTTTTCTTGGATCTAAATAATACGAAACCTCGCTCTATGATTTGAAGTTAAAATCCTCAAATATGGTTAAATAGTGACTTTTTTCACGTTTTTCATGTTGTTTGACATTACGTAAATATATTCATTTTAACCAATATTTCGATACTATTTCATGTAGTATCACGATATGTGATTTGGCCTTGAAATCTCAGAATGTCGCATAATATTGCATTTTAAGCAAGTTTTCTTGCATTTTGTTTCTTACGAAAAATCATCAAATTTAGCAATATTTTGACGTTCATCATCCCCTTTTCCCTCTATGTGATTTAAACAAAATATCATCGAATTGGGGCAATATTTTGCCGTTTTTCCACGTTTTTGTGAATTTTCAGTTTATGGGTATTAATTCATTATATATACGATAAAAATGATGCAACCACATAATTGATTAGATAATAACCTTAAATACTTAATTTTCAATCAACTATTTGTTTCTCGTTAAAATACTGAGTAGGATATTGAAAAGGGGAGAAGTTCGGTTTTTATTGCATATATCGACGTTTCAGCCGGATATGAGCGGTTTTACGCTTACATCTTCCATCGGTAATATAAACGGAAAATCAGGAAAATTCGTATTAATTCTTATGTTAATTCTAATGAAAACAGATTGGTTTTATCATTTGTATTGGAAACAACTTTGTCATATGTCTTTTCTTGGATCTAATTAATACGAAACCTCGCTCTATGATTTGAAGTTAAAATCCTCAAATATGGTTAAATAGTGACTTTTTTCACGTTTTTCATGTTGTTTGACATTACGTAAATATATTCATTTTAACCAATATTTCGATACTATTTCACGTAGTATCACGATATGTGATTTGGCCTTGAAATCTCAGAATGTCGCATAATATTGCATTTTAAGCAAGTTTTCTTGCATTTTGTTTCCTACGAAAAATCATCAAATTTAGCAATATTTTGACGTTCATCATCCCCCTTTTCCTCTATGTGATTTAAACAAAATATCATCGAATTAGGCAATATTTTGCCGTTTTTCCACGTTTCTGTGAATTTTTAGTTTATGGGTATTAATTCATTATATATACGATAAAAATGATGCAACCACATAATTGATTAGATAATAACCTTAAATACTTCATTTTCAATCAACTATTTGTTTCTCGTTAAAATACTGAGTAGGATATTGAAAAGGGGAGAAGTTCTATTTTTATTCCATATATCGACGTTTCAGCCGGAATAGAGCGGTTTTCGTGTACATCTTAAATCGGTAATATAAACGGACAATCAGGAACATTTTAGTTAATTCTAATGAAAACACATTGGTTTTTATCATTTGTATTGGAAAAAACATTGTCATATGTCTTTTCTTGGAGCTAAATAATACGAAACCTCGCTCTATGATTTGTAGTTAAAATCCTCAAATATGGTTAAATAGTGACTTTTTTCACGTTTTTCATGTAGTTTGACATTACGTAAATATATTCATTTTTACCAATATTTCGATACTATTTCATGTAGTATCACGATATGTGATTTGGCCTTGAAATCTCAGAATTTCGCATAATATTGCATTTTAAGCAAGTTTTCTTGCATTTTGTTTCGTACGAAAAATCATCGAATTTAGCAATTTTTTGACGTTTATCATCGCCTTTTCCTTCATGTGATTTACACAAAATATCATCGAATTAGGAAATATTTTGCCGTTTTTCAACGTTTTTCTGAATTTTCAGTCTTTGGGTATTAATTCATTAAATATACGATAAAAATGATGCAAACACATAATTGATTGGAAATTATCCTTAAATACTTCATTTTCAATCAACTATTTGTTTCTCGTTAAAATACTGAGTAGGATATTGAAAAGGGGAGAAGTTCGGTTTTTATTGCATATATCGACGTTTCAGCCGGATTAGAACGGTTTTACGTTTACATCTTCCATCGGTAATATAAACAGAAAATCAGGAACATTTTAGTTAATTCTAATGAAAACACATTGGTTTTTATCATTTGTATTGGAAACAACATTGTCATATGTCTTTTCTATGATCTAAATAATACGAAACCTCGCTCTATGATTTGAAGTTAAAATCCTCAAATATGGTTAAATAGTGACTTTTTCACGTTTTTCACGTAGTTTGACATTACGTAAATATATTCGTTTTTACCAATATTTCGATACTATTTCATGTAGTATCACGATATGTGATTTGGCCTTCAAATCTCAGAATTTCGTATAATATTGCATTTTAAGCAAGTTTTCTTACATTTTGTTTCGTACAAAAAATCATCGAATTTAGCAATATTTTGACGTTTATCATCGCCTTTTCCTTCATGTGATTTAAACAAAATATCATCGAATTAGGAAATATTTTGCCGTTTTTCCACGTTTTTGTGAATTTTCAGTCTTTGGGTATTAATTCATTAAATATACGATAAAAATGATGCAAACACATAATTGATTGGAAATTATCCTTAAATACTTCATTTTCAATCAACTATTTGTTTCTCGTTAAAATACTGAGTAGGATATTGAAAAGGGGAGAAGTTCGGTTTTTATTGCATATATCGACGTTTCAGCCGGATTAGAGCGGTTTTACGTTTACATCTTCCATCGGTAATATAAACGGAAAATCAGGAACATTCTAATTAATTCTTATGTTAATTCTGATGAAAACAGATTGGTTTTATCATTTGTATTGGAAACAACCTTGTCATATGTCTTTTCTTGGATCTAAATAATACGAAACTTCGCTCCATGATTTGAAGTTAAAATCCTCAAATATGGTTAAATAGTGACTTTTTCACGTTTTTCATGTAGTTTGACATTACGTAAATATATTCATTTTTACCAATATTTCGATACTATTTCATGTAGTATCACGATATGTGATTTGGCCTTGAAATCTCAGAATGTCGCATAATATTGCATTTTAAGCAAGTTTTCTTGCATTTTGTTTCTTACGAAAAATCATCAAATTTAGCAATATTTTGACGTTCATCATCCCCTTTTTCCTTTATGTGATTTAAACAAAATATCATCGAATTAGGCAATATTTTGCCGTTTTTCCACGTTTTTGTGAATTTTCAGTTTATGGGTATTAATTCATTATATATACGATAAAAATGATGCAACCACATAATTGATTAGATAATAACCTTAAATACTTCATTTTCAATCAACTATTTGTTTCTCGTTAAAATACTGAGTAGGATATTGAAAAGGGGAGAAGTTCGGTTTTTATTGCATATATCGACGTTTCAGCCGGATTAGAGCAGTTTTACGTTTACATCTTCCATCGGTAATATAAACGGAAAATCAGGAAAATTCGTATTAATTCTTATGTTAATTCTAATGAAAACAGATTGGTTTTATCATTTGTATTGGAAACAACTTTGTCATATGTCTTTTCTTGGATCTAAATAATACGAAACCTCGCATTTGATTTGAAGTTAAAATCCTCAAATATGGTTAAATAGTGACTTTTTTCACGTTTTTCATGTAGTTTGACATTACGTAAATATATTCATTTTTACCAATATTTCGATACTATTTCATGTAGTATCACGATATGTGATTTGGCCTTGAAATCTCAGAATTTCGCATAATATTGCATTTTAAGCAAGTTTTCTTGCATTTTGTTTCGTACGAAAAATCATCGAATTTAGCAATATTTTGACGTTTATCATCGCCTTTTCCTTCATGTGATTTAAATAAAATATCATCGAATTAGGAAATATTTTGCCGTTTTTCCACGTTTTTGTGAATTTTCAGTCTTTGGGTATTAATTCATTATATATACGATAAAAATGATGCAAACACATAATTGATTGGAAATTATCCTTAAATACTTCATTTTCAATCAACTATTTGTATCTCGTTAAAATACTGAGTAGGATATTGAAAAGGGGAGAAGTTCGGTTTTTAATGCATATATCGACGTTTCAGCCGGATTAGAGCGGTTTTACGTTTACATCTTCCATCGGTAATATAAACGGAAAATCAGGAACATTCTAATTAATTCTTATGTTAATTCTAATGAAAACAGATTGGTTTTATCATTTGTATTGGAAACAACCTTGTCATATGTCTTTTCTTGGATCTAAATAATACGAAACCTCGCTCTATGATTTGAAGTTAAAATCCTCAAATATGGTTAAATAGTGACTTTTTTCACGTTTTTCATGTTGTTTGACATTACGTAAATATATTCATTTTAACCAATATTTCGATACTATTTCATGTAGTATCACGATATGTGATTTGGCCTTGAAATCTCAGAATGTCGCATAATATTGCATTTTAAGCAAGTTTTCTTTCATTTTGTTTCTTACGAAAAATCATCAAATTTAGCAATATTTTGACGTTCATCATCCCCTTTTTCCTTTATGTGATTTAAACAAAATATCATCGAATTAGGCAATATTTTGCCGTTTTTCCACGTTTTTGTGAATTTTCAGTTTATGGGTATTAATTCATTATATATACGATAAAAATGATGCAACCACATAATTGATTAGATAATAACCTTAAATACTTCATTTTCAATCAACTATTTGTTTCTCGTTAAAATACTGAGTAGGATATTGAAAAGGGGAGAAGTTCGGTTTTTATTGCATATATCGACGTTTCAGCCGGATTAGAGCAGTTTTACGTTTACATCTTCCATCGGTAATATAAACGGAAAATCAGGAAAATTCGTATTAATTCTTATGTTAATTCTAATGAAAACAGATTGGTTTTATCATTTGTATTGGAAACAACTTTGTCATATGTCTTTTCTTGGATCTAAATAATACGAAACCTCGCATTTGATTTGAAGTTAAAATCCTCAAATATGGTTAAATAGTGACTTTTTTCACGTTTTTCATGTAGTTTGACATTACGTAAATATATTCATTTTACCAATATTTCGATACTATTTCATGTAGTATCACGATATGTGATTTGGCCTTGAAATCTCAGAATTTCGCATAATATTGCATTTTAAGCAAGTTTTCTTGCATTTTGTATCGTACGAAAAATCATCGAATTTAGCAATATTTTGACGTTTATCATCGCCTTTTCCTTCATGTGATTTAAACAAAATATCATCGAATTAGGAAATATTTTGCCGTTTTTCCACGTTTTTGTGAATTTTCAGTCTTTGGGTATTAATTCATTATATATACGATAAAAATGATGCAAACACATAATTGATTGGAAATTATCCTTAAATACTTCATTTTCAATCAACTATTTGTATCTCGTTAAAATACTGAGTAGGATATTGAAAAGGGGAGAAGTTCGGTTTTTAATGCATATATCGACGTTTCAGCCGGATTAGAGCGGTTTTACGTTTACATCTTCCATCGGTAATATAAACGGAAAATCAGGAACATTCTAATTAATTCTTATGTTAATTCTAATGAAAACAGATTGGTTTTATCATTTGTATTGGAAACAACCTTGTCATATGTCTTTTCTTGGATCTAAATAATACGAAACCTCGCTCTATGATTTGAAGTTAAAATCCTCAAATATGGTTAAATAGTGACTTTTTTCACGTTTTTCATGTTGTTTGACATTACGTAAATATATTCATTTTAACCAATATTTCGATACTATTTCATGTAGTATCACGATATGTGATTTGGCCTTGAAATCTCAGAATGTCGCATAATATTGCATTTTAAGCAAGTTTTCTTGCATTTTGTTTCTTACGAAAAATCATCAAATTTAGCAATATTTTGACGTTCATCATCCCCTTTTTCCTTTATGTGATTTAAACAAAATATCATCGAATTAGGCAATATTTTGCCGTTTTTCCACGTTTTTGTGAATTTTCAGTTTATGGGTATTAATTCATTATATATACGATAAAAATGATGCAACCACATAATTGATTAGATAATAACCTTAAATACTTCATTTTCAATCAACTATTTGTTTCTCGTTAAAATACTGAGTAGGATATTGAAAAGGGGAGAAGTTTGGTTTTTATTGCATATATCGACGTTTCAGCCGGATTAGAGCAGTTTTACGTTTACATCTTCCATCGGTAATATAAACGGAAAATCAGGAAAATTCGTATTAATTCTTATGTTAATTCTAATGAAAACAGATTGGTTTTATCATTTGTATTGGAAACAACTTTGTCATATGTCTTTTCTTGGATCTAAATAATACGAAACCTCGCATTTGATTTGAAGTTAAAATCCTCAAATATGGTTAAATAGTGACTTTTTTCACGTTTTTCATGTAGTTTGACATTACGTAAATATATTCATTTTTACCAATATTTCGATACTATTTCATGTAGTATCACGATATGTGATTTGGCCTTGAAATCTCAGAATTTCGCATAATATTGCATTTTAAGCAAGTTTTCTTGCATTTTGTTTCGTACGAAAAATCATCGAATTTAGCAATATTTTGACGTTTATCATCGCCTTTTCCTTCATGTGATTTAAATAAAATATCATCGAATTAGGAAATATTTTGCCGTTTTTCCACGTTTTTGTGAATTTTCAGTCTTTGGGTATTAATTCATTATATATACGATAAAAATGATGCAAACACATAATTGATTGGAAATTATCCTTAAATACTTCATTTTCAATCAACTATTTGTATCTCGTTAAAATACTGAGTAGGATATTGAAAAGGGGAGAAGTTCGGTTTTTAATGCATATATCGACGTTTCAGCCGGATTAGAGCGGTTTTACGTTTACATCTTCCATCGGTAATATAAACGGAAAATCAGGAACATTCTAATTAATTCTTATGTTAATTCTAATGAAAACAGATTGGTTTTATCATTTGTATTGGAAACAACCTTGTCATGTCTTTTCTTGGATCTAAATAATACGAAACCTCGCTCTATGATTTGAAGTTAAAATCCTCAAATATGGTTAAATAGTGACTTTTTTCACGTTTTTCATGTTGTTTGACATTACGTAAATATATTCATTTTAACCAATATTTCGATACTATTTCATGTAGTATCACGATATGTGATTTGGCCTTGAAATCTCAGAATGTCGCATAATATTGCATTTTAAGCAAGTTTTCTTGCATTTTGTTTCTTACGAAAAATCATCAAATTTAGCAATATTTTGACGTTCATCATCCCCTTTTTCCTTTATGTGATTTAAACAAAATATCATCGAATTAGGCAATATTTTGCCGTTTTTCCACGTTTTTGTGAATTTTCAGTTTATGGGTATTAATTCATTATATATACGATAAAAATGATGCAACCACATAATTGATTAGATAATAACCTTAAATACTTCATTTTCAATCAACTATTTGTTTCTCGTTAAAATACTGAGTAGGATATTGAAAAGGGGAGAAGTTCGGTTTTTATTGCATATATCGACGTTTCAGCCGGATTAGAGCAGTTTTACGTTTACATCTTCCATCGGTAATATAAACGGAAAATCAGGAAAATTCGTATTAATTCTTATGTTAATTCTAATGAAAACAGATTGGTTTTATCATTTGTATTGGAAACAACTTTGTCATATGTCTTTTCTTGGATCTAAATAATACGAAACCTCGCATTTGATTTGAAGTTAAAATCCTCAAATATGGTTAAATAGTGACTTTTTTCACGTTTTTCATGTAGTTTGACATTACGTAAATATATTCATTTTACCAATATTTCGATACTATTTCATGTAGTATCACGATATGTGATTTGGCCTTGAAATCTCAGAATTTCGCATAATATTGCATTTTAAGCAAGTTTTCTTGCATTTTGTATCGTACGAAAAATCATCGAATTTAGCAATATTTTGACGTTTATCATCGCCTTTTCCTTCATGTGATTTAAACAAAATATCATCGAATTAGGAAATATTTTGCCGTTTTTCCACGTTTTTGTGAATTTTCAGTCTTTGGGTATTAATTCATTATATATACGATAAAAATGATGCAAACACATAATTGATTGGAAATTATCCTTAAATACTTCATTTTCAATCAACTATTTGTATCTCGTTAAAATACTGAGTAGGATATTGAAAAGGGGAGAAGTTCGGTTTTTAATGCATATATCGACGTTTCAGCCGGATTAGAGCGGTTTTACGTTTACATCTTCCATCGGTAATATAAACGGAAAATCAGGAACATTCTAATTAATTCTTATGTTAATTCTAATGAAAACAGATTGGTTTTATCATTTGTATTGGAAACAACCTTGTCATATGTCTTTTCTTGGATCTAAATAATACGAAACCTCGCTCTATGATTTGAAGTTAAAATCCTCAAATATGGTTAAATAGTGACTTTTTTCACGTTTTTCATGTTGTTTGACATTACGTAAATATATTCATTTTAACCAATATTTCGATACTATTTCATGTAGTATCACGATATGTGATTTGGCCTTGAAATCTCAGAATGTCGCATAATATTGCATTTTAAGCAAGTTTTCTTGCATTTTGTTTCTTACGAAAAATCATCAAATTTAGCAATATTTTGACGTTCATCATCCCCTTTTTCCTTTATGTGATTTAAACAAAATATCATCGAATTAGGCAATATTTTGCCGTTTTTCCACGTTTTTGTGAATTTTCAGTTTATGGGTATTAATTCATTATATATACGATAAAAATGATGCAACCACATAATTGATTAGATAATAACCTTAAATACTTCATTTTCAATCAACTATTTGTTTCTCGTTAAAATACTGAGTAGGATATTGAAAAGGGGAGAAGTTCGGTTTTTATTGCATATATCGACGTTTCAGCCGGATTAGAGCAGTTTTACGTTTACATTTTCCATCGGTAATATAAACGGAAAATCAGGAAAATTCGTATTAATTCTTATGTTAATTCTAATGAAAACAGATTGGTTTTATCATTTGTATTGGAAACAACTTTGTCATATGTCTTTTCTTGGATCTAAATAATACGAAACCTCGCATTTGATTTGAAGTTAAAATCCTCAAATATGGTTAAATAGTGACTTTTTTCACGTTTTTCATGTAGTTTGACATTACGTAAATATATTCATTTTTACCAATATTTCGATACTATTTCATGTAGTATCACGATATGTGATTTGGCCTTGAAATCTCAGAATTTCGCATAATATTGCATTTTAAGCAAGTTTTCTTGCATTTTGTTTCGTACGAAAAATCATCGAATTTAGCAATATTTTGACGTTTATCATCGCCTTTTCCTTCATGTGATTTAAACAAAATATCATCGAATTAGGAAATATTTTGCCGTTTTTCCACGTTTTTGTGAATTTTCAGTCTTTGGGTATTAATTCATTATATTTACGATAAAAATGATGCAAACACATAATTGATTGGAAATTATCCTTAAATACTTCATTTTCAATCAACTATTTGTTTCTCGTTAAAATACTGAGTAGGATATTGAAAAGGGGAGAAGTTCGGTTTTTAATGCATATATCGACGTTTCAGCCGGATTAGAGCGGTTTTACGTTTACATCTTCCATCGGTAATATAAACGGAAAATCAGGAACATTCTAATTAATTTTTATGTTAATTCTAATGAAAACAGATTGGTTTTATCATTTGTATTGGAAACAACCTTGTCATATGTCTTTTCTTGGATCTAAATAATACGAAACCTCGCTCTATGATTTGAAGTTAAAATCCTCAAATATGGTTAAATAGTGACTTTTTTCACGTTTTTCATGTTGTTTGACATTACGTAAATATATTCATTTTAACCAATATTTCGATACTATTTCATGTAGTATCACGATATGTGATTTGGCCTTGAAATCTCAGAATGTCGCATAATATTGCATTTTAAGCAAGTTTTCTTGCATTTTGTTTCTTACGAAAAATCATCAAATTTAGCAATATTTTGACGTTCATCATCCCCTTTTTCCTCTATGTGATTTAAACAAAATATCATCGAATTGGGGCAATATTTTGCCGTTTTTCCACGTTTTTGTGAATTTTCAGTTTATGGGTATTAATTCATTATATATACGATAAAAATGATGCAACCACATAATTGATTAGATAATAACCTTAAATACTTAATTTTCAATCAACTATTTGTTTCTCGTTAAAATACTGAGTAGGATATTGAAAAGGGGAGAAGTTCGGTTTTTATTGCATATATCGACGTTTCAGCCGGATATGAGCGGTTTTACGCTTACATCTTCCATCGGTAATATAAACGGAAAATCAGGAAAATTCGTATTAATTCTTATGTTAATTCTAATGAAAACAGATTGGTTTTATCATTTGTATTGGAAACAACTTTGTCATATGTCTTTTCTTGGATCTAAATAATACGAAACCTCGCTCTATGATTTGAAGTTAAAATCCTCAAATATGGTTAAATAGTGACTTTTTTCACGTTTTTCATGTTGTTTGACATTACGTAAATATATTCATTTTAACCAATATTTCGATACTATTTCATGTAGTATCACGATATGTGATTTGGCCTTCAAATCTCAGAATGTCGCATAATATTGCATTTTAAGCAAGTTTTCTTGCATTTTGTTTCTTACGAAAAATCATCGAATTTAGCAATATTTTGACGTTTATCATCCCCTTTTCCTCTATGTGATTAAAACAAAATATCATCGAATTAGGCAATATTTTGCCGTTTTTCCACGTTTTTGTGAATTTTCAGTTTATGGGTATTAATTCATAATATATACGATAAAAATGATGCTAACACATAATTGATTAGACAATAACCTTAAATACTTCATTTTCAATCAACTATTTGTTTCTCGTTAAAATACTGAGTAAGATATTGAAAAGGGGAGAAGTTCTGCTTTTATTGCATATATCGAAGTTTTAGCCGGAATAGAGCGGTTTTCGTGTACATCTTCCATCGGTAATATAAACGGAAAATCGGGAATATTTTAGTTAATTCTAATGATAACATAGGTTTTTATCATTTGTATTGGAAACAACATTGTCATATGTCTTTTCTTTGATCTAAATAATACGAAACCTCGCTCTATGATTTGAAGTTAAAATCCTCATATATGGTAAAATAGTGACTTTTTTCACGTTTTTCATGTAGTGTGATTTTACGTAAATATATTTGTTTTTACCAATATTTCGATACTATTTCATGTAGTATCACGATATGTGATTTGGCCTTGAAATCTCAGAATTTCGCATAATATTGCATTTTAAGCAAGTTTTCTTGCATTTTGTTTCGTACGAAAGATCATCGAATTTAGCAATATTTTGACGTTTATCATCGCCTTTTCCTTCATGTGATTTAAACAAAATATCATCGAATTAGGCAATATTTTGCCGTTTTTCCACGTTTTTGTGAATTTTCAGTCTTTGGGTATTATTTAAATAAATATACGATAAAAATGATGCAAACACATAATTGATTGGAAATTATCCTTAAATACTTCATTTTCAATCAACTATTTGTTTCTCGTTAAAATACTGAGTAGGATATTGAAAAGGGGAGAAGTTCGGTTTTTAATGCATATATCGACGTTTCAGCCGGATTAGAGCGGTTTTACGTTTACATCTTCCATCGGTAATATAAACGGAAAATCAGGAACATTCTAATTAATTTTTATGTTAATTCTAATGAAAACAGATTGGTTTTATCATTTGTATTGGAAACAACCTTGTCATATGTCTTTTCTTGGATCTAAATAATACGAAACCTCGCTCTATGATTTGAAGTTAAAATCCTCAAATATGGTTAAATAGTGACTTTTTTCACGTTTTTCATGTTGTTTGACATTACGTAAATATATTCATTTTAACCAATATTTCGATACTATTTCATGTAGTATCACGATATGTGATTTGGCCTTGAAATCTCAGAATGTCGCATAATATTGCATTTTAAGCAAGTTTTCTTGCATTTTGTTTCTTACGAAAAATCATCAAATTTAGCAATATTTTGACGTTCATCATCCCCTTTTTCCTCTATGTGATTTAAACAAAATATCATCGAATTGGGGCAATATTTTGCCGTTTTTCCACGTTTTTGTGAATTTTCAGTTTATGGGTATTAATTCATTATATATACGATAAAAATGATGCAACCACATAATTGATTAGATAATAACCTTAAATACTTAATTTTCAATCAACTATTTCTTTCTCGTTAAAATACTGAGTAGGATATTGAAAAGGGGAGAAGTTCGGTTTTTATTGCATATATCGACGTTTCAGCCGGATATGAGCGGTTTTACGCTTACATCTTCCATCGGTAATATAAACGGAAAATCAGGAAAATTCGTATTAATTCTTATGTTAATTCTAATGAAAACAGATTGGTTTTATCATTTGTATTGGAAACAACTTTGTCATATGTCTTTTCTTGGATCTAAATAATACGAAACCTCGCTCTATGATTTGAAGTTAAAATCCTCAAATATGGTTAAATAGTGACTTTTTTCACGTTTTTCATGTTGTTTGACATTACGTAAATATATTCATTTTAACCAATATTTCGATACTATTTCATGTAGTATCACGATATGTGATTTGGCCTTCAAATCTCAGAATGTCGCATAATATTGCATTTTAAGCAAGTTTTCTTGCATTTTGTTTCTTACGAAAAATCATCGAATTTAGCAATATTTTGACGTTTATCATCCCCTTTTCCTCTATGTGATTAAAACAAAATATCATCGAATTAGGCAATATTTTGCCGTTTTTCCACGTTTTTGTGAATTTTCAGTTTATGGGTATTAATTCATAATATATACGATAAAAATGATGCTAACACATAATTGATTAGACAATAACCTTAAATACTTCATTTTCAATCAACTATTTGTTTCTCGTTAAAATACTGAGTAAGATATTGAAAAGGGGAGAAGTTCTGCTTTTATTGCATATATCGAAGTTTTAGCCGGAATAGAGCGGTTTTCGTGTACATCTTCCATCGGTAATATAAACGGAAAATCGGGAATATTTTAGTTAATTCTAATGATAACATAGGTTTTTATCATTTGTATTGGAAACAACATTGTCATATGTCTTTTCTTTGATCTAAATAATACGAAACCTCGCTCTATGATTTGAAGTTAAAATCCTCATATATGGTAAAATAGTGACTTTTTTCACGTTTTTCATGTAGTGTGATTTTACGTAAATATATTTGTTTTTACCAATATTTCGATACTATTTCATGTAGTATCACGATATGTGATTTGGCCTTCAAATCTCAGAATTTCGCATAATATTGCATTTTAAGCAAGTTTTCTTGCATTTTGTTTCGTACGAAAAATCATCGAATTTAGCAATATTTTGACGTTTATCATCGCCTTTTCCTTCATGTGATTTAAACAAAATATCATCGAATTAGGCAATATTTTGCCGTTTTTCCACGTTTTTGTGAATTTTCAGTCTTTGGGTATTATTTAAATAAATATACGATAAAAATGATGCAAACACATAATTGATTGGAAATTATCCTTAAATACTTCATTTTCAATCAACTATTTGTTTCTCGTTAAAATACTGAGTAGGATATTGAAAAGGGGAGAAGTTCGGTTTTTATTGCATATATCGACGTTTCAGCCGGATTAGAGCGGTTTTACGTTTACATCTTCCATCGGTAATATAAACGGAAAATCAGGAACATTCTAATTAATTCTTATGTTAATTTTAATGAAAACAGATTGGTTTTATCATTTGTATTGGAAACAACCTTGTCATATGTCTTTTCTTGGATCTAAATAATACGAAACCTCGCTCTATGATTTGAAGTTAAAATCCTCAAATATGGTTAAATAGTGACTTTTTTCACGTTTTTCATGTAGTTTGACATTACGTAAATATATTCATTTTTACCAATATTTCGATACTATTTCATGTAGTATCACGATATGTGATTTGGCCTTCAAATCTCAGAATGTCGCATAATATTGCATTTTAAGCAAGTTTTCTTGCATTTTGTTTCTTACGAAAAATCATCGAATTTAGCAATATTTTGACGTTCATCATCCTCTTTTTCCTCTATGTGATTTAAACAAAATATCATCGAATTAGGCAATATTTTGCCGTTTTTCCACGTTTCTGTGAATTTTCAGTTTACGGGTATTAATTCATTATATATACGATAAAAATGATGCAACTACATAATTGATTAGATAATAACCTTAAATACTTCATTTTCAATCAACTATTTGTTTCTCGTTAAAATACTGAGTAAGATATTGAAAAGGGGAGAAGTTCTGCTTTTATTGCATATATCGAAGTTTTAGCCGGAATAGAGCGGTTTTCGTGTACATCTTCCATCGGTAATATAAACGGAAAATCGGGAACATTTTAGTTAATTCTAATGAAAACATAGGTTTTTATCATTTGTATTGGAAACAACATTGTCATATGTCTTTTCTTGGATCTAAATAATACGAAACCTCGCTCTATGATTTGAAGTTAAAATCCTCATATATGGTAAATTAGTCACTTTTTCACGTTTTTCATGTAGTGTGATTTTACGTAAATATATTTGTTTATACCAATATTTCGATACTATTTCATGTAGTATCACGATATGTGATTTGGCCTTCAAATCTCAGAATGTCGCATAATATTGCATTTTTAAGCAAGTTTTCTTGCATTTTGTTTCTTACGAAAAATCATCGAATTTAGCAATATTTTGACGTTTATCATCCCCTTTTCCTCTATGTGATTAAAACAAAATATCATCGAATTAGGCAATATTTTGCCGTTTTTCCACGTTTTTGTGAATTTTCAGTTTATGGGTATTAATTCATTATATATACGATAAAAATGATGCTAACACATAATTGATTAGACAATAACCTTAATTACTTCATTTTCAATCAACTATTTGTTTCTCGTTAAAATACTGAGTAAGATATTGAAAAGGGGAGAAGTTCTGCTTTTATTGCATATATCGAAGTTTTAGCCGGAATAGAGCGGTTTTCGTGTACATCTTCCATCGGTAATATAAACGGAAAATCGGGAACATTTTAGTTAATTCTAATGAAAACATAGGTTTTTATCATTTGTATTGGAAACAACATTGTCATATGTCTTTTCTTGGATCTAAATAATACGAAACCTCGCTCTATGATTTGAAGTTAAAATCCTCATATATGGTAAAATAGTGACTTTTTTCACGTTTTTCATGTAGTGTGATTTTACGTAAATATATTTGTGTTTACCAATATTTCGATACTATTTCATGTAGTATCACGATATGTGATTAGGCCTTCAAATCTCAGAATTTCGCATAATATTGCATTTTATGCAAGTTTTCTTCCATTTTGATTTGTACGAAAAATCATCGAATTTAGCAATATTTTGACGTTTATTATCTCCTTTTCCTTCATGTTATTAAAACAAAATATCATCGAATTAGGCAATATTTTGCCGTTTTTCCACGTTTTTGTGAATTTTCAGTTTATGGGTATTAATTCATTATATATACGATAAAAATGATGCAAACACATAATTGATTAGATAATAACCTTAAATACTTAATTTTCAATCAACTATTTGTTTCTCGTTAAAATACTAAGTAGACTATTGAAAAGGGGAGAAGTTGTGTTTTTATTGCATATATCGACGTTTCAGCCGGAATAGAGCGGTTTTCGTGTACATCTTCCATCGGTAATATAAACGGAAAATCAGGAACATTTTAGTTAATTCTAATGAAAACACATTGGTTTTTATCATTTGTATTGGAAACAACATTGTCATATGTCTTTTCTTGGATCTAAATAATACGAAACCTCGCTCTATGATTTGAAGTTAAAATCCTCATATATGGTAAAATAGTGACTTTTTTCACGTTTTTCATGTAGTGTGATTTTACGTAAATATATTCGTTTATATTTTGACGTTTATCATCGCCTTTTCCTTCATGTGATTTAAACAAAATATCATCGAATTAGGAAATATTTTGCCGTTTTTCCACGTTTTTGTGAATTTTCAGTCTTTGGGTATT
The DNA here is from genome assembly GCF_040958095.1 of Procambarus clarkii. NCBI lineage: Eukaryota > Metazoa > Arthropoda > Malacostraca > Decapoda > Cambaridae > Procambarus > Procambarus clarkii. Next base: position 4,274,150 of record NC_091226.1, read on the forward strand.
AATTAATTAAATATACGATAAAAATGATGCAAACACATAATTGATTGGAAATTATCCTTAAATACTTCATTTTCAATCAACTATTTGTTTCTCGTTAAAATATTGATATTGAAAAGGGGAGAAGTTCGGTTTTTATTGCATATATCGACGTTTCAGCCGGATTAGAGCGGTTTTACGTTTACATCTTCCATCGGTAATATAAACGGAAAATCAGGAACATTCTAATTAATTCTTATGTTAATTTTAATGAAAACAGATTGGTTTTATCATTTGTATTGGAAACAACCTTGTCATATGTCTTTTCTTGGATCTAAATAATACGAAACCTCGCTCTATGATTTGAAGTTAAAATCCTCAAATATGGTTAAATAGTGACTTTTTTCACGTTTTTCATGTAGTTTGACATTATGTATATATATTCATTTTTACCAATATTTCGATACTATTTCATGTAGTATCACGATATGTGATTTGGCCTTCAAATCTCAGAATGTCGCATAATATTGCATTTTAAGCAAGTTTTCTTGCATTTTGTTTCGTAAGAAAAATCATCGAATTTAGCAATATTTTGACGTTCATCATCCCCATTTTCCTCTATGTGATTTAAACAAAATATCATCGAATTAGGCAATATTTTGCCGTTTTTCCACGTTTCTGTGAATTTTCAGTTTATGGGTATTAATTCATTATATATAAGATAAAAATGATGCAACCACATAATTGATTAGATAATAACCTTAAATACTTCATTTTCAATCAACTATTTGTTTCTCGTTAAAATATTGAGCAGGATATTGAATAAGAAAAAAAGTTCTGTTTTTATTGCATATATCGACGTTTCTGCCAGAATAGAGCGGTTTTCGTGTACATCTTACATCGGTAATATAAACGGGAAATCAGGAACATTTTAGTTAATTCTAATGAAAACACATTGGTTTTTATCATTTGTATTAGAAACAACATTGTCATATGTCTTTTCTTGGATCTAAATAATACGAAACCTCGCTCTATGATTTGAAGTTAAAATCCTCATATATGGTAAATTAGTGACTTTTTCACGTTTTTCATATAGTGTAATTTTACGTAAATATATTTGTTTATACCAATATTTCGATACTATTTCATGTAGTATCACGATATGTGATTTGGCCTTCAAATCTCAGAATGTCGCATAATATTGCATTTTAAGCAAGTTTTCTTGCATTTTGTTTCGTACGAAAAATCATCGAATTTAGCAATATTTTGACGTTTATCATCCCCCCTTTTCCTCTATGTGATTTAAACAAAATATCATCGAATTAGGCAATATTCTGCCGTTTTTCCACGTTTCTGTGAATTTTAAGTTTATGGGTATTAATTCATTATATATACGATAAAAATGATGCAAACACATAATTGATTAGATAATAACCTTAAATACTTAATTTTCAATCAACTATTTGTTTCTCGTTAAAATAATGAGTAGACTATTGAAAAGGGGAGAAGTTGTGTTTTTATTGCATATATCGACGTTTCAGCCGGAATAGAGCGGTTTTCGTGTACATCTTCCATCGGTAATATAAACGGAAAATCAGGAACATTTTAGTTAATTCTAATGAAAACACATTGGTTTTTATCATTTGTATTGGAAACAACATTGTCATATGTCTTTTCTTGGATCTAAATAATACGAAACCTCGCTCTATGATTTGAAGTTAAAATCCTCATATATGGTAAAATAGTGACTTTTTTCACGTTTTTCATGTAGTGTGATTTTACGTAAATATATTCGTTTATATTTTGACGTTTATCATCGCCTTTTCCTTCATGTGATTTAAACAAAATATCATCGAATTAGGAAATATTTTGCCGTTTTTCCACGTTTTTGTGAATTTTCAGTCTTTGGGTATTAATTAATTAAACATACGATAAAAATGATGCAAACACATAATTGATTGGAAATTATCCTTAAATACTTCATTTTCAATCAACTATTTGTTTCTCGTTAAAATACTGAGTAGGATATTGAAAAGGGGAGAAGTTCGGTTTTTATTGCATATATCGACGTTTCAGCCGGATTAGAGCGGTTTTACGTTTACATCTTCCATCGGTAATATAAACGGAAAATCAGGAACATTCTAATTAATTCTTATGTTAATTTTAATGAAAACAGATTGGTTTTATCATTTGTATTGGAAACAACCTTGTCATATGTCTTTTCTTGGATCTAAATAATACGAAACCTCGCTCTATGATTTGAAGTTAAAATCCTCAAATATGGTTAAATAGTGACTTTTTTCACGTTTTTCATGTAGTTTGACATTATGTATATATATTCATTTTTACCAATATTTCGATACTATTTCATGTAGTATCACGATATGTGATTTGGCCTTCAAATCTCAGAATGTCGCATAATATTGCATTTTAAGCAAGTTTTCTTGCATTTTGTTTCGTAAGAAAAATCATCGAATTTAGCAATATTTTGACGTTCATCATCCCCATTTTCCTCTATGTGATTTAAACAAAATATCATCGAATTAGGCAATATTTTGCCGTTTTTCCACGTTTCTGTGAATTTTCAGTTTATGGGTATTAATTCATTATATATACGATAAAAATGATGCAACCACATAATTGATTAGATAATAACCTTAAATACTTCATTTTCAATCAACTATTTGTTTCTCGTTAAAATACTGAGCAGGATATTGAAAAGAAAAGAAGTTCTGTTTTTATTGCATATATCGACGTTTCAGCCAGAATAGAGCGGTTTTCGTTTACATCTTACATCGGTAATATAAACGGAAAATCAGGAACATTTTAGTTAATTCTAATGAAAACACATTGGTTTTTATCATTTGTATTAGAAACAACATTGTCATATGTCTTTTCTTGGATCTAAATAATACGAAACCTCGCTCTATGATTTGAAGTTAAAATCCTCATATATGGTAAATTAGTGACTTTTTCACGTTTTTCATGTAGTGTGATTTTACGTAAATATATTTGTTTATACCAATATTTCGATACTATTTCATGTAGTATCACGATATGTGATTTGGCCTTCAAATCTCAGAATGTCGCATAATATTGCATTTTTAAGCAAGTTTTCTTGCATTTTGTTTCGTACGAAAAATCATCGAATTTAGCAATATTTTGACGTTTATCATCGCCTTTTCCTTCATGTGATTTAAACAAAATATCATCGAATTAGGCAATATTTTGCCGTTTTTCCACGTTTTTGTGAATTTTCAGTCTTTGGGTATTATTTAATTAAATATACGATAAAAATGATGCAAACACATAATTGATTGGAAATTATCCTTAAATACTTCATTTTCAATCAACTATTTGTTTCTCGTTAAAATACTGAGTAGGATATTGAAAAGGGGAGAAGTTCGGTTTTTATTGCATATATCGACGTTTCAGCCGGATTAGAGCGGTTTTACGTTTACATCTTCCATCGGTAATATAAACGGAAAATCGGGAACATTTTAGTTAATTCTAATGATAACATAGGTTTTTATCATTTGTATTGGAAACAACATTGTCATATGTCTTTTCTTTGATCTAAATAATACGAAACCTCGCTCTATGATTTGAAGTTAAAATCCTCATATATGGTAAAATAGTGACTTTTTTCACGTTTTTCATGTAGTGTGATTTTACGTAAATATATTTGTTTTTACCAATATTTCGATACTATTTCATGTAGTATCACGATATGTGATTTGGCCTTCAAATCTCAGAATTTCGCATAATATTGCATTTTAAGCAAGTGTTCTTGCATTTTGTTTCGTACGAAAAATCATCGAATTTAGCAATATTTTGACGTTTATCATCGCCTTTTCCTTCATGTGATTTAAACAAAATATCATCAAATTAGGCAATATTTTGCCGTTTTTCCACGTTTTTGTGAATTTTCAGTCTTTGGGTATTATTTAATTAAATATACGATAAAAATGATGCAAACACATAATTGATTGGAAATTATCTTTAAATACTTCATTTTCAATCAACTATTTGTTTCTCGTTAAAATACTGAGTAGGATATTGAAAAGGGGAGAAGTTCGGTTTTTATTGCATATATCGACGTTTCAGCCGGATTAGAGCGGTTTTACGTTTACATCTTCCATCGGTAATATAAACGGAAAATCAGGAACATTCTAATTAATTCTTATGTTAATTTTAATGAAAACAGATTGGTTTTATCATTTGTATTGGAAACAACCTTGTCATATGTCTTTTCTTGGATCTAAATAATACGAAACCTCGCTCTATGATTTGAAGTTAAAATCCTCAAATATGGTTAAATAGTGACTTTTTTCACGTTTTTCATGTAGTTTGACATTACGTAAATATATTCATTTTTACCAATATTTCGATACTATTTCATGTAGTATCACGATATGTGATTTGGCCTTCAAATCTCAGAATGTCGCATAATATTGCATTTTAAGCAAGTTTTCTTGCATTTTGTTTCGTAAGAAAAATCATCGAATTTAGCAATATTTTGACGTTCATCATCCCCTTTTTCCTCTATGTGATTTAAACAAAATATCATCGAATTAGGCAATATTTTGCCGTTTTTCCACGTTTCTGTGAATTTTCAGTTTACGGGTATTAATTCATTATAAATACGATAAAAATGATGCAACCACATAATTGATTAGATAATAACCTTAAATACTTCATTTTCAATCAACTATTTGTTTCTCGTTAAAATACTGAGCAGGATATTGAAAAGAAAAGAAGTTCTGTTTTTATTGCATATATCGACGTTTCAGCCAGAATAGAGCGGTTTTCGTTTACATCTTACATCGGTAATATAAACGGAAAATCAGGAACATTTTAGTTAATTCTAATGAAAACATAGGTTTTTATCATTTGTATTGGAAACAACATTGTCATGTGTCTTTTCTTGGATCTAAATAATACGAAACCTCGCTCTATGATTTGAAGTTAAAATCCTCATATATGGTAAAATAGTGACTTTTTTCACGTTTTTCATGTAGTGTGATTTTACGTAAATATATTTGTTTTTACCAATATTTCGATACTATTTCATGTAGTATCACGATATGTGATTAGGCCTTCAAATCTCAGAATTTCGCATAATATTGCATTTTATGCAAGTTTTCTTGCATTTTGATTTGTACGAAAAATCATCGAATTTAGCAATATTTTGACGTTTATTATCTCCTTTTCCTTCATGTTATTAAAACAAAATATCATCGAATTAGGCAATATTTTGCCGTTTTTCCACGTTTTTGTGAATTTTCAGTTTATGGGTATTAATTCATTATATATACGATAAAAATGATGCAAACACATAATTGATTAGATAATAACCTTAAATACTTCATTTTCAATCAACTATTTGTTTCTCGTTAAAATACTGAGTAAGATATTGAAAGGGGGAGAAGTTCTGTTTTTATTGCATATATCGACATTTCAGCCGGAATAGAGCGGTTTTCGTGTACATCTTCCATCGGTAATATAAACGGAAAATCAGGAACATTTTAATTAATTCTAATGAAAACACATTGGTTTTTATCATTTGTATTGGAAACAACATTGTCATATGTCTTTTCTTCGATCTAAATAATACGAAACCTCGCTCTATGATTTGAAGTTAAAATCCTTATATATGGTTAAGTAGTGACTTTTTTCACGTTTTTCAAGTAGTTTGACATTACGTAAATATATTCATTTTTACCAATATTTCGATACTATTTCATGTAGTATCACGATATGTGATTTGGCCTTCAAATCTCAGAATGTCGCATAATATTGCATTTTAAGCAAGTTTTCTTGCATTTTGTTTCGTACGAAAAATCATCGAATTTAGCAATATTTTGACGTTTATCATCCCCCCTTTTCCTCTAAGTGATTTAAACAAAATATCATCGAATTAGGCAATATTTTGCCGTTTTTCCACGTTTCTGTGAATTTTAAGTTTATGGGTATTAATTCATTATATATACGATAAAAATGATGCAAAAACATAATTGATTAGATAATAACCTTAAATACTTAATTTTCAATCAACTATTTGTTTCTCGTTAAAATACTGAGTAGACTATTGAAAAGGGGAGAAGTTGTGTTTTTATTGCATATATCGACGTTTCAGCCGGAATAGAGCGGTTTTCGTGTACATCTTCCATCGGTAATATAAACGGAAAATCAGGAACATTTTAGTTAATTCTAATGAAAACACATTGGTTTTTATCATTTGTATTGGAAACAACATTGTCATATGTCTTTTCTTGGATCTAAATAATACGAAACCTCGCTCTATGATTTGAAGTTAAAATCCTCATATATGGTAAAATAGTGACTTTTTTCACGTTTTTCATGTAGTGTGATTTTACGTAAATATATTCATTTTTACCAATATTTCGATACTATTTCATGTAGTATCACGATATGTGATTTGGCCTTCAAATCTCAGAATGTCGCATAATATTGCATTTTAAGCAAGTTTTCTTGCATTTTGTTTCGTACGAAAAATCATCGAATTTAGCAATATTTTGACGTTTATCATCCCCCCTTTTCCTCTATGTGATTTAAACAAAATATCATCGAATTAGGCAATATTTTGCCGTTTTTCCACGTTTCTGTGAATTTTAAGTTTATGGGTATTAATTCATTATATATACGATAAAAATGATGCAAACACATAATTGATTAGATAATAACCTTAAATACTTAATTTTCAATCAACTATTTGTTTCTCGTTGAAATACTGAGTAGACTATTGAAAAGGGGAGAAGTTGTGTTTTTATTGCATATATCGACGTTTCAGCCGGAATAGAGCGGTTTTCGTGTACATCTTCCATCGGTAATATAAACGGAAAATCAGGAACATTTTAGTTAATTCTAATGAAAACAAATTGGTTTTTATCATTTGTATTGGAAACAACATTGTCATATGTCTTTTCTTGGATCTAAATAATACGAAACCTCGCTCTATGATTTGAAGTTAAAATCCTCATATATGGTAAAATAGTGACTTTTTTCACGTTTTTCATGTAGTGTGATTTTACGTAAATATATTCGTTTATATTTTGACGTTTATCATCGCCTTTTCCTTCATGTGATTTAAACAAAATATCATCGAATTAGGAAATATTTTGCCGTTTTTCCACGTTTTTGTGAATTTTCAGTCTTTGGGTATTAATTAATTAAATATACGATAAAAATGATGCAAACACATAATTGATTGGAAATTATCCTTAAATACTTCATTTTCAATCAACTATTTGTTTCTCGTTAATATACTGAGTAGGATATTGAAAAGGGGAGAAGTTCGGTTTTTATTGCATATATCGACGTTTCAGCCGGATTAGAGCGGTTTTACGTTTACATCTTCCATCGGTAATATAAACGGAAAATCAGGAACATTCTAATTAATTCTTATGTTAATTTTAATGAAAACAGATTGGTTTTATCATTTGTATTGGAAACAACCTTGTCATATGTCTTTTCTTGGATCTAAATAATACGAAACCTCGCTCCATGATTTGAAGTTAAAATCCTCAAATATGATTAAATAGTGACTTTTTTCACGTTTTTCATGTAGTTTGACATTACGTAAATATATTCATTTTTACCAATATTTCGATACTATTTCATGTAGTATCACGATATGTGATTTGGCCTTGAAATCTCAGAATGTCGCATAATATTGCATTTTAAGCAAGTTTTCTTGCATTTTGTTTCTTACGAAAAATCATCAAATTTAGCAATATTTTAACGTTCATCATCCCCTTTTTCCTTTATGTGATTTAAACAAAATATCATCGAATTAGGCAATATTTTGCCGTTTTTCCACGTTTTTGTGAATTTTCAGTTTATGAGTATTAATTCATTATATATACGATAAAAATGATGCAACCACATAATTGATTAGATAATAACCTTAAATACTTCATTTTCAATCAACTATTTGTTTCTCGTTAAAATACTGAGTAGGATATTGAAAAGGGGAGAAGTTCGGTTTTTATTGCATATATCGACGTTTCAGCCGGATTAGAGCGGTTTTACGTTTACATGTTCCATCGGTAATATAAACGGAAAATCAGGAAAATTCGTATTAATTCTTATGTTAATTCTAATGAAAACAGATTGGTTTTATCATTTGTATTGGAAACAACTTTGTCATATGTCTTTTCTTGGATCTAAATAATACGAAACCTCGCTCTATGATTTGAAGTTAATATCCTCAAATATGGTTAAATAGTGACTTTTTACACGTTTTTCATGTAGTTTGACATTACGTAAATATATTCATTTTTACCAATATTTCGATACTATTTCATGTAGTATCACGATATGTGATTTGGCATTCAAATCTCAGAATTTCGCATAATATTGCATTTTTAGCAAGTTTTCTTGCTTTTTGTTTCGTACGAAAAATCATCGAATTTAGCAATATTTTGACGTTTATCATCGCCTTTTCCTTCATGTGATTTAAACAAAATATCATCGAATTAGGAAATATTTTGCCGTTTTTCCACGTTTTTGTGAATTTTCAGTCTTTGGGTATTAATTCATTAAATATACGATAAAAATGATGCAAACACATAATTGATTGGAAATTATCCTTAAATACTTCATTTTCAATCAACTATTTGTTTCTCGTTAAAATACTGAGTAGGATATTGAAAAGGGGAGAAGTTCGGTTTTTATTGCATATATCGACGTTTCAGCCGGATTAGAGCGGTTTTACCTTTACATCTTCCATCGGTAATATAAACGGAAAATCAGGAACATTCTAATTAATTCTTATGTTAATTCTGATGAAAACAGATTGGTTTTATCATTTGTATTGGAAACAACCTTGTCATATGTCTTTTCTTGGATCTAAATAATACGAAACCTCGCTCTATGATTTGAAGTTAAAATCCTCAAATATGGTTAAATAGTGACTTTTTTCACGTTTTTCATGTTGTTTGACATTACGTAAATATATTCATTTTAACCAATATTTCGATACTATTTCATGTAGTATCACGATATGTGATTTGGCCTTGAAATCTCAGAATGTCGCATAATATTGCATTTTAAGCAAGTTTTCTTGCATTTTGTTTCTTACGAAAAATCATCAAATTTAGCAATATTTTGACGTTCATCATCCCCTTTTTCCTCTATGTGATTTAAACAAAATATCATCGAATTGGGGCAATATTTTGCCGTTTTTCCACGTTTATGTGAATTTTCAGTTTATGGGTATTAATTCATTATATATACGATAAAAATGATGCAACCACATAATTGATTAGATAATAACCTTAAATACTTCATTTTCAATCAACTATTTGTTTCTCGTTAAAATACTGAGTAGGATATTGAAAAGGGGAGAAGTTCGGTTTTTATTGCATATATCGACGTTTCAGCCGGATTAGAGCGGTTTTACGCTTACATCTTCCATCGGTAATATAAACGGAAAATCAGGAAAATTCGTATTAATTCTTATGTTAATTCTAATGAAAACAGATTGGTTTTATCATTTGTATTGGAAACAACTTTGTCATATGTCTTTTCTTGGATCTAAATAATACGAAACCTCGCTTTATGATTTGAAGTTAAAATCCTCAAATATGGTTAAATAGTGACTTTTTTCACGTTTTTCATGTAGTTTGACATTACGTAAATATATTCATTTTTACCAATATTTCGATACTATTTCATGTAGTATCACGATATGTGATTTGGCCTTGAAATCTCAGAATTTCGCATAATATTGCATTTTAAGCAAGTTTTCTTGCATTTTGTTTCGTACATAAAATCATCGAATTTAGCAATATTTTGACGTTTATCATCGCCTTTTCCTTCATGTGATTTAAACAAAATATCATCGAATTAGGAAATATTTTGCCGTTTTTCCACGTTTTTGTAAATTTTCAGTCTTTGGGTATTAATTCATTAAATATACGATAAAAATGATGCAAACACATAATTGATTGGAAATTATCCTTAAATACTTCATTTTCAATCAACTATTTGTTTCTCGTTAAAATACTGAGTAGGATATTGAAAAGGGGAGAAGTTCGGTTTTTAATGCATATATCGACGTTTCAGCCGGATTAGAGCGGTTTTACGTTTACATCTTCCATCGGTAATATAAACGGAAAATCAGGAACATTCTAATTAATTCTTATGTTAATTCTAATGAAAACAGATTGGTTTTATCATTTGTATTGGAAACAACCTTGTCATATGTCTTTTCTTGGATCTAAATAATACGAAACCTCGCTCTATGATTTGAAGTTAAAATCCTCAAATATGGTTAAATAGTGACTTTTTTTACGTTTTTCATGTTGTTTGACATTACGTAATTATATTCATTTTAACCAATATTTCGATACTATTTCATGTAGTATCAAGATATGTGATTTGGCCTTGAAATCTCAGAATGTCGCATAATATTGCATTTTAAGCAAGTTTTCTTGCATTTTGTTTCTTACGAAAAATCATCAAATTTAGCAATATTTTGACGTTCATCATCCCCTTTTTCCTCTATGTGATTTAAACAAAATATCATCGAATTGGGGCAATATTTTGCCGTTTTTCCACGTTTTTGTGAATTTTCAGTTTATGGGTATTAATTCATTATATATACGATAAAAATGATGCAACCACATAATTGATTAGATAATAACCTTAAATACTTCATTTTCAATCAACTATTTGTTTCTCGTTAAAATACTGAGTAGGATATTGAAAAGGGGAGAAGTTCGGTTTTTATTGCATATATCGACGTTTCAGCCGGATTAGAGCGGTTTTACGCTTACATCTTCCATCGGTAATATAAACGGAAAATCAGGAAAATTCGTATTAATTCTTATGTTAATTCTAATGAAAACAGATTGGTTTTATCATTTGTATTGGAAACAACTTTGTCATATGTCTTTTCTTGGATCTAAATAATACGAAACCTCGCTCTATGATTTGAAGTTAATATCCTCAAATATGGTTAAATAGTGACTTTTTACACGTTTTTCATGTAGTTTGACATTACGTAAATATATTCATTTTTACCAATATTTCGATACTATTTCATGTAGTATCACGATATGTGATTTGGCATTCAAATCTCAGAATTTCGCATAATATTGCATTTTTAGCAAGTTTTCTTGCTTTTTGTTTCGTACGAAAAATCATCGAATTTAGCAATATTTTGACGTTTATCATCGCCTTTTCCTTCATGTGATTTAAACAAAATATCATCGAATTAGGAAATATTTTGCCGTTTTTCCACGTTTTTGTGAATTTTCAGTCTTTGGGTATTAATTCATTAAATATACGATAAAAATGATGCAAACACATAATTGATTGGAAATTATCCTTAAATACTTCATTTTCAATCAACTATTTGTTTCTCGTTAAAATACTGAGTAGGATATTGAAAAGGGGAGAAGTTCGGTTTTTATTGCATATATCGACGTTTCAGCCGGATTAGAGCGGTTTTACGTTTACATCTTCCATCGGTAATATAAACGGAAAATCAGGAACATTCTAATTAATTCTTATGTTAATTCTGATGAAAACAGATTGGTTTTATCATTTGTATTGGAAACAACCTTGTCATATGTCTTTTCTTGGATCTAAATAATACGAAACCTCGCTCTATGATTTGAAGTTAAAATCCTCAAATATGGTTAAATAGTGACTTTTTTCACGTTTTTCATGTTGTTTGACATTACGTAAATATATTCATTTTAACCAATATTTCGATACTATTTCATGTAGTATCACGATATGTGATTTGGCCTTGAAATCTCAGAATGTCGCATAATATTGCATTTTAAGCAAGTTTTCTTGCATTTTGTTTCTTACGAAAAATCATCAAATTTAGCAATATTTTGACGTTCATCATCCCCTTTTTCCTCTATGTGATTTAAACAAAATATCATCGAATTGGGGCAATATTTTGCCGTTTTTCCACGTTTATGTGAATTTTCAGTTTATGGGTATTAATTCATTATATATACGATAAAAATGATGCAACCACATAATTGATTAGATAATAACCTTAAATACTTCATTTTCAATCAACTATTTGTTTCTCGTTAAAATACTGAGTAGGATATTGAAAAGGGGAGAAGTTCGGTTTTTATTGCATATATCGACGTTTCAGCCGGATTAGAGCGGTTTTACGCTTACATCTTCCATCGGTAATATAAACGGAAAATCAGGAAAATTCGTATTAATTCTTATGTTAATTCTAATGAAAACAGATTGGTTTTATCATTTGTATTGGAAACAACTTTGTCATATGTCTTTTCTTGGATCTAAATAATACGAAACCTCGCTCTATGATTTGAAGTTAAAATCCTCATATATGGTTAAATAGTGACTTTTTACACGTTTTTCATGTAGTTTGACATTATGTAAATATATTCATTTTTACCAATATTTCGATACTATTTCATGTAGTATCACGATATGTGATTTGGCATTCAAATCTCAGAATTTCGCATAATATTGCATTTTAAGCAAGTTTTCTTGCTTTTTGTTTCGTACGAAAAATCATCGAATTTAGCAATATTTTGACGTTTATCATCGCCTTTTCCTTCATGTGATTTAAACAAAATATCATCGAATTAGGAAATATTTTGCCGTTTTTCCACGTTTTTGTGAATTTTCAGTCTTTGGGTATTAATTCATTAAATATACGATAAAAATGATGCAAACACATAATTGCTTGGAAATTATCCTTAAATACTTCATTTTCAATCAACTATTTGTTTCTCGTTAAAATACTGAGTAGGATATTGAAAAGGGGAGAAGTTCGGTTTTTATTTCATATATCGACGTTTCAGCCGGATTAGAGCGGTTTTACGTTTACATCTTCCATCGGTAATATAAACGGAAAATCAGGAACATTCTAATTAATTTTTATGTTAATTCTGATGAAAACAGATTGGTTTTATCATTTGTATTGGTAAACCTTGTCATATGTCTTTTCTTGGATCTAAATAATACGAAACCTCGCTCCATGATTTGAAGTTAAAATCCTCAAATATGGTTAAATAGTGACTTTTTTCACGTTTTTCATGTAGTTTGACATTACGTAAATATATTCATTTTTACCAATATTTCGATACTATTTCATGTAGTATCACGATATGTGATTTGGCCTTGAAATCTCAGAATGTCGCATAATATTGCATTTTAAGCAAGTTTTCTTGCATTTTGTTTCCTACGAAAAATCATCAAATTTAGCAATATTTTGACGTTCATCATCCCCTTTTCCTCTATGTGATTAAAACAAAATATCATCGAATTAGGCAATATTTTGCCGTTTTTCCACGTTTTTGTGAATTTTCAGTTTATGGGTATTAATTCATAATATATACGATAAAAATGATGCTAACACATAATTGATTAGACAATAACCTTAAATGCTTCATTTTCAATCAACTATTTGTTTCTCGTTAAAATACTGAGTAAGATATTGAAAAGGGGAGAAGTTCTGCTTTTATTGCATATATCGAAGTTTTAGCCGGAATAGAGCGGTTTTCGTGTACATCTTCCATCGGTAATATAAACGGAAAATCGGGAACATTTTAGTTAATTCTAATGATAACATAGGTTTTTATCATTTGTATTGGAAACAACATTGTCATATGTCTTTTCTTGGATCTAAATAATACGAAACCTCGCTCTATGATTTGAAGTTAAAATCCTCATATATGGTAAAATAGTGACTTTTTTCACGTTTTTCATGTAGTGTGATTTTACGTAAATATATTTGTTTTTACCAATATTTCGATACTATTTCATGTAGTATCACGATATGTGATTTGGCCTTCAAATCTCAGAATTTCGCATAATATTGCATTTTAAGCAAGTTTTCTTGCATTTTGTTTCGTACGAAAAATCATCGAATTTAGCAATATTTTGACGTTTATCATCGCCTTTTCCTTCATGTGATTTAAACAAAATATCATCGAATTAGGCAATATTTTGCCGTTTTTCCACGTTTTTGTGAATTTTCAGTCTTTGGGTATTATTTAATTAAATATACGATAAAAATGATGCAAACACATAATTGATTGGAAATTATCCTTAAATACTTCATTTTCAATCAACTATTTGTTTCTCGTTAAAATACTGAGTAGGATATTGAAAAGGGGAGAAGTTCGGTTTTTATTGCATATATCGACGTTTCAGCCGGATTAGAGCGGTTTTACGTTTACATCTTCCATCGGTAATATAAACGGAAAATCAGGAACATTCTAATTAATTCTTATGTTAATTTTAATGAAAACAGATTGGTTTTATCATTTGTATTGGAAACAACCTTGTCATATGTCTTTTCTTGGATCTAAATAATACGAAACCTCGCTCTATGATTTGAAGTTAAAATCCTCAAATATGGTTAAATAGTGACTTTTTTCACGTTTTTCATGTAGTTTGACATTACGTAAATATATTCATTTTTACCAATATTTCGATACTATTTCATGTAGTATCACGATATGTGATTTGGCCTTCAAATCTCAGAATGTCGCATAATATTGCATTTTAAGCAAGTTTTCTTGCATTTTGTTTCGTAAGAAAAATCATCGAATTTAGCAATATTTTGACGTTCATCATACCCATTTTCCTCTATGTGATTTAAACAAAATATCATCGAATTAGGCAATATTTTGCCGTTTTTCCACGTTTCTGTGAATTTTCAGTTTACGGGTATTAATTCATTATATATACGATAAAAATGATGCAACCACATAATTGATTAGATAATAACCTTAAATACTTCATTTTCAATCAACTATTTGTTTCTCGTTAAAATACTGAGCAGGATATTGAAAAGAAAAGAAGTTCTGTTTTTATTGCATATATCGACGTTTCAGCCAGAATAGAGCGGTTTTCGTTTACATCTTACATCGGTAATATAAACGGAAAATCAGGAACATTTTAGTTAATTCTAATGAAAACACATTGGTTTTTATCATTTGTATTAGAAACAACATTGTCATATGTCTTTTTTTGGATCTAAATAATACGAAACCTCGCTCTATGATTTGAAGTTAAAATCCTCATATATGGTAAATTAGTGACTTTTTCACGTTTTTCATGTAGTGTGATTTTACGTAAATATATTTGTTTATACCAATATTTCGATACTATTTCATGTAGTATCACGATATGTGATTTGGCCTTCAAATCTCAGAATGTCGCATAATATTGCATTTTTAAGCAAGTTTTCTTGCATTTTGTTTCTTAAGAAAAATCATCGAATTTAGCAATATTTTGACGTTTATCCACGTTTATCCTTTTCCTCTATGTGATTAAAACAAAATATCATCGAATTAGGCAATATTTTGCCGTTTTTCCACGTTTATGTGAATTTTCAGTTTATGGGTATTAATTCATTATATATACGATAAAAATGATGCTAACACATAATTGATTAGACAATAACCTTAAATACGTCATTTTCAATCAACTATTTGTTTCTCGTTAAAATACTGAGTAAGATATTGAAAAGGGGAGAAGTTCTGCTTTTATTGCATATATCGAAGTTTTAGCCGGAATAGAGCGGTTTTCGTGTACATCTTCCATCGGTAATATAAACGGAAAATCGGGAACATTTTAGTTAATTCTAATGAAAACATAGGTTTTTATCATTTGTATTGGAAACAACATTGTCATATGTCTTTTCTTGGATCTAAATAATACGAAACCTCGCTCTATGATTTGAAGTTAAAATCCTCATATATGGTAAAATAGTGACTTTTTTCACGTTTTTCATGTAGTGTGATTTTACGTAAATATATTTGTTTATACCAATATTTCGATACTATTTCATGTAGTATCACGATATGTGATTTGGCCTTCAAATCTCAGAATTTCGCATAATATTGCATTTTATGCAAGTTTTCTTGCATTTTGTTTCGTACGAAAAATCATCGAATTTAGCAATATTTTGACGTTTATTATCTCCTTTTCCTTCATGCTATTAAAACAAAATATCATTGAATTAGGCAATATTTTGCCGTTTTTCCACGTTTTTGTGAATTTTCAGTTTATGGGTATTAATTCATTATATATACGATAAAAATGATGCAAACACATAATTGATTAGATAATAACCTTAAATACTTCATTTTCAATCAACTCTTTGTTTCTCGTTAAAATACTGAGTAAGATATTGAAAGGGGGAGAAGTTCTGTTTTTATTGCATATATCGACATTTCAGCCGGAATAGAGCGGTTTTCGTGTACATCTTCCATCGGTAATATAAACGGAAAATCAGGAACATTTTAATTAATTCTAATGAAAACACATTGGTTTTTATCATTTGTATTGGAAACAACATTGTCATATGTCTTTTTTTCGATCTAAATAATACGAAACCTCGCTCTATGATTTGAAGTTAAAATCCTTATATTTGGTTAAATAGTGACTTTTTTCACGTTTTTCAAGTAGTTTGACATTACGTAAATATATTCATTTTTACCAATATTTCGATACCATTTCATGTAGTATCACGATATGTGATTTGGCCTTCAAATCTCAGAATGTCGCATAATATTGCATTTTAAGCAAGTTTTCTTGCATTTTGTTTCGTACGAAAAATCATCGAATTTAGCAATATTTTGACGTTTATCATCCCCCCTTTTCCTCTATGTGATTTAAACAAAATATCATCGAATTAGGCAATATTTTGCCGTTTTTCCACGTTTCTGTGAATTTTAAGTTTATGGGTATTAATTCATTATATATACGATAAAAATGATGCAAACACATAATTGATTAGATAATAACCTTAAATACTTCATTTTCAATCAACTATTTGTTTCTCGTTAAAATACTGAGTAGACTATTGAAAAGGGGAGAAGTTGTGTTTTTATTGCATATATCGACGTTTCAGCCGGAATAGAGCGGTTTTCGTGTACATCTTCCATCGGTAATATAAACGGAAAATCAGGAACATTTTAGTTAATTCTAATGAAAACACATTGGTTTTTATCATTTGTATTGGAAACAACATTGTCATATGTCTTTTCTTGGATCTAAATAATACGAAACCTCGCTCTATGATTTGAAGTTAAAATCCTCATATATGGTAAAATAGTGACTTTTTTCACGTTTTTCATGTAGTGTGATTTTACGTAAATATATTCGTTTATACCAATATTTCGATACTATTTCATGTAGTATCACGATATGTGATTTGGCCTTCAAATCTCAGAATTTCGCATAATATTGCATTTTAAGCAAGTTTTCTTGCTTTTTGTTTCGTACGAAAAATCATCGAATTTAGCAATATTTTGACGTTTATCATCGCCTTTTCCTTCATGTGATTTAAACAAAATATCATCGAATTAGGAAATATTTTGCCGTTTTTCCACGTTTTTGTGAATTTTCAGTCTTTGGGTATTAATTCATTAAATATACGATAAAAATGATGCAAACACATAATTGCTTGGAAATTATCCTTAAATACTTCATTTTCAATCAACTATTTGTTTCTCGTTAAAATACTGAGTAGGATATTGAAAAGGGGAGAAGTTCGGTTTTTATTTCATATATCGACGTTTCAGCCGGATTAGAGCGGTTTTACGTTTACATCTTCCATCGGTAATATAAACGGAAAATCAGGAACATTCTAATTAATTCTTATGTTAATTCTGATGAAAACAGATTGGTTTTATCATTTGTATTGGAAACAACCTTGTCATATGTCTTTTCTTGGATCTAAATAATACGAAACCTCGCTCCATGATTTGAAGTTAAAATCCTCAAATATGGTTAAATAGTGACTTTTTTCACGTTTTTCATGTTGTTTGACATTACGTAAATATATTCATTTTTACCAATATTTCGATACTATTTCATGTAGTATCACGATATGTGATTTGGCCTTCAAATCTCAGAATGTCGCATAATATTGCATTTTAAGCAAGTTTTCTTGCATTTTGTTTCCTACGAAAAATCATCAAATTTAGCAAAATTTTGACGTTCATCATCCCCTTTTCCTCTATGTGATTAAAACAAAATATCATCGAATTAGGCAATATTTTGCCGTTTTTCCACGTTTTTGTGAATTTTCAGTTTATGGGTATTAATTCATAATATATACGATAAAAATGATGCTAACACATAATTGATTAGACAATAACCTTAAATGCTTCATTTTCAATCAACTATTTGTTTCTCGTTAAAATACTGAGTAAGATATTGAAAAGGGGAGAAGTTCTGCTTTTATTGCATATATCGAAGTTTTAGCCGGAATAGAGCGGTTTTCGTGTACATCTTCCATCGGTAATATAAACGGAAAATCGGGAACATTTTAGTTAATTCTAATGATAACATAGGTTTTTATCATTTGTATTGGAAACAACATTGTCATATGTCTTTTCTTGGATCTAAATAATACGAAACCTCGCTCTATGATTTGAAGTTAAAATCCTCATATATGGTAAAATAGTGACTTTTTTCACGTTTTTCATGTAGTGTGATTTTACGTAAATATATTTGTTTTTACCAATATTTCGATACTATTTCATGTAGTATCACGATATGTGATTTGGCCTTCAAATCTCAGAATTTCGCATAATATTGCATTTTAAGCAAGTTTTCTTGCATTTTGTTTCGTACGAAAAATCATCGAATTTAGCAATATTTTGACGTTTATCATCGCCTTTTCCTTCATGTGATTTAAACAAAATATCATCGAATTAGGCAATATTTTGCCGTTTTTCCACGTTTTTGTGAATTTTCAGTCTATGGGTATTATTTAATTAAATATACGATAAAAATGATGCAAACACATAATTGATTGGAAATTATCCTTAAATACTTAATTTTCAATCAACTATTTGTTTCTCGTTAAAATATTGATATTGAAAAGGGGAGAAGTTCGGTTTTTATTGCATATATCGACGTTTCAGCCGGATTAGAGCGGTTTTACGTTTACATCTTCCATCGGTAATATAAACGGAAAATCAGGAACATTCTAATTAATTCTTATGTTAATTTTAATGAAAACAGATTGGTTTTATCATTTGTATTGGAAACAACCTTGTCATATGTCTTTTCTTGGATCTAAATAATACGAAACCTCGCTCTATGATTTGAAGTTAAAATCCTCAAATATGGTTAAATAGTGACTTTTTTCACGTTTTTCATGTAGTTTGACATTATGTATATATATTCATTTTTACCAATATTTCGATACTATTTCATGTAGTATCACGATATGTGATTTGGCCTTCAAATCTCAGAATGTCGCATAATATTGCATTTTAAGCAAGTTTTCTTGCATTTTGTTTCGTAAGAAAAATCATCGAATTTAGCAATATTTTGACGTTCATCATCCCCATTTTCCTCTATGTGATTTAAACAAAATATCATCGAATTAGGCAATATTTTGCCGTTTTTCCACGTTTCTGTGAATTTTCAGTTTATGGGTATTAATTCATTATATATAAGATAAAAATGATGCAACCACATAATTGATTAGATAATAACCTTAAATACTTCATTTTCAATCAACTATTTGTTTCTCGTTAAAATATTGAGCTGGATATTGAATAAGAAAAGAAGTTCTGTTTTTATTGCATATATCGACGTTTCTGCCAGAATAGAGCGGTTTTCGTGTACATCTTACATCGGTAATATAAACGGGAAATCAGGAACATTTTAGTTAATTCTAATGAAAACACATTGGTTTTTATCATTTGTATTAGAAACAACATTGTCATATGTCTTTTCTTGGATCTAAATAATACGAAACCTCGCTCTATGATTTGAAGTTAAAATCCTCATATATGGTAAATTAGTGACTTTTTCACGTTTTTCATATAGTGTAATTTTACGTAAATATATTTGTTTATACCAATATTTCGATACTATTTCATGTAGTATCACGATATGTGATTTGGCCTTCAAATCTCAGAATGTCGCATAATATTGCATTTTAAGCAAGTTTTCTTGCATTTTGTTTCGTACGAAAAATCATCGAATTTAGCAATATTTTGACGTTTATCATCCCCCCTTTTCCTCTATGTGATTTAAACAAAATATCATCGAATTAGGCAATATTTTGCCGTTTTTCCACGTTTCTGTGAATTTTAAGTTTATGGGTATTAATTCATTATATATACGATAAAAATGATGCAAACACATAATTGATTAGATAATAACCTTAAATACTTAATTTTCAATCAACTATTTGTTTCTCGTTGAAATACTGAGTAGACTATTGAAAAGGGGAGAAGTTGTGTTTTTATTGCATATATCGACGTTTCAGCCGGAATAGAGCGGTTTTCGTGTACATCTTCCATCGGTAATATAAACGGAAAATCAGGAACATTTTAGTTAATTCTAATGAAAACACATTGGTTTTTATCATTTGTATTGGAAACAACATTGTCATATGTCTTTTCTTGGATCTAAATAATACGAAACCTCGCTCTATGATTTGAAGTTAAAATCCTCATATATGGTAAAATAGTGACTTTTTTCACGTTTTTCATGTAGTGTGATTTTACGTAAATATATTCGTTTATATTTTGACGTTTATCATCGCCTTTTCCTTCATGTGATTTAAACAAAATATCATCGAATTAGGAAATATTTTGCCGTTTTTCCACGTTTTTGTGAATTTTCAGTCTTTGGGTATTAATTAATTAAATATACGATAAAAATGATGCAAACACATAATTGATTGGAAATTATCCTTAAATACTTCATTTTCAATCAACTATTTGTTTCTCGTTAATATACTGAGTAGGATATTGAAAAGGGGAGAAGTTCGGTTTTTATTGCATATATCGACGTTTCAGCCGGATTAGAGCGGTTTTACGTTTACATCTTCCATCGGTAATATAAACGGAAAATCAGGAACATTCTTATGTTATTAATTCTTAATAAAATAATTCTTATGTTAATTTTAATGAAAACAGATTGGTTTTATCATTTGTATTGGAAACAACCTTGTCATATGTCTTTTCTTGGATCTAAATAATACGAAACCTCGCTCCATGATTTGAAGTTAAAATCCTCAAATATGATTAAATAGTGACTTTTTTCACGTTTTTCATGTAGTTTGACATTACGTAAATATATTCATTTTTACCAATATTTCGATACTATTTCATGTAGTATCACGATATGTGATTTGGCCTTGAAATCTCAGAATTTCGCATAATATTGCATTTTAAGCAAGTTTTCTTGCATTTTGTTTCGTACATAAAATCATCGAATTTAGCAATATTTTGACGTTTATCATCGCCTTTTCCTTCATGTGATTTAAACAAAATATCATCGAATTAGGAAATATTTTGCCGTTTTTCCACGTTTTTGTAAATTTTCAGTCTTTGGGTATTAATTCATTAAATATACGATAAAAATGATGCAAACACATAATTGATTGGAAATTATCCTTAAATACTTCATTTTCAATCAACTATTTGTTTCTCGTTAAAATACTGAGTAGGATATTGAAAAGGGGAGAAGTTCGGTTTTTAATGCATATATCGACGTTTCAGCCGGATTAGAGCGGTTTTACGTTTACATCTTCCATCGGTAATATAAACGGAAAATCAGGAACATTCTAATTAATTCTTATGTTAATTCTAATGAAAACAGATTGGTTTTATCATTTGTATTGGAAACAACCTTGTCATATGTCTTTTCTTGGATCTAAATAATACGAAACCTCGCTCTATGATTTGAAGTTAAAATCCTCAAATATGGTTAAATAGTGACTTTTTTTACGTTTTTCATGTTGTTTGACATTACGTAATTATATTCATTTTAACCAATATTTCGATACTATTTCATGTAGTATCAAGATATGTGATTTGGCCTTGAAATCTCAGAATGTCGCATAATATTGCATTTTAAGCAAGTTTTCTTGCATTTTGTTTCTTACGAAAAATCATCAAATTTAGCAATATTTTGACGTTCATCATCCCCTTTTTCCTCTATGTGATTTAAACAAAATATCATCGAATTGGGGCAATATTTTGCCGTTTTTCCACGTTTTTGTGAATTTTCAGTTTATGGGTATTAATTCATTATATATACGATAAAAATGATGCAACCACATAATTGATTAGATAATAACCTTAAATACTTCATTTTCAATCAACTATTTGTTTCTCGTTAAAATACTGAGTAGGATATTGAAAAGGGGAGAAGTTCGGTTTTTATTGCATATATCGACGTTTCAACCGGATTAGAGCGGTTTTACGCTTACATCTTCCATCGGTAATATAAACGGAAAATCAGGAAAATTCGTATTAATTCTTATGTTAATTCTAATGAAAACAGATTGGTTTTATCATTTGTATTGGAAACAACTTTGTCATATGTCTTTTCTTGGATCTAAATAATACGAAACCTCGCTCTATGATTTGAAGTTAATATCCTCAAATATGGTTAAATAGTGACTTTTTACACGTTTTTCATGTAGTTTGACATTACGTAAATATATTCATTTTTACCAATATTTCGATACTATTTCATGTAGTATCACGATATGTGATTTGGCATTCAAATCTCAGAATTTCGCATAATATTGCATTTTTAGCAAGTTTTCTTGCTTTTTGTTTCGTACGAAAAATCATCGAATTTAGCAATATTTTGACGTTTATCATCGCCTTTTCCTTCATGTGATTTAAACAAAATATCATCGAATTAGGAAATATTTTGCCGTTTTTCCACGTTTTTGTGAATTTTCAGTCTTTGGGTATTAATTCATTAAATATACGATAAAAATGATGCAAACACATAATTGATTGGAAATTATCCTTAAATACTTCATTTTCAATCAACTATTTGTTTCTCGTTAAAATACTGAGTAGGATATTGAAAAGGGGAGAAGTTCGGTTTTTATTGCATATATCGACGTTTCAGCCGGATTAGAGCGGTTTTACGTTTACATCTTCCATCGGTAATATAAACGGAAAATCAGGAACATTCTAATTAATTCTTATGTTAATTCTGATGAAAACAGATTGGTTTTATCATTTGTATTGGAAACAACCTTGTCATATGTCTTTTCTTGGATCTAAATAATACGAAACCTCGCTCTATGATTTGAAGTTAAAATCCTCAAATATGGTTAAATAGTGACTTTTTTCACGTTTTTCATGTTGTTTGACATTACGTAAATATATTCATTTTAACCAATATTTCGATACTATTTCATGTAGTATCACGATATGTGATTTGGCCTTGAAATCTCAGAATGTCGCATAATATTGCATTTTAAGCAAGTTTTCTTGCATTTTGTTTCTTACGAAAAATCATCAAATTTAGCAATATTTTGACGTTCATCATCCCCTTTTTCCTCTATGTGATTTAAACAAAATATCATCGAATTGGGGCAATATTTTGCCGTTTTTCCACGTTTATGTGAATTTTCAGTTTATGGGTATTAATTCATTATATATACGATAAAAATGATGCAACCACATAATTGATTAGATAATAACCTTAAATACTTCATTTTCAATCAACTATTTGTTTCTCGTTAAAATACTGAGTAGGATATTGAAAAGGGGAGAAGTTCGGTTTTTATTGCATATATCGACGTTTCAGCCGGATTAGAGCGGTTTTACGCTTACATCTTCCATCGGTAATATAAACGGAAAATCAGGAAAATTCGTATTAATTCTTATGTTAATTCTAATGAAAACAGATTGGTTTTATCATTTGTATTGGAAACAGCTTTGTCATATGTCTTTTCTTGGATCTAAATAATACGAAACCTCGCTCTATGATTTGAAGTTAAAATCCTCAAATATGGTTAAATAGTGACTTTTTTCACGTTTTTCATGTAGTTTGACATTACGTAAATATATTCATTTTTACCAATATTTCGATACTATTTCATGTAGTATCACGATATGTGATTTGGCCTTGAAATCTCAGAATGTCGCATAATATTGCATTTTAAGCAAGTTTTCTTGCATTTTGTTTCCTACGAAAAATCATCAAATTTAGCAATATTTTGACGTTCATCATCCCCTTTTCCTCTATGTGATTAAAACAAAATATCATCGAATTAGGCAATATTTTGCCGTTTTTCCACGTTTTTGTGAATTTTCAGTTTATGGGTATTAATTCATAATATATACGATAAAAATGATGCTAACACATAATTGATTAGACAATAACCTTAAATGCTTCATTTTCAATCAACTATTTGTTTCTCGTTAAAATACTGAGTAAGATATTGAAAAGGGGAGAAGTTCTGCTTTTATTGCATATATCGAAGTTTTAGCCGGAATAGAGCGGTTTTCGTGTACATCTTCCATCGGTAATATAAACGGAAAATCGGGAACATTTTAGTTAATTCTAATGATAACATAGGTTTTTATCATTTGTATTGGAAACAACATTGTCATATGTCTTTTCTTGGATCTAAATAATACGAAACCTCGCTCTATGATTTGAAGTTAAAATCCTCATATATGGTAAAATAGTGACTTTTTTCACGTTTTTCATGTAGTGTGATTTTACGTAAATATATTTGTTTTTACCAATATTTCGATACTATTTCATGTAGTATCACGATATGTGATTTGGCCTTCAAATCTCAGAATTTCGCATAATATTGCATTTTAAGCAAGTTTTCTTGCATTTTGTTTCGTACGAAAAATCATCGAATTTAGCAATATTTTGACGTTTATCATCGCCTTTTCCTTCATGTGATTTAAACAAAATATCATCGAATTAGGCAATATTTTGCCGTTTTTCCACGTTTTTGTGAATTTTCAGTCTTTGGGTATTATTTAATTAAATATACGATAAAAATGATGCAAACACATAATTGATTGGAAATTATCCTTAAATACTTCATTTTCAATCAACTATTTGTTTCTCGTTAAAATACTGAGTAGGATATTGAAAAGGGGAGAAGTTCGGTTTTTATTGCATATATCGACGTTTCAGCCGGATTAGAGCGGTTTTACGTTTACATCTTCCATCGGTAATATAAACGGAAAATCAGGAACATTCTAATTAATTCTTATGTTAATTTTAATGAAAACAGATTGGTTTTATCATTTGTATTGGAAACAACCTTGTCATATGTCTTTTCTTGGATCTAAATAATACGAAACCTCGCTCTATGATTTGAAGTTAAAATCCTCAAATATGGTTAAATAGTGACTTTTTTCACGTTTTTCATGTAGTTTGACATTACGTAAATATATTCATTTTTACCAATATTTCGATACTATTTCATGTAGTATCACGATATGTGATTTGGCCTTCAAATCTCAGAATGTCGCATAATATTGCATTTTAAGCAAGTTTTCTTGCATTTTGTTTCGTAAGAAAAATCATCGAATTTAGCAATATTTTGACGTTCATCATACCCATTTTCCTCTATGTGATTTAAACAAAATATCATCGAATTAGGCAATATTTTGCCGTTTTTCCACGTTTCTGTGAATTTTCAGTTTACGGGTATTAATTCATTATATATACGATAAAAATGATGCAACCACATAATTGATTAGATAATAACCTTAAATACTTCATTTTCAATCAACTATTTGTTTCTCGTTAAAATACTGAGCAGGATATTGAAAAGAAAAGAAGTTCTGTTTTTATTGCATATATCGACGTTTCAGCCAGAATAGAGCGGTTTTCGTTTACATCTTACATCGGTAATATAAACGGAAAATCAGGAACATTTTAGTTAATTCTAATGAAAACACATTGGTTTTTATCATTTGTATTAGAAACAACATTGTCATATGTCTTTTTTTGGATCTAAATAATACGAAACCTCGCTCTATGATTTGAAGTTAAAATCCTCATATATGGTAAATTAGTGACTTTTTCACGTTTTTCATGTAGTGTGATTTTACGTAAATATATTTGTTTATACCAATATTTCGATACTATTTCATGTAGTATCACGATATGTGATTTGGCCTTCAAATCTCAGAATGTCGCATAATATTGCATTTTTAAGCAAGTTTTCTTGCATTTTGTTTCTTAAGAAAAATCATCGAATTTAGCAATATTTTGACGTTTATCCACGTTTATCCTTTTCCTCTATGTGATTAAAACAAAATATCATCGAATTAGGCAATATTTTGCCGTTTTTCCACGTTTATGTGAATTTTCAGTTTATGGGTATTAATTCATTATATATACGATAAAAATGATGCTAACACATAATTGATTAGACAATAACCTTAAATACGTCATTTTCAATCAACTATTTGTTTCTCGTTAAAATACTGAGTAAGATATTGAAAAGGGGAGAAGTTCTGCTTTTATTGCATATATCGAAGTTTTAGCCGGAATAGAGCGGTTTTCGTGTACATCTTCCATCGGTAATATAAACGGAAAATCGGGAACATTTTAGTTAATTCTAATGAAAACATAGGTTTTTATCATTTGTATTGGAAACAACATTGTCATATGTCTTTTCTTGGATCTAAATAATACGAAACCTCGCTCTATGATTTGAAGTTAAAATCCTCATATATGGTAAAATAGTGATTTTTTTCACGTTTTTCATGTAGTGTGATTTTACGTAAATATATTTGTTTATACCAATATTTCGATACTATTTCATGTAGTATCACGATATGTGATTTGGCCTTCAAATCTCAGAATTTCGCATAATATTGCATTTTATGCAAGTTTTCTTGCATTTTGTTTCGTACGAAAAATCATCGAATTTAGCAATATTTTGACGTTTATCATCCCCCCTTTTCCTCTATGTGATTTAAACAAAATATCATCGAATTAGGCAATATTTTGCCGTTTTTCCACGTTTCTGTGAATTTTAAGTTTATGGGTATTAATTCATTATATATACGATAAAAATGATGCAAACACATAATTGATTAGATAATAACCTTAAATACTTCATTTTCAATCAACTATTTGTTTCTCGTTAAAATACTGAGTAGACTATTGAAAAGGGGAGAAGTTGTGTTTTTATTGCATATATCGACGTTTCAGCCGGAATAGAGCGGTTTTCGTGTACATCTTCCATCGGTAATATAAACGGAAAATCAGGAACATTTTAGTTAATTCTAATGAAAACACATTGGTTTTTATCATTTGTATTGGAAACAACATTGTCATATGTCTTTTCTTGGATCTAAATAATACGAAACCTCGCTCTATGATTTGAAGTTAAAATCCTCATATATGGTAAAATAGTGACTTTTTTCACGTTTTTCATGTAGTGTGATTTTACGTAAATATATTCGTTTATACCAATATTTCGATACTATTTCATGTAGTATCACGATATGTGATTTGGCCTTCAAATCTCAGAATTTCGCATAATATTGCATTTTAAGCAAGTTTTCTTGCTTTTTGTTTCGTACGAAAAATCATCGAATTTAGCAATATTTTGACGTTTATCATCGCCTTTTCCTTCATGTGATTTAAACAAAATATCATCGAATTAGGAAATATTTTGCCGTTTTTCCACGTTTTTGTGAATTTTCAGTCTTTGGGTATTAATTCATTAAATATACGATAAAAATGATGCAAACACATAATTGCTTGGAAATTATCCTTAAATACTTCATTTTCAATCAACTATTTGTTTCTCGTTAAAATACTGAGTAGGATATTGAAAAGGGGAGAAGTTCGGTTTTTATTTCATATATCGACGTTTCAGCCGGATTAGAGCGGTTTTACGTTTACATCTTCCATCGGTAATATAAACGGAAAATCAGGAACATTCTAATTAATTCTTATGTTAATTCTGATGAAAACAGATTGGTTTTATCATTTGTATTGGAAACAACCTTGTCATATGTCTTTTCTTGGATCTAAATAATACGAAACCTCGCTCCATGATTTGAAGTTAAAATCCTCAAATATGGTTAAATAGTGACTTTTTTCACGTTTTTCATGTTGTTTGACATTACGTAAATATATTCATTTTTACCAATATTTCGATACTATTTCATGTAGTATCACGATATGTGATTTGGCCTTCAAATCTCAGAATGTCGCATAATATTGCATTTTAAGCAAGTTTTCTTGCATTTTGTTTCCTACGAAAAATCATCAAATTTAGCAAAATTTTGACGTTCATCATCCCCTTTTCCTCTATGTGATTAAAACAAAATATCATCGAATTAGGCAATATTTTGCCGTTTTTCCACGTTTTTGTGAATTTTCAGTTTATGGGTATTAATTCATAATATATACGATAAAAATGATGCTAACACATAATTGATTAGACAATAACCTTAAATGCTTCATTTTCAATCAACTATTTGTTTCTCGTTAAAATACTGAGTAAGATATTGAAAAGGGGAGAAGTTCTGCTTTTATTGCATATATCGAAGTTTTAGCCGGAATAGAGCGGTTTTCGTGTACATCTTCCATCGGTAATATAAACGGAAAATCGGGAACATTTTAGTTAATTCTAATGATAACATAGGTTTTTATCATTTGTATTGGAAACAACATTGTCATATGTCTTTTCTTGGATCTAAATAATACGAAACCTCGCTCTATGATTTGAAGTTAAAATCCTCATATATGGTAAAATAGTGACTTTTTTCACGTTTTTCATGTAGTGTGATTTTACGTAAATATATTTGTTTTTACCAATATTTCGATACTATTTCATGTAGTATCACGATATGTGATTTGGCCTTCAAATCTCAGAATTTCGCATAATATTGCATTTTAAGCAAGTTTTCTTGCATTTTGTTTCGTACGAAAAATCATCGAATTTAGCAATATTTTGACGTTTATCATCGCCTTTTCCTTCATGTGATTTAAACAAAATATCATCGAATTAGGCAATATTTTGCCGTTTTTCCACGTTTTTGTGAATTTTCAGTCTATGGGTATTATTTAATTAAATATACGATAAAAATGATGCAAACACATAATTGATTGGAAATTATCCTTAAATACTTCATTTTCAATCAACTATTTGTTTCTCGTTAAAATACTGAGTAGGATATTGAAAAGGGGAGAAGTTCGGTTTTTATTGCATATATCGACGTTTCAGCCGGATTAGAGCGGTTTTACGTTTACATCTTCCATCGGTAATATAAACGGAAAATCAGGAACATTCTAATTAATTCTTATGTTAATTTTAATGAAAACAGATTGGTTTTATCATTTGTATTGGAAACAACCTTGTCATATGTCTTTTCTTGGATCTAAATAATACGAAACCTCGCTCTATGATTTGAAGTTAAAATCCTCAAATATGGTTAAATAGTGACTTTTTTCACGTTTTTCATGTAGTTTGACATTACGTAAATATATTCATTTTTACCAATATTTCGATACTATTTCATGTAGTATCACGATATGTGATTTGGCCTTCAAATCTCAGAATGTCGCATAATATTGCATTTTAAGCAAGTTTTCTTGCATTTTGTTTCGTAAGAAAAATCATCGAATTTAGCAATATTTTGACGTTCATCATACCCATTTTCCTCTATGTGATTTAAACAAAATATCATCGAATTAGGCAATATTTTGCCGTTTTTCCACGTTTCTGTGAATTTTCAGTTTACGGGTATTAATTCATTATATATACGATAAAAATGATGCAACCACATAATTGATTAGATAATAACCTTAAATACTTCATTTTCAATCAACTATTTGTTTCTCGTTAAAATACTGAGCAGGATATTGAAAAGAAAAGAAGTTCTGTTTTTATTGCATATATCGACGTTTCAGCCAGAATAGAGCGGTTTTCGTTTACATCTTACATCGGTAATATAAACGGAAAATCAGGAACATTTTAGTTAATTCTAATGAAAACACATTGGTTTTTATCATTTGTATTAGAAACAACATTGTCATATGTCTTTTCTTGGATCTAAATAATACGAAACCTCGCTCTATGATTTGAAGTTAAAATCCTCATATATGGTAAATTAGTGACTTTTTCACGTTTTTCATGTAGTGTGATTTTACGTAAATATATTTGTTTATACCAATATTTCGATACTATTTCATGTAGTATCACGATATGTGATTTGGCCTTCAAATCTCAGAATGTCGCATAATATTGCATTTTTAAGCAAGTTTTCTTGCATTTTGTTTCTTAAGAAAAATCATCGAATTTAGCAATATTTTGACGTTTATCCACGTTTATCCTTTTCCTCTATGTGATTAAAACAAAATATCATCGAATTAGGCAATATTTTGCCGTTTTTCCACGTTTATGTGAATTTTCAGTTTATGGGTATTAATTCATTATATATACGATAAAAATGATGCTAACACATAATTGATTAGACAATAACCTTAAATACGTCATTTTCAATCAACTATTTGTTTCTCGTTAAAATACTGAGTAAGATATTGAAAAGGGGAGAAGTTCTGCTTTTATTGCATATATCGAAGTTTTAGCCGGAATAGAGCGGTTTTCGTGTACATCTTCCATCGGTAATATAAACGGAAAATCGGGAACATTTTAGTTAATTCTAATGAAAACATAGGTTTTTATCATTTGTATTGGAAACAACATTGTCATATGTCTTTTCTTGGATCTAAATAATACGAAACCTCGCTCTATGATTTGAAGTTAAAATCCTCATATATGGTAAAATAGTGACTTTTTTCACGTTTTTCATGTAGTGTGATTTTACGTAAATATATTTGTTTATACCAATATTTCGATACTATTTCATGTAGTATCACGATATGTGATTTGGCCTTCAAATCTCAGAATTTCGCATAATATTGCATTTTATGCAAGTTTTCTTGCATTTTGTTTCGTACGAAAAATCATCGAATTTAGCAATATTTTGACGTTTATTATCTCCTTTTCCTTCGTGCTATTAAAACAAAATATCATTGAATTAGGCAATATTTTGCCGTTTTTCCACGTTTTTGTGAATTTTCAGTTTATGGGTATTAATTCATTATATATACGATAAAAATGATGCAAACACATAATTGATTAGATAATAACCTTAAATACTTCATTTTCAATCAACTCTTTGTTTCTCGTTAAAATACTGAGTAAGATATTGAAAGGGGGAGAAGTTCTGTTTTTATTGCATATATCGACATTTCAGCCGGAATAGAGCGGTTTTCGTGTACATCTTCCATCGGTAATATAAACGGAAAATCAGGAACATTTTAATTAATTCTAATGAAAACACATTGGTTTTTATCATTTGTATTGGAAACAACATTGTCATATGTCTTTTCTTCGATCTAAATAATACGAAACCTCGCTCTATGATTTGAAGTTAAAATCCTTATATTTGGTTAAATAGTGACTTTTTTCACGTTTTTCAAGTAGTTTGACATTACGTAAATATATTCATTTTTACCAATATTTCGATACTATTTCATGTAGTATCACGATATGTGATTTGGCCTTCAAATCTCAGAATGTCGCATAATATTGCATTTTAAGCAAGTTTTCTTGCATTTTGTTTCGTACGAAAAATCATCGAATTTAGCAATATTTTGACGTTTATCATCTCCTTTTCCTTCATGTGATTTAAACAAAATATCATCGAATTAGGCAATATTTTGCCGTTTTTCCACGTTTTTGTGAATTTTCAGTCTTTCGGTATTAATTCATTAAAAATACAATAAAAATGATGCAAACACATAATTGATTGGAAATTAACCTTAAATACTTCATTTTCGATCAACTATTTGTTTCTCGTTAAAATACTGAGTAGGATATTGAAAAGGGGAGAAGTTCGGTTTTTATTGCATATATCGACGTTTCAGCCGGACTTGAGCGGTTTTACGTTTACATCTTCCATCGGTAATATAAACGGAAAATCAGGAACATTCTAATTAATTCTAATGTTAATTCTAATGAAAACAGATTGGTTTTATCATTTGTATTGGTTACAACCTTGTCATATGTCTTTTCTTGGATCTAAATAATACGAAACCTCGCTCTATGATTTGATGTTAAAATCCTCAAATATGGTTAAATAGTGACATTTTTCACGTTTTTCATGTAGTTTGACATTACGTAAATATATTCATTTTTTACCAATATTTCGATACTGTGTCATGTAGTATCACGATATGTGATTTGGCCTTGAAATCTCAGAATATCGCAAAATATTGCATTTAAAGCAAGTTTTCTTGTATTTTGTTTCGTACGAAAAATCATCGAATTTAGCAATATTTTGATGTATATTATCTCCTTTTCCTTCATGTTATTAAAACAAAATATCATCGAATTAGACAATATTTTGCCGTTTTTCCACGTTTTTGTGAATTTTCAGTTTATGGGTATTAATTCATTATATATACGATAAAAATGATGCAAACATATAATTGATTAGAAAATAACCTTAAATACTTCATTTTCAATCAACTATTTGTTTCTCGTTAAAATACTGAGTAAGATATTGAAAAGGGGAGAAGTTCTGTTTTTATTGCATATATCGAAATTTCAGCCGGAATAGAGCGGTTTTCGTGTACATCTTCCATCGGTAATATAAACGGAAAATCAGGAACATTTTAATTAATTCTAATGAAAACACATTGGTTATTATCATTTGTATTGGAAACAACATTGTCATATGTCTTTTCTTGGATCTAAATAATACGAAACCTCGCTCTATGATTTGAAGTTAAAATCCTTATATATGGTTAAATAGTGACTTTTTTCACGTTTTTCAAGTAGTTTGACATTACGTAAATATATTCATTTTTACCAATATTTCGATACTATTTCATGTAGTATCACGATGTGATTTGGCCTTCAAATCTCAGAATTTCGCATAATATTGCATTTTAAGCAAGTTTTCTTGCATTTTGTTTCGTACGAAAAATCATCGAATTTAGCAATATTTTGACGTTTATCATCTAATTTTCCTTCTTGTGATTTAAACAAAATATCATCGAATTAGGCAATATTTTGCCGTTTTTCACCGTTTTTGTGAATTCTCAGTCTTTCGGTATTAATTCATTAAATATACAATAAAAATGATGCAAACACATAATTGATTGGAAATTAACCTTAAATACTTCATTTTCGATCAACTATTTGTTTCTCGTTAAAATACTGAGTAGGATATTGAAAAGGGGAGAAGTTCGGTTTTTATTGCATATATCGACGTTTCAGCCGGATTTGAGCGGTTTTACGTTTGCATCTTCCATCGGTAATATAAACGGAAAATCAGGAACATTCTAATTAATTCTAATGTTAATTCTAATGAAAACAAATTGGTTTTATCATTTGTATTGGAAACAACATTGTCATATGTCTTTTCTTCGATCTAAATAATACGAAACCTCGCTCTATGATTTGAAGTTAAAATCCTTATATTTGGTTAAATAGTGACTTTTTTCACGTTTTTCAAGTAGTTTGACATTACGTAAATATATTCATTTTTACCAATATTTCGATATTATTTCATGTAGTATCACGATATGTGATTTGGCCTTCAAATCTCAGAATGTCGCATAATATTGCATTTTAAGCAAGTTTTCTTGCATTTTGTTTCGTACGAAAAATCATCGAATTTAGCAATATTTTGACGTTTATCATCCCCCCTTTTCCTCTATGTGATTTAAACAAAATATCATCGAATTAGGCAATATTTTGCCGTTTTTCCACGTTTCTGTGAATTTTAAGTTTATGGGTATTAATTCATTATATATACGATAAAAATGATGCAAACACATAATTGATTAGATAATAACCTTAAATACTTCATTTTCAATCAACTATTTGTTTCTCGTTAAAATACTGAGTAGACTATTGAAAAGGGGAGAAGTTGTGTTTTTATTGCATATATCGACGTTTCAGCCGGAATAGAGCGGTTTTCGTGTACATCTTCCATCGGTAATATTAACGGAAAATCAGGAACATTTTAGTTAATTCTAATGAAAACACATTGGTTTTTATCATTTGTATTGGAAACAACATTGTCATATGTCTTTTCTTGGATCTAAATAATACGAAACCTCGCTCTATGATTTGAAGTTAAAATCCTCATATATGGTAAAATAGTGACTTTTTTCACGTTTTTCATGTAGTGTGATTTTACGTAAATATATTCGTTTATACCAATATTTCGATACTATTTCATGTAGTATCACGATATGTGATTTGGCCTTCAAATCTCAGAATTTCGCATAATATTGCATTTTAAGCAAGTTTTCTTGCATTTTGTTTCGTACGAAAAATCATCGAATTTAGCAATATTTTGACGTTTATCATCTCCTTTTCCTTCATGTGATTTAAACAAAATATCATCGAATTAGGCAATATTTTGCCGTTTTTCCACGTTTTTGTGAATTTTCAGTCTTTCGGTATTAATTCATTAAAAATACAATAAAAATGATGCAAACACATAATTGATTGGAAATTAACCTTAAATACTTCATTTTCGATCAACTATTTGTTTCTCGTTAAAATACTGAGTAGGATATTGAAAAGGGGAGAAGTTCGGTTTTTATTGCATATATCGACGTTTCAGCCGGACTTGAGCGGTTTTACGTTTACATCTTCCATCGGTAATATAAACGGAAAATCAGGAACATTCTAATTAATTCTAATGTTAATTCTAATGAAAACAGATTGGTTTTATCATTTGTATTGGTTACAACCTTGTCATATGTCTTTTCTTGGATCTAAATAATACGAAACCTCGCTCTATGATTTGAAGTTAAAATCCTCAAATATGGTTAAATAGTGACATTTTTCACGTTTTTCATGTAGTTTGACATTACGTAAATATATTCATTTTTTACCAATATTTCGATACTGTTTCATGTAGTATCACGATATGTGATTTGGCCTTGAAATCTCAGAATATCGCAAAATATTGCATTTAAAGCAAGTTTTCTTGTATTTTGTTTCGTACGAAAAATCATCGAATTTAGCAATATTTTGATGTTTATTATCTCCTTTTCCTTCATGTTATTAAAACAAAATATCATCGAATTAGACAATATTTTGCCGTTTTTCCACGTTTTTGTGAATTTTCAGTTTATGGGTATTAATTCATTATATATACGATAAAAATGATGCAAACATATAATTGATTAGAAAATAACCTTAAATACTTCATTTTCAATCAACTATTTGTTTCTCGTTAAAATACTGAGTAAGATATTGAAAAGGGGAGAAGTTCTGTTTTTATTGCATATATCGACATTTCAGCCGGAATAGAGCGGTTTTCGTGTACATCTTCCATCGGTAATATTAACGGAAAATCAGGAACATTTTAATTAATTCTAATGAAAACACATTGGTTTTTATCATTTGTATTGGAAACAACATTGTCATGTCTTTTCTTGGATCTAAATAATACGAAACCTCGCTCTATGATTTGAAGTTAAAATCCTAATATATGATTAAATAGCGACTTTTTTAACGTTTTTCATGTAGTTTGACATTACGTAAATATATTCATTTTTACCAATATTTCGATACTATTTCATGTAGTATCACGATATGTGATTTGGCCTTCATATCTCAGAATTTCGACTAATATTGCATTTTAAGCAAGTTTTCTTGCATTTTCTTTCGTACGAAAAATCATCGAATTTAGCAATATTTTGACGTTTATCATCTCCTTTTCCTTCATGTGATTTAAACAAAATATCATCGAATTAGGCAATATTTTGCCGTTTTTCCACGTTTTTGTGAATTTTCAGTTTATGGGTATTAATTCATTATATATACGATAAAAATGATGCAAACACATAATTGATTAGATAATAACCTTAAATACTTCATTTTCAATCAACTATTTGTTTCTCGTTAAAATACTGAGTAAGATATTGAAAAGGGGAGAAGTTCTGTTTTTATTGCATATATCGACATTTCAGCAAGAATAGAGCGGTTTTCGTGTACATCTTCCATCGGTAATATTAACGGAAAATCAGGAACATTTTAATTAATTCTAATGAAAACACATTGGTTTTTATCATTTGTATTGGAAACAACATTGTCATATGTCTTTTCTTGGATCTAAATAATTCGAAACCTCGCTCTATGATTTGAAGTTAAAATCCTCATATATGGTTAAATAGCGACTTTTTTCACGTTTTTCATGTAGTTTGACATTACGTAAATATATTAATTTTTACCAATATTTCGATACTATTTCATGTAGTATCACGATATGTGATTTGGCCTTGAAATCTCAGAATGTCGCATAATATTGCATTTTAAGCAAGTTTTCTTGCATTTTGTTTCGTACGAAAAATCATCGAATTTAGCAATATTTTGACGTTTATCATCCCCCCTTTTCCTCTATGTGATTTAAACAAAATATCATCGAATTAGGCAATATTTTGCCGTTTTTCCACGTTTCTGTGAATTTTAAGTTTATGGGTATTAATTCATTATATATACGATAAAAATGATGCAAACACATAATTGATTAGATAATAACCTTAAATACTTCATTTTCAATCAACTATTTGTTTCTCGTTAAAATACTGAGTAGACTATTGAAAAGGGGAGAAGTTGTGTTTTTATTGCATATATCGACGTTTCAGCCGGAATAGAGCGGTTTTCGTGTACATCTTCCATCGGTAATATAAACGGAAAATCAGGAACATTTTAGTTAATTCTAATGAAAACACATTGGTTTTTATCATTTGTATTGGAAACAACATTGTCATATGTCTTTTCTTGGATCTAAATAATACGAAACCTCGCTCTATGATTTGAAGTTAAAATCCTCATATATGGTAAAATAGTGACTTTTTTCACGTTTTTCATGTAGTGTGATTTTACGTAAATATATTCGTTTATACCAATATTTCGATACTATTTCATGTAGTATCACGATATGTGATTTGGCCTTCAAATCTCAGAATTTCGCATAATATTGCATTTTAAGCAAGTTTTCTTGCATTTTGTTTCGTACGAAAAATCATCGAATTATCAATATTTTGACGTTTATCATCTCCTTTTCCTTCATGTGATTTAAACAAAATATCATCGAATTAGGCAATATTTTGCCGTTTTTCCACGTTTTTGTGAATTTTCAGTCTTTCGGTATTAATTCATTAAAAATACAATAAAAATGATGCAAACACATAATTGATTGGAAATTAACCTTAAATACTTCATTTTCGATCAACTATTTGTTTCTCGTTAAAATACTGAGTAGGATATTGAAAAGGGGAGAAGTTCGGTTTTTATTGCATATATCGACGTTTCAGCCGGACTTGAGCGGTTTTACGTTTACATCTTCCATCGGTAATATAAACGGAAAATCAGGAACATTCTAATTAATTCTAATGTTAATTCTAATGAAAACAGATTGGTTTTATCATTTGTATTGGTTACAACCTTGTCATATGTCTTTTCTTGGATCTAAATAATACGAAACCTCGCTCTATGATTTGAAGTTAAAATCCTCAAATATGGTTAAATAGTGACATTTTTCACGTTTTTCATGTAGTTTGACATTACGTAAATATATTCATTTTTTACCAATATTTCGATACTGTTTCATGTAGTATCACGATATGTGATTTGGCCTTGAAATCTCAGAATATCGCAAAATATTGCATTTAAAGCAAGTTTTCTTGTATTTTGTTTCGTACGAAAAATCATCGAATTTAGCAATATTTTGATGTTTATTATCTCCTTTTCCTTCATGTTATTAAAACAAAATATCATCGAATTAGACAATATTTTGCCGTTTTTCCACGTTTTTGTGAATTTTCAGTTTATGGGTATTAATTCATTATATATACGATAAAAATGATGCAAACATATAATTGATTAGAAAATAACCTTAAATACTTCATTTTCAATCAACTATTTGTTTCTCGTTAAAATACTGAGTAAGATATTGAAAAGGGGAGAAGTTCTGTTTTTATTGCATATATCGAAATTTCAGCCGGAATAGAGCGGTTTTCGTGTACATCTTCCATCGGTAATATAAAAGGAAAATCAGGAACATTTTAATTAATTCTAATGAAAACACATTGGTTATTATCATTTGTATTGGAAACAACATTGTCATATGTCTTTTCTTGGATCTAAATAATACGAAACCTCGCTCTATGATTTGAAGTTAAAATCCTTATATATGGTTAAATAGTGACTTTTTTCACGTTTTTCAAGTAGTTTGACATTACGTAAATATATTCATTTTTACCAATATTTCGATACTATTTCATGTAGTATCACGATGTGATTTGGCCTTCAAATCTCAGAATTTCGCATAATATTGCATTTTAAGCAAGTTTTCTTGCATTTTGTTTCGTACGAAAAATCATCGAATTTAGCAATATTTTGACGTTTATCATCTAATTTTCCTTCTTGTGATTTAAACAAAATATCATCGAATTAGGCAATATTTTGCCGTTTTTCACCGTTTTTGTGAATTCTCAGTCTTTCGGTATTAATTCATTAAATATACAATAAAAATGATGCAAACACATAATTGATTGGAAATTAACCTTAAATACTTCATTTTCGATCAACTATTTGTTTCTCGTTAAAATACTGAGTAGGATATTGAAAAGGGGATAAGTTCGGTTTTTATTGCATATATCGACGTTTCAGCCGGATTTGAGCGGTTTTACGTTTACATCTTCCATCGGTAATATAAACGGAAAATCAGGAACATTCTAATTAATTCTAATGTTAATTCTAATGAAAACAAATTGGTTTTATCATTTGTATTGGTTACAACCTTGTCATATGTCTTTTCTTGGATCTAAATAATACGAAACCTCGCTCTATGATTTGAAGTTAAAATCCTCAAATATGGTTAAATAGTGACTTTTTTCACGTTTTTCATGTAGTTTGACATTACGTAAATATATTCATTTTCACCAATATTTCGATACTATTTCATGTAGTATCACGATATGTGATTTGGCCTTGAAATCTCAGAATGTCGCATAATATTGCATTTGAAGCAAGTTTTCTTGTATTTTGTTTCGTACGAAAAATCATCGAATTTAGCAATATTTTGACGTTTATTATCTCCTTTTCCTTCATGTTATTAAAACAAAATATCATCGAATTAGGCAATATTTTGCCGTTTTTCCACGTTTTTGTGAATTTTAAGTTTATGGGTATTAATTCATTATATATACGATAAAAATGATGCAAACACATAATTGATTAGATAATAACCTTAAATACTTCATTTTCAATCAACAATTTGTTTCTCGTTAAAATACTGAGTAAGATATTGAAAAGGGGAGAAGTTCTGTTTTTATTGCATATATCGACATTTCAGCCGGAATAGAGCGGTTTTCGTGTACATCTTCCATCGGTAATATTAACGGAAAATCAGGAACATTTTAATTAATTCTAATGAAAACACATTGGTTTTTATCATTTGTATTGGAAACAACATTGTCATGTCTTTTCTTGGATCTAAATAATACGAAACCTCGCTCTATGATTTGAAGTTAAAATCCTAATATATGATTAAATAGCGACTTTTTTAACGTTTTTCATGTAGTTTGACATTACGTAAATATATTCATTTTTACCAATATTTCGATACTATTTCATGTAGTATCACGATATGTGATTTGGCCTTCATATCTCAGAATTTCGACTAATATTGCATTTTAAGCAAGTTTTCTTGCATTTTCTTTCGTACGAAAAATCATCGAATTTAGCAATATTTTGACGTTTATCATCTCCTTTTCCTTCATGTGATTTAAACAAAATATCATCGAATTAGGCAATATTTTGCCGTTTTTCCACGTTTTTGTGAATTTTCAGTTTATGGGTATTAATTCATTATATATACGATAAAAATGATGCAAACACATAATTGATTAGATAATAACCTTAAATACTTCATTTTCAATCAACTATTTGTTTCTCGTTAAAATACTGAGTAAGATATTGAAAAGGGGAGAAGTTCTGTTTTTATTGCATATATCGACATTTCAGCAAGAATAGAGCGGTTTTCGTGTACATCTTCCATCGGTAATATTAACGGAAAATCAGGAACATTTTAATTAATTCTAATGAAAACACATTGGTTTTTATCATTTGTATTGGAAACAACATTGTCATATGTCTTTTCTTGGATCTAAATAATTCGAAACCTCGCTCTATGATTTGAAGTTAAAATCCTCATATATGGTTAAATAGCGACTTTTTTCACGTTTTTCATGTAGTTTGACATTACGTAAATATATTAATTTTTACCAATATTTCGATACTATTTCATGTAGTATCACGATATGTGATTTGGCCTTGAAATCTCAGAATGTCGCATAATATTGCATTTTAAGCAAGTTTTCTTGCATTTTGTTTCGTACGAAAAATCTTCGAATTTAGCAATATTTTGACGTTTATCATCCCCCTTTTCCTCCATGTAATTTAAACAAAATATCATCGAATTAAGCAATATTTTGCCGTTTTTCCACGTTTCTGTGAATTTTCAGTTTATGGGTATTAATTCATTATATATACGATAAAATGATGCAAACACATAATTGATTGGAAATTAACCTTAAATACTTCATTTTCAATCAACTATTTGTTTCTCGTTAAAATACTGAGTAGGATATTGAAAAGGGGAGAAGTTCGGTTTTTATTGCATATATCGACGTTTCAGCCGGATTAGAGCGGTTTTACGTGTACATCTTCCATCGGTAATATAAACGGAAAATCAGGAACATTCTAATTAATTCTAATGTTAATTGTAATGAAAACAGATTGGTTTTATCATTTGTATTGGATACAACCTTGTCATATGTCTTTTCTTGGATGTAAATAATACGAAACCTCGCTCTATGATTTGAAGTTAAAATCCTCAAATATGGTTAAATAATGATTTTTTTCACGTTTTTCATGTAGTTTGACATTACGTAAATATATTCATTTTCACCAATATTTCGATACTATTTCATGTAGTATCACGATATGTGATTTGGCCTTGAAATCTCAGAATGTCGCATAATATTGCATTTGAAGCAAGTTTTCTTGTATTTTGTTTCGTACGAAAAATCATCGAATTTAGCAATATTTTGACGTTTATTATCTCCTTTTCCTTCATGTTATTAAAACAAAATATCATCGAATTAGGCAATTTTTTGCCGTTTTTCCACGTTTTTGTGAATTTTCAGTTTATGGGTATTAATTCATTATATATACGATAAAAATGATGCAAACACATAATTGATTGGAAATTAACCTTAAATACTTCATTTTCAATCAACTATTTGTTTCTCGTTAAAATACTGAGTAGGATATTGAAAACGGGAGAAGTTTGGTTTTTATTGCATATATCGACGTTTCAGCCGGATTTGAGCGGTTTTACGTTTACATCTTCCATCGGTAATATAAACGGAAAATCAGGAACATTCTAATTAATTCTAATGTTAATTCTAATGAAAACAGATTGGTTTTATCATTTGTATTGGATACAACCTTGTCAAATGTCTTTTCTTGGATCTAAATAATACGAAACCTCACTCTATGATTTGAAGTTAAAATCCTCAAATATGGTTAAATAGTGACTTTTTTCACGTTTTTCATGTAGTTTGACATTACGTAAATATATTCATTTTTACCAATATTTCGATACTATTTCATGTAGTATCACGATATGTGATTTGGCCTTCAAATCTCAGAATGTCGCATAATATTGCATTTGAAGCAAGTTTTCTTGTATTTTGTTTCGTACGAAAAATCATCGAATTTAGCAATATTTTGACGTTTATTATCTCCTTTTCCTTCATGTTATT
Organism: Procambarus clarkii; assembly: GCF_040958095.1. Taxonomy (NCBI): domain Eukaryota; kingdom Metazoa; phylum Arthropoda; class Malacostraca; order Decapoda; family Cambaridae; genus Procambarus; species Procambarus clarkii. The sequence continues at coordinate 4,315,778 of NC_091226.1, forward strand.
AAAACAAAATATCATCGAATTAGGCAATATTTTGCCGTTTTTCCACGTTTTTGTGAATGTTCAGTTTATGGGTATTAATTCATTATATATACGATAAAAATGATGCAACCACATAATTGATTAGATAATAACCTTAAATACTTCATTTTCAATCAACTATTTGTTTCTCGTTAAAATACTGAGCAGGATATTGGAAAGAAAAGAAGTTCTGTTTTTATTGCATATATCGACGTTTCAGCCAGAATAGAGCGGTTTTCGTTTACATCTTACATCGGTAATATAAACGGAAAATCAGGAACATTTTAGTTAATTCTAATGAAAACACATTGGTTTTTATCATTTGTATTAGAAACAACATTGTCATATGTCTTTTCTTGGATCTAAATAATACAAAACCTCGCTCTATGATTTAAAGTTAAAATCCTCATATATGGTAAATTAGTGACTTTTTCACATTTTTCATGTAGTGTGATTTTACGTAAATATATTTGTTTATACCAATATTTCGATACTATTTCATATAGTATCACGATATGTGATTTGGCCTTCAAATCTCAGAATGTCGCATAATATTGCATTTTAAGCAAGTTTTCTTGCATTTTGTTTCTTACGAAAAATCATCGAATTTAGCAATATTTTGACGTTTATCATCCCCCTTTCCTCTATGTGATTAAAACAAAATATCATCGAACTAGGCAATATTTTGCCGTTTTTCCACGTTTTTGTGAATTTTCAGTTTATGGGTATTAATTCATTATATATACTATAAAAATGATGCTAACACATAATTGATTAGACAATAACCTTAAATACTTCATTTTCAATCAACTATTTGTTTCTCGTTAAAATACTGAGTAAGATATTGAAAAGGGGAGAAGTTCTGCTTTTATTGCATATATCGAAGTTTTAGCCAGAATAGAGCGGTTTTCGTGTACATCTTCCATCGGTAATATAAACGGAAAATCGGGAACATTTTAATTAATTCTAATGAAAACACATTGGTTTTTATCATTTGTATTGGAAACAACATTGTCATATGTCTTTTCTTGGATCTAAATAATACGAAACCTCGCTCTATGATTTGAAGGTAAAATCCTCATATATGGTAAAATAGTGACTTTTTTCACGTTTTTCAAGTAGTGTGATTTTACGTAAATATATTCGTTTATACCAATATTTCGATACTATTTCATGTAGTATCACGATATGTGATTTGGACTTGAAATCTCAGAATGTCGAATAATATTGCATTTTAAGCAAGTTTTCTTGCATTTTGTTTCGTACGAAAAATCATCGAATTTAGCAATATTTTGACGTTTATTATCTCCTTTTCCTTCATGTGATTAAAACAAAATATCATCGAATTATGCAATATTTTGCCGTTTTTCCACGTTTTTGTGAATTTTCAGTTTATGGGTATTAATTCATTACATATACGATAAAAATGATGCAAACACATAATTGATTAGATAATAACCTTAAATCCTTCATTTTCAATCAACTATTTGTTTCTCGTTAAAATACTGAGTAGGATATTGAAAAGGAGAGAAGTTCGGTTTTTATTGCATATATCGACGTTTCAGCCGGATTAGAGCAGTTTTACGTGTACATCTTCCATCGGTAATTTAAACGGAAAATCAGGAACATTTTAGTTAATTCTAATGAAAACACATTGGTTTTTTTCATTTGTATTGGAAACAACATTGTCATATGTCTTTTCTTGGATCTAAATAATTCGAAACCTCGCTCTATGATTTGAAGTTAAAATCCTCATATATTGTATAATAGTGACTTTTTAACGGTAATTATGTAGTTTGATACTACGTAAAAATATTCATATATACCAATATTTCGATACTATTTCATGTAGTATCACGATATGTGATTTGGCCTTGAAATCTCAGAATGTCGAATAATATTGCATTTTAAGCAAGTTTTCTTGCATTTTGTTTCGTACGAAAAATCTTCGAATTTAGCAATATTTTGACGTTTATCATCCCCCTTTTCCTCCATGTGATTTAAACAAAATATAATTAGGCAATATTTTGCAGTTTTTCCACGTTTCTGTGAATTTTCAGTTTATGTGTATTAATTCATTATATATACGATAAAAATGATGCAAACACATAATTGATTGGAAATTAACCTTAAATACTTCATTTTCAATCAACTATTTGTTTCTCGTTAAAATACTGAGTAGGATATTGAAAAGGGGAGAAGTTCGGTTTTTATTGCATATATCGACGTTTCAGCCGGATTAGAGCGGTTTTACGTGTACATCTTCCATCGGTAATATAAACGGAAAATCAGGAACATTCTAATTAATTCTAATGTTAATTCTAATGAAAACAGATTGGTTTTATCATTTGTATTGGAAACAACCTTGTCATATGTCTTTTCTTGGATCTAAATAATACGAAACCTCGCTATATGATTTGAAGTTAAAATCCTCAAATATGGTTAAATAGTGACATTTTTCACGTTTTTCATGTAGTTTGACATTACGTAAATATATTCATTTTTTACCAATATTTCGATACTGTTTCATGTAGTATCACGATATGTGATTTGGCCTTGAAATCTCAGAATGTCGCAAAATATTGCATTTTAAGCAAGTTTTCTTGTATTTTGTTTCGTACGAAAAATCATCGAATTTAGCAATATTTTGACGTTTATTATCTCCTTTTCCTTCATGTTATTAAAACAAAATATCATCGAATTAGACAATATTTTGCCGTTTTTCCACGTTTTTGTGAATTTTCAGTTTATGGGTATTAATTCATTATATATACGATAAAAATGATGCAAACATATAATTGATTAGAAAATAACCTTAAATACTTCATTTTCAATCAACTATTTGTTTCTCGTTAAAATACTGAGTAAGATATTGAAAAGGGGAGAAGTTCTGTTTTTATTGCATATATCGAAATTTCAGCCGGAATAGAGCGGTTTTCGTGTACATCTTCCATCGGTAATATAAACGGAAAATCAGGAACATTTTAGTTAATTCTAATGAAAACACATTGGTTTTTTTCATTTGTATTGGAAACAACATTGTCATATGTCTTTTCTTGGATCTAAATAATTCGAAACCTCGCTCTATGATTTGAAGTTAAAAAACTCATATATTGTATAATAGTGACTTTTTAACGGTATTTATGTAGTTTGATACTACGTAAAAATATTCATATATACCAATATTTCGATACTATTTCATGTAGTATCACAATATGTGATTTGGCCTTGAAATCTCAGAATGTCGAATAATATTGCATTTTAAGCAAGTTTTCTTGCATTTTGTTTCGTACGAAAAATCTTCGAATTTAGCAATATTTTGACGTTTATCATCCCCCTTTTCCTCCATGTGATTTAAACAAAATATAATTAGGCAATATTTTGCAGTTTTTCCACGTTTCTGTGAATTTTCAGTTTATGTGTATTAATTCATTATATATACGATAAAAATGATGCAAACACATAATTGATTGGAAATTAACCTTAAATACTTCATTTTCAATCAACTATTTGTTTCTCGTTAAAATACTGAGTAGGATATTGAAAAGGGGAGAAGTTCGGTTTTTATTGCATATATCGACGTTTCAGCCGGATTAGAGCGGTATTACGTGTACATCTTCTATCGGTAATATAAACGGAAAATCAGGAACATTCTAATTAATTCTAATGTTAATTCTAATGAAAACAGATTGGTTTTATCATTTGTATTGGAAACAACCTTGTCATATGTCTTTTCTTGGATCTAAATAATACGAAACCTCGCTATATGATTTGAAGTTAAAATCCTCAAATATGGTTAAATAGTGACATTTTTCACGTTTTTCATGTAGTTTGACATTACGTAAATATATTCATTTTTTACCAATATTTCGATACTGTTTCATGTAGTATCACGATATGTGATTTGGCCTTGAAATCTCAGAATGTCGCAAAATATTGCATTTTAAGCAAGTTTTCTTGTATTTTGTTTCGTACGAAAAATCATCGAATTTAGCAATATTTTGACGTTTATTATCTCCTTTTCCTTCATGTTATTAAAACAAAATATCATCGAATTAGACAATATTTTGCCGTTTTTCCACGTTTTTGTGAATTTTCAGTTTATGGGTATTAATTCATTATATATACGATAAAAATGATGCAAACATATAATTGATTAGAAAATAACATTAAATACTTCATTTTCAATCAACTATTTGTTTCTCGTTAAAATACTGAGTAAGATATTGAAAAGGGGAGAAGTTCTGTTTTTATTGCATATATCGAAATTTCAGCCGGAATAGAGCGGTTTTCGTGTACATCTTCCATCGGTAATATTAACGGAAAATCAGGAACATTTTAATTATTTCTAATGAAAACACATTGGTTTTTATCATTTGTATTGGAAACAACATTGTCATATGTCTTTTCTTGGATCTAAATAATACGAAACCTCGCTCTATGATTTGAAGTTAAAATCCTAATATATGATTAAATAGCGACTTTTTTAACGTTTTTCATGTAGTTTGACATTACGTAAATATATTCATTTTTACCAATATTTCGATACTATTTTATGTAGTATCACGATATGTGATTTGGCCTTCAAATCTCAGAATTTCGACTAATATTGCATTTTAAGCAAGTTTTCTTGCATTTTCTTTCGTACGAAAAATCATCGAATTTAGCAATATTTTGACGTTTATCATCTCCTTTTCCTTCATGTGATTTAAACAAAATATCATCGAATTAGGCAATATTTTGCCGTTTTTCCACGTTTTTGTGAATTTTCAGTTTATGGGTATTAATTCATTATATATACGATAAAAATGATGCAAACACATAATTGATTAGATAATAACCTTAAATACTTCATTTTCAATCAACTATTTGTTTCTCGTTAAAATACTGAGTAAGATATTGAAAAGGGGAGAAGTTCTGTTTTTATTGCATATATCGACATTTCAGCAAGAATAGAGCGGTTTTCGTGTACATCTTCCATCGGTAATATTAACGGAAAATCAGGAACATTTTAATTAATTCTAATGAAAACACATTGGTTTTTATCATTTGTATTGGAAACAACATTGTCATATGTCTTTTCTTGGATCTAAATAATTCGAAACCTCGCTCTATGATTTGAAGTTAAAATCCTCATATATGGTTAAATAGCGACTTTTTTCACGTTTTTCATGTAGTTTGACATTACGTAAATATATTCATTTTTACCAATATTTCGATACTATTTCATGTAGTATCACGATATGTGATTTGGCCTTGAAATCTCAGAATGTCGCATAATATTGCATTTGAAGCAAATTTTCTTGTATTTTGTTTCGTACGAAAAATCATCGAATTTAGCAATATTTTGACGTTTATTATCTCCTTTTCCTTCATGTTATTAAAACAAAATATCATCGAATTAGGCAATTTTTTGCCGTTTTTCCACGTTTTTGTGAATTTTCAGTTTATGGGTATTAATTCATTATATATACGATAAAAATGATGCAAACACATAATTGATTGGAAATTAACCTTAAATACTTCATTTTCAATCAACTATTTGTTTCTCGTTAAAATACTGAGTAGGATATTGAAAACGGGAGAAGTTTGGTTTTTATTGCATATATCGACGTTTCAGCCGGATTTGAGCGGTTTTACGTTTACATCTTCCATCGGTAATATAAACGGAAAATCAGGAACATTCTAATTAATTCTAATGTTAATTCTAATGAAAACAGATTGGTTTTATCATTTGTATTGGATACAACCTTGTCATATGTCTTTTCTTGGATCTAAATATTACGAAACCTCGCTCTATGATTTGAAGTTAAAATCCTCAAATATGGTTAAATAGTGACTTTTTTCACGTTTTTCATGTAGTTTGACAATACGTAAATATATTCATTTTTACCAATATTTCGATACTATTTCATGTAGTATCACGATATGTGATTTGGCCTTCAAATCTCAGAATGTCGCATAATATTGCATTTGAAGCAAGTTTTCTTGTATTTTGTTTCGTACGAAAAATCATCGAATTTAGCAATATTTTGACGTTTATTATCTCCTTTTCCTTCATGTTATTAAAACAAAATATCATCGAATTAGGCAATATTTTGCCGTTTTTCCACGTTTTTGTGAATTTTCAGTTTATGGGTATTAATTCATTATATATACGATAAAAATGATGCAAACACATAATTGATTAGATAATAACCTTAAATACTTCATTTTCAATCAACTATTTGTTTCTCGTTAAAATACTGAGTAAGATATTGAAAAGGGGAGAAGTTCTGTTTTTATTGCATATATCGACATTTCAGCAAGAATAGAGCGGTTTTCGTGTACATCTTCCATCGGTAATATTAACGGAAAATCAGGAACATTTTAATTAATTCTAATGAAAACACATTGGTTTTTATCATTTGTATTGGAAACAACATTGTCATATGTCTTTTCTTGGATCTAAATAATACGAAACCTCGCTCTATGATTTGAAGTTAAAATCCTCATATATGGTTAAATAGCGACTTTTTTCACGTTTTTCATGTAGTTTGACATTACGTAAATATATTCATTTTTACCAATATTTCGATACTATTTCATGTAGTATCACGATATGTGATTTGGCCTTGAAATCTCAGAATGTCGCATAATATTGCATTTTAAGCAAGTTTTCTTGCATTTTGTTTCGTACGAAAAATCTTCGAATTTAGCAATATTTTGACGTTTATCATCCCCCTTTTCCTCCATGTGATTTAAACAAAATATCATCGAATTAGGCAATATTTTGCCGTTTTTCCACGTTTCTGTGAATTTTCAGTTTATGGGTATTAATTCATTATATATACGATAAAAATGATGCAAACACATAATTGATTGGAAATTAACCTTAAATACTTCATTTTCAATCAACTATTTGTTTCTCGTTAAAATACTGAGTAGGATATTGAAAAGGGGAGAAGTTCGGTTTTTATTGCATATATCGACGTTTCAGCCGGATTAGAGCGGTTTTACGTGTACATCTTCCATCGGTAATATAAACGGAAAATCAGGGACATTCTAATTAATTCTAATGTTAATTCTAATGAAAACAGATTGGTTTTATCATTTGTATTGGATACAACCTTGTCATATGTCTTTTCTTGGATGTAAATAATACGAAACCTCGCTCTATGATTTGAAGGTAAAATCCTCAGATATGGTTAAATAGTGACTTTTTTCACGTTTTTCATGTTGTTTGATATTACGTAAATATATTCATTTTCACCAATATTTCGATACTATTTCATGTCGTATCACGATATGTGATTTGGCCTTGAAATCTCAGAATGTCGCATAATATTGCATTTGAAGCAAGTTTTCTTGTATTTTGTTTCGTACGAAAAATCATCGAATTTAACAATATTTTGACGTTTATTATCTCCTTTTCCTTCATGTTATTAAAACAAAATATCATCGAATTAGGCAATTTTTTGCCGTTTTACCACGTTTTTGTGAATTTTCAGTTTATGGGTATTAATTCATTATATATACGATAAAAATGATGCAAACACATAATTGATTAGATAATAACCTTAAATACTTCATTTTCAATCAACTATTTGTTTCTCGTTAAAATAGTGAGTAAGATATTGAAAAGGGGAGAAGTTCTGTTTTTATTGCATATATCGACATTTCAGCAAGAATAGAGCGGTTTTCGTGTACATCTTCCATCGGTAATATTAACGGAAAATCAGGAACATTTTAATTAATTCTAATGAAAACACATTGGTTTTTATCATTTGTATTGGAAACAACATTGTCATATGTCTTTTCTTGGATCTAAATAATACGAAACCTCGCTCTATGATTTGAAGTTAAAATCCTCATATATGGTTAAATAGCGACTTTTTTCACGTTTTTCATGTAGTTTGACATTACGTAAATATATTCATTTTTACCAATATTTCGATACTATTTCATGTAGTATCACGATATGTGATTTGGCCTTGAAATCTCAGAATGTCGCATAATATTGCATTTTAAGCAAGTTTTCTTGCATTTTGTTTCGTACGAAAAATCTTCGAATTTAGCAATATTTTGACGCTTATTATCTCCTTTTCCTTCATGTTATTAAAACAAAATATCATCGAATTAGACAATATTTTGCCGTTTTTCCACGTTTTTGTGAATTTTCAGTTTATGGGTATTAATTCATTATATATACGATAAAAATGATGCAAACACATAATTGATTGGAAATTAACCTTAAATACTTCATTTTCAATCAACTATTTGTTTCTCGTTAAAATACTGAGTAGGATATTGAAAAGGGGAGAAGTTTGGTTTTTATTGCATATATCGACGTTTCAGCCGGATTTGAGCGGTTTTACGTTTACATCTTCCATCGGTAATATAAACGGAAAATCAGGAACATTCTAATTAATTCTAATGTTAATTCTAATGAAAACAGATTGGTTTTATCATTTGTATTGGATACAACCTTGTCATATGTCTTTTCTTGGATCTAAATATTACGAAACCTCGCTCTATGATTTGAAGTTAAAATCCTCAAATATGGTTAAATAGTGACTTTTTTCACGTTTTTCATGTAGTTTGACAATACGTAAATATATTCATTTTTACCAATATTTCGATACTATTTCATGTAGTATCACGATATGTGATTTGGCCTTCAAATCTCAGAATGTCGCATAATATTGCATTTGAAGCAAGTTTTCTTGTATTTTGTTTCGTACGAAAAATCATCGAATTTAGCAATATTTTGACGTTTATTATCTCCTTTTCCTTCATGTTATTAAAACAAAATATCATCGAATTAGGCAATATTTTGCCGTTTTTCCACGTTTTTGTGAATTTTCAGTTTATGGGTATTAATTCATTATATATACGATAAAAATGATGCAAACACATAATTGATTAGATAATAACCTTAAATACTTCATTTTCAATCAACTATTTGTTTCTCGTTAAAATACTGAGTAAGATATTGAAAAGGGGAGAAGTTCTGTTTTTATTGCATATATCGACATTTCAGCAAGAATAGAGCGGTTTTCGTGTACATCTTCCATCGGTAATATTAACGGAAAATCAGGAACATTTTAATTAATTCTAATGAAAACACATTGGTTTTTATCATTTGTATTGGAAACAACATTGTCATATGTCTTTTCTTAGATCTAAATAATACGAAACCTCGCTCTATGATTTGAAGTTAAAATCCTCATATATGGTTAAATAGCGACTTTTTTCACGTTTTTCATGTAGTTTGACATTACGTAAATATATTCATTTTTACCAATATTTCGATACTATTTCATGTAGTATCACGATATGTGATTTGGCCTTGAAATCTCAGAATGTCGCATAATATTGCATTTTAAGCAAGTTTTCTTGCATTTTGTTTCGTACGAAAAATCTTCGAATTTAGCAATATTTTGACGTTTATCATCCCCCTTTTCCTCCATGTGATTTAAACAAAATATCATCGAATTAGGCAATATTTTGCCGTTTTTCCACGTTTCTGTGAATTTTCAGTTTATGGGTATTAATTCATTATATATACGATAAAAATGATGCAAACACATAATTGATTGGAAATTAACCTTAAATACTTCATTTTCAATCAACTATTTGTTTCTCGTTAAAATACTGAGTAGGATATTGAAAAGGGGAGAAGTTCGGTTTTTATTGCATATATCGACGTTTCAGCCGGATTAGAGCGGTTTTACGTGTACATCTTCCATCGGTAATATAAACGGAAAATCAGGGACATTCTAATTAATTCTAATGTTAATTCTAATGAAAACAGATTGGTTTTATCATTTGTATTGGATACAACCTTGTCATATGTCTTTTGTTGGATGTAAATAATACGAAACCTCGCTCTATGATTTGAAGGTAAAATCCTCAGATATGGTTAAATAGTGACTTTTTTCACGTTTTTCATGTTGTTTGATATTACGTAAATATATTCATTTTCACCAATATTTCGATACTATTTCATGTCGTATCACGATATGTGATTTGGCCTTGAAATCTCAGAATGTCGCATAATATTGCATTTGAAGCAAGTTTTCTTGTATTTTGTTTCGTACGAAAAATCATCGAATTTAACAATATTTTGACGTTTATTATCTCCTTTTCCTTCATGTTATTAAAACAAAATATCATCGAATTAGGCAATTTTTTGCCGTTTTACCACGTTTTTGTGAATTTTCAGTTTATGGGTATTAATTCATTATATATACGATAAAAATGATGCAAACACATAATTGATTAGATAATAACCTTAAATACTTCATTTTCAATCAACTATTTGTTTCTCGTTAAAATAGTGAGTAAGATATTGAAAAGGGGAGAAGTTCTGTTTTTATTGCATATATCGACATTTCAGCAAGAATAGAGCGGTTTTCGTGTACATCTTCCATCGGTAATATTAACGGAAAATCAGGAACATTTTAATTAATTCTAATGAAAACACATTGGTTTTTATCATTTGTATTGGAAACAACATTGTCATATGTCTTTTCTTGGATCTAAATAATACGAAACCTCGCTCTATGATTTGAAGTTAAAATCCTCATATATGGTTAAATAGCGACTTTTTTCACGTTTTTCATGTAGTTTGACATTACGTAAATATATTCATTTTTACCAATATTTCGATACTATTTCATGTAGTATCACGATATGTGATTTGGCCTTGAAATCTCAGAATGTCGCATAATATTGCATTTTAAGCAAGTTTTCTTGCATTTTGTTTCGTACGAAAAATCTTCGAATTTAGCAATATTTTGACGTTTATTATCTCCTTTTCCTTCATGTTATTAAAACAAAATATCATCGAATTAGACAATATTTTGCCGTTTTTCCACGTTTTTGTGAATTTTCAGTTTATGGGTATTAATTCATTATATATACGATAAAAATGATGCAAACACATAATTGATTGGAAATTAACCTTAAATACTTCATTTTCAATCAACTATTTGTTTCTCGTTAAAATACTGAGTAGGATATTGAAAAGGGGAGAAGTTTGGTTTTTATTGCATATATCGACGTTTCAGCCGGATTTGAGCGGTTTTACGTTTACATCTTCCATCGGTAATATAAACGGAAAATCAGGAACATTCTAATTAATTCTAATGTTAATTCTAATGAAAACAGATTGGTTTTATCATTTGTATTGGATACAACCTTGTCATATGTCTTTTCTTGGATCTAAATAATACGAAACCTCGCTCTATGATTTGAAGTTAAAATCATCAAATATGGTTAAATAGTGACTTTTTTCACGTTTTTCATGTAGTTTGACATTACGTAAATATATTCATTTTTACCAATATTTCGATACTATTTCATGTAGTATCACGATATGTGATTTGGCCTTCAAATCTCAGAATGTCGCATAATATTGCATTTGAAGCAAGTTTTCTTGTATTTTGTTTCGTACGAAAAATCATCGAATTTAGCAATATTTTGACGTTTATTATCTCCTTTTCCTTCATGTTATTAAAACAAATTATCATCGAATTAGGCAATATTTTGCCGTTTTTCCACGTTTTTGTGAATTTTCAGTTTATGGGTATTAATTCATTATATATACGATAAAAATGATGCAAACACATAATTGATTAGATAATAACCTTAAATACTTCATTTTCAATCAACTATTTGTTTCTCGTTAAAATAGTGAGTAAGATATTGAAAAGGGGAGAAGTTCTGTTTTTATTGCATATATCGACATTTCAGCAAGAATAGAGCGGTTTTCGTGTACATCTTCCATCGGTAATATTAACGGAAAATCAGGAACATTTTAATTAATTCTAATGAAAACACATTGGTTTTTATCATTTGTATTGGAAACAACATTGTCATATGTCTTTTCTTGGATCTAAATAATACGAAACCTCGCTCTATGATTTGAAGTTAAAATCCTCATATATGGTTAAATAGCGACTTTTTTCACGTTTTTCATGTAGTTTGACATTACGTAAATATATTCATTTTTACCAATATTTCGATACTATTTCATGTAGTATCACGATATGTGATTTGGCCTTGAAATCTCAGAATGTCGCATAATATTGCATTTTAAGCAAGTTTTCTTGCATTTTGTTTCGTACGAAAAATCTTCGAATTTAGCAATATTTTGACGTTTATTATCTCCTTTTCCTTCATGTTATTAAAACAAAATATCATCGAATTAGACAATATTTTGCCGTTTTTCCACGTTTTTGTGAATTTTCAGTTTATGGGTATTAATTCATTATATATACGATAAAAATGATGCAAACACATAATTGATTGGAAATTAACCTTAAATACTTCATTTTCAATCAACTATTTGTTTCTCGTTAAAATACTGAGTAGGATATTGAAAAGGGGAGAAGTTTGGTTTTTATTGCATATATCGACGTTTCAGCCGGATTTGAGCGGTTTTACGTTTACATCTTCCATCGGTAATATAAACGGAAAATCAGGAACATTCTAATTAATTCTAATGTTAATTCTAATGAAAACAGATTGGTTTTATCATTTGTATTGGATACAACCTTGTCATATGTCTTTTCTTGGAACTAAATAATACGAAACCTCGCTCTATGATTTGAAGTTAAAATCATCAAATATGGTTAAATAGTGACTTTTTTCACGTTTTTCATGTAGTTTGACATTACGTAAATATATTCATTTTTACCAATATTTCGATACTATTTCATGTAGTATCACGATATGTGATTTGGCCTTCAAATCTCAGAATGTCGCATAATATTGCATTTGAAGCAAGTTTTCTTGTATTTTGTTTCGTACGAAAAATCATCGAATTTAGCAATATTTTGACGTTTATTATCTCCTTTTCCTTCATGTTATTAAAACAAATTATCATCGAATTAGGCAATATTTTGCCGTTTTTCCACGTTTTTGTGAATTTTCAGTTTATGGGTATTAATTCATTATATATACGATAAAAATGATGCAAACACATAATTGATTAGATAATAACCTTAAATACTTCATTTTCAATCAACTATTTGTTTCTCGTTAAAATAGTGAGTAAGATATTGAAAAGGGGAGAAGTTCTGTTTTTATTGCATATATCGACATTTCAGCAAGAATAGAGCGGTTTTCGTGTACATCTTCCATCGGTAATATTAACGGAAAATCAGGAACATTTTAATTAATTCTAATGAAAACACATTGGTTTTTATCATTTGTATTGGAAACAACATTGTCATATGTCTTTTCTTGGATCTAAATAATACGAAACCTCGCTCTATGATTTGAAGTTAAAATCCTCATATATGGTTAAATAGCGACATTTTTCACGTTTTTCATGTAGTTTGACATTACGTAAATATATTCATTTTTACCAATATTTCGATACTATTTCATGTAGTATCACGATATGTGATTTGGCCTTGAAATCTCAGAATGTCGCATAATATTGCATTTTAAGCAAGTTTTCTTGCATTTTGTTTCGTACGAAAAATCTTCGAATTTAGCAATATTTTGACGTTTATCATCCCCCTTTTCCTCCATGTGATTTAAACAAAATATCATCGAATTAGGCAATATTTTGCCGTTTTTCCACGTTTCTGTGAATTTTCAGTTTATGGGTATTAATTCATTATATATACGATAAAAATGATGCAAACACATAATTGATTGGAAATTAACCTTAAATACTTCATTTTCAATCAACTATTTGTTTCTCGTTAAAATACTGAGTAGGATATTGAAAAGGGGAGAAGTTCGGTTTTTATTGCATATATTGACGTTTCAGCCGGATTAGAGCGGTTTTACGTGTACATCTTCCATCGGTAATATAAACGGAAAATCAGGGACATTCTAATTAATTCTAATGTTAATTCTAATGAAAACAGATTGGTTTTATCATTTGTATTGGATACAACCTTGTCATATGTCTTTTCTTGGATGTAGATAATACGAAACCTTGCTCTATGATTTGAAGGTAAAATCCTCAAATATGGTTAAATAGTGACTTTTTTCACGTTTTTCATGTTGTTTGACATTACGTAAATATATTCATTTTCACCAATATTTCGATACTATTTCATGTAGTATCACGATATGTGATTTGGCCTTGAAATCTCAGAATGTCGCATAATATTGCATTTGAAGCAAGTTTTCTTGCATTTTGTTTCGTACGAAAAATCTTCGAATTTAGCAATATTTTGACGTTTATTATCTCCTTTTCCTTCATGTTATTAAAACAAAATATCATCGAATTAGGCAATTTTTTGCCGTTTTTCCACGTTTTTGTGAATTTTCAGTTTATGGGTATTAATTCATTATATATACGATAAAAATGATGCAAACACATAATTGATTGGAAATTAACCTTAAATACTTCATTTTCAATCAACTATTTGTTTCTCGTTAAAATACTGAGTAGGATATTGAAAACGGGAGAAGTTTGGTTTTTATTGCATATATCGACGTTTCAGCCGGATTTGAGCGGTTTTACGTTTACATCTTCCATCGGTAATATAAACGGAAAATCAGGAACATTCTAATTAATTCTAATGTTAATTCTAATGAAAACAGATTGGTTTTATCATTTGTATTGGATACAACCTTGTCATATGTCTTTTCTTGGATCTAAATATTACGAAACCTCGCTCTATGATTTGAAGTTAAAATCCTCAAATATGGTTAAATAGTGACTTTTTTCACGTTTTTCATGTAGTTTGACAATACGTAAATATATTCATTTTTACCAATATTTCGATACTATTTCATGTAGTATCACGATATGTGATTTGGCCTTCAAATCTCAGAATGTCGCATAATATTGCATTTGAAGCAAGTTTTCTTGTATTTTGTTTCGTACGAAAAATCATCGAATTTAGCAATATTTTGACGTTTATTATCTCCTTTTCCTTCATGTTATTAAAACAAAATATCATCGAATTAGGCAATATTTTGCCGTTTTTCCACGTTTTTGTGAATTTTCAGTTTATGGGTATTAATTCATTATATATACGATAAAAATGATGCAAACACATAATTGATTAGATAATAACCTTAAATACTTCATTTTCAATCAACTATTTGTTTCTCGTTAAAATACTGAGTAAGATATTGAAAAGGGGAGAAGTTCTGTTTTTATTGCATATATCGACATTTCAGCAAGAATAGAGCGGTTTTCGTGTACATCTTCCATCGGTAATATTAACGGAAATCCAGGAACATTTTAATTAATTCTAATGAAAACACATTGGTTTTTATCATTTGTATTGGAAACAACATTGTCATATGTCTTTTCTTGGATCTAAATAATACGAAACCTCGCTCTATGATTTGAAGTTAAAATCCTCATATATGGTTAAATAGCGACTTTTTTCACGTTTTTCATGTAGTTTGACATTACGTAAATATATTCATTTTTACCAATATTTCGATACTATTTCATGTAGTATCACGATATGTGATTTGGCCTTGAAATCTCAGAATGTCGCATAATATTGCATTTTAAGCAAGTTTTCTTGCATTTTGTTTCGTACGAAAAATCTTTGAATTTAGCAATATTTTGACGTTTATCATCCCCCTTTTCCTCCATGTGATTTAAACAAAATATCATCGAATTAGGCAATATTTTGCCGTTTTTCCACGTTTCTGTGAATTTTCAGTTTATGGGTATTAATTCATTATATATACGATAAAAATGATGCAAACACATAATTGATTGGAAATTAACCTTAAATACTTCATTTTCAATCAACTATTTGTTTCTCGTTAAAATACTGAGTAGGATATTGAAAAGGGGAGAAGTTCGGTTTTTATTGCATATATCGACGTTTCAGCCGGATTAGAGCGGTTTTACGTGTACATCTTCCATCGGTAATATAAACGGAAAATCAGGGACATTCTAATTAATTCTAATGTTAATTCTAATGAAAACAGATTGGTTTTATCATTTGTATTGGATACAACCTTGTCATATGTCTTTTCTTGGATGTAAATAATACGGAACCTCGCTCTATGATTTGAAGGTAAAATCCTCAGATATGGTTAAATAGTGACTTTTTTCACGTTTTTCATGTTGTTTGATATTACGTAAATATATTCATTTTCACCAATATTTCGATACTATTTCATGTCGTATCACGATATGTGATTTGGCCTTGAAATCTCAGAATGTCGCATAATATTGCATTTGAAGCAAGTTTTCTTGTATTTTGTTTCGTACGAAAAATCATCGAATTTAACAATATTTTGACGTTTATTATCTCCTTTTCCTTCATGTTATTAAAACAAAATATCATCGAATTAGGCAATTTTTTGCCGTTTTACCACGTTTTTGTGAATTTTCAGTTTATGGGTATTAATTCATTATATATACGATAAAAATGATGCAAACACATAATTGATTAGATAATAACCTTAAATACTTCATTTTCAATCAACTATTTGTTTCTCGTTAAAATAGTGAGTAAGATATTGAAAAGGGGAGAAGTTCTGTTTTTATTGCATATATCGACATTTCAGCAAGAATAGAGCGGTTTTCGTGTACATCTTCCATCGGTAATATTAACGGAAAATCAGGAACATTTTAATTAATTCTAATGAAAACACATTGGTTTTTATCATTTGTATTGGAAACAACATTGTCATATGTCTTTTCTTGGATCTAAATAATACGAAACCTCGCTCTATGATTTGAAGTTAAAATCCTCATATATGGTTAAATAGCGACTTTTTTCACGTTTTTCATGTAGTTTGACATTACGTAAATATATTCATTTTTACCAATATTTCGATACTATTTCATGTAGTATCACGATATGTGATTTGGCCTTGAAATCTCAGAATGTCGCATAATATTGCATTTTAAGCAAGTTTTCTTGCATTTTGTTTCGTACGAAAAATCTTCGAATTTAGCAATATTTTGACGTTTATTATCTCCTTTTCCTTCATGTTATTAAAACAAAATATCATCGAATTAGACAATATTTTGCCGTTTTTCCACGTTTTTGTGAATTTTCAGTTTATGGGTATTAATTCATTATATATACGATAAAAATGATGCAAACACATAATTGATTGGAAATTAACCTTAAATACTTCATTTTCAATCAACTATTTGTTTCTCGTTAAAATACTGAGTAGGATATTGAAAAGGGGAGAAGTTTGGTTTTTATTGCATATATCGACGTTTCAGCCGGATTTGAGCGGTTTTACGTTTACATCTTCCATCGGTAATATAAACGGAAAATCAGGAACATTCTAATTAATTCTAATGTTAATTCTAATGAAAACAGATTGGTTTTATCATTTGTATTGGATACAACCTTGTCATATGTCTTTTCTTGGATCTAAATAATACGAAACCTCGCTCTATGATTTGAAGATAAAATCATCAAATATGGTTAAATAGTGACTTTTTTCACGTTTTTCATGTAGTTTGACATTACGTAAATATATTCATTTTTACCAATATTTCGATACTATTTCATGTAGTATCACGATATGTGATTTGGCCTTCAAATCTCAGAATGTCGCATAATATTGCATTTGAAGCAAGTTTTCTTGTATTTTGTTTCGTACGAAAAATCATCGAATTTAGCAATATTTTGACGTTTATTATCTCCTTTTCCTTCATGTTATTAAAACAAAATATCATCGAATTAGGCAATATTTTGCCGTTTTTCCACGTTTTTGTGAATTTTCAGTTTATGGGTATTAATTCATTATATATACGATAAAAATGATGCAAACACATAATTGATTAGATAATAACCTTAAATACTTCATTTTCAATCAACTATTTGTTTCTCGTTAAAATAGTGAGTAAGATATTGAAAAGGGGAGAAGTTCTGTTTTTATTGCATATATCGACATTTCAGCAAGAATAGAGCGGTTTTCGTGTACATCTTCCATCGGTAATATTAACGGAAAATCAGGAACATTTTAATTAATTCTAATGAAAACACATTGGTTTTTATCATTTGTATTGGAAACAACATTGTCATATGTCTTTTCTTGGATCTAAATAATACGAAACCTCGCTCTATGATTTGAAGTTAAAATCCTCATATATGGTTAAATAGCGACTTTTTTCACGTTTTTCATGTAGTTTGACATTACGTAAATATATTCATTTTTACCAATATTTCGATACTATTTCATGTAGTATCACGATATGTGATTTGGCCTTGAAATCTCAGAATGTCGCATAATATTGCATTTTAAGCAAGTTTTCTTGCATTTTGTTTCGTACGAAAAATCTTCGAATTTAGCAATATTTTGACGTTTATCATCCCCCTTTTCCTCCATGTGATTTAAACAAAATATCATCGAATTAGGCAATATTTTGCCGTTTTTCCACGTTTCTGTGAATTTTCAGTTTATGGGTATTAATTCATTATATATACGATAAAAATGATGCAAACACATAATTGATTGGAAATTAACCTTAAATACTTCATTTTCAATCAACTATTTGTTTCTCGTTAAAATACTGAGTAGGATATTGAAAAGGGGAGAAGTTCGGTTTTTATTGCATATATTGACGTTTCAGCCGGATTAGAGCGGTTTTACGTGTACATCTTCCATCGGTAATATAAACGGAAAATCAGGGACATTCTAATTAATTCTAATGTTAATTCTAATGAAAACAGATTGGTTTTATCATTTGTATTGGATACAACCTTGTCATATGTCTTTTCTTGGATGTAAATAATACGAAACCTTGCTCTATGATTTGAAGGTAAAATCCTCAAATATGGTTAAATAGTGACTTTTTTCACGTTTTTCATGTTGTTTGACATTACGTAAATATATTCATTTTCACCAATATTTCGATACTATTTCATGTAGTATCACGATATGTGATTTGGCCTTGAAATCTCAGAATGTCGCATAATATTGCATTTGAAGCAAGTTTTCTTGTATTTTGTTTCGTACAAAAAATCATCGAATTTAGCAATATTTTGACGTTTATTATCTCCTTTTCCTTCATGTTAATGAAACAAAATATCATCCAATAAGGCAATATTTTGCCGTTTTTCCACGTTTTTGTGAATTTTCAGTTTATGGGTATTAATTCATTATATATACGATAAAAATGATGCAAACACATAATTGATTGGAAATTAACCTTAAATACTTCATTTTCAATCAACTATTTGTTTCTCGTTAAAATACTGAGTAGGATATTGAAAAGGGGAGAAGTTCGGTTTTTATTGCATATATCGACGTTTCAGCCGGATTTGAGCGGTTTTACGTTTACATCTTCCATCGGTAATATAAACGGAAAATCAGGAACATTCTAATTAATTCTAATGTTAATTCTAATGAAAACAGATTGGTTTTATCATTTGTATTGGATACAACCTTGTCATATGTCTTTTCTTGGATCTAAATAATACGAAACCTCGCTCTATGATTTGAAGTTAAAATCCTCAAATATGGTTAAATAGTGACTTTTTTCACGTTTTTCATGTAGTTTGACATTACCTAAATATATTCATTTTCACCAATAATTCGATACTATTTCATGTAGTATCACGATATGTGATTTGGCCTTGAAATCTCAGAATGTCGCATAATATTGCATTTGAAGCAAGTTTTCTTGTATTTTGTTTCGTACGAAAAATCATCGAATTTAGCAATATTT
Source organism: Procambarus clarkii (assembly GCF_040958095.1). NCBI lineage: Eukaryota > Metazoa > Arthropoda > Malacostraca > Decapoda > Cambaridae > Procambarus > Procambarus clarkii. The sequence continues at coordinate 4,335,426 of NC_091226.1, forward strand.
TGACGTTTATTATCTCCTTTTCCTTCATGTTATTAAAACAAAATATCATCGAATTAGGCAATATTTTGCCGTTTTTCCACGTTTTTGTGAATTTTCAGTTTATGGGTATTAATTCATTATATATACGATAAAAATGATGCAAACACATAATTGATTAGATAATAACCTTAAATACTTCATTTTCAATCAACTATTTGTTTCTCGTTAAAATACTGAGTAAGATATTGAAAAGGGGAGAAGTTCTGTTTTTATTGCATATATCGACATTTCAGCAAGAATAGAGCGGTTTTCGTGTACATCTTCCAACGGTAATATTAACGGAAAATCAGGAACATTTTAATTAATTCTAATGAAAACACATTGGTTTTTATCATTTGTATTGGAAACAACATTGTCATATGTCTTTTCTTGGATCTAAATAATACGAAACCTCGCTCTATGATTTGAAGTTAAAATCCTCATATATGGTTAAATAGCGACTTTTTTCACGTTTTTCATGTAGTTTGACATTACGTAAATATATTCATTTTTACCAATATTTCGATACTATTTCATGTAGTATCACGATATGTGATTTGGCCTTGAAATCTCAGAATGTCGCATAATATTGCATTTTAAGCAAGTTTTCTTGCATTTTGTTTCGTACGAAAAATCATCGAATTTAGCAATATTTTGACGTTTATCATCCCCCTTTTCCTCCATGTGATTTAAACAAAATATCATCGAATTAGGCAATATTTTGCCGTTTTTCCACGTTTCTGTGAATTTTCAGTTTATGGGTATTAATTCATTATATATACGATAAAAATGATGCAAACACATAATTGATTGGAAATTAACCTTAAATACTTCATTTTCAATCAACTATTTGTTTCTCGTTAAAATACTGAGTAGGATATTGAAAAGGGGAGAAGTTCGGTTTTTATTGCATATATCGACGTGTCAGCCGGATTAGAGCGGTTTTACGTGTACATCTTCCATCGGTAATATAAACGGAAAATCAGGGACATTCTAATTAATTCTAATGTTAATTCTAATGAAAACAGATTGGTTTTATCATTTGTATTGGATACAACCTTGTCATATGTCTTTTCTTGGATGTAAATAATACGAAACCTTGCTCTATGATTTGAAGGTAAAATCCTCAAATATGGTTAAATAGTGACTTTTTTCACGTTTTTCATGTTGTTTGACATTACGTAAATATATTCATTTTCACCAATATTTCGATACTATTTCATGTAGTATCACGATATGTGATTTGGCCTTGAAATCTCAGAATGTCGCATAAAATTGCATTTGAAGCAAGTTTTCTTGTATTTTGTTTCATACGAAAAATCATCGAATTTAGCAATATTTTGACGTTTATTATCTCCTTTTCCTTCATGTTAATGAAACAAAATATCATCGAATAAGGCAATATTTTGCCGTTTTTCCACGTTTTTGTGAATTTTCAGTTTATGGGTATTAATTCATTATATATACGATAAAAATGATGCAAACACATAATTGATTGGAAATTAACCTTAAATACTTCATTTTCAATCAACTATTTGTTTCTCGTTAAAATACTGAGTAGGATATTGAAAAGGGGAGAAGTTCGGTTTTTATTGCATATATCGAAATTTCAGCCGGAATAGAGCGGTTTTCGTGTACATCTTCCGTCGGTAATATAAACGGAAAATCAGGAACATTTTAATTAATTCTAATGAAAACACATTGGTTATTATCATTTGTATTGGAAACAACATTGTCATATGTCTTTTCTTGGATCTAAATAATACGAAACCTCGCTCTATGATTTGAAGTTAAAATCCTTATATATGGTTAAATAGTGACTTTTTTCACGTTTTTCAAGTAGTTTGACATTACGTAAATATATTCATTTTTACCAATATTTCGATACTATTTCATGTAGTATCACGATGTGATTTGGCCTTCAAATCTCAGAATTTCGCATAATATTGCATTTTAAGCAAGTTTTCTTGCATTTTGTTTCTTACGAAAAATCATCGAATTTAGCAATATTTTGACGTTTATCATCTCCTTTTCCTTCATGTGATTTAAACAAAATATCATCGAATTAGGCAATATTTTGCCGTTTTTCCACGTTTTTGTGAATTTTCAGTTTATGGGTATTAATTCATTATATATACGATAAAAATGATGCAAACACATAATTGATTAGATAATAACCTTAAATACTTCATTTTCAATCAACTATTTGTTTCTCGTTAAAATACTGAGTAAGATATTGAAAAGGGGAGAAGTTCTGTTTTTATTGCATATATCGACATTTCAGCAAGAATAGAGCGGTTTTCGTGTACATCTTCCAACGGTAATATTAACGGAAAATCAGGAACATTTTAATTAATTCTAATGAAAACACATTGGTTTTTATCATTTGTATTGGAAACAACATTGTCATATGTCTTTTCTTGGATCTAAATAATACGAAACCTCGCTCTATGATTTGAAGTTAAAATCCTCATATATGGTTAAATAGCGACTTTTTTCACGTTTTTCATGTAGTTTGACATTACGTAAATATATTCATTTTTACCAATATTTCGATACTATTTCATGTAGTATCACGATATGTGATTTGGCCTTGAAATCTCAGAATGTCGCATAATATTGCATTTTAAGCAAGTTTTCTTGCATTTTGTTTCGTACGAAAAATCATCGAATTTAGCAATATTTTGACGTTTATCATCCCCCTTTTCCTCCATGTGATTTAAACAAAATATCATCAAATTAGGCAATATTTTGCCGTTTTTCCACGTTTCTGTGAATTTTCAGTTTATGGGTATTAATTCATTATATATACGATAAAAATGATGCAAACACATAATTGATTGGAAATTAACCTTAAATACTTCATTTTCAATCAACTATTTGTTTCTCGTTAAAATACTGAGTAGGATATTGAAAAGGGGAGAAGTTCGGTTTTTATTGCATATATCGACGTGTCAGCCGGATTAGAGCGGTTTTACGTGTACATCTTCCATCGGTAATATAAACGGAAAATCAGGGACATTCTAATTAATTCTAATGTTAATTCTAATGAAAACAGATTGGTTTTATCATTTGTATTGGATACAACCTTGTCATATGTCTTTTCTTGGATGTAAATAATACGAAACCTTGCTCTATGATTTGAAGGTTTAATCCTCAATAATGGTTAAATAGTGACTTTTTTCACGTTTTTCATGTTGTTTGACATTACGTAAATATATTCATTTTCACCAATATTTCGATACTATTTCATGTAGTATCACGATATGTGATTTGGCCTTGAAATCTCAGAATGTCGCATAAAATTGCATTTGAAGCAAGTTTTCTTGTATTTTGTTTCATACGAAAAATCATCGAATTTAGCAATATTTTGACGTTTATTATCTCCTTTTCCTTCATGTTAATGAAACAAAATATCATCGAATAAGGCAATATTTTGCCGTTTTTCCACGTTTTTGTGAATTTTCAGTTTATAGGTATTAATTCATTATATATACGATAAAAATGATGCAAACACATAATTGATTGGAAATTAACCTTAAATACTTCATTTTCAATCAACTATTTGTTTCTCGTTAAAATACTGAGTAGGATATTGAAAAGGGGAGAAGTTCGGTTTTTATTGCATATATCGAAATTTCAGCCGGAATAGAGCGGTTTTCGTGTACATCTTCCGTCGGTAATATAAACGGAAAATCAGGAACATTTTAATTAATTCTAATGAAAACACATTGGTTATTATCATTTGTATTGGAAACAACATTGTCATATGTCTTTTCTTGGATCTAAATAATACGAAACCTCGCTCTATGATTTGAAGTTAAAATCCTTATATATGGTTAAATAGTGACTTTTTTCACGTTTTTCAAGTAGTTTGACATTACGTAAATATATTCATTTTTACCAATATTTCGATACTATTTCATGTAGTATCACGATGTGATTTGGCCTTCAAATCTCAGAATTTCGCATAATATTGCATTTTAAGCAAGTTTTCTTGCATTTTGTTTCTTACGAAAAATCATCGAATTTAGCAATATTTTGACGTTTATCATCTCCTTTTCCTTCATGTGATTTAAACAAAATATCATCGAATTAGGCAATATTTTGCCGTTTTTCCACGTTTTTGTGAATTTTCAGTTTATGGGTATTAATTCATTATATATACGATAAAAATGATGCAAACACATAATTGATTAGATAATAACCTTAAATACTTCATTTTCAATCAACTATTTGTTTCTCGTTAAAATACTGAGTAAGATATTGAAAAGGGGAGAAGTTCTGTTTTTATTGCATATATCGACATTTCAGCAAGAATAGAGCGGTTTTCGTGTACATCTTCCAACGGTAATATTAACGGAAAATCAGGAACATTTTAATTAATTCTAATGAAAACACATTGGTTTTTATCATTTGTATTGGAAACAACATTGTCATATGTCTTTTCTTGGATCTAAATAATACGAAACCTCGCTCTATGATTTGAAGTTAAAATCCTCATATATGGTTAAATAGCGACTTTTTTCACGTTTTTCATGTAGTTTGACATTACGTAAATATATTCATTTTTACCAATATTTCGATACTATTTCATTTAGTATCACGATATGTGATTTGGCCTTGAAATCTCAGAATGTCGCATAATATTGCATTTTAAGCAAGTTTTCTTGCATTTTGTTTCGTACGAAAAATCATCGAATTTAGCAATATTTTGACGTTTATCATCCCCCTTTTCCTCCATGTGATTTAAACAAAATATCATCAAATTAGGCAATATTTTGCCGTTTTTCCACGTTTCTGTGAATTTTCAGTTTATGGGTATTAATTCATTATATATACGATAAAAATGATGCAAACACATAATTGATTGGAAATTAACCTTAAATACTTCATTTTCAATCAACTATTTGTTTCTCGTTAAAATACTGAGTAGGATATTGAAAAGGGGAGAAGTTCGGTTTTTATTGCATATATCGACGTGTCAGCCGGATTAGAGCGGTTTTACGTGTACATCTTCCATCGGTAATATAAACGGAAAATCAGGGACATTCTAATTAATTCTAATGTTAATTCTAATGAAAACAGATTGGTTTTATCATTTGTATTGGATACAACCTTGTCATATGTCTTTTCTTGGATGTAAATAATACGAAACCTTGCTCTATGATTTGAAGGTTTAATCCTCAATAATGGTTAAATAGTGACTTTTTTCACGTTTTTCATGTTGTTTGACATTACGTAAATATATTCATTTTCACCAATATTTCGATACTATTTCATGTAGTATCACGATATGTGATTTGGCCTTGAAATCTCAGAATGTCGCATAAAATTGCATTTGAAGCAAGTTTTCTTGTATTTTGTTTCATACGAAAAATCATCGAATTTAGCAATATTTTGACGTTTATTATCTCCTTTTCCTTCATGTTAATGAAACAAAATATCATCGAATAAGGCAATATTTTGCCGTTTTTCCACGTTTTTGTGAATTTTCAGTTTATAGGTATTAATTCATTATATATACGATAAAAATGATGCAAACACATAATTGATTGGAAATTAACCTTAAATACTTCATTTTCAATCAACTATTTGTTTCTCGTTAAAATACTGAGTAGGATATTGAAAAGGGGAGAAGTTCGGTTTTTATTGCATATATCGAAATTTCAGCCGGAATAGAGCGGTTTTCGTGTACATCTTCCGTCGGTAATATAAACGGAAAATCAGGAACATTTTAATTAATTCTAATGAAAACACATTGGTTATTATCATTTGTATTGGAAACAACATTGTCATATGTCTTTTCTTGGATCTAAATAATACGAAACCTCGCTCTATGATTTGAAGTTAAAATCCTTATATATGGTTAAATAGTGACTTTTTTCACGTTTTTCAAGTAGTTTGACATTACGTAAATATATTCATTTTTACCAATATTTCGATACTATTTCATGTAGTATCACGATGTGATTTGGCCTTCAAATCTCAGAATTTCGCATAATATTGCATTTTAAGCAAGTTTTCTTGCATTTTGTTTCTTACGAAAAATCATCGAATTTAGCAATATTTTGACGTTTATCATCTCCTTTTCCTTCATGTGATTTAAACAAAATATCATCGAATTAGGCAATATTTTGCCGTTTTTCACCGTTTTTGTGAATTCTCAGTCTTTCGGTATTAATTCATTAAATATACAATAAAAATGATGCAAACACATAATTGATTGGAAATTAACCTTAAATACTTCATTTTCGATCAACTATTTGTTTCTCGTTAAAATACTGAGTAGGATATTGAAAAGGGGAGAAGTTCGGTTTTTATTGCATATATCGACGTTTCAGCCGGATTTGAGCGGTTTTACGTTTACATCTTCCATCGGTAATATAAACGGAAAATCAGGAACATTCTAATTAATTCTAATGTTAATTCTAATGAAAACAAATTGGTTTTATCATTTGTATTGGTTACAACCTTGTCATATGTCTTTTCTTGGATCTAAATAATACGAAACCTCGCTCTATGATTTGAAGTTAAAATCCTCAAATATGGTTAAATAGTGACTTTTTTCACGTTTTTCATGTAGTTTGACATTACGTAAATATATTCATTTTCACCAATATTTCGATACTATTTCATGTAGTATCACGATATGTGATTTGGCCTTCAAATCTCAGAATGTCGCATAATATTGCATTTGAAGCAAGTTTTCTTGTATTTTGTTTCGTACGAAAAATCATCGAATTTAGCAATATTTTGACGTTTATTATCTCCTTTTCCTTCATGTTATTAAAACAAAATATCATCGAATTAGGCAATATTTTGCCGTTTTTCCACGTTTTTGTGAATTTTCAGTTTATGGGTATTAATTCATTATATATACGATAAAAATGATGCAAACACATAATTGATTAGATAATAACCTTAAATACTTCATTTTCAATCAACTATTTGTTTCTCGTTAAAATACTGAGTAAGATATTGAAAAGGGGAGAAGTTCTGTTTTTATTGCATATATCGACATTTCAGCAAGAATAGAGCGGTTTTCGTGTACATCTTCCATCGGTAATATTAACGGAAAATCAGGAACATTTTAATTAATTCTAATGAAAACACATTGGTTTTTATCATTTGTATTGGAAACAACATTGTCATATGTCTTTTCTTGGATCTAAATAATTCGAAACCTCGCTCTATGATTTGAAGTTAAAATCCTCATATATGGTTAAATAGCGACTTTTTTTCACGTTTTTCATGTAGTTTGACATTACGTAAATATATTCATTTTTACCAATATTTCGATACTATTTCATGTAGTATCACGATATGTGATTTGGCCTTGAAATCTCAGAATGTCGCATAATATTGCATTTTAAGCAAGTTTTCTTGCATTTTGTTTCGTACGAAAAATCTTCGAATTTAGCAATATTTTGACGTTTATCATCCCCCTTTTCCTCCATGTGATTTAAACAAAATATCATCGAATTAGGCAATATTTTGCCGTTTTTCCACGTTTCTGTGAATTTTCAGTTTATGGGTATTAATTCATTATATATACGATAAAAATGATGCAAACACATAATTGATTGGAAATTAACCTTAAATACTTCATTTTCAATCAACTATTTGTTTCTCGTTAAAATACTGAGTAGGATATTGAAAAGGGGAGAAGTTCGGTTTTTATTGCATATATCGACGTTTCAGCCGGATTAGAGCGGTTTTACGTGTACATCTTCCATCGGTAATATAAACGGAAAATCAGGGACATTCTAATTAATTCTAATGTTAATTCTAATGAAAACAGATTGGTTTTATCATTTGTATTGGATACAACCTTGTCATATGTCTTTTCTTGGATGTAAATAATACGAAACCTCGCTCTATGATTTGAAGGTAAAATCCTCAGATATGGTTAAATAGTGACTTTTTTCACGTTTTTCATGTTGTTTGATATTACGTAAATATATTCATTTTCACCAATATTTCGATACTATTTCATGTCGTATCACGATATGTGATTTGGCCTTGAAATCTCAGAATGTCGCATAATATTGCATTTGAAGCAAGTTTTCTTGTATTTTGTTTCGTACGAAAAATCATCGAATTTAACAATATTTTGACGTTTATTATCTCCTTTTCCTTCATGTTATTAAAACAAAATATCATCGAATTAGGCAATTTTTTGCCGTTTTTCCACGTTTTTGTGAATTTTCAGTTTATGGGTATTAATTCATTATATATACGATAAAAATGATGCAAACACATAATTGATTGGAAATTAACCTTAAATACTTCATTTTCAATCAACTATTTGTTTCTCGTTAAAATACTGAGTAGGATATTGAAAACGGGAGAAGTTTGGTTTTTATTGCATATATCGACGTTTCAGCCGGATTTGAGCGGTTTTACGTTTACATCTTCCATCGGTAATATAAACGGAAAATCAGGAACATTCTAATTAATTCTAATGTTAATTCTAATGAAAACAGATTGGTTTTATCATTTGTATTGGATACAACCTTGTCATATGTCTTTTCTTGGATCTAAATATTACGAAACCTCGCTCTATGATTTGAAGTTAAAATCCTCAAATATGGTTAAATAGTGACTTTTTTCACGTTTTTCATGTAGTTTGACATTACGTAAATATATTCATTTTTACCAATATTTCGATACTATTTCATGTAGTATCACGATATGTGATTTGGCCTTCAAATCTCAGAATGTCGCATAATATTGCATTTGAAGCAAGTTTTCTTGTATTTTGTTTCGTACGAAAAATCATCGAATTTAGCAATATTTTGACGTTTATTATCTCCTTTTCCTTCATGTTATTAAAACAAAATATCATCGAATTAGGCAATATTTTGCCGTTTTTCTACGTTTTTGTGAATTTTCAGTTTATGGGTATTAATTCATTATATATACGATAAAAATGATGCAAACACATAATTGATTAGATAATAACCTTAAATACTTCATTTTCAATCAACTATTTGTTTCTCGTTAAAATACTGAGTAAGATATTGAAAAGGGGAGAAGTTCTGTTTTTATTGCATATATCGACATTTCAGCAAGAATAGAGCGGTTTTCGTGTACATCTTCCATCGGTAATATTAACGGAAAATCAGGAACATTTTAATTAATTCTAATGAAAACACATTGGTTTTTATCATTTGTATTGGAAACAACATTGTCATATGTCTTTTCTTGGATCTAAATAATACGAAACCTCGCTCTATGATTTGAAGTTAAAATCGTCATATATGGTTAAATAGCGACTTTTTTCACGTTTTTCATGTAGTTTGACATTACGTAAATATATTCATTTTTACCAATATTTCGATACTATTTCATGTAGTATCACGATATGTGATTTGGCCGTGAAATCTCAGAATGTCGCATAATATTGCATTTTAAGCAAGTTTTCTTGCATTTTGTTTCGTACGAAAAATCTTCGAATTTAGCAATATTTTGACGTTTATCATCCCCCTTTTCCTCCATGTGATTTAAACAAAATATCATCGAATTAGGCAATATTTTGCCGTTTTTCCACGTTTCTGTGAATTTTCAGTTTATGGGTATTAATTCATTATATATACGATAAAAATGATGCAAACACATAATTGATTGGAAATTAACCTTAAATACTTCATTTTCAATCAACTATTTGTTTCTCGTTAAAATACTGAGTAGGATATTGAAAAGGGGAGAAGTTCGGTTTTTATTGCATATATCGACGTTTCAGCCGGATTAGAGCGGTTTTACGTGTACATCTTCCATCGGTAATATAAACGGAAAATCAGGGACATTCTAATTAATTCTAATGTTAATTCTAATGAAAACAGATTGGTTTTATCATTTGTATTGGATACAACCTTGTCATATGTCTTTTCTTGGATGTAAATAATACGAAACCTCGCTCTATGATTTGAAGGTAAAATCCTCAGATATGGTTAAATAGTGACTTTTTTCACGTTTTTCATGTTGTTTGATATTACGTAAATATATTCATTTTCACCAATATTTCGATACTATTTCATGTCGTATCACGATATGTGATTTGGCCTTGAAATCTCAGAATGTCGCATAATATTGCATTTGAAGCAAGTTTTCTTGTATTTTGTTTCGTACGAAAAATCATCGAATTTAACAATATTTTGACGTTTATTATCTCCTTTTCCTTCATGTTATTAAAACAAAATATCATCGAATTAGGCAATTTTTTGCCGTTTTACCACGTTTTTGTGAATTTTCAGTTTATGGGTATTAATTCATTATATATACGATAAAAATGATGCAAACACATAATTGATTAGATAATAACCTTAAATACTTCATTTTCAATCAACTATTTGTTTCTCGTTAAAATAGTGAGTAAGATATTGAAAAGGGGAGATGTTCTGTTTTTATTGCATATATCGACATTTCAGCAAGAATAGAGCGGTTTTCGTGTACATCTTCCATCGGTAATATTAACGGAAAATCAGGAACATTTTAATTAATTCTAATGAAAACACATTGGTTTTTATCATTTGTATTGGAAACAACATTGTCATATGTCTTTTCTTGGATCTAAATAATACGAAACCTCGCTCTATGATTTGAAGTTAAAATCCTCATATATGGTTAAATAGCGACTTTTTTCACGTTTTTCATGTAGTTTGACATTACGTAAATATATTCATTTTTACCAATATTTCGATACTATTTCATGTAGTATCACGATATGTGATTTGGCCTTGAAATCTCAGAATGTCGCATAATATTGCATTTTAAGCAAGTTTTCTTGCATTTTGTTTCGTACGAAAAATCTTCGAATTTAGCAATATTTTGACGTTTATCATCCCCCTTTTCCTCCATGTGATTTAAACAAAATATCATCGAATTAGGCAATATTTTGCCGTTTTTCCACGTTTTTGTGAATTTTCAGTTTATGGGTATTAATTCATTATATATACGATAAAAATGATGCAAACACATAATTGATTAGATAATAACCTTAAATACTTCATTTTCAATCAACTATTTGTTTCTCGGTAAAATAGTGAGTAAGATATTGAAAAGGGGAGAAGTTCTGTTTTTATTGCATATATCGACATTTCAGCAAGAATAGAGCGGTTTTCGTGTACATCTTCCATCGGTAATATTAACGGAAAATCAGGAACATTTTAATTAATTCTAATGAAAACACATTGGTTTTTATCATTTGTATTGGAAACAACATTGTCATATGTCTTTTCTTGGATCTAAATAATACGAAACCTCGCTCTATGATTTGAAGTTAAAATCCTCATATATGGTTAAATAGCGACTTTTTTCACGTTTTTCATGTAGTTTGACATTACGTAAATATATTCATTTTTACCAATATTTCGATACTATTTCATGTAGTATCACGATATGTGATTTGGCCTTGAAATCTCAGAATGTCGCATAATATTGCATTTTAAGCAAGTTTTCTTGCATTTTGTTTCGTACGAAAAATCTTCGAATTTAGCAATATTTTGACGTTTATTATCTCCTTTTCCTTCATGTTATTAAAACAAAATATCATCGAATTAGGCAATATTTTGCCGTTTTTCCACGTTTTTGTGAATTTTCAGTTTATGGGTATTAATTCATTATATATACGATAAAAATGATGCAAACACATAATTGATTAGATAATAACCTTAAATACTTCATTTTCAATCAACTATTTGTTTCTCGGTAAAATAGTGAGTAAGATATTGAAAAGGGGAGAAGTTCTGTTTTTATTGCATATATCGACATTTCAGCAAGAATAGAGCGGTTTTCGTGTACATCTTCCATCGGTAATATTAACGGAAAATCAGGAACATTTTAATTAATTCTAATGAAAACACATTGGTTTTTATCATTTGTATTGGAAACAACATTGTCATATGTCTTTTCTTGGATCTAAATAATACGAAACCTCGCTCTATGATTTGAAGTTAAAATCCTCATATATGGTTAAATAGCGACTTTTTTCACGTTTTTCATGTAGTTTGACATTACGTAAATATATTCATTTTTACCAATATTTCGATACTATTTCATGTAGTATCACGATATGTGATTTGGCCTTGAAATCTCAGAATGTCGCATAATATTGCATTTTAAGCAAGTTTTCTTGCATTTTGTTTCGTACGAAAAATCTTCGAATTTAGCAATATTTTGACGTTTATCATCCCCCTTTTCCTCCATGTGATTTAAACAAAATATCATCGAATTAGGCAATATTTTGCCGTTTTTCCACGTTTCTGTGAATTTTCAGTTTATGGGTATTAATTCATTATATATACGATAAAAATGATGCAAACACATAATTGATTGGAAATTAACCTTAAATACTTCATTTTCAATCAACTATTTGTTTCTCGTTAAAATACTGAGTAGGATATTGAAAAGGGGAGAAGTTCGGTTTTTATTGCATATATCGACGTTTCAGCCGGATTAGAGCGGTTTTACGTGTACATCTTCCATCGGTAATATAAACGGAAAATCAGGGACATTCTAATTAATTCTAATGTTAATTCTAATGAAAACAGATTGGTTTTATCATTTGTATTGGATACAACCTTGTCATATGTCTTTTCTTGGATGTAAATAATACGAAACCTTGCTCTATGATTTGAAGGTAAAATCCTCAAATATGGTTAAATAGTGACTTTTTTCACGTTTTTCATGTTGTTTGACATTACGTAAATATATTCATTTTCACCAATATTTCGATACTATTTCATGTAGTATCACGATAAGTGATTTGGCCTTGAAATCTCAGAATGTCGCATAATATTGCATTTGAAGCAAGTTTTCTTGTATTTTGTTTCGTACGAAAAATCATCGAATTTAGCAATATTTTGACGTTTATTATCTCCTTTTCCTTCATGTTAATGAAACAAAATATCATCGAATAAGGCAATATTTTGCCGTTTTTCCACGTTTTTGTGAATTTTCAGTTTATGGGTATTAATTCATTATATATACGATAAAAATGATGCAAACACATAATTGATTGGAAATTAACCTTAAATACTTCATTTTCAATCAACTATTTGTTTCTCGTTAAAATACTGAGTAGGATATTGAAAAGGGGAGAAGTTCGGTTTTTATTGCATATATCGAAATTTCAGCCGGAATAGAGCGGTTTTCGTGTACATCTTCCATCGGTAATATAAACGGAAAATCAGGAACATTTTAATTAATTCTAATGAAAACACATTGGTTATTATCATTTGTATTGGAAACAACATTGTCATGTCTTTTCTTGGATCTAAATAATACGAAACCTCGCTCTATGATTTGAAGTTAAAATCCTTATATATGGTTAAATAGTGACTTTTTTCACGTTTTTCAAGTAGTTTGACATTACGTAAATATATTCATTTTTACCAATATTTCGATACTATTTCATGTAGTATCACGATGTGATTTGGCCTTCAAATCTCAGAATTTCGCATAATATTGCATTTTAAGCAAGTTTTCTTGCATTTTGTTTCGTACGAAAAATCATCGAATTTAGCAATATTTTGACGTTTATCATCTCCTTTTCCTTCATGTGATTTAAACAAAATATCATCGAATTAGGCAATATTTTGCCGTTTTTCACCGTTTTTGTGAATTCTCAGTCTTTCGGTATTAATTCATTAAATATACAATAAAAATGATGCAAACACATAATTGATTGGAAATTAACCTTAAATACTTCATTTTCGATCAACTATTTGTTTCTCGTTAAAATACTGAGTAGGATATTGAAAAGGGGAGAAGTTCGGTTTTTATTGCATATATCGACGTTTCAGCCGGATTTGAGCGGTTTTACGTTTACATCTTCCATCGGTAATATAAACGGAAAATCAGGAACATTCTAAATAATTCTAATGTTAATTCTAATGAAAACAAATTGGTTTTATCATTTGTATTGGTTACAACCTTGTCATATGTCTTTTCTTGGATCTAAATAATACGAAACCTCGCTCTATGATTTGAAGTTAAAATCCTCAAATATGGTTAAATAGTGACTTTTTTCACTTTTTTCATGTAGTTTGACATTACGCAAATATATTCATTTTCACCAATATTTCGATACTATTTCATGTAGTATCACGATATGTGATTTGGCCTTCAAATCTCAGAATGTCGCATAATATTGCATTTGAAGCAAGTTTTCTTGTATTTTGTTTCGTACGAAAAATCATCGAATTTAGCAATATTTTGACGTTTATTATCTCCTTTTCCTTCATGTTAATGAAACAAAATATCATCGAATAAGGCAATATTTTGCCGTTTTTCCACGTTTTTGTGAATTTTCAGTTTATGGGTATTAATTCATTATATATACGATAAAAATGATGCAAACACATAATTGATTGGAAATTAACCTTAAATACTTCATTTTCAATCAACTATTTGTTTCTCGTTAAAATACTGAGTAGGATATTGAAAAGGGGAGAAGTTCGGTTTTTATTGCATATATCGACGTTTCAGCCGGATTTGAGCGGTTTTACGTTTACATCTTCCATCGGTAATATAAACGGAAAATCAGGAACATTCTAATTAATTCTAATGTTAATTCTAATGAAAACAGATTGGTTTTATCATTTGTATTGGATACAACCTTGTCATATGTCTTTTCTTGGATCTAAATAATACGAAACCTCGCTCTATGATTTGAAGTTAAAATCCTCAAATATGGTTAAATAGTGACTTTTTTCACGTTTTTCATGTAGTTTGACATTACTTAAATATATTCATTTTCACCAATAATTCGATACTATTTCATGTAGTATCACGATATGTGATTTGGCCTTGAAATCTCAGAATGTCGCATAATATTGCATTTTAAGCAAGTTTTCTTGCATTTTGTTTCGTACGAAAAATCTTCGAATTTAGCAATATTTTGACGTTTATCATCCCCCTTTTCCTCCATGTGATTTAAACAAAATATCATCGAATTAGGCAATATTTTGCCGTTTTTCCACGTTTCTGTGAATTTTCAGTTTATGGGTATTAATTCATTATATATACGATAAAAATGATGCAAACACATAATTGATTGGAAATTAACCTTAAATACTTCATTTTCAATCAACTATTTGTTTCTCGTTAAAATACTGAGTAGGATATTGAAAAGGGGAGAAGTTCGGTTTTTATTGCCTATATCGACGTTTCAGCCGGATTAGAGCGGTTTTACGTGTACATCTTCCATCGGTAATATAAACGGAAAATCAGGGACATTCTAATTAATTCTAATGTTAATTCTAATGAAAACAGATTGGTTTTATCATTTGTATTGGATACAACCTTGTCATATGTCTTTTCTTGGATGTAAATAATACGAAACCTTGCTCTATGATTTGAAGGTAAAATCCTCAAATATGGTTAAATAGTGACTTTTTTCACGTTTTTCATGTTGTTTGACATTACGTAAATATATTCATTTTCACCAATATTTCGATACTATTTCATGTAGTATCACGATAAGTGATTTGGCCTTGAAATCTCAGAATGTCGCATAATATTGCATTTGAAGCAAGTTTTCTTGTATTTTGTTTCGTACGAAAAATCATCGAATTTAGCAATATTTTGACGTTTATTATCTCCTTTTCCTTCATGTTAATGAAACAAAATATCATCGAATAAGGCAATATTTTGCCGTTTTTCCACGTTTTTGTGAATTTTCAGTTTATGGGTATTAATTCATTATATATACGATAAAAATGATGCAAACACATAATTGATTGGAAATTAACCTTAAATACTTCATTTTCAATCAACTATTTGTTTCTCGTTAAAATACTGAGTAGGATATTGAAAAGGGGAGAAGTTCGGTTTTTATTGCATATATCGAAATTTCAGCCGGAATAGAGCGGTTTTCGTGTACATCTTCCATCGGTAATATAAACGGAAAATCAGGAACATTTTAATTAATTCTAATGAAAACACATTGGTTATTATCATTTGTATTGGAAACAACATTGTCATGTCTTTTCTTGGATCTAAATAATACGAAACCTCGCTCTATGATTTGAAGTTAAAATCCTTATATATGGTTAAATAGTGACTTTTTTCACGTTTTTCAAGTAGTTTGACATTACGTAAATATATTCATTTTTACCAATATTTCGATACTATTTCATGTAGTATCACGATGTGATTTGGCCTTCAAATCTCAGAATTTCGCATAATATTGCATTTTAAGCAAGTTTTCTTGCATTTTGTTTCGTACGAAAAATCATCGAATTTAGCAATATTTTGACGTTTATCATCTCCTTTTCCTTCATGTGATTTAAACAAAATATCATCGAATTAGGCAATATTTTGCCGTTTTTCACCGTTTTTGTGAATTCTCAGTCTTTCGGTATTAATTCATTAAATATACAATAAAAATGATGCAAACACATAATTGATTGGAAATTAACCTTAAATACTTCATTTTCGATCAACTATTTGTTTCTCGTTAAAATACTGAGTAGGATATTGAAAAGGGGAGAAGTTCGGTTTTTATTGCATATATCGACGTTTCAGCCGGATTTGAGCGGTTTTACGTTTACATCTTCCATCGGTAATATAAACGGAAAATCAGGAACATTCTAAATAATTCTAATGTTAATTCTAATGAAAACAAATTGGTTTTATCATTTGTATTGGTTACAACCTTGTCATATGTCTTTTCTTGGATCTAAATAATACGAAACCTCGCTCTATGATTTGAAGTTAAAATCCTCAAATATGGTTAAATAGTGACTTTTTTCACTTTTTTCATGTAGTTTGACATTACGCAAATATATTCATTTTCACCAATATTTCGATACTATTTCATGTAGTATCACGATATGTGATTTGGCCTTCAAATCTCAGAATGTCGCATAATATTGCATTTGAAGCAAGTTTTCTTGTATTTTGTTTCGTACGAAAAATCATCGAATTTAGCAATATTTTGACGTTTATTATCTCCTTTTCCTTCATGTTAATGAAACAAAATATCATCGAATAAGGCAATATTTTGCCGTTTTTCCACGTTTTTGTGAATTTTCAGTTTATGGGTATTAATTCATTATATATACGATAAAAATGATGCAAACACATAATTGATTGGAAATTAACCTTAAATACTTCATTTTCAATCAACTATTTGTTTCTCGTTAAAATACTGAGTAGGATATTGAAAAGGGGAGAAGTTCGGTTTTTATTGCATATATCGACGTTTCAGCCGGATTTGAGCGGTTTTACGTTTACATCTTCCATCGGTAATATAAACGGAAAATCAGGAACATTCTAATTAATTCTAATGTTAATTCTAATGAAAACAGATTGGTTTTATCATTTGTATTGGATACAACCTTGTCATATGTCTTTTCTTGGATCTAAATAATACGAAACCTCGCTCTATGATTTGAAGTTAAAATCCTCAAATATGGTTAAATAGTGACTTTTTTCACGTTTTTCATGTAGTTTGACATTACTTAAATATATTCATTTTCACCAATAATTCGATACTATTTCATGTAGTATCACGATATGTGATTTGGCCTTGAAATCTCAGAATGTCGCATAATATTGCATTTGAAGCAAGTTTTCTTGTATTTTGTTCCGTACGAAAAATCATCGAATTTAGCAATATTTTGACGTTTATTATCTCCTTTTCCTTCATGTTATTAAAACAAAATATCATCGAATTAGGCAATATTTTGCCGTTTTTCCACGTTTTTGTGAATTTTCAGTTTATGGGTATTAATTCATTATATATACGATAAAAATGATGCAAACACATAATTGATTAGATAATAACCTTAAATACTTCATTTTCCATCAACTATTTGTTTCTCGTTAAAATACTGAGTAAGATATTGAAAAGGGGAGAAGTTCTGTTTTTATTGCATATATCGACATTTCAGCAAGAATAGAGCGGTTTTCGTGTACATCTTCCAACGGTAATATTAACGGAAAATCAGGAACATTTTAATTAATTCTAATGAAAACACATTGGTTTTTATCATTTGTATTGGAAACAACATTGTCATATGTCTTTTCTTGGATCTAAATAATACAAAACCTCGCTCTATGATTTGAAGTTAAAATCCTCATATATGGTTAAATAGTGACTTTTTTCACGTTTTTCATGTAGTTTGACATTACGTAAATATATTCATTTTTACCAATATTTCGATACTATTTCATGTAGTATCACGATATTTGATTTGGCCTTGAAATCTCAGAATGTCGCATAATATTGCATTTTAAGCAAGTTTTCTTGCATTTTGTTTCGTACGAAAAATCTTCGAATTTAGCAATATTTTGACGTTTATCATCCCCCTTTTCCTCCATGTGATTTAAACAAAATATCATCGAATTAGGCAATATTTTGCCGTTTTTCCACGTTTCTGTGAATTTTCAGTTTATGGGTATTAATTCATTATATATACGATAAAAATGATGCAAACACATAATTGATTGGAAATTAACCTTAAATACTTCATTTTCAATCAACTATTTGTTTCTCGTTAAAATACTGAGTAGGATATTGAAAAGGGGAGAAGTTCGGTTTTTATTGCATATATCGACGTTTCAGCCGGATTAGAGCGGTTTTACGTGTACATCTTCCATCGGTAATATAAACGGAAAATCAGGAACATTCTAATTAATTCTAATGTTAATTCTAATGAAAACAGATTGGTTTTATCATTTGTATTGGAAACAACCTTGTCATATGTCTTTTCTTGGATCTAAATAATGCGAAACCTCGCTATATGATTTCAAGTTAAAATCCTCAAATATGGTTAAATAGTGAATTTTTTCACGTTTTTCATGTAGTTTGACATTACGTAAATATATTCATTTTTTACCAATATTTCGATACTGTTTCATGTAGTATCACGATATGTGATTTGGCCTTGAAATCTCAGAATGTCGCAAAATATTGCATTTTAAGCAAGTTTTCTTGTATTTTGTTTCGTACGAAAAATCATCGAATTTAGCAATATTTTGACGTTTATTATCTCCTTTTCCTTCATGTTATTAAAACAAAATATCATCGAATTAGACAATATTTTGCCGTTTTTCCACGTTTTTGTGAATTTTCAGTTTATGGGTATTAATTCATTATATATACGATAAAAATGATGCAAACACATAATTGATTGGAAATTAACCTTAAATACTTCATTTTCAATCAACTATTTGTTTCTCGTTAAAATACTGAGTAGGATATTGAAAAGGGGAGAAGTTCGGTTTTTATTGCATATATCGACGTTTCAGCCGGATTAGAGCGGTTTTACGTGTACATCTTCCATCGGTAATATAAACGGAAAATCAGGGACATTCTAATTAATTCTAATGTTAATTCTAATGAAAACAGATTGGTTTTATCATTTGTATTGGATACAACCTTGTCATATGTCTTTTCTTGGATGTAAATAATACGAAACCTCGCTCTATGATTTGAAGGTAAAATCCTCAAATATGGTTAAATAGTGACTTTTTTCACGTTTTTCATGTTGTTTGACATTACGTAAATATATTCATTTTCACCAATATTTCGATACTATTTCATGTAGTATCACGATATGTGATTTGGCCTTGAAATCTCAGAATGTCGCATAATATTGCATTTGAAGCAAGTTTTCTTGTATTTTGTTTCGTACGAAAAATCATCGAATTTAGCAATATTTTGACGTTTATTATCTCCTTTTCCTTCATGTTAATGAAACAAAATATCATCGAATAAGGCAATATTTTGCCGTTTTTCCACGTTTTTGTGAATTTTCAGTTTATGGGTATTAATTCATTATATATACGATAAAAATGATGCAAACACATAATTGATTGGAAATTAACCTTAAATACTTCATTTTCGATCAACTATTTGTTTCTCGTTAAAATACTGAGTAGGATATTGAAAAGGGGAGAAGTTCGGTTTTTATTGCATATATCGACGTTTCAGCCGGATTTGAGCGGTTTTACGTTTACATCTTCCATCGGTAATATAAACGGAAAATCAGGAACATTCTAATTAATTCTAATGTTAATTCTAATGAAAACAAATTGGTTTTATCATTTGTATTGGTTACAACCTTGTCATATGTCTTTTCATGGATCAAAATAATACGAAACCTCGCTCTATGATTTGAAGTTAAAATCCTCAAATATGGTTAAATAGTGACTTTTTTCACGTTTTTCATGTAGTTTGACATTACGTAAATATATTCATTTTCACCAATATTTCGATACTATTTCATGTAGTATCACGATATGTGATTTGGCCTTCAAATCTCAGAATGTCGCATAATATTGCATTTGAAGCAAGTTTTCTTGTATTTTGTTTCGTACGAAAAATCATCGAATTTAGCAATATTTTGACGTTTATTATCTCCTTTTCCTTTATGTTAATGAAACAAAATATCATCGAATAAGGCAATATTTTGCCGTTTTTCCACGTTTTTGTGAATTTTCAGTTTATGGGTATTAATTCATTATATATACGATAAAAATGATGCAAACACATAATTGATTGGAAATTAACCTTAAATACTTCATTTTCAATCAACTATTTGTTTCTCGTTAAAATACTGAGTAGGATATTGAAAAGGGGAGAAGTTCGGTTTTTATTGCATATATCGACGTTTCAGCCGGATTTGAGCGGTTTTACGTTTACATCTTCCATCGGTAATATAAACGGAAAATCAGGAACATTCTAATTAATTCTAATGTTAATTCTAATGAAAACAGATTGGTTTTATCATTTGTATTGGATACAACCTTGTCATATGTCTTTTCTTGGATCTAAATAATACGAAACCTCGCTCTATGATTTGAAGTTAAAATCCTCAAATATGGTTAAATAGTGACTTTTTTCACGTTTTTCATGTAGTTTGACATTACTTAAATATATTCATTTTCACCAATAATTCGATACTATTTCATGTAGTATCACGATATGTGATTTGGCCTTGAAATCTCAGAATGTCGCATAATATTGCATTTGAAGCAAGTTTTCTTGTATTTTGTTCCGTACGAAAAATCATCGAATTTAGCAATATTTTGACGTTTATTATCTCCTTTTCCTTCATGTTATTAAAACAAAATATCATCGAATTAGGCAATATTTTGCCGTTTTTCCACGTTTTTGTGAATTTTCAGTTTATGGGTATTAATTCATTATATATACGATAAAAATGACGCAAACACATAATTGATTAGATAATAACCTTAAATACTTCATTTTCAATCAACTATTTGTTTCTCGGTAAAATACTGAGTAAGATATTGAAAAGGGGAGAAGTTCTGTTTTTATTGCATATATCGACATTTCAGCAAGAATAGAGCGGTTTTCGTGTACATCTTCCAACGGTAATATTAACGGAAAATCAGGAACATTTTAATTAATTCTAATGAAAACACATTGGTTTTTATCATTTGTATTGGAAACAACATTGTCATATGTCTTTTCTTGGATCTAAATAATACAAAACCTCGCTCTATGATTTGAAGTTAAAATCCTCATATATGGTTAAATAGTGACTTTTTTCACGTTTTTCATGTAGTTTGACATTACGTAAATATATTCATTTTTACCAATATTTCGATACTATTTCATGTAGTATCACGATATTTGATTTGGCCTTGAAATCTCAGAATGTCGCATAATATTGCATTTTAAGCAAGTTTTCTTGCATTTTGTTTCGTACGAAAAATCTTCGAATTTAGCAATATTTTGACGTTTATCATCCCCCTTTTCCTCCATGTGATTTAAACAAAATATCATCGAATTAGGCAATATTTTGCCGTTTTTCCACGTTTCTGTGAATTTTCAGTTTATGGGTATTAATTCATTATATATACGATAAAAATGATGCAAACACATAATTGATTGGAAATTAACCTTAAATACTTCATTTTCAATCAACTATTTGTTTATCGTTAAAATACTGAGTAGGATATTGAAAAGGGGAGAAGTTCGGTTTTTATTGCATATATCGACGTTTCAGCCGGATTAGAGCGGTTTTACGTGTACATCTTCCATCGGTAATATAAACGGAAAATCAGGAACATTCTAATTAATTCTAATGTTAATTCTAATGAAAACAGATTGGTTTTATCATTTGTATTGGAAACAACCTTGTCATATGTCTTTTCTTGGATCTAAATAATACGAAACCTCGCTATATGATTTGAAGTTAAAATCCTCAAATATGGTTAAATAGTGAATTTTTTCACGTTTTTCATGTAGTTTGACATTACGTAAATATATTCATTTTTTACCAATATTTCGATACTGTTTCATGTAGTATCACGATATGTGATTTGGCCTTGAAATCTCAGAATGTCGCAAAATATTGCATTTTAAGCAAGTTTTCTTGTATTTTGTTTCGTACGAAAAATCATCGAATTTAGCAATATTTTGACGTTTATTATCTCCTTTTCCTTCATGTTATTAAAACAAAATATCATCGAATTAGACAATATTTTGCCGTTTTTCCACGTTTTTGTGAATTTTCAGTTTATGGGTATTAATTCATTATATATACGATAAAAATGATGCAAACACATAATTGATTGGAAATTAACCTTAAATACTTCATTTTCAATCAACTATTTGTTTCTCGTTAAAATACTGAGTAGGATATTGAAAAGGGGAGAAGTTCGGTTTTTATTGCATATATCGACGTTTCAGCCGGATTAGAGCGGTTTTACGTGTACATCTTCCATCGGTAATATAAACGGAAAATCAGGGACATTCTAATTAATTCTAATGTTAATTCTAATGAAAACAGATTGGTTTTATCATTTGTATTGGATACAACCTTGTCATATGTCTTTTCTTGGATGTAAATAATACGAAACCTCGCTCTATGATTTGAAGGTAAAATCCTCAAATATGGTTAAATAGTGACTTTTTTCACGTTTTTCATGTTGTTTGACATTACGTAAATATATTCATTTTCACCAATATTTCGATACTATTTCATGTAGTATCACGATATGTGATTTGGCCTTGAAATCTCAGAATGTCGCATAATATTGCATTTGAAGCAAGTTTTCTTGTATTTTGTTTCGTACGAAAAATCATCGAATTTAGCAATATTTTGACGTTTATTATCTCCTTTTCCTTCATGTTAATGAAACAAAATATCATCGAATAAGGCAATATTTTGCCGTTTTTCCACGTTTTTGTGAATTTTCAGTTTATGGGTATTAATTCATTATATATACGATAAAAATGATGCAAACACATAATTGATTGGAAATTAACCTTAAATACTTCATTTTCAATCAACTATTTGTTTGAAAATGGTGCGTCCCGGTCCCGCACCCGTAGGTGCGGGACCGGGACGTCCACCTCCCGAGGGTCGTGCGGCCCAGGCTCTCTGCTTCCGGAGGCTGGGGTCGTTCATACCCTTGATGGGGGTGGTTCTTCTCCGGCCCCGACCACGGCGGTCTCCGGGGTTGGAGATCCCTGTGCCCTTCTTCACCACCTTCGAGGTCAACCCCGGAACTCACAGTTCCTGCGACGGCGCTGGAACCAATCGTATTGGCATATACCTTTCCATTGGAGACTTTCAGCGCCGTGGAGAGGGGGGACCTGCTGCCTGGGTAACAGCTTCTCCCCCAGAATCAACCTACCCTGGCTTAGCGCCCTGGTGAGGCCACTCCAGACCGACAACCAGAACGCAACTCCATAGTCTCCTGAGACTGATGGATGCCTACTATTTGTTTCTCGTTAAAATACTTTCTAAAGTATTTAAAATAAATAAGTAAAGTATTTAAAATAAAGTCTTTTCTTGGATCTAAATAATACGAAACCTCGCTCTGTGATTTGAAGTTAAAATCCTCATATATGGTTAAATAGCGACTTTTTTCACGTTTTTCATGTAGTTTGACATTACGTAAATATATTCATTTTTACCAATATTTCGATACTATTTCATGTAGTATCACGATATTTGATTTGGCCTTGAAATCTCAGAATGTCGCATAATATTGCATTTTAAGCAAGTTTTCTTGCATTTTGTTTCGTACGAAAAATCTTCGAATTTAGCAATATTTTGACGTTTATCATCCCCCTTTTCCTCCATGTGATTTAAACAAAATATCATCGAATTAGGCAATATTTTGCCGTTTTTCCACGTTTCTGTGAATTTTCAGTTTATGGGTATTAATTCATTATATATACGATAAAATTGATGCAAACACATAATTGATTGGAAATTAACCTTAAACACTTCATTTTCAATCAACTATTTGTTTCTCGTTAAAATACTGAGTAGGATATTGAAAAGGGGAGAAGTTCGGTTTTTATTGCATATATCGACGTTTCAGCCGGATTAGAGCGGTTTTACGTGTACATCTTCCATCGGTAATATAAACGGAAAATCAGGAACATTCTAATTAATTCTAATGTTAATTCTAATGAAAACAGATTGGTTTTATCATTTGTATTGGAAACAACCTTGTCATATGTCTTTTCTTGGATCTAAATAATACGAAACCTCGCTATATGATTTGAAGTTAAAATCCTCAAATATGGTTAAATAGTGAATTTTTTTAACGTTTTTCATGTAGTTTGACATTACGTAAATATATTCATTTTTTACCAATATTTCGATACTGTTTCATGTAGTATCACGATATGTGATTTGGCCTTGAAATCTCAGAATGTCGCAAAATATTGCATTTTAAGCAAGTTTTCTTGTATTTTGTTTCGTACGAAAAATCATCGAATTTAGCAATATTTTGACGTTTATTATCTCCTTTTCCTTCATGTTATTAAAACAAAATATCATCGAATTAGACAATATTTTGCCGTTTTTCCACGTTTTTGTGAATTTTCAGTTTATGGGTATTAATTCATTATATATACGATAAAAATGATGCAAACATATAATTGATTAGAAAATAACCTTAAATACTTCATTTTCAATCAACTATTTGTTTCTCGTTAAAATACTGAGTAAGATATTGAAAAGGGAAGAAGTTCTGTTTTTATTGCATATATTGAAATTTCAGCCGGAATAGAGCGGTTTTCGTTTACATCTTCCATCGGTAATATAAACGAAAAATCAGGAACATTTCAATTAATTCTAATGAAAACACATTGGTTTTTATCATTTGTATTGGAAACAACATTGTCATATGTATTTTATTGGATCTAAATAATACGAAACCTCGCTCTATGATTTGAAGTTAAAATCCTTATATATGGTTAAATAGTGACTTTTTTCATGTTTTTCAAGTAGTTTGACATTACGTAAATATATTAATTTTTACCAATATTTCGATACTATTTCATGTAGTATCACGATATGTGATTTGGCCTTCAAATCTCAGAATGTCGGATAATATTGCATTTTAAGCAAGTTTTCTTGCATTTTGTTTCGTACGAAAAATCATCGAATTTAGCAATATTTTGACGTTTATCATCCCCCCTTTTCCTCTATGATTTAAACAAAATATCATCGAATTAGGCAATATTTTGCCGTTTGTCCACGTTTCTGTGAATTTTCAGTTTATGGGTATTAATTCATTATATATACGATAAAAATGATGCAAACACATAATTGATTAGATAATAACCTTAAATACTTCATTTTCAATCAACTATTTGTTTCTCGTTAAAATACTGAGTAGACTATTGAAAACGGGATAAGTTCTGTTTATGGGTATTAATTCATTATATATACGATAAAAATGATGCAAACACATAATTGATTAGATAATAACCTTAAATACTTCATTTTCAATCAACTATTTGTTTCTCGTTAAAATACTGAGTAAGATATTGAAAAGGGGAGAAGTTCGGTTTTTATTGCATATATCGACATTTCAGCAAGAATAGAGCGGTTTTCGTGTACATCTTCCATCGGTAATAGTAACGGAAAATCAGGAACATTTTAATTAATTCTAATGAAAACACATTGGTTTTTATCATTTGTATTGGAAACAACATTGTCATATGTCTTTTCTTGGATCTAAATAATACGAAACCTCGCTCTATGATTTGAAGTTAAAATCCTCATATATGGTTAAATAGCGACTTTTTTCACGTTTTTCATGTAGTTTGACATTACGTAAATATATTCATTTTTACCAATATTTCGATACTATTTCATGTAGTATCACGATATGTGATTTGGCCTTGAAATCTCAGAATGTCGCATAATATTGCATTTTAAGCAAGTTTTCTTGCATTTTGTTTCGTACGAAAAATCATCGAATTTAGCAATATTTTGACGTTTATCATCCCCCCTTTTCCTCTATGATTTAAACAAAATATCATCGAATTAGGCAATATTTTGCCGTTTTTCCACGTTTCTGTGAATTTTCAGTTTATTGGTATTAATTCATTATATATACGATAAAAATGATGCAAACACATAATTGATTAGATAATAACCTTAAATACTTCATTTTCAATCAACTATTTGTTTCTCGTTAAAATACTGAGTAGACTATTGAAAAGGGGAGAAGTTCTATTTTTATTGCATATATCGACGTTTCAGCCGGAATAGAGCGGTTTTCGTGTACATCTTCCATCGGTAATATAAACGGAAAATCAGGAACATTTTAGTTAATTCTAATGAAAACACATTGGTTTTTATCATTTGTATTGGAAACAACATTGTCATATGTCTTTTCTTGGATCTAAATAATACGAAACCTCGCTCTATGATTTGAAGTTAAAATCCTCATATATGGTAAAATAGTGACTTTTTTCACGTTTTTCAAGTAGTATGATTTTACGTAAATATATTCGTTAATACCAATATTTCGATACTATTTTATGTAGTATCACGATATGTGATTTGGCCTTCAAATCTCAAAATGTCGCATAATATTGCATTTTAAGCAAGTTTTCTTGCATTTTGTTTCGTACGAAAAATCTTCGAATTTAGCAATATTTTGACGTTTATCATCCCCCTTTTCCTCCATGTGATTTAAACAAAATATTATCGAATTAGGCAATATTTTGCCGTTTTTCCACGTTTCTGTGAATTTTCAGTTTATGGGTATTAGTTCATTATATATACGATAAAAATAATGCAAACACATAATTAATTGGAAATTAACCTTAAATACTTCATTTTCAATCAACTATTTGTTTCTCGTTAAAATACTGAGTAGGATATTGAAAAGGGGAGAAGTTCGGTTTTTATTGCATATATCGACGTTTCAGCCGGATTAGAGCGGTTTTACGTGTACATTACACGTAAATGTACATCGGTAATATAAACGGAAAATCACGAACATTCTAATTAATTCTAATGTTAATTCTAATGAAAACAGATTGGTTTTATCATTTGTATTGGATACAACCTTGTCATATGTCTTTTCTTGGATGTAAATAATACGAAACCTCGCTCTATGATTTGTAGTAAAAATCCTCAAATATGGTTAAATAGTGACTTTTTTCACGTTTTTCATGTAGTTTGACATTACGTAAATATATTCATTTTCACCAATATTTCGATACTATTTCATGTAGTATCACGATATGTGATTTGGCCTTGAAATCTCAGAATGTCGCATAATATTGCATTTGAAGCAAGTTTTCTTGCATTTTGTTTAGTACGAAAAATCATCGAATTTAGCAATATTTTGACGTTTATCATCTCCTTTTCCTTCATGTGATTTAAACAAAATATCATCGAATTAGGCAATATTTTGCCGTTTTTCCACGTTTTTGTGAATTTTCAGTCTTTCGGTATTAATTCATTAAATATACAATAAAAATGATGCAAACACATAATTGATTGGAAATTAACCTTAAATGCTTCATTTTCAATCAACTATTTGTTTCTCGTTAAAATACTGAGTAGGATATTGAAAAGGGGAGAAGTTCGGTTTTTATTGCATATATCGACGTTTCAGCCGGATTTGAGCGGTTTTAAGTTTACATCTTCCATCGGTAATATAAACGGAAAATCAGGAACATTCTAATTAATTCTAATGTTAATTCTAATGAAAACAGATTGGTTTTATCATTTGTATTGGATACAACCTTGTCATATGTCTTTTCTTGGATCTAAATAATACGAAACCTCGCTCTATGATTTGAAGTTAAAATCCTCAAATATGGTTAAATAGTGACTTTTTTCACGTTTTTCATGTAGTTTGACATTACGTAAATATATTCATTTCCACCAATATTTCGATACTATTTCATGTAGTTTCACGATATGTGATTTGGCCTTGAAATCTCAGAATGTCGCATAATATTGCATTTGAAGCAAGTTTTCTTGTATTTTGTTTCGTACGAAAAATCATCGAATTTAGCAATATTTTGACGTTTATCCTTTTCCTTCATGTTATTAAAACAAAATATCATCGAATTAGGCAATATTTTGCCGTTTTTCCACGTTTTTGTGAATTTTCAGTTTATGGGTATTAATTCATTATATATACGATAAAAATGATGCAAACACATAATTGATTAGATAATAACCTTAAATACTTCATTTTCAATCAACTATTTGTTTCTCGTTAAAATACTGAGTAAGATATTGAAAAGGGGAGAAGTTCTGTTTTTAT
The DNA here is from genome assembly GCF_040958095.1 of Procambarus clarkii. Lineage (NCBI taxonomy): Eukaryota > Metazoa > Arthropoda > Malacostraca > Decapoda > Cambaridae > Procambarus > Procambarus clarkii. Next base: position 4,363,977 of record NC_091226.1, read on the forward strand.
TGCATATATCGACATTTCAACAAGAATAGAGCGGTTTTCGTGTACATCTTCCATCGGTAATATTAACGGAAAATCAGGAACATTCATTAATTCTAATGAAAACACATTGGTTATTATCATTTGTATTGGAAACAACATTGTCATATGTCTTTTCTTGGATCTAAATAATACGAAACCTCGCTCTATGATTTGAAGTTTAAATCCTTATATATGGTTAAATAGTGACTTTTTTCACGTTTTTCAAGTAGTTTGACATTACGTAAATATATTCATTTTTACCAATATTTCGATACTATTTCATGTAGTATCACGATATGTGATTTGGCCTTGAAATCTCAGAATGTCGCATAATATTGCATTTTAAGCAAGTTTTCTTGCATTTTGTTTCGTACGAAAAATCTTCGAATTTAGCAATATTTTGACGTTTATCATCCCCCTTTTCCTCCATGTGATTTAAACAAAATATCATCGAATTAGGCAATATTTTGCCGTTTTTCCACGTTTCTGTGAATTTTCAGTTTATGGGTATTAATTCATTATATATACGATAAAAATGATGCAAACACATAATTGATTGGAAATTAACCTTAAATACTTCATTTTCAATCAACTATTTGTTTCTCGTTAAAATACTGAGTAGGATATTGAAAAGGGGAGAAGTTCGGTTTTTATTGCATATATCGACGTTTCAGCCGGATTAGAGCGGTTTTACGTGTACATCTTCCATCGGTAATATAAACGGAAAATCAGGAACATTCTAATTAATTCTAATGTTAATTCTAATGAAAACAGATTGGTTTTATCATTTGTATTGGAAACAACCTTGTCATATGTCTTTTCTTGGATCTAAATAATACGAAACCTCGCTATATGATTTGAAGTTAAAATCCTCAAATATGGTTAAATAGTGAATTTTTTCACGTTTTTCATGTAGTTTGACATTACGTAAATATATTCATTTTTTACCAATATTTCGATACTGTTTCATGTAGTATCACGATATGTGATTTGGCCTTGAAATCTCAGAATGTCGCAAAATATTGCATTTTAAGCAAGTTTTCTTGTATTTTGTTTCGTACGAAAAATCATCGAATTTAGCAATATTTTGACGTTTATTATCTCCTTTTCCTTCATGTTATTAAAACAAAATATCTTCGAATTAGACAATATTTTGCCGTTTTTCCACGTTTTTGTGAATTTTCAGTTTATGGGTATTAATTCATTATATATACGATAAAAATGATGCAAACACATAATTGATTGGAAATTAACCTTAAATACTTCATTTTCAATCAACTATTTGTTTCTCGTTAAAATACTGAGTAGGATATTGAAAAGGGGAGAAGTTCGGTTTTTATTGCATATATCGACGTTTCAGCCGGATTAGAGCGGTTTTACATGTACATCTTCCATCGGTAATATAAACGGAAAATCAGGAACATTCTAATTTATTCTAATGTTAATTCTAATGAAAACAGATTGGTTTTATCATTTGTATTGGATACAACCTTGTCATATGTCTTTTCTTGGATGTAAACAATACGAAACCTCGCTCTATGATTTGAAGTTAAAATCCTCAAATATGGTTAAATAGTGACTTTTTTCACGTTTTTCATGTAGTTTGACATTACGTAAATATATTCATTTTCACCAATATTTCGATACTATTTCATGTAGTATCACGATATGTGATTTGGCCTTGAAATCTCAGAATGTCGCATAATATTGCATTTGAAGCAAGTTTTCTTGTATTTTGTTTCGTATGAAAAATCATCGAATTTAGCAATATTTTGACGTTTATTATCTCCTTTTCCTTCATGTTATTAAAACAAAATATCATCGAATTAGGCAATATTTTGCCGTTTTTCCACGTTTTGGTGAATTTTCAGTTTATGGGTATTAATTCATTATATATACGATAAAAATGATGCAAACACATAATTGATTAGATAACCTTAAATACTTCATTTTCAATCAACTATTTGTTTCTCGTTAAAATACTGAGTAAGATATTGAAAAGGGGAGAAGTTCTGTTTTAATTGCATATATCGACATTTCAGCAAGAATAGAGCGGTTTTCGTGTACATCTTCCTTCGGTAATATTAACGGAAAATCAGGAACATTCATTAATTCTAATGAAAACACATTGGTTTTTATCATTTGTATTGGAAACAACATTGTCATATGTCTTTTCTTGGATCTAAATAATACGAAACCTCGCTCTATGATTTGAAGTTAAAATCCTCATATATGGTTAAATAGCGACTTTTTTCACGTTTTTCATGTAGTTTGACATTACGTAAATATATTCACTTTTACCAATATTTCGATACTATTTCATGTAGTATCACGATATGTGATTTGGCCTTGAAATCTCAGAATGTCGCATAATATTGCATTTTAAGCAAGTTTTCTTGCATTTTGTTTCGTACGAAAAATCTTCGAATTTAGCAATATTTTGACGTTTATCATCCCCCTTTTCCTCCATGTGATTTAAACAAAATATCATCGAATTAGGCAATATTTTGCCGTTTTTCCACGTTTCTGTGAATTTTCAGTTTATGGGTATTAATTCATTATATATACGATAAAAATGATGCAAACACATAATTGATTGGAAATTAACCTTAAATACTTCATTTTCAATCAACTATTTGTTTCTCGTTAAAATACTGAGTAGGATATTGAAAAGGGGAGAAGTTCGGTTTTTATTGAATATATCGACGTTTCAGCCGGATTAGAGCGGTTTTACGTGTACATCTTCCATCGGTAATATAAACGGAAAATCAGGAACATTCTAATTAATTCTAATGTTAATTCTAATGAAAACAGATTGGTTTTATCATTTGTATTGGAAACAACCTTGTCATATGTCTTTTCTTGGATGTAAATAATACGAAACCTCGCTCTATGATTTGAAGTTAAAATCCTCAAATATGGTTAAATAATGACTTTTTTCACGTTTTTCATGTAGTTTGACATTACGTAAATATATTCATTTTTTACCATTATTTCGATACTGTTTCATGTAGTATCACGATATGTGATTTGGCCTTGAAATCTCAGAATGTCGCAAAATATTGCATTTTAAGCAAGTTTTCTTGTATTTTGTTTCGTACGAAAAATCATCGAATTTAGCAATATTTTGACGTTTATTATCTCCTTTTCCTTCATGTTATTAAAACAAAATATCATCGAATTAGGCAATATTTTGCCGTTTTTCCACGTTTTTGTGAATTTTCAGTTTATGGGTATTAATTCATTATATATACGATAAAAATGATGCAAACACATAATTGATTAGATAATAACCTTAAATACTTCAATTTCAATCAACTATTTGTTTCTCGTTAAAATACTGAGTAAGATATTGAAAAGGGGAGAAGTTCTGTTTTTATTGCATATATCGACATTTCAGCAAGAATAGAGCGGTTTTCGTGTACATCTTCCATCGGTAATATTAACGGAAAATCAGGAACATTTTAATTAATTCTAATGAAAACACATTGGTTTTTATCATTTGTATTGGAAACAACGTTGTCATATGTCTTTTCTTGGATCTAAATAATACGAAACCTCGCTCTATGATTTGAAGTTAAAATCCTCATATATGGTTAAATAGCGACTTTTTCACGTTTTTCATGTAGTTTGACATTACGTAAATATATTCATTTTTACCAATATTTCGATACTATTTCATGTAGTATCACGATATGTGATTTGGCCTTGAAATCTCAGAATGTCGCATAATATTGCATTTTAAGCAAGTTTTCTTGCATTTTGTTTCGTACGAAAAATCTTCGAATTTAGCAATATTTTGACGTTTATCATCCCCCTTTTCCTTCATGTGATTTAAACAAAATATCATCGAATTAGGCAATATTTTGCCGTTTTTCCACGTTTCTGTGAATTTTCAGTCTATGGGTATTAATTCATTATATATACGATAAAAATGATGCAAACACATAATTGATTGGAAATTAACCTTATATACTTCATTTTCAATCAACTATTTGTTTCTCGTTAAAATACTGAGTAGGATATTGAAAAGGGGAGAAGTTCTGTTTTTATTGCATATATCGACGTTTCAGCCGGATTAGAGCGGTTTTACGTGTACATCTTCCATCGGTAATATAAACGGAAAATCAGGAACGTTCTAATTAATTCTAATGTTAATTCTAATGAAAACAGATTGGTTTTATCATTTGTATTTGATACAACCTTGTCATATATCTTTTCTTGGATGTAAATAATACGAAACCTCGCTCTATGATTTGAAGTTAAAATCCTCAAATATGGTTAAATAGTGACTTTTTTCACGTTTTTCATGTAGTTTGACATTACGTAAATATATTCATTTTCACCAATATTTCGATACTATTTCATGTAGTATCACGATAAATTTGGCCTTGAAATCTCAGAATGTCGCATAATATTGCATTTGAAGCAAGTTTTCTTGTATTTTGTTTCGTACGAAAAATCATCGAATTTAGCAATATTTTGACGTTTATTATCTCCTTTTCCTTCATGTTATTAAAACAAAATATCATCGAATTAGGCAATATTTTGCCGTTTTTCCACGTTATTGTGAATTTTCAGTTTATGGGTATTAATTCATTATATATACGATAAAAATGATGCAAACACATAATTGATTAGATAATAACCTTAAATACTTCATTTTCAATCATCTATTTGTTTCTCGTTAAAATACTGAGTAGGATATTGAAAAGGGGAGAAGTTCTGTTTTTATTGCATATATCGACATTTCAGCAAGAATAGAGCGGTTTTCGTGTACATCTTCCATCGGTAATATTAACGGAAAATCAGGAACATTTTAATTAATTCTAATGAAAACACATTGGTTTTTATCATTTGTATTGGAAACAACATTGTCATATGTCTTTTCTTGGATCTAAATAATACGAAACCTCGCTCTATGATTTGAAGTTAAAATCCTCATATATGGTTAAATAGCGACTTTTTTCACGTTTTTCTTGTAGTTTGACATTACGTAAATATATTCATTTTTACCAATATTTCGATACTATTTCATGTAGTATCACGATATGTGATTTGGCCTTGAAATCTCAGAATGTCGCATAATATTGCATTTTAAGCAAGTTTTCTTGCATTTTGTTTCGTACGAAAAATCTTCGAATTTAGCAATATTTTGACGTTTATCATCCCCCTTTTCCTCCATGTGATTTAAACAAAATATCATCGAATTAGGCAATATTTTGCCGTTTTTCCACGTTTCTGTGAATTTTCAGTTTATGGGTATTAATTCATTATATATACGATAAAAATGATGCAAACACATAATTGATTGGAAATTAACCTTAAATACTTCATTTTCAATCAACTATTTGTTTCCCGTTAAAATACTGAGTAGACTATTGAAAAGGGGAGAAGTTCTGTTTTTGTTGCATATATCGACGTTTCAGCCGGAATAGAGCGGTTTTCGTGTACATCTTCCGTCGTTAATATTAACGGAAAATCAGGAACACTCATTAATTCTAATGAAAACACATTGGTTTTTATCATTTGTATTGGAAACAACATTGTCATATGTCTTTTCTTGGATCTAAATAATACGAAACCTCGCTCTATGATTTGAAGTTAAAATCCTCATATATGGTAAAATAGTGACTTTTTCACGTTTTTCAAGTAGTGTGATTTTACGTAAATATATTCGTTTATACCAATATTTCGATACCATTTCATGTAGTATCACGATGTGATTTGGCCTTCAAATCTCAGAATTTCGCATAATATTGCATTTTAAGCAAGTTTTCTTGCATTTTGTTTCGTACGAAAAATCATCGAATTTAGCAATATTTTGACGTTTATCATCTCCTTTTCCTTCATGTGATTTAAAGAAAATATCATCGAATTAGGCAATATTTTGCCGTTTTTCACCGTTTTTGTGAATTCTCAGTCTTTCGGTATTAATTCATTAAATATACAATAAAAATGATGCAAACACATAATTGATTGGAAATTAACCTTAAATACTTCATTTTCAATCAACTATTTGTTTCTCGTTAAAATACTGAGTAGGATATTGAAAAGGGGAGAAGTTCTGTTTTTATTGCATATATCGACGTTTCAGCCGGATTTGAGCGGTTTTACGTTTACATCTTCCATCGGTAATATAAACGGAAAATCAGGAACATTCTAATTAATTCTAATGTTAATTCTAATGAAAACAGATTGGTTTTATCATTTGTATTGGATACAACCTTGTCATATGTCTTTTCTTGGATCTAAATAATACGAAACCTCGCTCTATGATTTGAAGTTAAAATCCTCAAATATGGTTAAATAGTGAATTTTTTCACGTTTTTCATGTAGTTTGACATTACGTAAATATATTCATTTTTTTACCAATATTTCGATACTGTTTCATGTAGTATCACGATATGTGATTTGGCCTTGAAATCTCAGAATGTCGCAAAATATTGCATTTTAAGCAAGTTTTCTTGTATTTTGTTTCGTACGAAAAATCATCGAATTTAGCAATATTTTGACGTTTATTATCTCCTTTTCCTTCATGTTATTAAAACAAAATATCATCGAATTAGACAATATTTTGCCGTTTTTCCACGTTTTTGTGAATTTTCAGTTTATGGGTATTAATTCATTATATATACGATAAAAATGATGCAAACACATAATTGATTGGAAATTAACCTTAAATACTTCATTTTCAATCAACTATTTGTTTCTCGTTAAAATACTGAGTAGGATATTGAAAAGGGGAGAAGTTCGGTTTTTATTGCATATATCGAGGTTTCAGCCGGATTAGAGCGGTTTTACGTGTACATTACACGTAAATGTACATCGGTAATATAAACGGAAAATCAGGAACATTCTAATTAATTCTAATGTTAATTCTAATGAAAACAGATTGGTTTTATCATTTGTATTGGATACAACCTTGTCATATGTCTTTTCTTGGATGTAAATAATACGAAACCTCGCTCTATGATTTGAAGTTAAAATCCTCAAATATGGTCTAATAGTGACTTTTTTCACGTTTTTCATGTAGTTTGACATTACGTAAATATATTCATTTTCACCAATATTTCGATACTATTTCATGTAGTATCACGATATGTGATTTGGCCTTGAAATCTCAGAATGTCGCATAATATTGCATTTGAAGCACGTTTTCTTGTATTTTGTTTCGTACGAAAAATCATCGAATTTAGCAATATTTTGACGTTTATTATCTCCTTTTCCTTCATGTTATTAAAACAAAATATCATCGAATTAGGCAATATTTTGCCGTTTTTCCACGTTTTTGTGAATTTTCAGTTTATGGGTATTAATTCATTATATATACGATAAAAATGATGCCAACACATAATTGATTGGAAATTAACCTTAAATACTTCATTTTCAATCTACTATTTGTTTCTCGTTAAAATACTGAGTAGGATATTGAAAAGGGGAGAAGTTCGGTTTTTATTGCATATATCGACGTTTCAGCCGGATTTGAGCGGTTTTACGTTTACATCTTCCATCGGTAACGGAAAATCAGGAACATTCTAATTAATTCTAATGTTAATTCTAATGAAAACAGATTGGTTTTATCATTTGTATTGGATACAACCTTGTCATATGTCTTTTCTTGGATCTAAATAATACGAAACCTCGCTCTATGATTTGAAGTTAAAATCCTCAAATATGGTTAAATAGTGACTTTTTTCACGTTTTTCATGTAGTTTGACATTACGTAAATATATTCATTTTCACCAATATTTCGATACTATTTCATGTAGTATTACGATATGTGATTTGGCCTTGAAATCTCAGAATGTCGCATAATATTGCATTTGAAGCAAGTTTTCTTGTATTTTGTTTCGTACGAAAAATCATCGAATTTAGCAATATTTTGACGTTTATTATCTCCTTTTCCTTCATGTTATTAAAACAAAATATCATCGAATTAGGCAATATTTTGCCGTTTTTCAACGTTTTTGTGAATTTTCAGTTTATGGGTATTAATTCAATATATATACGATAAAAATGATGCAAACACATAATTGATTAGATAATAACCTTAAATACTTCATTTTCAATCAACTATTTGTGTCTCGTTAAAATACTGAGTAAGATATTGAAAAGGGGAGAAGTTCTGTTTTTATTGCATATATCGATATTTCAGCAAGAATAGAGCGGTTTTCGTGTACATCTTCCATCGGTAATAGTAACGGAAAATCAGGAACATTTTAATTAATTCTAATGAAAACACATTGGTTTTTATCATTTGTATTGGAAACAACATTGTCATATGTCTTTTCTTGGATCTAAATAATACGAAACCTCGCTCTATGATTTGAAGTTAAAATCCTCATATATGGTTAAATAGTGAATTTTTTCACGTTTTTCATGTAGTTTGACATTACGTAAATATATTCATTTTTTTACCAATATTTCGATACTGTTTCATGTAGTATCACGATATGTGATTTGGCCTTGAAATCTCAGAATGTCGCAAAATATTGCATTTTAAGCAAGTTTTCTTGTATTTTGTTTCGTACGAAAAATCATCGTATTTAGCAATATTTTGACGTTTATTATCTCCTATTCCTTCATGTTATTAAAACAAAATATCATCGAATTAGACAATATTTTGCCGTTTTTCCACGTTTTTGTGAATTTTCAGTTTATGGGTATTAATTCATTATATATACGATAAAAATGATGCAAACACATAATTGATTGGAAATTAACCTTAAATACTTCATTTTCAATCAACTATTTGTTTCTCGTTAAAATACTGAGTAGGATATTGAAAAGGGGAGAAGTTCGGTTTTTATTGCATATATCGAGGTTTCAGCCGGATTAGAGCGGTTTTACGTGTACATTACACGTAAATGTACATCGGTAATATAAACGGAAAATCAGGAACATTCTAATTAATTCTAATGTTAATTCTAATGAAAACAGATTGGTTTTATCATTTGTATTGGATACAACCTTGTCATATGTCTTTTCTTGGATGTAAATAATACGAAACCTCGCTCTATGATTTGAAGTTAAAATCCTCAAATATGGTCTAATAGTGACTTTTTTCACGTTTTTCATGTAGTTTGACATTACGTAAATATATTCATTTTCACCAATATTTCGATACTATTTCATGTAGTATCACGATATGTGATTTGGCCTTGAAATCTCAGAATGTCGAATAATATTGCATTTGAAGCAAGTTTTCTTGTATTTTGTTTCGTACGAAAAATCATCGAATTTAGCAATATTTTGACGTTTATTATCTCCTTTTCCTTCATGTTATTAAAACAAAATATCATCGAATTAGGCAATATTTTGCCGTTTTTCCACGTTTTTGTGAATTTTCAGTTTATGGGTATTAATTCATTATATATACGATAAAAATGATGCCAACACATAATTGATTGGAAATTAACCTTAAATACTTCATTTTCAATCTACTATTTGTTTCTCGTTAAAATACTGAGTAGGATATTGAAAAGGGGAGAAGTTCGGTTTTTATTGCATATATCGACGTTTCAGCCGGATTTGAGCGGTTTTACGTTTACATCTTCCATCGGTAACGGAAAATCAGGAACATTCTAATTAATTCTAATGTTAATTCTAATGAAAACAGATTGGTTTTATCATTTGTATTGGATACAACCTTGTCATGTCTTTTCTTGGATCTAAATAATACGAAACCTCGCTCTATGATTTGAAGTTAAAATCCTCAAATATGGTTAAATAGTGACTTTTTTCACGTTTTTCATGTAGTTTGACATTACGTAAATATATTCATTTTCACCAATATTTCGATACTATTTCATGTAGTATTACGATATGTGATTTGGCCTTGAAATCTCAGAATGTCGCATAATATTGCATTTGAAGCAAGTTTTCTTGTATTTTGTTTCGTACGAAAAATCATCGAATTTAGCAATATTTTGACGTTTATTATCTCCTTTTCCTTCATGTTATTAAAACAAAATATCATCGAATTAGGCAATATTTTGCCGTTTTTCAACGTTTTTGTGAATTTTCAGTTTATGGGTATTAATTCATTATATATACGATAAAAATGATGCAAACACATAATTGATTAGATAATAACCTTAAATACTTCATTTTCAATCAACTATTTGTTTCTCGTTAAAATACTGAGTAAGATATTGAAAAGGGGAGAAGTTCTGTTTTTATTGCATATATCGACATTTCAGCAAGAATAGAGCGGTTTTCGTGTACATCTTCCATCGGTAATAGTAACGGAAAATCAGGAACATTTTAATTAATTCTAATGAAAACACTTTGGTTTTTATCATTTGTATTGGAAACAACATTGTCATATGTCTTTTCTTGGATCTAAATAATACGAAACCTCGCTCTATGATTTGAAGTTAAAATCCTCATATATGGTTAAATAGCGACTTTTTTCACGTTTTTCATGTAGTTTGACATTACGTAAATATATTCATTTTTACCAATATTTCGATACTATTTCATGTAGTATCACGATATGTGATTTGGCCTTGAAATCTCAGAATGTCGCATAATATTGCATTTTAAGCAAGTTTTCTTGCATTTTGTTTCGTACGAAAAATCATCGAATTTAGCAATATTTTGACGTTTATCATCCCCCCTTTTCCTCTATGATTTAAACAAAATATCATCGAATTAGGCAATATTTTGCCGTTTTTCCACGTTTCTGTGAATTTTCAGTTTATTGGTATTAATTCATTATATATACGATAAAAATGATGCAAACACATAATTGATTAGATAATAACCTTAAATACTTCATTTTCAATCAACTATTTGTTTCTCGTTAAAATACTGAGTAGACTATTGAAAAGGGGAGAAGTTCTATTTTTATTGCATATATCGACGTTTCAGCCGGAATAGAGCGGTTTTCGTGTACATCTTCCATCGGTAATATAAACGGAAAATCAGGAACATTTTAGTTAATTCTAATGAAAACACATTGGTTTTTATCATTTGTATTGGAAACAACATTGTCATATGTCTTTTCTTGGATCTAAATAATACGAAACCTCGCTCTATGATTTGAAGTTAAAATCCTCATATATGGTAAAATAGTGACTTTTTTCACGTTTTTCAAGTAGTGTGATTTTACGTAAATATATTCGTTAATACCAATATTTCGATACTATTTCATGTAGTATCACGATATGTGATTTGGCCTTCAAATCTCAGAATGTCGCATAATATTGCATTTTAAGCAAGTTTTCTTGCATTTTGTTTCGTACGAAAAATCTTCGAATTTAGCAATATTTTGACGTTTATCATCCCCCTTTTCCTCCATGTGATTTAAACAAAATATTATCGAATTAGGCAATATTTTGCCGTTTTTCCACGTTTCTGTGAATTTTCAGTTTATGGGTATTAGTTCATTATATATACGATAAAAATGATGCAAACACATAATTGATTGGAAATTAACCTTAAATACTTCATTTTCAATCAACTATTTGTTTCTCGTTAAAATACTGAGTAGGATATTGAAAAGGGGAGAAGTTCGGTTTTTATTGCATATATCGACGTTTCAGCCGGATTAGAGCGGTTTTACGTGTACATTACACGTAAATGTACATCGGTAATATAAACGGAAAATCAGGAACATTCTAATTAATTCTAATGTTAATTCTAATGAAAACAGATTGGTTTTATCATTTGTATTGGATACAACCTTGTCATATGTCTTTTCTTGGATGTAAATAATACGAAACCTCGCTCTATGATTTGAAGTAAAAATCCTCAAATATGGTTAAATAGTGACTTTTTTCACGTTTTTCATGTAGTTTGACATTACGTAAATATATTCATTTTCACCAATATTTCGATACTATTTCATGTAGTATCACGATATGTGATTTGGCCTTGAAATCTCAGAATGTCGCATAATATTGCATTTGAAGCAAGTTTTCTTGCATTTTGTTTCGTACGAAAAATCATCGAATTTAGCAATATTTTGAAGTTTATCATCTCCTTTTCCTTCATGTGATTTAAACAAAATATCATCGAATTAGGCAATATTTTGCCGTTTTTCCACGTTTTTGTGAATTTTCAGTCTTTCGGTATTAATTCATTAAATATACAATAAAAATGATGCAAACACATAATTGATTGGAAATTAACCTTAAATACTTCATTTTCAATCAACTATTTGTTTCTCGTTAAAATACTGAGTAGGATATTGAAAAGGGGAGAAGTTCGGTTTTTATTGCATATATCGACGTTTCAGCCGGATTAGAGCGGTTTTACGTGTACATCTTCCATCGGTAATATAAACGGAAAATCAGGAACATTCTAATTTATTCTAATGTTAATTCTAATGAAAACAGATTGGTTTTATCATTTGTATTGGATACAACCTTGTCATATGTCTTTTCTTGGATGTAAATAATACGAAACCTCGCTCTATGATTTGAAGTTAAAATCCTCAAATATGGTTAAATAGTGACTTTTTTCACGTTTTTCATGTAGTTTGACATTGCGTAAATATATTCATTTTCACCAATATTTCGATACTATTTCATGTAGTATCACGATATGTGATTTGGCCTTGAAATCTCAGAATGTCGCATAATATTGCATTTGAAGCAAGTTTTCTTGTATTTTGTTTCGTACGAAAAATCATCGAATTTAGCAATATTTTGACGTTTATTATCTCCTTTTCCTTCATGTTATTAAAACAAAATATCATCGAATTAGGCAATATTTTGCCGTTTTTCCACGTTTTTGTGAATTTTCAGTTTATGGGTATTAATTCATTATATATACGATAAAAATGATGCAAACACATAATTGATTAGATAATAACCTTAAATACTTCATTTTCAATCAACTATTTGTTTCTCGTTAAAATACTGAGTAAGATATTGAAAAGGGGAGAAGTTCTGTTTTTATTGCATATATCGACATTTCAGCAAGAATAGAGCGGTTTTGGTGTACATCTTCCATCGGTAATATTAACGGAAAATCAGGAACACTCATTAATTCTAATGAAAACACATTGGTTTTTATCATTTGTATTGGAAACAACATTGTCATATGTCTTTTCTTGGATCTAAATAATACGAAACCTCGCTCTATGATTTGAAGTTAAAATCCTCATATATGGTTAAATAGCGACTTTTTTCACGTTTTTCATGTAGTTTGACATTACGTAAATATATTCATTTTTACCAATATTTCGATACTATTTCATGTAGTATCACGATATGTGATTTGGCCTTGAAATCTCAGAATGTCGCATAATATTGCATTTTAAGCAAGTTTTCTTGCATTTTGTTTCGTACGAAAAATCTTCGAATTTAGCAATATTTTGACGTTTATCATCCCCCTTTTCCTCCATGTGATTTAAACAAAATATCATCGAATTAGGCAATATTTTGCCGTTTTTCCACGTTTCTGTGAATTTTCAGTTTATGGGTATTAATTCATTATATATACGATAAAAATGATGCAAACACATAATTGATTGGAAATTAACCTTAAATACTTCATTTTCAATCAACTATTTGTTTCTCGTTAAAATACTGAGTAGGATATTGAAAAGGGGAGAAGTTCGGTTTTTATTGCATATATCGACGTTTCAGCCGGATTAGAGCGGTTTTACGTGTACATCTTCCATCGGTAATATAAACGGAAAATCAGGAACATTCTAATTAATTCTAATGTTAATTCTAATGAAAACAGATTGGTTTTATCATTTGTATTGGAAACAACCTTGTCATATGTCTTTTCTTGGATCTAAATAATACGAAACCTCGCTATATGATTTGAAGTTAAAATCCTCAAATATGGTTAAATAGTGAATTTTTTCACGTTTTTCATGTAGTTTGACATTACGTAAATATATTCATTTTTTACCAATATTTCGATACTGTTTCATGTAGTATCACGATATGTGATTTGGCCTTGAAATCTCAGAATGTCGCAAAATATTGCATTTTAAGCAAGTTTTCTTGTATTTTGTTTCGTACGAAAAATCATCGAATTTAGCAATATTTTGACGTTTATTATCTCCTTTTCCTTCATGTTATTAAAACAAAATATCATCGAATTAGACAATATTTTGCCGTTTTTCCACGTTTTTGTGAATTTTCAGTTTATGGGTATTAATTCATTATATATACGATAAAAATGATGCAAACACATAATTGATTGGAAATTAACCTTAAATACTTCATTTTCAATCAACTATTTGTTTCTCGTTAAAATACTGAGTAGGATATTGAAAAGGGGAGAAGTTCGGTTTTTATTGCATATATCGACGTTTCAGCCGGATTAGAGCGGTTTTACGTGTACATCTTCCATCGGTAATATAAACAGAAAATCAGGAACATTCTAATTTATTCTAATGTTAATTCTAATGAAAACAGATTGGTTTTATCATTTGTATTGGATACAACCTTGTCATATGTCTTTTCTTGGATGTAAATAATACGAAACCTCGCTCTATGATTTGAAGTTAAAATCCTCAAATATGGTTAAATAGTGACTTTTTTCACGTTTTTCATGTAGCTTGACATTACGTAAATATATTCATTTTCACCAATATTTCGATACTATTTCATGTAGTATCACGATATGTGATTTGGCCTTGAAATCTCAGAATGTCGCATAATATTGCATTTGAAGCAAGTTTTCTTGTATTATGTTTCGTACGAAAAATCATCGAATTTAGCAATATTTTGACGTTTATTATCTCCTTTTCCTTCATGTTATTAAAACAAAATATCATCGAATTAGGCAATATTTTGCCGTTTTTCCACGTTTTTGTGAATTTTCAGTTTATGGGTATTAATTCATTATATATACGATAAAAATGATGCAAACACATAATTGATTAGATAATAACCTTAAATACTTCATTTTCAATCAACTATTTGTTTCTCGTTAAAATACTGAGTAAGATATTGAAAAGGGGAGAAGTTCTGTTTTTATTGCATATATCGACATTTCAGCAAGAATAGAGCGGTTTTCGTGTACATCTTCCATCGGTAATATTAACGGAAAATCAGGAACACTCATTAATTCTAATGAAAACACATTGGTTTTTATCATTTGTATTGGAAACAACATTGTCATATGTCTTTTCTTGGATCTAAATAATACGAAACCTCGCTCTATGATTTGAAGTTAAAATCCTCATATATGGTTAAATAGCGACTTTTTCACGTTTTTCATGTAGTTTGACATTACGTAAATATATTCATTTTTACCAATATTTCGATACTATTTCATGTAGTATCACGATATGTGATTTGGCCTTGAAATCTCAGAATGTCGCATAATATTGCATTTTAAGCAAGTTTTCTTGCATTTTGTTTCGTACGAAAAATCTTCGAATTTAGCAATATTTTGACGTTTATCATCCCCCTTTTCCTCCATGTGATTTAAACAAAATATCATCGAATTAGGCAATATTTTGCAGTTTTTCCACGTTTCTGTGAATTTTCAGTTTATGGGTATTAATTCATTATATATACGATAAAAATGATGCAAACACATAATTGATTGGAAATTAACCTTAAATACTTCATTTTCAATCAACTATTTGTTTCTCGTTAAAATACTGAGTATGATATTGAAAAGGGGAGAAGTTCGGTTTTTATTGCATATATCGACGTTTCAGCCGGATTAGAGCGGTTTTACGTGTACATCTTCCATCGGTAATATAAACGGAAAATCAGGAACATTCTAATTAATTCTAATGTTAATTCTAATGAAAACAGATTGGTTTTATCATTTGTATTGGAAACAACCTTGTCATATGTCTTTTCTTGGATCTAAATAATACGAAACCTCGCTATATGATTTGAAGTTAAAATCCTCAAATATGGTTAAATAGTGAATTTTTTCACGTTTTTCATGTAGTTTGACATTACGTAAATATATTCATTTTTTACCAATATTTCGATACTGTTTCATGTAGTATCACGATATGTGATTTGGCCTTGAAATCTCAGAATGTCGCAAAATATTGCATTTTAAGCAAGTTTTCTTGTATTTTGTTTCGTACGAAAAATCATCGAATTTAGCAATATTTTGACGTTTATTATCTCCTTTTCCTTCATGTTATTAAAACAAAATATCATCGAATTAGACAATATTTTGCCGTTTTTCCACGTTTTTGTGAATTTTCAGTTTATGGGTATTAATTCATTATATATACGATAAAAATGATGCAAACACATAATTGATTGGAAATTAACCTTAAATACTTCATTTTCAATCAACTATTTGTTTCTCGTTAAAATACTGAATAGGATATTGAAAAGGGGAGAAGTTCGGTTTTTATTGCATATATCGACGTTTCAGCCGGATTAGAGCGGTTTTACGTGTACATCTTCCATCGGTAATATAAACGGAAAATCAGGAACATTCTAATTTATTCTAATGTTAATTCTAATGAAAACAGATTGGTTTTATCATTTGTATTGGATACAACCTTGTCATATGTCTTTTCTTGGATGTAAATAATACGAAACCTCGCTCTATGATTTGAAGTTAAAATCCTCAAATATGGTTAAATAGTGACTTTTTTCACGTTTTTCATGTAGTTTGACATTACGTAAATATATTCATTTTCACCAATATTTCGATACTATTTCATGTAGTATCACGATATGTGATTTGGCCTTGAAATCTCAGAATGTCGCAAAATATTGCATTTTAAGCAAGTTTTCTTGTATTTTGTTTCGTACGAAAAATCATCGAATTTAGCAATATTTTGACGTTTATTATCTCCTTTTCCTTCATGTTATTAAAACAAAATATCATCGAATTAGGCAATATTTTGCCGTTTTTCCACGTTTTTGTGAATTTTCAGTCTTTCGGTATTAATTCATTAAATATACAATAAAAATGATGCAAACACATAATTGATTGGAAATTAACCTTAAATACTTCATTTTCAATCAACTATTTGTTTCTCGTTAAAATACTGAGTAAGATATTGAAAAGGGGAGAAGTTCTGTTTTTACTGCATATATCGAAATTTCGGCCGGAATAGAGCGGTTTTCGTGTACATCTTCCATCGGTAATATAAACAGAAAATCAGGAACATTTTAATTAATTCTAATGAAAACACATTGGTTTTTATCATTTGTATTGGAAACAACATTGTCATGTCTTTTCTTGGATCTAAATAATACGAAACCTTGCTCTATGATTTGAAGTTAAAATCCTTATATATGGTTAAATAGTGACTTTTATCATGTTTTTCAAGTAGTTTGACATTACGTAAATATATTCATTTTCACCAATATTTCGATACTATTTCATGTAGTATCACGATATGTGATTTGGCCTTGAAATCTCAGAATGTCGCAAAATATTGCATTTTAAGCAAGTTTTCTTGTATTTTGTTTCGTACGAAAAATCATCGAATTTAGCAATATTTTGACGTTTATTATCTCCTTTTCCTTCATGTTATTAAAACAAAATATCATCGAATTAGACAATATTTTGCCGTTTTTCCACGTTTTTGTGAATTTTCAGTTTATGGGTATTAATTCATTATATATACGATAAAAATGATGCAAACATATAATTGATTAGAAAATAACCTTAAATACTTCATTTTCAATCAACTATTTGTTTCTCGTTAAAATACTGAGTAAGATATTGAAAAGGGGAGAAGTTCTGTTTTTATTGCATATATCGAAATTTCAGCCGGAATAGAGCGGTTTTCGTGTACATCTTCCATCGGTAATATAAACGGAAAATCAGGAACATTTCAAATAATTCTAATGAAAACACATTGGTTTTTATCATTTGTATTGGAAACAACATTGTCATATGTCTTTTCTTGGATCTAAATAATACGAAACCTCGCTCTATGATTTGAAGTTAAAATCCTTATATATGCTTAAATAGTGACTTTTTCATGTTTTTCAAGTAGTTTGACATTACGTAAATATATTCATTTTTACCAATATTTCGATACTATTTCATGTATTATCACGATATGTGATTTGGCCTTGAAATCTCAGAATGTCGCATAATATTGCATTTTAAGCAAGTTTTCTTGCATTTTGTTTCGTACGAAAAATCTTCGAATTTAGCAATATTTTGACGTTTATCATCCCCCTTTTCCTCTATGTGATTTAAACAATATATCATCGAATTAGGCAATATTTTGCCGTTTTTCCACGTTTCTGTGAATTTTAAGTTTATGGGTATTAATTCATTAAATTGATTAGATAATAACCTTAAATACTTCATTTTCAATCAACTATTTGTTTCTCGTTAAAACACTGAGTAAGATATTGAAAAGGGGAGAAGTTCTGTTTTTATTGCATATATCGAAATTTCAGCCGGAATAGAGCGGTTTTCGTGTACATCTTCCATCGGTAATATAAACGGAAAATCAGGAACATTTCAAATAATTCTAATGAAAACACATTGGTTTTTATCATTTGTATTGGAAACAACATTGTCATATGTCTTTTCTTGGATCTAAATAATACGAAACCTCGCTCTATGATTTGAAGTTAAAATCCTCATATATGGTAAAATAGTGACTTTTTTCACGTTTTTCAAGTAGTGTGATTTTACGTAAATATATTCGTTTATACCAATATTTCGATACTATTTCTTGTAGTATCACGATATGTGATTTGGCCTTCAAATCTCAGAATTTCGCATAATATTGCATTTTAAGCAAGTTTTCTTGCATTTTGTTTCGTACGAAAAATCATCGAATTTAGCAATATTTTGACGTTTATCATCTCCTTTTCCTTCATGTGATTTAAACAAAATATCATCGAATTAGGCAATATTTTGCCGTTTTTCCACGTTTTTGTGATTTTTCAGTCTTTCGGTATTAATTCATTAAATATACAATAAAAATGATGCAAACACATAATTGATTGGAAATTAACCTTAAATACTTCATTTTCGATCAACTATTTGTTTCTCGTTAAAATACTGAGTAGGATATTGAAAAGGGGAGAAGTTCGGTTTTTATTGCATATATCGACGTTTCAGCCGGATTTGAGCGGTTTTACGTTTACATCTTCCATCGGTTATATAAACGGAAAATCAGGAACATTTCAATTAATTCTAATGAAAACACATTGGTTTTTATCATTTGTATTGGAAACAACATTGTCATATGTCTTTTCTTGGATCTAAATAATACGAAACCTCGCTCAATGATTTGAAGTTAAAATCCTTATAAATGGTTAAATAGTGACTTTTTTCATGTTTTTCAAGTAGTTTGACATTACGTAAATATATTCATTTTTACCAATATTTCGATACTATTTCATGTAGTATCACGATATGTGATTTGGCCTTCAAATCTCAGAATGTCGGATAATATTGCATTTTAAGCAAGTTTTCTTGCATTTTGTTTCGTACGAAAAATCATCGAATTTAGCAACTTTTTGACGTTTATCATCCCCCCTTTTCCTCTATGATTTAAACAAAATATCATCGAATTAGGCAATATTTTGCCGTTTTTCCACGTTTCTGTGAATTTTCAGTTTATGGGTATTAATTCATTATATATACGATAAAAATGATGCAAACACATAATTGATTAGATAGAAACCTTAAATACTTCATTTTCAATCAACTATTTGTTTCTCGTTAAAATACTGAGTAGGATATTGAAAAGGGGAGAAGTTCTGTTTTTATTGCATATATCGACGTTTCAGCCGGAATAGAGCGGTTTTACGTGTACATCTTCCATCGGTAATATAAACGGAAAATCAGGAACATTCTAATTAATTCTAATGTTAATTCTAATGAAAACAGATTGGTTTTATCATTTGTATTGGAAACAACTTTGTCATATGTCTTTTCTTGGATCTAAATAATACGAAACCTCGCTCTATGATTTGAAGTTAAAATCCTCAAATATGGTTAAATAGTGACTTTTTTCACGTTTTTCATGTAGTTTGACATTACGTAAATATATTCATTTTCATCAATATTTCGATACTATTTCATGTAGTATCACGATATGTGATTTGGCCTTGAAATCTCAGAATGTCGCATAATATTGCATTTGAAGCAAGTTTTCTTGTATTTTGTTTCGTACGAAAAATCATCGAATTTAGCAATATTTTGACGTTTATTATCTCCTTTTCCTTCATGTTATTAAAACAAAATATCATCGAATTAGGCAATATTTTGCCGTTTTTCCACGTTTTTTGTGAATTTTCAGTTTATGGGTAATAATTCATTATATATACGATAAAAATGATGCAAACACATAATTGATTAGATAATAACATTAAATACTTCATTGCAATCAACTATTTGTTTCTCGTTAAAATACTGAGTAGGATATTGAAAAGGGGAGAAGTTCTGTTTTTATTGCATATATCGACGTTTCAGCCGGAATAGAGCGGTTTTCGTGTACATCTTCCATCGGTAATATAAACGGAAAATCAGGAACATTTTAGTTAATTCTAATGAAAACACATTGGTTTTTATCATTTGTATTGGAAACAACATTGTCATATGTCTTTTCTTGGATCTAAATAATACGAAACCTCGCTCTATGATTTGAAGTTAAAATCCTCATATATGGTAAAATAGTGACTTTTTCACGTTTTTCAAGTAGTGTGATTTTACGTAAATATATTCGTTTATACCAATATTTCGATACTATTTCATGTAGTATCACGATATGTGATTTGGCCTTCAAATCTCAGAATTTCGACTAATATTGCATTTTAAGCAAGTTTTCTTGCATTTTGTTTCGTACGAAAAATCATCGAATTTAGCAATATTTTGACGTTTATCATCTCCTTTTCCTTCATGTGATTTAAACAAAATATCATCGAATTAGGCAATATTTTGCCGTTTTTCCACGTTTTTGTGAATTTTCAGTCTTTCGATATTAATTCATTAAATATACAATAAAAATTATGCAAACACATAATTGATTGGAAATTAACCTTAAATACTTCATTTTCAATCAACTATTTGTTTCTCGTTAAAATACTGAGTAAGATATTGAAAAGGGGAGAAGTTCTGTTTTTATTGCATATATCGAAATTTCAGCCGGAATAGAGCGGTTTTCGTGTACATCTTCCATCGGTAATATAAACGGAAAATCAGGAACATTTTAATTAATTCTAATGAAAACACATTGGTTTTTATCATTTGTATTGGAAACAACATTGTCATGTCTTTTCTTGGATCTAAATAATACGAAACCTCGCTCTATGATTTTAAGTTAAAATCCTTATATATGGTTAAATAGTGACTTTTTTCACGTTTTTCAAGTAGTTTGACATTACGTAAATATATTCATTTTTACCAATATTTCGATACTATTTCATGTAGTATCACGATATGTGATTTGGCCTTCAAATCTCAGAATGTCGCATAATATTGCATTTTAAGCAAGTTTTCTTGCATTTTGTTTCGTACGAAAAATCATCGAATTTAGCAATATTTTGACGTTTATCATCCCCCCTTTTCCTCTATGTGATTTAAACAAAATATCATCGAATTAGGCAATATTTTGCCGTTTTTCCACGTTTCTGTGAATTTTAAGTTTATGGGTATTAATTCATTATATATACGATAAAAATGATGCAAACACATAATTGATTAGATAATAACCTTAAATACTTCATTTTCAATCAACTATTTGTTTCTCGTTAAAATACTGAGTAGACTATTGAAAAGGGGAGAAGTTCTGTTTTTATTGCATATATCGACGTTTCAGCCGGAATAGAGCGGTTTTCGTGTTCATCTTCCATCGGTAATATAAACGGAAAATCAGGAACATTTTAGTTAATTCTAATGAAAACACATTGGTTTTTATCATTTGTATTGGAAACAACATTGTCATATGTCTTTTCTTGGATCTAAATAATACGAAACCTCGCTCTATGATTTGAAGTTAAAATCCTCATATATGGTAAAATAGTGACTTTTTCACGTTTTTCAAGTAGTGTGATTTTACGTAAATATATTCGTTTATACCAATATTTCGACACTATTTCATGTAGTATCACGATATGTGATTTGGCCTTCAAATCTCAGAATTTCGACTAATATTGCATTTTAAGCAAGTTTTCTTGCATTTTGTTTCGTACGAAAAATCATCGAATTTAGCAATATTTTGACGTTTATCATCTCCTTTTCCTTCATGTGATTTAAACAAAATATCATCGAATTAGGCAATATTTTGCCGTTTTTCCACGTTTTTGTGAATTTTCAGTCTTTCGGTATTAATTCATTAAATATACAATAAAAATGATGCAAACATATAATTGATTGGAAATTAACCTTAAATACTTCATTTCAATCAACTATTTGTTTCTCGTTAAAATACTGAGTAAGATATTGAAAAGGGGAGAAGTTCTGTTTTTATTGCATATATCGAAATTTCAGCCGGAATAGAGCGGTTTTCGTGTACATCTTCCATCGGTAATATAAACGGAAAATCAGGAACATTTTAATTAATTCTAATGAAAACACATTGGTTTTTATCATTTGTATTGGAAACAACATTGTCATGTCTTTTCTTGGATCTAACTAATACGAAACCTCGCTCTATGATTTGAAGTTAAAATCCTTATATATGGTTAAATAGTGACTTTTTTCACGTTTTTCAAGTAGTTTGACATTACGTAATTATATTCATTTTTACCAATATTTCGATACTATTTCATGTAGTATCACGATATGTGATTTGGCCTTCAAATCTCAGAATGTCGCATAATATTGCATTTTAAGCAAGTTTTCTTGCATTTTGTTTCGTACGAAAAATCATCGAATTTAGCAATTTTTGACGTTTATCATCCCCCTTTTTCCTCTATGTGATTTAAACAAAATATCATCGAATTAGGCAATATTTTGCCGTTTTTCTACGTTTCTGTGAATTTTAAGTTTATGGGTATTAATTCATTATATATACGATAAAAATGATGCAAACACATAATTGATTAGATAATAACCTTAAATACTTCATTTTCAATCAACTATTTGTTTCTCGTTAAAATACTGAGTAGACTATTGAAAAGGGGAGAAGTTCTGTTTTTATTGCATATATCGACGTTTCAGCCGGAATAGAGCGGTTTTCGTGTACATCTTCCATCGGTAATATAAACGGAAAATCAGGAACATTTTAGTTAATTCTAATGAAAACACATTGGTTTTTATCATTTGTATTGGAAACAACATTGTCATATGTCTTTTCTTGGATCTAAATAACACGAAACCTCGCTCTATGATTTGAAGTTAAAATCCTCAAATATGGTTAAATAGTGACTTTTTTCACGTTTTTCATGTAGTTTGACATTACGTAAATATATTCATTTTTTACCAATATTTCGATACTATTTCATGTAGTATCACGATATGTGATTTGGCCTTGAAATCTCAGAATGTCGCAAAATATTGCATTTTAAGCAAGTTTTCTTGTATTTTGTTTCGTACGAAAAATCATCGAATTTAGCAATATTTTGACGTTTATTATCTCCTTTTCCTTCATGTTATTAAAACAAAATATCATCGAATTAGACAATATTTTGCCGTTTTTCCACGTTTTTGTGAATTTTCAGTTTATGGGTATTAATTCATTATATATACGATAAAAATGATGCAAACATATAATTGATTAGAAAATAACCTTAAATACTTCATTTTCAATCAACTATTTGTTTCTCGTTAAAATACTGAGTAGACTTTTGAAATGGGGAGAAGTTCTGTTTTTATTGCATATATCGACGTTTCAGCCGGAATAGAGCGGTTTTCGTGTACATCTTCCATCGGTAATATAAACGGAAAATCAGGAACATTTTAATTAATTCTAATGAAAACACATTGGTTTTTATCATTTGTATTGGAAAAAACATTGTCATATGTCTTTTCTTGGATCTAAATAATACGAAACCTCGCTCTATGATTTGAAGTTAAAATCCTTATATATGGTTAAATAGTGACTTTTTTCACGTTTTTTAAGTAGTTTGACATTACGTAAATATATTCATTTTTACCAATATTTCGATACTATTTCATGTAGTATCACGATATGTGATTTGGCCTTCAAATCTCAGAGTGTCGCATAATATTGCATTTTAAGCAAGTTTTCTTGCATTTTGTTTCGTACGAAAAATCATCGAATTTAGCAATATTTTGACGTTTATCATCCCCCCTTTTCCTCTATGTGATTTAAACAAAATATCATCGAATTAGGCAATATTTTGCCGTTTTTCCACGTTTCTGTGAATTTTAAGTTTATGGGTATTAATTCATTATATATACGATAAAAATGATGCAAACACATAATTGATTAGATAATAACCTTAAATACTTTATTTTCAATCAACTATTTGTTTCTCGTTAAAATACTGAGTAGACTATTGAAAAGGGGAGAAGTTCTGTTTTTATTACATATATCGACGTTTCAGCCGGAATAGAGCGGTTTTCGTGTACATCTTCCATCGGTAATTTAAACGGAAAATCAGGAACATTTTAGTTAATTCTAATGAAAACACATTGGTTTTTATCATTTGTATTGGAAACAACATTGTCATATGTCTTTTCTTGGATCTAAATAATACGAAACCTCGCTCTATGATTTGAAGTTAAAATCCTCATATATGGTAAAATAGTGACTTTTTTCACGTTTTTCAAGTAGTGTGATTTTACGTAAATATATTCGTTTATACCAATATTTCGATACTATTTCATGTAGTATCACGATATGTGATTTGGCCTTCAAATCTCAGAATTTCGACTAATATTGCATTTTAAGCAAGTTTTCTTGCATTTTGTTTCGTACGAAAAATCATCGAATTTAGCAATATTTTGACGTTTATCATCTCCTTTTCCTTCTTGTGATTTAAACAAAATATCATCGAATTAGGCAATATTTTGCCGTTTTTCCACGTTTTTGTGAATTTTCAGTCTTTCGGTATTAATTCACTAAATATACAATAAAAATGATGCAAACACATAATTGATTGGAAATTAACCTTAAATACTTCATTTTCGATCAACTATTTGTTTCTCGTTAAAATACTGAGTAGGATATTGAAAAGGGGAGAAGTTCGGTTTTTATTGCATATATCGACGTTTCAGCCGGATTTGAGCGGTTTTACGTTTACATCTTCCATCGGTAATATAAACGGAAAATCAGGAACATTCTAATTAATTCTAATGTTAATTCTAATGAAAACAGATTGGTTTTATCATTTGTATTGGTTACAACCTTGTCATATGTCTTTTCTTGGATCTAAATAATACGAAACCTCGCTCTATGGTTTGAAGTTAAAATCCTCAAATATGGTTAAATAGTGACTTTTTTCACGTTTTTCATGTAGTTTGACATTACGTAAATATATTCATTTTCACCAATATTTCGATACTATTTCATGTAGTATCACGATATGTGATTTGGCCTTGAAATCTCAGAATGTCGCATAATATTGCATTTGAAGCAAGTTTTCTTGTATTTTGTTTCGTACGAAAAATCATCGAATTTAGCAATATTTTGACGTTTATTATCTCCTTTTCCTTCATGTTATTAAAACAAAATATCATCGAATTAGGCAATATTTTGCCGTTTTTCCACGTTTTTGTGAATTTTCAGTTTATGGGTAATAATTCATTATATATACGATAAAAATGATGCAAACACATAATTGATTAGATAATAACCTTAAATACTTCATTTTCAATCAACTATTTGTTTTTTAGTTAAAATACTGAGTAAGATATTGAAAAGGGGAGAAGTTCTGTTTTTATTGCATATATCGACATTTCAGCCGGAATAGAGCGGTTTTCGTGTACATCTTCCATCGGTAATATTAACGGAAAATCAGGAACATTTTAATTAATTCTAATGAAAACACATTGGTTTTTATCATTTGTATTGTAAACAACATTGTCATATGTCTTTTCTTGGATCTAAATAATACGAAACCTCGCTCTATGATTTGAAGTTAAAATCCTCATATATGGTTAAATAGCGACTTTTTTCACGTTTTTCATGTAGTTTGACATTACGTAAATATATTCATTTTTACCAATATTTCGATACTATTTCATGTAGTATCACGATATGTGATTTGGCCTTGAAATCTCAGAATGTCGCATAATATTGCATTTTAAGCAAGTTTTCTTGCATTTTGTTTTGTACGAAAAATCTTCGAATTTAGCAATATTTTGACGTTTATCATCCCCCTTTTCCTCTATGTGATTTAAACAATATATCATCGAATTAGGCAATATTTTGCCGTTTTTCCACGTTTCTGTGAATTTTAAGTTTATGGGTATTAATTCATTATATATACGATGAAAATGATGCAAACACATAATTGATTAGATAATAACCTTAAATACTTCATTTTCAATCAACTATTTGTTTCTCGTTAAAATACTGAGTAGGATATTGAAAAGGGGAGAAGTTCTGTTTTTATTGCATATATCGACGGTTCAGCCGGAATAGAGCGGTTTCGTGTACATCTTCCATCGGTAATATAAACGGAAAATCAGGAACATTTTAGTTAATTATAATGAAAACACATTGGTTTTTATCATTTGTATTGGAAACAACATTTTCATATGTCTTTTCTTGGATCTAAATAATACGAAACCTCGCTCTATGATTTGAAGTAAAAATCCTCATATATGGTAAAATAGTGACTTTTTTCACGTTTTTCAAGTAGTGTGATTTTACGTAAATATATTCGTTTATACCAATATTTCGATACTATTTCATGTAGTATCACGATATGTGATTTGGCCTTCAAATCTCAGAATTTCGACTAATATTGCATTTTAAGCAAGTTTTCTTGCATCATGTTTCGTACGAAAAATCATCGAATTTAGCAATATTTTGACGTTTATCATCTTCTTTTCCTTCATGTGATTTAAACAAAATATCATCGAATTAGGCAATATTTTGCCGTTTTTCCACGTTTTTGTGAATTTTCAGTCTTTCGGTATTAATTCATTAAATATACAATAAAAATGATGCAAACACATAATTGATTGGAAATTAGCCTTAAATACTTCATTTTCAATCAACTATTTGTTTCTCGTTAAAATACTGAGTAAGATATTGAAAAGGGGAGAAGTTCTGTTTTTATTGCATATATCGAAATTTCAGCCGGAATAGAGCGGTTTTCGTGTACATCTTCCATCGGTAATATAAACGGAAAATCAGGAACATTTTAATTAATTCTAATGAAAACACATTGGTTTTTATCATTTGTATTGGAAACAACATTGTCATGTCTTTTCTTGGATCTAACTAATACGAAACCTCGCTCTATGATTTGAAGTTAAAATCCTTATATATGGTTAAATAGTGACTTTTTTCACGTTTTTCAAGTAGTTTGACATTACGTAATTATATTCATTTTTACCAATATTTCGATACTATTTCATGTAGTATCACGATATGTGATTTGGCCTTCAAATCTCAGAATGTCGCATAATATTGCATTTTAAGCAAGTTTTCTTGCATTTTGTTTCGTACGAAAAATCATCGAATTTAGCAATTTTTGACGTTTATCATCCCCCTTTTTCCTCTATGTGATTTAAACAAAATATCATCGAATTAGGCAATATTTTGCCGTTTTTCTACGTTTCTGTGAATTTTAAGTTTATGGGTATTAATTCATTATATATACGATAAAAATGATGCAAACACATAATTGATTAGATAATAACCTTAAATACTTCATTTTCAATCAACTATTTGTTTCTCGTTAAAATACTGAGTAGACTATTGAAAAGGGGAGAAGTTCTGTTTTTATTGCATATATCGACGTTTCAGCCGGAATAGAGCGGTTTTCGTGTACATCTTCCATCGGTAATATAAACGGAAAATCAGGAACATTTTAGTTAATTCTAATGAAAACACATTGGTTTTTATCATTTGTATTGGAAACAACATTGTCATATGTCTTTTCTTGGATCTAAATAACACGAAACCTCGCTCTATGATTTGAAGTTAAAATCCTCAAATATGGTTAAATAGTGACTTTTTTCACGTTTTTCATGTAGTTTGACATTACGTAAATATATTCATTTTTTACCAATATTTCGATACTATTTCATGTAGTATCACGATATGTGATTTGGCCTTGAAATCTCAGAATGTCGCAAAATATTGCATTTTAAGCAAGTTTTCTTGTATTTTGTTTCGTACGAAAAATCATCGAATTTAGCAATATTTTGACGTTTATTATCTCCTTTTCCTTCATGTTATTAAAACAAAATATCATCGAATTAGACAATATTTTGCCGTTTTTCCACGTTTTTGTGAATTTTCAGTTTATGGGTATTAATTCATTATATATACGATAAAAATGATGCAAACATATAATTGATTAGAAAATAACCTTAAATACTTCATTTTCAATCAACTATTTGTTTCTCGTTAAAATACTGAGTAGACTTTTGAAATGGGGAGAAGTTCTGTTTTTATTGCATATATCGACGTTTCAGCCGGAATAGAGCGGTTTTCGTGTACATCTTCCATCGGTAATATAAACGGAAAATCAGGAACATTTTAATTAATTCTAATGAAAACACATTGGTTTTTATCATTTGTATTGGAAAAAACATTGTCATATGTCTTTTCTTGGATCTAAATAATACGAAACCTCGCTCTATGATTTGAAGTTAAAATCCTTATATATGGTTAAATAGTGACTTTTTTCACGTTTTTCAAGTAGTTTGACATTACGTAAATATATTCATTTTTACCAATATTTCGATACTATTTCATGTAGTATCACGATATGTGATTTGGCCTTCAAATCTCAGAGTGTCGCATAATATTGCATTTTAAGCAAGTTTTCTTGCATTTTGTTTCGTACGAAAAATCATCGAATTTAGCAATATTTTGACGTTTATCATCCCCCCTTTTCCTCTATGTGATTTAAACAAAATATCATCGAATTAGGCAATATTTTGCCGTTTTTCCACGTTTCTGTGAATTTTAAGTTTATGGGTATTAATTCATTATATATACGATAAAAATGATGCAAACACATAATTGATTAGATAATAACCTTAAATACTTTATTTTCAATCAACTATTTGTTTCTCGTTAAAATACTGAGTAGACTATTGAAAAGGGGAGAAGTTCTGTTTTTATTACA
The DNA here is from genome assembly GCF_040958095.1 of Procambarus clarkii. Taxonomy (NCBI): domain Eukaryota; kingdom Metazoa; phylum Arthropoda; class Malacostraca; order Decapoda; family Cambaridae; genus Procambarus; species Procambarus clarkii. The sequence goes on from NC_091226.1 coordinate 4,393,106, forward strand.
TATATCGACGTTTCAGCCGGAATAGAGCGGTTTTCGTGTACATCTTCCATCGGTAATTTAAACGGAAAATCAGGAACATTTTAGTTAATTCTAATGAAAACACATTGGTTTTTATCATTTGTATTGGAAACAACATTGTCATATGTCTTTTCTTGGATCTAAATAATACGAAACCTCGCTCTATGATTTGAAGTTAAAATCCTCATATATGGTAAAATAGTGACTTTTTTCACGTTTTTCAAGTAGTGTGATTTTACGTAAATATATTCGTTTATACCAATATTTCGATACTATTTCATGTAGTATCACGATATGTGATTTGGCCTTCAAATCTCAGAATTTCGACTAATATTGCATTTTAAGCAAGTTTTCTTGCATTTTGTTTCGTACGAAAAATCATCGAATTTAGCAATATTTTGACGTTTATCATCTCCTTTTCCTTCTTGTGATTTACACAAAATATCATCGAATTAGGCAATATTTTGCCGTTTTTCCACGTTTTTGTGAATTTTCAGTCTTTCGGTATTAATTCATTAAATATACAATAAAAATGATGCAAACACATAATTGATTGGAAATTAACCTTAAATACTTCATTTTCGATCAACTATTTGTTTCTCGTTAAAATACTGAGTAGGATATTGAAAAGGGGAGAAGTTCGGTTTTTATTGCATATATCGACGTTTCAGCCGGATTTGAGCGGTTTTACGTTTACATCTTCCATCGGTAATATAAACGGAAAATCAGGAACATTCTAATTAATTCTAATGTTAATTCTAATGAAAACAGATTGGTTTTATCATTTGTATTGGTTACAACCTTGTCATATGTCTTTTCTTGGATCTAAATAATACGAAACCTCGCTCTATGGTTTGAAGTTAAAATCCTCAAATATGGTTAAATAGTGACTTTTTTCACGTTTTTCATGTAGTTTGACATTACGTAAATATATTCATTTTCACCAATATTTCGATACTATTTCATGTAGTATCACGATATGTGATTTGGCCTTGAAATCTCAGAATGTCGCATAATATTGCATTTGAAGCAAGTTTTCTTGTATTTTGTTTCGTACGAAAAATCATCGAATTTAGCAATATTTTGACGTTTATTATCTCCTTTTCCTTCATGTTATTAAAACAAAATATCATCGAATTAGGCAATATTTTGCCGTTTTTCCACGTTTTTGTGAATTTTCAGTTTATGGGTAATAATTCATTATATATACGATAAAAATGATGCAAACACATAATTGATTAGATAATAACCTTAAATACTTCATTTTCAATCAACTATTTGTTTTTTAGTTAAAATACTGAGTAAGATATTGAAAAGGGGAGAAGTTCTGTTTTTATTGCATATATCGACATTTCAGCCGGAATAGAGCGGTTTTCGTGTACATCTTCCATCGGTAATATTAACGGAAAATCAGGAACATTTTAATTAATTCTAATGAAAACACATTGGTTTTTATCATTTGTATTGTAAACAACATTGTCATATGTCTTTTCTTGGATCTAAATAATACGAAACCTCGCTCTATGATTTGAAGTTAAAATCCTCATATATGGTTAAATAGCGACTTTTTTCACGTTTTTCATGTAGTTTGACATTACGTAAATATATTCATTTTTACCAATATTTCGATACTATTTCATGTAGTATCACGATATGTGATTTGGCCTTGAAATCTCAGAATGTCGCATAATATTGCATTTTAAGCAAGTTTTCTTGCATTTTGTTTTGTACGAAAAATCTTCGAATTTAGCAATATTTTGACGTTTATCATCCCCCTTTTCCTCTATGTGATTTAAACAATATATCATCGAATTAGGCAATATTTTGCCGTTTTTCCACGTTTCTGTGAATTTTAAGTTTATGGGTATTAATTCATTATATATACGATGAAAATGATGCAAACACATAATTGATTAGATAATAACCTTAAATACTTCATTTTCAATCAACTATTTGTTTCTCGTTAAAATACTGAGTAGGATATTGAAAAGGGGAGAAGTTCTGTTTTTATTGCATATATCGACGGTTCAGCCGGAATAGAGCGGTTTCGTGTACATCTTCCATCGGTAATATAAACGGAAAATCAGGAACATTTTAGTTAATTATAATGAAAACACATTGGTTTTTATCATTTGTATTGGAAACAACATTTTCATATGTCTTTTCTTGGATCTAAATAATACGAAACCTCGCTCTATGATTTGAAGTAAAAATCCTCATATATGGTAAAATAGTGACTTTTTTCACGTTTTTCAAGTAGTGTGATTTTACGTAAATATATTCGTTTATACCAATATTTCGATACTATTTCATGTAGTATCACGATATGTGATTTGGCCTTCAAATCTCAGAATTTCGACTAATATTGCATTTTAAGCAAGTTTTCTTGCATCAGGTTTCGTACGAAAAATCATCGAATTTAGCAATATTTTGACGTTTATCATCTTCTTTTCCTTCATGTGATTTAAACAAAATATCATCGAATTAGGCAATATTTTGCCGTTTTTCCACGTTTTTGTGAATTTTCAGTCTTTCGGTATTAATTCATTAAATATACAATAAAAATGATGCAAACACATAATTGATTGGAAATTAGCCTTAAATACTTCATTTTCAATCAACTATTTGTTTCTCGTTAAAATACTGAGTAAGATATTGAAAAGGGTTCTCGAGAAGTTCTGTTTTTATTGCATATATCGAAATTTCAGCCGGAATAGAGCGGTTTTCGTGTACATCTTCCATCGGTAATATAAACAGAAAATCAGGAACATTTTAATTAATTCTAATGAAAACACATTGGTTTTTATCATTTGTATTGGAAACAACATTGTCATGTCTTTTCTTGGATCTAAATAATACGAAACCTTGCTCTATGATTTGAAGTTAAAATCCATATATATGGTTAAATAGTGACTTTTTTCACGTTTTTCAAGTAGTTTGATATTACGTAAATATATTCATTTTTACCAATATTTTGATACTATTTTATGTAGTATCACGATATGTGATTTGGCCTTCAAATCTCAGAATGTTGCATAATATTGCATTTTAAGCAAGTTTTCTTGCATTTTGTTTCGTACGAAAAATCATCGAATTTAGCAATATTTTGACGTTTATTATCTCCTTTTCCTTCATGTGATTAAAACAAAATATTATCGAATTTTGCAATATTTTGCCGTTTTTCCACGTTTCTGTGAATTTTCAGTTTATGGGTATTAATTCATTACATATACGATAAAAATGATGCAAACACATAATTGATTAGATAATAACCTTAAATACTTCATTTTCAATAAACTATTTGTTTCTCGTTAAAATACTGAGTAGGATATTGAAAAGGGGAGAAGTTCTGTTTTTATTGCATATATCGACGTTTCAGCCGGAATAGAGCGGTTTTCGTGTACATCTTCCATCGGTAATATAAACGGAAAATCAGGAACATTTTAGTTAATTCTAATGAAAACACATTGTTTTTTTTCATTTGTATTGGAAACAACATTGTCATATGTCTTTTTTTTGGATCTAAATAATTCGAAACCTCGCTCTATGATTTGAAGTTAAAATCCTCATATATTGTATAATAGTGACTTTTTAACGGTAATTATGTAGTTTGATACTACGTAAATATATTCATATATACCAATATTTCGATACTATTTCATGTAGTATCACGATATGTGATTTGGCCTTGAAATCTCAGAATGTCGAATAATATTGCATTTTAAGCAAGTTTTATTGCATTTTGTTTCGTACGAAAAATCTTCGAATTTAGCAATATTTTGACGTTTATCATCCCCCTTTTCCTCCATGTGATTTAAACAAAATATCATCGAAATAGGCAATATTTTGCCGTTTTTCCACGTTTCTGTGAATTTTCAGTTTATGGGTATTAATTCATTATATATACGATAAAAATGATGCAAACACATAATTGATTGGAAATTAACCTTAAATACTTCATTTTCAATCAACTATTTGTTTCTCGTTAAAATACTGAGTAGGATATTGAAAAGGGGAGAAGTTCGGTTTTTATTGCATATATCGACGTTTCAGCCGGATTAGAGCGGTTTTACGTGTACATCTTCCATCGGTAATATAAATGGAAAATCAGCAACATTCTAATTAATTCTAATGGTAATTCTAATGAAAACAGATTGGTTTTATCATTTGTATTGGAAACAACCTTGTCATATGTCTTTTCTTGGATCTAAATAATACGAAACCTCGCTCTATGAGTTGAAGTTAAAATCCTTATATATGGTTAAATAGTGACTTTTTTCACGTTTTTCAAGTAGTTTGACATTACGTAAATATATTCATTTTACCAATATTTCGATACTATTTCATGTAGTATCACGATATGTGATTTGGCCTTCAAATCTCAGAATGTCGCATAATATTGCATTTTAAGCAAGTTTTCTTGCATTTTGTTTTGTACGAAAAATCATCGAATTTAGCAATATTTTGACGTTTATCATCCCCCCTTTTCCTCTATGTGATTTAAACAAAATATCATCGAATTAGGCAATATTTTGCCGTTTTTCCACGTTTCTGTGAATTTTAAGTTTATGGGTATTAATTGATTATATATACGATAAAAATGATGCAAACACATAATTGATTAGATAATAACCTTAAATACTTCATTTTCAATCAACTATTTGTTTCTCGTTAAAATACTGAGTAGACTATTGAAAAGGGGAGAAGTTCTGTTTTTATTGCATATATCGACGTTTCAGCGGGAATAGAGCGGTTTTCGTGTACATCTTCCATCGGTAATATAAACGGAAAATCAGGAACATTTTAGTTAATTCTAATGAAAACACATTGGTTTTTATCATTTGTATTGGAAACAACATTGTCATATGTCTTTTCTTGGTTCTAAATAATACGAAACCTCGCTCTATGATTTGAAGTTAAAATCCTCATATATAGTAAAATAGTGACTTTTTCACGTTTTTCAAGTAGTGTGATTTTACGTAAATATATTCGTTTATACCAATATTTCGATACTATTTCATGTAGTATCACGATATGTGATTTGGCCTTCAAATCTCAGAATTTCGCATTATATTGCATTTTAAGCAAGTTTTCTTGCATTTTGTTTCGTACGAAAAATCATCGAATTTTGCAATATTTTGACGTTTATCATCTCCTTTTCCTTCATGTGATTTAAACAAAATATCATCGAATTAGGCAATATTTTGCCGGTTTTCCACGTTTTTGTGAATTTTCAGTCTTTCGGTATTAATTCATTAAATATACAATAAAAATGATGCAAACACATAATTGATTGGAAATTAACCTTAAATACTTCATTTTCGATCAACTATTTGTTTCTCGTTAAAATACTGAGTAGGATATTGAAAAGGGGAGAAGTTCGGTTTTTATTGCATATATCGACGTTTCAGCCGGATTTGAGCGGTTTTACGTTTACATCTTCCATCGGTAATATAAACGGAAAATCAGGAACATTCTAATTAATTCTAATGTTAATTCTAATGAAAACAGATTGGTTTTATTATTTGTATTGGTTACAACCTTGTCATATGTCTTTTCTTTGATCTAAATAATACGAAACCTCGCTCTATGATTTGAAGTTAAAATCCTCAAATATTGTTAAATAGTGACTTTTTTCACGTTTTTCATGTAGTTTGACATTACGTAAATATATTCATTTTCACCAATATTTCGATACTATTTCATGTAGTATCACGATATGTGATTTGGCCTTGAAATCTCAGAATGTCGCATAATATTGCATTTGAAGCAAGTTTTCTTGTATTTTGTTTCGTACGAAAAATCATCGAATTTAGCAATATTTTGACGTTTATTATCTCCTTTTCCTTCATGTTATTAAAACAAAATCTCATCGAATTAGGCAATATTTTGCCGTTTTTCCACGTTTTTGTGAATTTTCAGTTTATGGGTATTAATTCATTATATATTCGATAAAAATGATGCAAACACATAATTGATTAGATAATAACCTTAAATACTTCATTTTCAATCAACTATTTGTTTCTCGTTAAAATACTGAGTAAGATATTGAAAAGGGGAGAAGTTCAGTTTTTATTGCATATATCGACATTTCAGCCGGAATAGAGCGGTTTTCGTGTACATCTTCCATCGGTAATATTAACGGAAAATCAGGAACATTTTAATTAATTCTAATGAAAACACATTGGTTTTTATCATTTGTATTGGAAACAACATTGTCATATGTCTTTTCTTGGATCTAAATAATACGAAACCTCGCTCTATGATTTGAAGTTAAAATCCTCATATATGGTTAAATAGCGACTTTTTTCACGTTTTTCATGTAGTTTGACATTACGTAAATATATTCATTTTTACCAATATTTCGATACTATTTCATGTAGTATCACGATATGTGATTTGGCCTTGAAATCTCAGAATGTCGCATAATATTGCATTTTAAGCAAGTTTTCTTGCATTTTGTTTTGTACGAAAAATCTTCGAATTTAGCAATATTTTGACGTTTATCATCCCCCTTTTCCTCTATGTGATTTAAACAATATATCATCGAATTAGGCAATATTTTGCCGTTTTTCCACGTTTCTGTGAATTTTAAGTTTATGGGTATTAATTCATTATATATACGATGAAAATGATGCAAACACATAATTGATTAGATAATAACCTTAAATACTTCATTTTCAATCAACAATTTGTTTCTCGTTAAAATACTGAGTAGGATATTGAAAAGGGGAGAAATTCTGTTTTTATTGCATATATCGACGGTTCAGCCGGAATAGAGCGGTTTCGTGTACATCTTCCATCGGTAATATAAACGGAAAATCAGGAACATTTTAGTTAATTCTAATGAAAACACATTGGTTTTTATCATTTGTATTGGAAACAACATTTTCATATGTCTTTTCTTGGATCTAAATAATACGAAACCTCGCTCTATGATTTGAAGTTAAAATCCTCATATATGGTAAAATAGTGACTTTTTTCACGTTTTTCAAGTAGTGTGATTTACGTAAATATATTCGTTTATACCAATATTTCGATACTATTTCATGTAGTATCACGATATGTGATTTGGCCTTCAAATCTCAGAATTTCGACTAACATTGCATTTTAAGCAAGTTTTCTTGCATTTTGTTTCGTACGAAAAATCATCGAATTTAGCAATATTTTGACGTTTATCATCTTCTTTTCCTTCATGTGATTTAAACAAAATATCATCGAATTAGGCAATATTTTGCCGTTTTTCCACGTTTTTGTGAATTTTCAGTCTTTCGGTATTAATTCATTAAATATACAATAAAAATGATGCAAACACATAATTGATTGGAAATTAACCTTAAATACTTCATTTTCAATCAACTATTTGTTTCTCGTTAAAATACTGAGTAAGATATTGAAAAGGGGAGAAGTTCTGTTTTTACTGCATATATCGAAATTTCGGCCGGAATAGAGCGGTTTTCGTGTACATCTTCCATCGGTAATATAAACAGAAAATCAGGAACATTTTAATTAATTCTAATGAAAACACATTGGTTTTTATCATTTGTATTGGAAACAACATTGTCATGTCTTTTCTTGGATCTAAATAATACGAAACCTTGCTCTATGATTTGAAGTTAAAATCCTTATATATGGTTAAATAGTGACTTTTATCATGTTTTTCAAGTAGTTTGACATTACGTAAATATATTCATTTTCACCAATATTTCGATACTATTTCATGTAGTATCACGATATGTGATTTGGCCTTGAAATCTCAGAATGTCGCAAAATATTGCATTGTAAGCAAGTTTTCTTGTATTTTGTTTCGTACGAAAAATCATCGAATTTAGCAATATTTTGACGTTTATTATCTCCTTTTCCTTCATGTTATTAAAACAAAATATCATCGAATTAGACAATATTTTGCCGTTTTTCCACGTTTTTGTGAATTTTCAGTTTATGGGTATTAATTCATTATATATACGATAAAAATGATGCAAACATATAATTGATTAGAAAATAACCTTAAATACTTCATTTTCAATCAACTATTTGTTTCTCGTTAAAATACTGAGTAAGATATTGAAAAGGGGAGAAGTTCTGTTTTTATTGCATATATCGAAATTTCAGCCGGAATAGAGCGGTTTTCGTGTACATCTTCCATCGGTAATATAAACGGAAAATCAGGAACATTTCAAATAATTCTAATGAAAACACATTGGTTTTTATCATTTGTATTGGAAACAACATTGTCATATGTCTTTTCTTGGATCTAAATAATACGAAACCTCGCTCTATGATTTGAAGTTAAAATCCTTATATATGGTTAAATAGTGACTTTTTCATGTTTTTCAAGTAGTTTGACATTACGTAAATATATTCATTTTTACCAATATTTCGATACTATTTCATGTATTATCACGATATGTGATTTGGCCTTGAAATCTCAGAATGTCGCATAATATTGCATTTTAAGCAAGTTTTCTTGCATTTTGTTTCGTACGAAAAATCTTCGAATTTAGCAATATTTTGACGTTTATCATCCCCCTTTTCCTCTATGTGATTTAAACAATATATCATCGAATTAGGCAATATTTTGCCGTTTTTCCACGTTTCTGTGAATTTTAAGTTTATGGGTATTAATTCATTAAATTGATTAGATAATAACCTTAAATACTTCATTTTCAATCAACTATTTGTTTCTCGTTAAAACACTGAGTAAGATATTGAAAAGGGGAGAAGTTCTGTTTTTATTGCATATATCGAAATTTCAGCCGGAATAGAGCGGTTTTCGTGTACATCTTCCATCGGTAATATTAACGGAAAATCAGGAACATTTTAATTAATTCTAATGAAAACACATTCGTTTTTATCATTTGTATTGGAAACAACATTGTCATATGTCTTTTCTTGGATCTAAATAATACGAAACCTCGCTCTATGATTTGAAGTTAAAATCCTCATATATGGTATAATAGTGACTTTTTCACGTTTTTCAAGTAGTGTGATTTTACGTAAATATATTCGTTTATACCAATATTTCGATACTATTTCATGTAGTATCACGATATGTGATTTGGCCTTCAAATCTCAGAATTTCGACTAATATTGCATTTTAAGCAAGTTTTCTTGCATTTTGTTTCGTACGAAAAATCATCGAATTTAGCAATATTTTGACGTTTATCATCTCCTTTTCCTTCATGTGATTTAAACAAAATATCATCGAATTAGGCAATATTTTGCCGTTTTTCCACGTTTTTGTGAATTTTCAGTCTTTCGGTATTAATTCATTAAATATACAATAAAAATTATGCAAACACATAATTGATTGGAAATTAACCTTAAATACTTCATTTTCAATCAACTATTTGTTTCTCGTTAAAATACTGAGTAAGATAATTAAAAGGGGAGAAGTTCTGTTTTTATTGCATATATCGAAATTTCAGCCGGAATAGAGCGGTTTTCGTGTACATCTTCCATCGGTAATATAAACGGAAAATCAGGAACATTTTAATTAATTCTAATGAAAACACATTGGTTTTTATCATTTGTATTGGAAACAACATTGTCATGTCTTTTCTTGGATCTAAATAATACGAAACCTCGCTCTATGATTTGAAGTTAAAATCCTTATATATGGTTAAATAGTGACTTTTTTCACGTTTTTCAAGTAGTTTGACATTACGTAAATATATTCATTTTTACCAATATTTCGATACTATTTCATGTAGTATCACGATATGTGATTTGGCCTTCAAATCTCAGAATGTCGCATAATATTGCATTTTAAGCAAGTTTTCTTGCATTTTGTTTCGTACGAAAAATCATCGAATTTAGCAATATTTTGACGTTTATCATCCCCCCTTTTCCTCTATGTGATTTAAACAAAATATCATCGAATTAGGCAATATTTTGCCGTTTTTCCACGTTTCTGTGAATTTTAAGTTTATGGGTATTAATTCATTATATATACGATAAAAATGATGCAAACACATAATTGATTAGATAATAACCTTAAATACTTCATTTTCAATCAACTATTTGTTTCTCGTTAAAATACTGAGTAGACTATTGAAAAGGGGAGAAGTTCTGTTTTTATTGCATATATCGACGTTTCAGCCGGAATAGAGCGGTTTTCGTGTTCATCTTCCATCGGTAATATAAACGGAAAATCAGGAACATTTTAGTTAATTCTAATGAAAACACATTGGTTTTTATCATTTGTATTGGAAACAACATTGTCATATGTCTTTTCTTGGATCTAAATAATACGAAACCTCGCTCTATGATTTGAAGTTAAAATCCTCATATATGGTAAAATAGTGACTTTTTCACGTTTTTCAAGTAGTGTGATTTTACGTAAATATATTCGTTTATACCAATATTTCGACACTATTTCATGTAGTATCACGATATGTGATTTGGCCTTCAAATCTCAGAATTTCGACTAATATTGCATTTTAAGCAAGTTTTCTTGCATTTTGTTTCGTACGAAAAATCATCGAATTTAGCAATATTTTGACGTTTATCATCTCCTTTTCCTTCATGTGATTTAAACAAAATATCATCGAATTAGGCAATATTTTGCCGTTTTTCCACGTTTTTGTGAATTCTCAGTCTTTCGGTATTAATTCATTAAATATACAATAAAAATGATGCAAACATATAATTGATTGGAAATTAACCTTAAATACTTCATTTTCAATCAACTATTTGTTTCTCGTTAAAATACTGAGTAAGATATTGAAAAGGGGAGAAGTTCTGTTTTTATTGCATATATCGAAATTTCAGCCGGAATAGAGCGGTTTTCGTGTACATCTTCCATCGGTAATATAAACGGAAAATCAGGAACATTTTAATTAATTCTAATGAAAACACATTGGTTTTTATCATTTGTATTGGAAACAACATTGTCATGTCTTTTCTTGGATCTAACTAATACGAAACCTCGCTCTATGATTTGAAGTTAAAATCCTTATATATGGTTAAATAGTGACTTTTTTCACGTTTTTCAAGTAGTTTGACATTACGTAATTATATTCATTTTTACCAATATTTCGATACTATTTCATGTAGTATCACGATATGTGATTTGGCCTTCAAATCTCAGAATGTCGCATAATATTGCATTTTAAGCAAGTTTTCTTGCATTTTGTTTCGTACGAAAAATCATCGAATTTAGCAATTTTTGACGTTTATCATCCCCCTTTTTCCTCTATGTGATTTAAACAAAATATCATCGAATTAGGCAATATTTTGCCGTTTTTCTACGTTTCTGTGAATTTTAAGTTTATGGGTATTAATTCATTATATATACGATAAAAGTGATGCAAACACATAATTGATTAGATAATAACCTTAAATACTTCATTTTCAATCAACTATTTGTTTCTCGTTAAAATACTGAGTAGACTATTGAAAAGGGGAGAAGTTCTGTTTTTATTGCATATATCGACGTTTCAGCCGGAATAGAGCGGTTTTCGTGTACATCTTCCATCGGTAATATAAACGGAAAATCAGGAACATTTTAGTTAATTCTAATGAAAACACATTGGTTTTTATCATTTGTATTGGAAACAACATTGTCATATGTCTTTTCTTGGATCTAAATAACACGAAACCTCGCTCTATGATTTGAAGTTAAAATCCTCAAATATGGTTAAATAGTGACTTTTTTCACGTTTTTCATGTAGTTTGACATTACGTAAATATATTCATTTTTTACCAATATTTCGATACTATTTCATGTAGTATCACGATATGTGATTTGGCCTTGAAATCTCAGAATGTCGCAAAATATTGCATTTTAAGCAAGTTTTCTTGTATTTTGTTTCGTACGAAAAATCATCGAATTTAGCAATATTTTGACGTTTATTATCTCCTTTTCCTTCATGTTATTAAAACAAAATATCATCGAATTAGGCAATATTTTGCCGTTTTTCCACGTTTCTATGAATTTTCAGTTTATGGGTATTAATTCATTATATATACGATAAAAATGATGCAAACATATAATTGATTAGAAAATAACCTTAAATACTTCATTTTCAATCAACTATTTGTTTCTCGTTAAAATACTGAGTAGACTATTGAAAAGGGGAGAAGTTCTGTTTTTATGGCATATATCGACGTTTCAGCCGGAATAGAGCGGTTTTCGTGTACATCTTCCATCGGTAATATAAACGGAAAATCAGGAACATTTTAGTTAATTCTAATGAAAACACATTGGTTTTTATCATTTGTATTGGAAACAACATTGTCATATGTCTTTTCTTGGATCTAAATAATACAAAACCTCGTTCTATGATTTGAAGTTAAAATCCTCATATATGGTAAAATAGTGACTTTTTTCACGTTTTTCAAGTAGTGTGATTTTACGTAAATATATTCGTTTATACCAATATTTCGATACTATTTCATGTAGTATCACGATATGTGATTTGGCCTTCAAATCTCAGAATTTCGCATTATATTGCATTTTAAGCAAGTTTTCTTGCATTTTGTTTTGTACGAAAAATCATCGAATTTAGCAATATTTTGACGTTTATCATCTCCTTTTCCTTCATGTGATTTAAACAAAATATCATCGAATTAGGCAATATTTTGCCGGTTTTCCACGTTTTTGTGAATTTTCCGTCTTTCGGTATTAATTCATTAAATATACAATAAAAATGATGCAAACACATAATTGATTGGAAATTAACCTTAAATACTTCATTTTCGATCAACTATTTGTTTCTCGTTAAAATACTGAGTAGGATATTGAAAAGGGGAGAAGTTCGGTTTTTATTGCATATATCGACGTTTCAGCCGGATTTGAGCGGTTTTACGTTTACATCTTCCATCGGTAATATAAACGGAAAATCAGGAACATTCTAATTAATTCTAATGTTAATTCTAATGAAAACAGATTGGTTTTATCATTTGTATTGGTTACAACCTTGTCATATGTCTTTTCTTGGATCTAAATAATACGAAACCTCGCTCTATGATTTGAAGTTAAAATCCTCAAATATGGTTAAATAGTGACTTTTTTCACGTTTTTCATGTAGTTTGACATTACGTAAATATATTCATTTTCACCAATATTTCGATACTATTTCATGTAGTATCACGATATGTGATTTGGCCTTGAAATCTCAGAATGTCGCATAATATTGCATTTTAAGCAAGTTTTCTTGCATTTTGTTTTGTACGAAAAATCTTCGAATTTAGCAATATTTTGACGTTTATCATCCCCCTTTTCCTCTATGTGATTTAAACAATATATCATCGAATTAGGCAATATTTTGCCGTTTTTCCACGTTTCTGTGAATTTTAAGTTTATGGGTATTAATTCATTATATATACGATGAAAATGATGCAAACACATAATTGATTAGATAATAACCTTAAATACTTCATTTTCAATCAACTATTTGTTTCTCGTTAAAATACTGAGTAGGATATTGAAAAGGGGAGAAGTTCTGTTTTTATTGCATATATCGACGGTTCAGCCGGAATAGAGCGGTTTCGTGTACATCTTCCATCGGTAATATAAACGGAAAATCAGGAACATTTTAGTTAATTCTAATGAAAACACATTGGTTTTTATCATTTGTATTGGAAACAACATTTTCATATGTCTTTTCTTGGATCTAAATAATACGAAACCTCGCTCTATGATTTGAAGTTAAAATCCTCATATATGGTAAAATAGTGACTTTTTTCACGTTTTTCAAGTAGTGTGATTTTACGTAAATATATTCGTTTATACCAATATTTCGATACTATTTCATGTAGTATCACGATATGTGATTTGGCCTTCAAATCTCAGAATTTCGACTAATATTGCATTTTAAGCAAGTTTTCTTGCATCATGTTTCGTACGAAAAATCATCGAATTTAGCAATATTTTGACGTTTATCATCTCCTTTTCCTTCATGTGATTTAAACAAAATATCATCGAATTAGGCAATATTTTGCCGTTTTTCCACGTTTTTGTGAATTTTCAGTCTTTCGGTATTAATTCATTAAATATACAATAAAAATGATGCAAACATATAATTGATTGGAAATTAACCTTAAATACTTCATTTTCAATCAACTATTTGTTTCTCGTTAAAATACTGAGTAAGATATTGAAAAGGGGAGAAGTTCTGTTTTTATTGCATATATCGAAATTTCAGCCGGAATAGAGCGGTTTTCGTGTACATCTTCCATCGGTAATATAAACGGAAAATCAGGAACATTTTAATTAATTCTAATGAAAACACATTGGTTTTTATCATTTGTATTGGAAACAACATTGTCATATGTCTTTTCTTGGATCTAAATAATACGAAACCTCGCTCTATGATTTGAAGTTAAAATCCTTATATATGGTTAAATAGTGACTTTTTTCACGTTTTTCAAGTAGTTTGACATTACGTAAATATATTCATTTTTACCAATATTTCGATACTATTTCATGTAGTATCACGATATGTGATTTGGCCTTCAAATCTCAGAATGTCGCATAATATTGCATTTTAAGCAAGTTTTCTTGCATTTTGTTTCGTACGAAAAATCATCGAATTTAGCAATATTTTGACGTTTATCATCCCCCCTTTTCCTCTATGTGATTTAAACAAAATATCATCGAATTAGGCAATATTTTGCCGTTTTTCCACGTTTCTGTGAATTTTAAGTTTATGGGTATTAATTCATTATATATACGATAAAAATGATGCAAACACATAATTGATTAGATAATAACCTTAAATACTTCATTTTCAATCAACTATTTGTTTCTCGTTAAAATACTGAGTAGACTATTGAAAAGGGGAGAAGTTCTGTTTTTATTGCATATATCGACGTTTCAGCCGGAATAGAGCGGTTTTCGTGTTCATCTTCCATCGGTAATATAAACGGAAAATCAGGAACATTTTAGTTAATTCTAATGAAAACACATTGGTTTTTATCATTTGTATTGGAAACAACATTGTCATATGTCTTTTCTTGGATCTAAATAATACGAAACCTCGCTCTATGATTTGAAGTTAAAATCCTCATATATGGTAAAATAGTGACTTTTTCACGTTTTTCAAGTAGTGTGATTTTACGTAAATATATTCGTTTATACCAATATTTCGACACTATTTCATGTAGTATCACGATATGTGATTTGGCCTTCAAATCTCAGAATTTCGACTAATATTGCATTTTAAGCAAGTTTTCTTGCATTTTGTTTCGTACGAAAAATCATCGAATTTAGCAATATTTTGACGTTTATCATCTCCTTTTCCTTCATGTGATTTAAACAAAATATCATCGAATTAGGCAATATTTTGCCGTTTTTCCACGTTTTTGTGAATTTTCAGTCTTTCGGTATTAATTCATTAAATATACAATAAAAATGATGCAAACATATAATTGATTGGAAATTAACCTTAAATACTTCATTTTCAATCAACTATTTGTTTCTCGTTAAAATACTGAGTAAGATATTGAAAAGGGGAGAAGTTCTGTTTTTATTGCATATATCGAAATTTCAGCCGGAATAGAGCGGTTTTCGTGTACATCTTCCATCGGTAATATAAACGGAAAATCAGGAACATTTTAATTAATTCTAATGAAAACACATTGGTTTTTATCATTTGTATTGGAAACAACATTGTCATGTCTTTTCTTGGATCTAACTAATACGAAACCTCGCTCTATGATTTGAAGTTAAAATCCTTATATATGGTTAAATAGTGACTTTTTTCACGTTTTTCAAGTAGTTTGACATTACGTAATTATATTCATTTTTACCAATATTTCGATACTATTTCATGTAGTATCACGATATGTGATTTGGCCTTCAAATCTCAGAATGTCGCATAATATTGCATTTTAAGCAAGTTTTCTTGCATTTTGTTTCGTACGAAAAATCATCGAATTTAGCAATTTTTGACGTTTATCATCCCCCTTTTTCCTCTATGTGATTTAAACAAAATATCATCGAATTAGGCAATATTTTGCCGTTTTTCTACGTTTCTGTGAATTTTAAGTTTATGGGTATTAATTCATTATATATACGATAAAAATGATGCAAACACATAATTGATTAGATAATAACCTTAAATACTTCATTTTCAATCAACTATTTGTTTCTCGTTAAAATACTGAGTAGACTATTGAAAAGGGGAGAAGTTCTGTTTTTATTGCATATATCGACGTTTCAGCCGGAATAGAGCGGTTTTCGTGTACATCTTCCATCGGTAATATAAACGGAAAATCAGGAACATTTTAGTTAATTCTAATGAAAACACATTGGTTTTTATCATTTGTATTGGAAACAACATTGTCATATGTCTTTTCTTGGATCTAAATAACACGAAACCTCGCTCTATGATTTGAAGTTAAAATCCTCAAATATGGTTAAATAGTGACTTTTTTCACGTTTTTCATGTAGTTTGACATTACGTAAATATATTCATTTTTTACCAATATTTCGATACTATTTCATGTAGTATCACGATATGTGATTTGGCCTTGAAATCTCAGAATGTCGCAAAATATTGCATTTTAAGCAAGTTTTCTTGTATTTTGTTTCGTACGAAAAATCATCGAATTTAGCAATATTTTGACGTTTATTATCTCCTTTTCCTTCATGTTATTAAAACAAAATATCATCGAATTAGGCAATATTTTGCCGTTTTTCCACGTTTCTATGAATTTTCAGTTTATGGGTATTAATTCATTATATATACGATAAAAATGATGCAAACATATAATTGATTAGAAAATAACCTTAAATACTTCATTTTCAATCAACTATTTGTTTCTCGTTAAAATACTGAGTAGACTATTGAAAAGGGGAGAAGTTCTGTTTTTATGGCATATATCGACGTTTCAGCCGGAATAGAGCGGTTTTCGTGTACATCTTCCATCGGTAATATAAACGGAAAATCAGGAACATTTTAGTTAATTCTAATGAAAACACATTGGTTTTTATCATTTGTATTGGAAACAACATTGTCATATGTCTTTTCTTGGATCTAAATAATACAAAACCTCGTTCTATGATTTGAAGTTAAAATCCTCATATATGGTAAAATAGTGACTTTTTTCACGTTTTTCAAGTAGTGTGATTTTACGTAAATATATTCGTTTATACCAATATTTCGATACTATTTCATGTAGTATCACGATATGTGATTTGGCCTTCAAATCTCAGAATTTCGCATTATATTGCATTTTAAGCAAGTTTTCTTGCATTTTGTTTTGTACGAAAAATCATCGAATTTAGCAATATTTTGACGTTTATCATCTCCTTTTCCTTCATGTGATTTAAACAAAATATCATCGAATTAGGCAATATTTTGCCGGTTTTCCACGTTTTTGTGAATTTTCCGTCTTTCGGTATTAATTCATTAAATATACAATAAAAATGATGCAAACACATAATTGATTGGAAATTAACCTTAAATACTTCATTTTCGATCAACTATTTGTTTCTCGTTAAAATACTGAGTAGGATATTGAAAAGGGGAGAAGTTCGGTTTTTATTGCATATATCGACGTTTCAGCCGGATTTGAGCGGTTTTACGTTTACATCTTCCATCGGTAATATAAACGGAAAATCAGGAACATTCTAATTAATTCTAATGTTAATTCTAATGAAAACAGATTGGTTTTATCATTTGTATTGGTTACAACCTTGTCATATGTCTTTTCTTGGATCTAAATAATACGAAACCTCGCTCTATGATTTGAAGTTAAAATCCTCAAATATGGTTAAATAGTGACTTTTTTCACGTTTTTCATGTAGTTTGACATTACGTAAATATATTCATTTTCACCAATATTTCGATACTATTTCATGTAGTATCACGATATGTGATTTGGCCTTGAAATCTCAGAATGTCGCATAATATTGCATTTTAAGCAAGTTTTCTTGCATTTTGTTTTGTACGAAAAATCTTCGAATTTAGCAATATTTTGACGTTTATCATCCCCCTTTTCCTCTATGTGATTTAAACAATATATCATCGAATTAGGCAATATTTTGCCGTTTTTCCACGTTTCTGTGAATTTTAAGTTTATGGGTATTAATTCATTATATATACGATGAAAATGATGCAAACACATAATTGATTAGATAATAACCTTAAATACTTCATTTTCAATCAACTATTTGTTTCTCGTTAAAATACTGAGTAGGATATTGAAAAGGGGAGAAGTTCTGTTTTTATTGCATATATCGACGGTTCAGCCGGAATAGAGCGGTTTCGTGTACATCTTCCATCGGTAATATAAACGGAAAATCAGGAACATTTTAGTTAATTCTAATGAAAACACATTGGTTTTTATCATTTGTATTGGAAACAACATTTTCATATGTCTTTTCTTGGATCTAAATAATACGAAACCTCGCTCTATGATTTGAAGTTAAAATCCTCATATATGGTAAAATAGTGACTTTTTTCACGTTTTTCAAGTAGTGTGATTTTACGTAAATATATTCGTTTATACCAATATTTCGATACTATTTCATGTAGTATCACGATATGTGATTTGGCCTTCAAATCTCAGAATTTCGACTAATATTGCATTTTAAGCAAGTTTTCTTGCATCATGTTTCGTACGAAAAATCATCGAATTTAGCAATATTTTGACGTTTATCATCTTCTTTTCCTTCATGTGATTTAAACAAAATATCATCGAATTAGGCAATATTTTGCCGTTTTTCCACGTTTTTGTGAATTTTCAGTCTTTCGGTATTAATTCATTAAATATACAATAAAAATGATGCAAACACATAATTGATTGGAAATTAGCCTTAAATACTTCATTTTCAATCAACTATTTGTTTCTCGTTAAAATACTGAGTAAGATATTGAAAAGGGGAGAAGTTCTGTTTTTATTGCATATATCGAAATTTCAGCCGGAATAGAGCGGTTTTCGTGTACATCTTCCATCGGTAATATAAACAGAAAATCAGGAACATTTTAATTAATTCTAATGAAAACACATTGGTTTTTATCATTTGTATTGGAAACAACATTGTCATGTCTTTTCTTGGATCTAAATAATACGAAACCTTGCTCTATGATTTGAAGTTAAAATCCATATATATGGTTAAATAGTGACTTTTTTCACGTTTTTCAAGTAGTTTGACATTACGTAAATATATTCATTTTCACCAATATTTCGATACTATTTCATGTAGTATCACGATATGTGATTTGGCCTTCAAATCTCAGAATGTCGCATTATATTGCATTTTAAGCAAGTTTTCTTGCATTTTGTTTCGTACGAAAAATCTTGGAATTTAGCAATATTTTGACGTTTATCATCCCCCTTTTCCTCCATGTGATTTAAACAAAATATCATCGAAATAGGCAATATTTTGCCGTTTTTCCACGTTTCTGTGAATTTTCAGTTTATGGGTATTAATTCATTATATATACGATAAAAATGATGCAAACACATAATTGATTGGAAATTAACCTTAAATACTTCATTTTCAATCAACTATTTGTTTCTCGTTAAAATACTGAGTAGGATATTGAAAAGGGGAGAAGTTCGGTTTTTATTGCATATATCGACGTTTCAGCCGGATTAGAGCGGTTTTACGTGTACATCTTCCATCGGTAATATAAACGGAAAATCAGCAACATTCTAATTAATTCTAATGGTAATTCTAATGAAAACAGATTGGTTTTATCATTATTATTGGAAACAACCTTGTCATATGTCTTTTCTTGGATCTAAATAATACGAAACCTCGCTCTATGATTTGAAGTTAAAATCCTTATATATGGTTAAATAGTGACTTTTTTCACGTTTTTCAAGTAGTTTGACATTACGTAAATATATTCATTTTACCAATATTTCGATACTATTTCATGTAGTATCACGATATGTGATTTGGCCTTCAAATCTCAGAATGTCGCATAATATTGCATTTTAAGCAAGTTTTCTTGCATTTTGTTTTGTACGAAAAATCATCGAATTTAGCAATATTTTGACGTTTATCATCCCCCCTTTTCCTCTATGTGATTTAAACAAAATATCATCGAATTAGGCAATATTTTGCCGTTTTTCCACGTTTCTGTGAATTTTAAGTTTATGGGTATTAATTCATTATATATACGATAAAAATGATGCAAACACATAATTGATTAGATAATAACCTTAACACTTTCGCTCGGGGATGACGCAGCATTGCGTCATCCGTTTACTGGCGGTAATGCCGGGGATGACGCAGCATTGCGTCATCCACTTTAAAAATTCGCCAAAAATGAAATTTTTATCTGATTTTTTGGGGACTGGTTTTAAAATGTGCGCCGATGTCTTCCCATTTTCTTTGTTGAACCTCGTGGCCCTCAGGCGGCTTGGCACACCCCGTGGGCCCATTGTCTTTGCTCCACTGTTGTGACCAATGTCGCCTCCCCTCGCATCTCAAACGTGTGAACATTTCGGCTATTTCCCATGGCTATATTTCTTACTGCGGCTTTAGAAACTATCTACGCTTACTCCACGATGGATAGTAATCATGAACAAGGCCCTTCCAGGAAGAAAATTGCGAAAGAAAGGCTTGAAAAGGGTGGGAATTTGGAGTGTAGCAAGAAGGCCTCTGAGCACTCACTCACGGCTAACGCGTGGCTCGTCTTCAACTCGTCGGCGGTTGGAGCGTGACCAGTTTTTTTTTTTATATGCTAATGTTCCTCTAGAGAATTTTATTACGAACCCATTGAGACCAAAATGAAAGACCTAGGACAAAAATTGAGGTGACCAGAGTGAAAATAGTGAAAACATTTTATCCCGTTTGCGCGCTCCCGGGTAACTCGTTCGCACTTTCTCTGTTTGCTGCGGGTAATTAGCCGGGCTTTTGGAGTTTATATGCATTTAGTGCTGTAGAGAATTTTATTGCGAACACAATGATACCAAATTTTATCTCGTAGAGGGAGAATTGAGGTGACAAAGTTGAAGAGAGTATACACTTTTCGGAATTAACGCGCGCTTCCATGACACGCTGGGGCCCATATCGCCCTGTCGAGGGGTGGCGCGCGGGGTGAGCGAAAGTCTTAAATACTTCATTTTCAATCAACTATTTGTTTCTCGTTAAAATACTGAGTAGACTATTGAAAAGGGGAGAAGTTCTGTTTTTATTGCATATATCGACGTTTCAGCGGGAATAGAGCGGTTTTCGTGTACATCTTCCATCGGTAATATAAACGGAAAATCAGGAACATTTTAGTTAATTCTAATGAAAACACATTGGTTTTTATCATTTGTATTGGAAACAACATTGTCATATGTCTTTTCTTGGTTCTAAATAATACGAAACCTCGCTCTATGATTTGAAGTTAAAATCCTCATATATAGTAAAATAGTGACTTTTTTCACGTTTTTCAAGTAGTGTGATTTTACGTAAATATATTCGTTTATACCAATATTTCGATACTATTTCATGTAGTATCACGATATGTGATTTGGCCTTCAAATCTCAGAATTTCGCATTATATTGCATTTTAAGCAAGTTTTCTTGCATTTTGTTTCGTACGAAAAATCATCGAATTTTGCAATATTTTGACGTTTATCATCTCCTTTTCCTTCATGTGATTTAAACAAAATATCATCGAATTAGGCAATATTTTGCCGGTTTTCCACGTTTTTGTGAATTTTCAGTCTTTCGGTATTAATTCATTAAATATACAATAAAAATGATGCAAACACATAATTGATTGGAAATTAACCTTAAATACTTCATTTTCGATCAACTATTTGTTTCTCGTTAAAATACTGAGTAGGATATTGAAAAGGGGAGAAGTTCGGTTTTTATTGCATATATCGACGTTTCAGCCGGATTTGAGCGGTTTTACGTTTACATCTTCCATCGGTAATATAAACGGAAAATCAGGAACATTCTAATTAATTCTAATGTTAATTCTAATGAAAACAGATTGGTTTTATCATTTGTATTGGTTACAACCTTGTCATATGTCTTTTCTTTGATCTAAATAATACGAAACCTCGCTCTATGATTTGAAGTTAAAATCCTCAAATATTGTTAAATAGTGACTTTTTTCACGTTTTTCATGTAGTTTGACATTACGTAAATATATTCATTTTCACCAATATTTCGATACTATTTCATGTAGTATCACGATATGTGATTTGGCCTTGAAATCTCAGAATGTCGCATAATATTGCATTTGAAGCAAGTTTTCTTGTATTTTGTTTCGTACGAAAAATCATCGAATTTAGCAATATTTTGACGTTTATTATCTCCTTTTCCTTCATGTTATTAAAACAAAATCTCATCGAATTAGGCAATATTTTGCCGTTTTTCCACGTTTTTGTGAATTTTCAGTTTATGGGTATTAATTCATTATATATTCGATAAAAATGATGCAAACACATAATTGATTAGATAATAACCTTAAATACTTCATTTTCAATCAACTATTTGTTTCTCGTTAAAATACTGAGTAAGATATTGAAAAGGGGAGAAGTTCTGTTTTTATTGCATATATCGACATTTCAGCCGGAATAGAGCGGTTTTCGTGTACATCTTCCATCGGTAATATTAACGGAAAATCAGGAACATTTTAATTAATTCTAATGAAAACACATTGGTTTTTATCATTTGTATTGGAAACAACATTGTCATATGTCTTTTCTTGGATCTAAATAATACGAAACCTCGCTCTATGATTTGAAGTTAAAATCCTCATATATGGTTAAATAGCGACTTTTTTCACGTTTTTCATGTAGTTTGACATTACGTAAATATATTCATTTTTACCAATATTTCGATACTATTTCATGTAGTATCACGATATGTGATTTGGCCTTGAAATCTCAGAATGTCGCATAATATTGCATTTTAAGCAAGTTTTCTTGCATTTTGTTTTGTACGAAAAATCTTCGAATTTAGCAATATTTTGACGTTTATCATCCCCCTTTTCCTCTATGTGATTTAAACAATATATCATCGAATTAGGCAATATTTTGCCGTTTTTCCACGTTTCTGTGAATTTTAAGTTTATGGGTATTAATTCATTATATATACGATGAAAATGATGCAAACACATAATTAATTAGATAATAACCTTAAATACTTCATTTTCAATCAACTATTTGTTTCTCGTTAAAATACTGAGTAGGATATTGAAAAGGGGAGAAATTCTGTTTTTATTGCATATATCGACGGTTCAGCCGGAATAGAGCGGTTTCGTGTACATCTTCCATCGGTAATATAAACGGAAAATCAGGAACATTTTAGTTAATTCTAATGAAAACACATTGGTTTTTATCATTTGTATTGGAAACAACATTTTCATATGTCTTTTCTTGGATCTAAATAATACGAAACCTCGCTCTATGATTTGAAGTTAAAATCCTCATATATGGTAAAATAGTGACTTTTTTCACGTTTTTCAAGTAGTGTGATTTACGTAAATATATTCGTTTATACCAATATTTCGATACTATTTCATGTAGTATCACGATATGTGATTTGGCCTTCAAATCTCAGAATTTCGACTAATATTGCATTTTAAGCAAGTTTTCTTGCATTTTGTTTCGTACGAAAAATCATCGAATTTAGCAATATTTTGACGTTTATCATCTTCTTTTCCTTCATGTGATTTAAACAAAATATCATCGAATTAGGCAATATTTTGCCGTTTTTCCACGTTTTTGTGAATTTTCAGTCTTTCGGTATTAATTCATTAAATATACAATAAAAATGATGCAAACACATAATTGATTGGAAATTAACCTTAAATACTTAATTTTCAATCAACTATTTGTTTCTCGTTAAAATACTGAGTAAGATATTGAAAAGGGGAGAAGTTCTGTTTTTACTGCATATATCGAAATTTCGGCCGGAATAGAGCGGTTTTCGTGTACATCTTCCATCGGTAATATAAACAGAAAATCAGGAACATTTTAATTAATTCTAATGAAAACACATTGGTTTTTATCATTTGTATTGGAAACAACATTGTCATGTCTTTTCTTGGATCTAAATAATACGAAACCTTGCTCTATGATTTGAAGTTAAAATCCTTATATATGGTTAAATAGTGACTTTTATCATGTTTTTCAAGTAGTTTGACATTACGTAAATATATTCATTTTCACCAATATTTCGATACTATTTCATGTAGTATCACGATATGTGATTTGGCCTTGAAATCTCAGAATGTCGCAAAATATTGCATTTTAAGCAAGTTTTCTTGTATTTTGTTTCGTACGAAAAATCATCGAATTTAGCAATATTTTGACGTTTATTATCTCCTTTTCCTTCATGTTATTAAAACAAAATATCATCGAATTAGACAATATTTTGCCGTTTTTCCACGTTTTTGTGAATTTTCAGTTTATGGGTATTAATTCATTATATATACGATAAAAATGATGCAAACATATAATTGATTAGAAAATAACCTTAAATACTTCATTTTCAATCAACTATTTGTTTCTCGTTAAAATACTGAGTAAGATATTGAAAAGGGGAGAAGTTCTGTTTTTATTGCATATATCGAAATTTCAGCCGGAATAGAGCGGTTTTCGTGTACATCTTCCATCGGTAATATAAACGGAAAATCAGGAACATTTCAAATAATTCTAATGAAAACACATTGGTTTTTATCATTTGTATTGGAAACAACATTGTCATATGTCTTTTCTTGGATCTAAATAATACGAAACCTCGCTCTATGATTTGAAGTTAAAATCCTTATATATGGTTAAATAGTGACTTTTTCATGTTTTTCAAGTAGTTTGACATTACGTAAATATGTTTATTTTTACCAATATTTCGATACTATTTCATGTATTATCACGATATGTGATTTGGCCTTGAAATCTCAGAATGTCGCATAATATTGCATTTTAAGCAAGTTTTCTTGCATTTTGTTTCGTACGAAAAATCTTCGAATTTAGCAATATTTTGACGTTTATCATCCCCCTTTTCCTCTATGTGATTTAAACAATATATCATCGAATTAGGCAATATTTTGCCGTTTTTCCACGTTTCTGTGAATTTTAAGTTTATGGGTATTAATTCATTAAATTGATTAGATAATAACCTTAAATACTTCATTTTCAATCAACTATTTGTTTCTCGTTAAAACACTGAGTAAGATATTGAAAAGGGGAGAAGTTCTGTTTTTATTGCATATATCGAAATTTCAGCCGGAATAGAGCGGTTTTCGTGTACATCTTCCATCGGTAATATTAACGGAAAATCAGGAACATTTTAATTAATTCTAATGAAAACACATTCGTTTTTATCATTTGTATTGGAAACAACATTGTCATATGTCTTTTCTTGGATCTAAATAATACGAAACCTCGCTCTATGATTTGAAGTTAAAATCCTCATATATGGTAAAATAGTGACTTTTTTCACGCTTTTCAAGTAGTGTGATTTTACGTAAATATATTCGTTTATACCAATATTTCGATACTATTTCTTGTAGTATCACGATATGTGATTTGGCCTTCAAATCTCAGAATTTCGCATAATATTGCATTTTAAGCAAGTTTTCTTGCATTTTGTTTCGTACGAAAAATCATCGAATTTAGCAATATTTTGACGTTTACCATCTCCTTTTCCTTCATGTGATTTAAACAAAATATCATCGAATTAGGCAATATTTTGCCGTTTTTCCACGTTTTTGTGAATTTTCAGTCTTTCGGTATTAATTCATTAAATATACAATAAAAATGATGCAAACACATAATTGATTGGAAATTAACTTTAAATACTTCATTTTCGATCAACTATTTGTTTCTCGTTAAAATACTGAGTAGGATATTGAAAAGGGGAGAAGTTCGGTTTTTATTGCATATATCGACGTTTCAGCCGGATTTGAGCGGTTTTACGTTTACATCTTCCATCGGTAATATAAACGGAAAATCAGGAACATTCTAATTAATTCTAATGTTAATTCTAATGAAAACAGATTGGTTTTATCATTTGTATTGGTTACAACCTTGTAATATGTCTTTTCTTGGATCTAAATAATACGAAACCTCGCTCTATGATTTGAAGTTAAAATCCTCAAATATGGTTAAATAGTGACTTTTTTTACGTTTTTCATGTAGTTTGACATTACGTAAATATATTCATTTTCATCAATATTTCGATACTATTTCATGTAGTATCACGATATGTGATTTGGCCTTGAAATCTCAGAATGTCGCATAATATTGCATTTGAAGCAAGTTTTCTTGTATTTTGTTTCGTACGAAAAATCATCGAATTTAGCAATATTTTGACGTTTATTATCTACTTTTCCTTCACGTTATTAAAACAAAATATCATCGAATTAGGCAATATTTTGCCGTTTTTCCACGTTTTTGTGAATTTTCAGTTTATGGGTATTAATTCATTATATATACGATAAAAATGATGCAAACACATAATTGATTAGATAATAACCTTAAATACTTCATTTTCAATCAACTATTTGTTTCTCGTTAAAACACTGAGTAAGATATTGAAAAGGGGAGAAGTTCTGTTTTTATTGCATATATCGAAATTTCAGCCGGAATAGAGCGGTTTTCGTGTACATCTTCCATCGGTAATATTAACGGAAAATCAGGAACATTTTAATTAATTCTAATGAAAACACATTGGTTTTTATCATTTGTATTGGAAACAACATTGTCATATGTCTTTTCTTGGATCTAAATAATACGAAACCTCGCTCTATGATTTGAAGTTAAAATCCTCATATATGGTAAAATAGTGACTTTTTTCACGTTTTTCAAGTAGTGTGATTTTACGTAAATATATTCGTTTATACCAATATTTCGATACTATTTCTTGTAGTATCACGATATGTGATTTGGCCTTCAAATCTCAGAATTTCGCATAATATTGCATTTTAAGCAAGTTTTCTTGCATTTTGTTTCGTACGAAAAATCATCGAATTTAGCAATATTTTGACGTTTATCATCTCCTTTTCCTTCATGTGATTTAAACAAAATATCATCGAATTAGGCAATATTTTGCCGTTTTTCCACGTTTTTGTGATTTTTCAGTCTTTCGGTATTAATTCATTAAATATACAATAAAAATGATGCAAACACATAATTGATTGGAAATTAACCTTAAATACTTCATTTTCGATCAACTATTTGTTTCTCGTTAAAATACTGAGTAGGATATTGAAAAGGGGAGAAGTTCGGTTTTTATTGCATATATCGACGTTTCAGCCGGATTTGAGCGGTTTTACGTTTACATCTTCCATCGGTTATATAAACGGAAAATCAGGAACATTCTAATTAATTCTAATGTTAATTCTAATGAAAACAGATTGATTTTATCATTTGTATTGGATACAACCTTGTCATATGTCTTTTCTTTTATCTAAATAATACGAAACCTCGCTCTATGATTTGAAGTTAAAATCCTCAAATATGGTTAAATAGTGACTTTTTTCACGTTTTTCATGTAGTTTGACATTACGTAAATAAATTCATTTTCACCAATATTTCGATACTGTTTAATGTAGTATCACGATATGTGATTTGGCCTTGAAATCTCAGAATGTCGCAAAATATTGCATTTTAAGCAAGTTTTCTTGTATTTTGTTTCGTACGAAAAATCATCGAATTTAGCAATATTTTGACGTTTATTATCTCCTTTTCCTTCATGTTATTAAAACAAAATATCATCGAATTAGACAATATTTTGCCGTTTTTCCACGTTTTTGTGAATTTTCAGTTTATGGGTATTAATTCATTATATATACGATAAAAATGATGCAAACATATAATTGATTAGAAAATAACCTTAAATACTTCATTTTCAATCAACTATTTGTTTCTCGTTAAAATACTGAGTAAGATATTGAAAAGGGGAGAAGTTCTGTTTTTATTGCATATATCGAAATTTCAGCCGGAAAAGAGCGGTTTTCGTGTACATCTTCCATCGGTAATATAAACGGAAAATCAGGAACATTTTAGTTAATTCTAATGAAAACACATTGGTTTTTATCATTTGTATTGGAAACAACAATGTCATATGTCTTTTCTTGGATCTAAATAATACGAAACCTCGCTCTATGATTTGAAGTTAAAATCCTTATATATGGTTAAATAGTGACTTTTTTCATGTATTTCAAGTAGTGTGATTTTACGTAAATATATTCATTTTTACCAATATTTCGATACTATTTCATGTAGTATCACGATATGTGATTTGGCCTTGAAATCTCAGAATGTCGCATAATATTGCATTTGAAGCAAGTTTTCTTGTATTTTGTTTCGTACGAAAAATCATCGAATTTAGCAATATTTTGACGTTTATCATCTCCTTTTCCTTCATGTGATTTAAACAAAATATCATCGAATTAGGCAATATTTTGCCGTTTTTCCACGTTTTTGTGAATTTTCAGTCTTTGGGTATTAATTCATTCAATATACAATAAAAATGATGCAAACACATAATTGATTGGAAATTAACCTTTAATACTTCATTTTCAATCAACTATTTGTTTCTCGTTAAAATACTGAGTAGGATATTTAAAAGGGGAGAAGTTCGGTTTTTATTGCATATATCGAAATTTCAGCCGGAATAGAGCGGTTTTCGTGTACATCTTCCATCGGTAATATTAACGGAAAATCAGGAACATTTTAATTAATTCTAATGAAAACACATTGGTTTTTATCATTTGTATTGGAAACAACATTGTCATATGTCTTTTCTTGGATCTAAATAATACGAAACCTCGCTCTATGATTTGAAGTTAAAATCCTCATATATGGTAAAATAGTGACTTTTTTCACGTTTTTCAAGTAGTGTGATTTTACGTAAATATATTCGTTTATACCAATATTTCGATACTATTTCTTGTAGTATCACGATATGTGATTTGGCCTTCAAATCTCAGAATT
This sequence comes from Procambarus clarkii, assembly GCF_040958095.1. Taxonomy (NCBI): domain Eukaryota; kingdom Metazoa; phylum Arthropoda; class Malacostraca; order Decapoda; family Cambaridae; genus Procambarus; species Procambarus clarkii. The sequence goes on from NC_091226.1 coordinate 4,421,981, forward strand.
TCGCATAATATTGCATTTTAAGCAAGTTTTCTTGCATTTTGTTTCGTACGAAAAATCATCGAATTTAGCAATATTTTGACGTTTATCATCTCCTTTTCCTTCATGTGATTTAAACAAAATATCATCGAATTAGGCAATATTTTGCCGTTTTTCCACGTTTTTGTGATTTTTCAGTCTTTCGGTATTAATTCATTAAATATACAATAAAAATGATGCAAACACATAATTGATTGGAAATTAACCTTAAATACTTCATTTTCGATCAACTATTTGTTTCTCGTTAAAATACTGAGTAGGATATTGAAAAGGGGAGAAGTTCGGTTTTTATTGCATATATCGACGTTTCAGCCGGATTTGAGCGGTTTTACGTTTACATCTTCCATCGGTTATATAAACGGAAAATCAGGAACATTCTAATTAATTCTAATGTTAATTCTAATGAAAACAGATTGATTTTATCATTTGTATTGGATACAACCTTGTCATATGTCTTTTCTTTTATCTAAATAATACGAAACCTCGCTCTATGATTTGAAGTTAAAATCCTCAAATATGGTTAAATAGTGACTTTTTTCACGTTTTTCATGTAGTTTGACATTACGTAAATAAATTCATTTTCACCAATATTTCGATACTGTTTCATGTAGTATCACGATATGTGATTTGGCCTTGAAATCTCAGAATGTCGCAAAATATTGCATTTTAAGCAAGTTTTCTTGTATTTTGTTTCGTACGAAAAATCATCGAATTTAGCAATATTTTGACGTTTATTATCTCCTTTTCCTTCATGTTATTAAAACAAAATATCATCGAATTAGACAATATTTTGCCGTTTTTCCACGTTTTTGTGAATTTTCAGTTTATGGGTATTAATTCATTATATATACGATAAAAATGATGCAAACATATAATTGATTAGAAAATAACCTTAAATACTTCATTTTCAATCAACTATTTGTTTCTCGTTAAAATACTGAGTAAGATATTGAAAAGGGGAGAAGTTCTGTTTTTATTGCATATATCGAAATTTCAGCCGGAAAAGAGCGGTTTTCGTGTACATCTTCCATCGGTAATATAAACGGAAAATCAGGAACATTTTAGTTAATTCTAATGAAAACACATTGGTTTTTATCATTTGTATTGGAAACAACAATGTCATATGTCTTTTCTTGGATCTAAATAATACGAAACCTCGCTCTATGATTTGAAGTTAAAATCCTTATATATGGTTAAATAGTGACTTTTTTCATGTATTTCAAGTAGTGTGATTTTACGTAAATATATTCATTTTTACCAATATTTCGATACTATTTCATGTAGTATCACGATATGTGATTTGGCCTTGAAATCTCAGAATGTCGCATAATATTGCATTTGAAGCAAGTTTTCTTGTATTTTGTTTCGTACGAAAAATCATCGAATTTAGCAATATTTTGACGTTTATCATCTCCTTTTCCTTCATGTGATTTAAACAAAATATCATCGAATTAGGCAATATTTTGCCGTTTTTCCACGTTTTTGTGAATTTTCAGTCTTTGGGTATTAATTCATTCAATATACAATAAAAATGATGCAAACACATAATTGATTGGAAATTAACCTTAAATACTTCATTTTCAATCAACTATTTGTTTCTCGTTAAAATACTGAGTAGGATATTTAAAAGGGGAGAAGTTCGGTTTTTATTGCATATATCGACGTTTCAGCCGGATTTGAGCGGTTTTACGTTTACATCTTCCATCGGTAATATAAACGGAAAATCAGGAACATTCTAATTAATTCTAATGTTAATTCTAATGAAAACAGATTGGTTTTATCATTTGTATTGGATACAACCTTGTCATATGTCTTTTCTTGGATCTAAATAATACGAAACTTCGCTATATGATTTGAAGTTAAAATCCTCAAATATGGTTAAATAGTGAATTTTTTCACGTTTTTCATGTAGTTTGACATTACGTAAATATATTCATTTTCACCAATATTTCGATACTATTTCATGTAGTATCACGATATGTGATTTGGCCTTGAAATCTCAGAATGTCGCATAATATTGCATTTGAAGCAAGTTTTCTTGTATTTTGTTTCGTACGAAAAATCATCGAATTTAGCAATATTTTGACGTTTATTATCTACTTTTCCTTCACGTTATTAAAACAAAATATCATCGAATTAGGCAATATTTTGCCGTTTTTCAACGTTTTTGTGAATTTTCAGTTTATGGGTATTAATTCATTATATATACGATAAAAATGATGCAAACACATAATTGATTAGATAATAACCTTAAATACTTCATTTTCAATCGACTATTTGTTTCTCGTTAAAACACTGAGTAAGATATTGAAAAGGGGAGAAGTTCTGTTTTTATTGCATATATCGAAATTTCAGCCGGAATAGAGCGGTTTTCGTGTACATCTTCCATCGGTAATATTAACGGAAAATCAGGAACATTTTAATTAATTCTAATGAAAACACATTGGTTTTTATCATTTGTATTGGAAACAACATTGTCATATGTCTTTTCTTGGATCTAAATAATACGAAACCTCGCTCTATGATTTGAAGTTAAAATCCTCATATATGGTAAAATAGTGACTTTTTTCACGTTTTTCAAGTAGTGTGATTTTACGTAAATATATTCGTTTATACCAATATTTCGATACTATTTCTTGTAGTATCACGATATGTGATTTGGCCTTCAAATCTCAGAATTTCGCATAATATTGCATTTTAAGCAAGTTTTCTTGCATTTTGTTTCGTACGAAAAATCATCGAATTTAGCAATATTTTGACGTTTACCATCTCCTTTTCCTTCATGTGATTTAAACAAAATATCATCGAATTAGGCAATATTTTGCCGTTTTTCCACGTTTTTGTGAATTTTCAGTCTTTCTTTATTAATTCATTAAATATACAATAAAAATGATGCAAACACATAATTGATTGGAAATTAACTTTAAATACTTCATTTTCGATCAACTATTTGTTTCTCGTTAAAATACTGAGTAGGATATTGAAAAGGGGAGAAGTTCGGTTTTTATTGCATATATCGACGTTTCAGCCGGATTTGAGCGGTTTTACTTTTACATCTTCCATCGGTAATATAAACGGAAAATCAGGAACATTCAAATTAATTCTAATGTTAATTCTAATGAAAACAGATTGGTTTTATCATTTGTATTGGTTACAACCTTGTAATATGTCTTTTCTTGGATCTAAATAATACGAAACCTCGCTCTATGATTTGAAGTTAAAATCCTCAAATATGGTTAAATAGTCACTTTTTTCACGTTTTTCATGTAGTTTGACATTACGTAAATATATTCATTTTCATCAATATTTCGATACTATTTCATGTAGTATCACGATATGTGATTTGGCCTTGAAATCTCAGAATGTCGCATAATATTGCATTTGAAGCAAGTTTTCTTGTATTTTGTTTCGTACGAAAAATCATCGAATTTAGCAATATTTTGACGTTTATTATCTAATTTTCCTTCATGTTAATAAAACAAAATATCATCGAATTAGGCAATATTTTGCCGTTTTTCCACGTTTTTGTGAATTTTCAGTTTATGGGTAATAATTCATTATATATACGATAAAAATGATGCAAACACATAATTGATTAGATAATAACCTTAAATACTTCATTTTCAATCAACTATTTGTTTCTCGTTAAAATACTGAGTAAGATATTGAAAAGGGGAGAAGTTCTGATTTTATTGCATATATCGACATTTCAGCAAGAATAGAGCGGTTTTCGTGGACATCTTCCATCGGTAATATTAACGGAAAATCAGGAACATTTTAATTAATTCTAATGAAAACACATTGGTTTTTATCATTTGTATTGGAAACAACATTGTCATATGTCTTTTCTTGGATCTAAATAATACGAAACCTCGCTCTATGATTTGAAGTTAAAATCCTTATATATGGTTAAATAGCGACTTTTTTCACGTTTTTCATGTAGTTGACATTACGTAAATATATTCATTTTTACCAATATTTTGATACTATTTCATGTAGTATCACGATATGTGATTTGGCCTTGAAATCTCAGAATGTCGCATAATATTGCATTTTAAGCAAGTTTTCTTGCATTTTGTTTCGTACGAAAAATCTTCGAATTTAGCAATATTTTGACGTTTATCATCCCCCTTTTCCTCCATGTGATTGAAACAAAATATCATCGAATTTGGCAATATTTTGCCGTTTTTCCACGTTTCTGTGAATTTTCAGTTTATAGGTATTAATTCATTATATATACGATAAAAATGATGCAAACACATAATTGATTGGAAATTAACCTTAAATACTTCATTTTCAATCAACTATTTGTTTCTCGTTAAAATACTGAGTAAGATATTGAAAAGGGGAGAAGTTCTGTTTTTATTGCATATATCGACATTTCAGCCGGAATAGAGCGGTTTTCGTGTACATCTTCCATCGGTAATATTAACGGAAAATCAGGAACATTTTAATTAATTCTAATGAAAACACATTGGTTTTTATCATTTGTATTGGAAACAACATTGTCATATGTCTTTTCTTGGATCTAAAAATTACGAAACCTCGTTCTATGATTTGAAGTTAAAATCCTCATATTTGGTTAAATAGCGACTTTTTTCACGTTTTTCATGTAGTTTGACATTACGTAAATATATTCATTTTTACCAATACTTCGATACTATTTCATGTAGTATCACGATATGTGATTTGGCCTTGAAATCTCAGAATGTCGCATAATATTGCATTTTAAGCAAGTTTTCTTGCATTTTGTTTCGTACGAAAAATCTTCGAATTTAGCAATATTTTGACGTTTATCATCCCCCTTTTCCTCTATGTGATTTAAACAATATATCATCGAATTAGGCAATATTTTGCCGTTTTTCCACGTTTCTGTGAATTTTAAGTTTATGGGTATTAATTCATTATATATACGATGAAAATGATGCAAACACATAATTGATTAGATAATAACCTTAAATACTTCATTTTCAATCAACTATTTGTTTCTCGTTAAAATACTGAGTAGGATATTGAAAAGGGAAGAAGTTCTGTTTTTATTGCATATATCGACGTTTCAGCCGGAATAGAGCGGTTTTCGTGTACATCTTCCATCGGTAATATAAACGGAAAATCAGGAACATTTTAGTTAATTCTAATGAAAACACATTGTTTTTTATCATTTGTATTGGAAACAACCTTGTCATATGTCTTTTCTTGGATCTAAATAATACGAAACCTCGCTATATGATTTGAAGTTAAAATCCTCAAATATGGTTAAATAGTGAATTTTTTCACGTTTTTCATGTAGTTTGACATTACGTAAATATATTCATTTTTTACCAATATTTCGATACTGTTTCATGTAGTATCACGATATGTGATTTGGCCTTGAAATCTCAGAATGTCGCAAAATATTGCATTTTAAGCAAGTTTTCTTGTATTTTGTTTCGTACGAAAAATCATCGAATTTAGCAATATTTTGACGTTTATTATCTCCTTTTCCTTCATGTTATTAAAACAAAATATCATCGAATTAGACAATATTTTGCCGTTTTTCCACGTTTTTGTGAATTTTCAGTTTATGGGTATTAATTCATTATATATACGATAAAAATGATGCAAACACATAATTGATTAGATAATAACCTTAAATACTTCATTTTCAATCAACTATTTGTTTCTCGTTAAAATACTGAGTAAGATATTGAAAGGGGGAGAAGTTCTGTTTTTATTGCATATATCGACGTTTCCGCCGGAATAGAGCGGTTTTCGTGTACATCTTCCATCAGTAATATAAACGGAAAATCAGGAACATTTTAGTTAATTTTAATAAAAACACATTGGTTTTTTTCATTTGTATTGGAAACAACATTGTCATATGTCTTTTCTTGGATCTAAATAATTCGAAACCTCGCTCTATGATTTGAAGGTAAAATCCTCATATATTGTATAATAGTGACTTTTTAACGGTAATTATATAGTTTGATACTACGTAAATATATTCATATATACCAATATTTCGATACTATTTCATGTAGTATCACGATATGTGATTTGGCCTTGAAATCTCAGAATGTCGAATAATATTGCATTTTAAGCAAGTTTTCTTGCATTTTGTTTCGTACGAAAAATCTTCGAATTTAGCAATATTTTGACGTTTATCATCCCCCTTTTCCTCCATGTGATTTAAACAAAATATCATCGAGTTAGGCAATATTTTGCCGTTTTTCTACGTTTCTGTGAATTTTCAGTTTATGGGTATTAATTCATTATATATACGATAAAAATGATGCAAACACATAATTGATTGGAAATTAACCTTAAATACTTCATTTTCAATCAACTATGTGTTTCTCGTTAAAATACTGAGTAGGATATTGAAAAGGGGAGAAGTTCGGTTTTTATTGCATATATCGACGTTTCAGCCGGAATAGAGCGGTTTTCGTGTACATCTTCCATCGGTAATATAAACGGAAAATCAGGAACATTTTAGTTAATTCTAATGAAAACACATTGGTTTTTTTCATTTGTATTGGAAACAACATTGTCATATGTCTTTTCTTGGATCTAAATAATTCGAAACCTCGCTCTATGATTTGAAGTTAAAATCCTCATATATTGTATAATAGTGACTTTTTAACGGTAATTATGTAGTTTGATACTACGTAAATATATTCATATATACCAATATTTCGATACTATTTCATGTAGTATCACGATATGTGATTTGGCCTTGAAATCTCAGAATGTCGAATAATATTGCATTTTAAGCAAGTTTTCTTGCATTTTGTTTCGTACGAAAAATCTTCGAATTTAGCAATATTTTGACGTTTATCATCCCCCTTTTCCTCCATGTGATTTAAACAAAATATCATCGAATTAGGCAATATTTTGCAGTTTTTCCACGTTTCTGTGAATTTTCAGTTTATGGGTATTAATTCATTATATATACGATAAAAATGATGCAAACACATAATTGATTGGAAATTAACCTTAAATACTTCATTTTCAATCAACTATGTGTTTCTCGTTAAAATACTGAGTAGGATATTGAAAAGGGGAGAAGTTCGGTTTTTATTGCATATATCGACGTTTCAGCCGGAATAGAGCGGTTTTCGTGTACATCTTCCATCGGTATTATAAACGGAAAATCAGGAATATTTTAGTTAATTCTAATGAAAACACATTGGTTTTTATCATTTGTATTGGAAACAACATTGTCATATGTCTTTTCTTGGATCTAAATAATACGAAACCTCGCTCTATGATTTGAAGTTAAAATCCTCATATATGGTAAAATAGTGACTTTTTTCACGTTTTTCAAGTAGTGTGATTTTACGTAAATATATTCGTTTATACCAATATTTCGACACTATTTCATGTAGTATCACGATATGTGATTTGGCCTTCAAATCTCAGAATTTCGCATAATATTGCATTTTAAGCAAGTTTTCTTGCATTTTGTTTCGTACGAAAAATCATCGAATTTAGCAATATTTTGACGTTTATCATCTCCTTTTCCTTCATGTGATTTAAACAAAATATCATCGAATTAGGCAATATTTTGCCGTTTTTCCACGTTTTTGTGAATTTTCAGTCTTTCGGTATTAATTCATTAATATACAATAAAAATGATGCAAACACATAATTGATTGGAAATTAACCTTAAATACTTCATTTTCGATCAACTCTTTGTTTCTCGTTAAAATACTGAGTAGGATATTGAAAAGGGGAGAAGTTCGGTTTTTATTGCATATATCGACGTTTCAGCCGGATTTGAGCGGTTTTACGTTTACATCTTCCATCGGTAATACAAACGGAAAATCAGGAACATTCTAATTAATTCTAATGTTAATTCTAATGAAAACAGATTGGTTTTATCATTTGTATTGGTTACAACCTTGTCATATGTCTTTTCTTGGATCTAAATAATACGAAACCTCGCTCTATGATTTGAAGTTAAAATCCTCAAATATGGTTAAATAGTGACTTTTTTCACGTTTCTCATGTAGTTTGATATTACGTAAATATATTAATTTTTACCAATATTTTGATACTATTTTATGTAGTATCACGATATGTGATTTGGCCTTCAAATCTCAGAATGTTGCATAATATTGCATTTTAAGCAAGTTTTCTTGCATTTTGTTTCGTACGAAAAATCATCGATTTTAGCAATATTTTGACGTTTATTATCTCCTTTTCCTTCATGTGATTAAAACAAAATATCATCGAATTTTGCAATATTTTGCCGTTTTTCCACGTTTCTGTGAATTTTCAGTTTATGGGTATTAATTCATTACATATACGATAAAAATGATGCAAACACATAATTGATTAGATAATAACCTTAAATACTTCATTTTCAATAAACTATTTGTTTCTCGTTAAAATACTGAGTAGGATATTGAAAAGGGGAGAAGTTCTGTTTTTATTGCATATATCGACGTTTCAGCCGGAATAGAGCGGTTTTCGTGTACATCTTCCATCGGTAATATAAACGGAAAATCAGGAACATTTTAGTTAATTCTAATAAAAACACATTGGTTTTTATCATTTGTATTGGAAACAACATTGTCATATGTCTTTTCTTGGATCTAAATAATACGGAATCTCGCTCTATGATTCGAAGTTAAAATCCTCAAATATGGTTAAATAGTGACTTTTTTCACGTTTTTCACGTAGTTTGACATTACGTAAATATATTCGTTTTACCAATATTTCGATACTATTTCATGTAGTATCACGATATGTGATTTGGCCTTCAAATCTCAGAATGTCACATAATATTGCATTTTAAGAAAGTTTTCTTGCATTTTGTTTCTTACGAAAAATCATCGAATTTAGCAATATTTTGACGTTTATTATCCTCTTTTCCTCTATGTGATTAAAACAAAATATCATCGAATTAGGCAATATTTTGCGGTTTTTCCACGTTTTTGTGAATTTTCAGTCTATGGGTATGTATTCATTAAATATACAATAAAAATGATGCAAACACATAATTAGTTAGAAATTAACCTTAAATACTTCATTTTCACTCAACTATTTGTTTCTCGTTAAAATACTGAGTAGGATATTGAAAAGGAGAGAAGTTCGGTTTTTATTGCATATATCGACGTTTCACCCGGATTAGAGCAGTTTTACGTGTACATCTTCCATCGGTAATATAAACGGAAAATCAGGAACATTTTAGTTAATTCTAATAAAAACACATTGGTTTTTATCATTTGTATTGGAAACAACATTGTCATATGTCTTTTCTTGGATCTAAATAATACGAAACCTCGCTCTATGATTTGAAGTTAAAATCCTCATATATGGTAAAATAGTGACTTTTTTCACGTTTTTCAAGTAGTGTGATTTTACGTAAATATATTCGTTTATACCAATATTTCGATACTATTTCTTGTAGTATCACGATATGTGATTTGGCCTTCAAATCTCAGAATTTCGCATAATATTGCATTTTAAGCAAGTTTTCTTGCATTTTGTTTCGTACGAAAAATCATCGAATTTAGCAATATTTTGACGTTTACCATCTCCTTTTCCTTCATGTGATTTAAACAAAATATCATCGAATTAGGCAATATTTTGCCGTTTTTCCACGTTTTTGTGAATTTTCAGTCTTTCTTTATTAATTCATTAAATATACAATAAAAATGATGCAAACACATAATTGATTGGAAATTAACTTTAAATACTTCATTTTCGATCAACTATTTGTTTCTCGTTAAAATACTGAGTAGGATATTGAAAAGGGGAGAAGTTCGGTTTTTATTGCATATATCGACGTTTCAGCCGGATTTGAGCGGTTTTACTTTTACATCTTCCATCGGTAATATAAACGGAAAATCAGGAACATTCAAATTAATTCTAATGTTAATTCTAATGAAAACAGATTGGTTTTATCATTTGTATTGGTTACAACCTTGTAATATGTCTTTTCTTGGATCTAAATAATACGAAACCTCGCTCTATGATTTGAAGTTAAAATCCTCAAATATGGTTAAATAGTCACTTTTTTCACGTTTTTCATGTAGTTTGACATTACGTAAATATATTCATTTTCATCAATATTTCGATACTATTTCATGTAGTATCACGATATGTGATTTGGCCTTGAAATCTCAGAATGTCGCATAATATTGCATTTGAAGCAAGTTTTCTTGTATTTTGTTTCGTACGAAAAATCATCGAATTTAGCAATATTTTGACGTTTATTATCTAATTTTCCTTCATGTTAATAAAACAAAATATCATCGAATTAGGCAATATTTTGCCGTTTTTCCACGTTTTTGTGAATTTTCAGTTTATGGGTAATAATTCATTATATATACGATAAAAATGATGCAAACACATAATTGATTAGATAATAACCTTAAATACTTCATTTTCAATCAACTATTTGTTTCTCGTTAAAATACTGAGTAAGATATTGAAAAGGGGAGAAGTTCTGATTTTATTGCATATATCGACATTTCAGCAAGAATAGAGCGGTTTTCGTGGACATCTTCCATCGGTAATATTAACGGAAAATCAGGAACATTTTAATTAATTCTAATGAAAACACATTGGTTTTTATCATTTGTATTGGAAACAACATTGTCATATGTCTTTTCTTGGATCTAAATAATACGAAACCTCGCTCTATGATTTGAAGTTAAAATCCTTATATATGGTTAAATAGCGACTTTTTTCACGTTTTTCATGTAGTTGACATTACGTAAATATATTCATTTTTACCAATATTTTGATACTATTTCATGTAGTATCACGATATGTGATTTGGCCTTGAAATCTCAGAATGTCGCATAATATTGCATTTTAAGCAAGTTTTCTTGCATTTTGTTTCGTACGAAAAATCTTCGAATTTAGCAATATTTTGACGTTTATCATCCCCCTTTTCCTCCATGTGATTGAAACAAAATATCATCGAATTTGGCAATATTTTGCCGTTTTTCCACGTTTCTGTGAATTTTCAGTTTATAGGTATTAATTCATTATATATACGATAAAAATGATGCAAACACATAATTGATTGGAAATTAACCTTAAATACTTCATTTTCAATCAACTATTTGTTTCTCGTTAAAATACTGAGTAAGATATTGAAAAGGGGAGAAGTTCTGTTTTTATTGCATATATCGACATTTCAGCCGGAATAGAGCGGTTTTCGTGTACATCTTCCATCGGTAATATTAACGGAAAATCAGGAACATTTTAATTAATTCTAATGAAAACACATTGGTTTTTATCATTTGTATTGGAAACAACATTGTCATATGTCTTTTCTTGGATCTAAAAATTACGAAACCTCGTTCTATGATTTGAAGTTAAAATCCTCATATTTGGTTAAATAGCGACTTTTTTCACGTTTTTCATGTAGTTTGACATTACGTAAATATATTCATTTTTACCAATACTTCGATACTATTTCATGTAGTATCACGATATGTGATTTGGCCTTGAAATCTCAGAATGTCGCATAATATTGCATTTTAAGCAAGTTTTCTTGCATTTTGTTTCGTACGAAAAATCTTCGAATTTAGCAATATTTTGACGTTTATCATCCCCCTTTTCCTCTATGTGATTTAAACAATATATCATCGAATTAGGCAATATTTTGCCGTTTTTCCACGTTTCTGTGAATTTTAAGTTTATGGGTATTAATTCATTATATATACGATGAAAATGATGCAAACACATAATTGATTAGATAATAACCTTAAATACTTCATTTTCAATCAACTATTTGTTTCTCGTTAAAATACTGAGTAGGATATTGAAAAGGGAAGAAGTTCTGTTTTTATTGCATATATCGACGTTTCAGCCGGAATAGAGCGGTTTTCGTGTACATCTTCCATCGGTAATATAAACGGAAAATCAGGAACATTTTAGTTAATTCTAATGAAAACACATTGTTTTTTATCATTTGTATTGGAAACAACCTTGTCATATGTCTTTTCTTGGATCTAAATAATACGAAACCTCGCTATATGATTTGAAGTTAAAATCCTCAAATATGGTTAAATAGTGAATTTTTTCACGTTTTTCATGTAGTTTGACATTACGTAAATATATTCATTTTTTACCAATATTTCGATACTGTTTCATGTAGTATCACGATATGTGATTTGGCCTTGAAATCTCAGAATGTCGCAAAATATTGCATTTTAAGCAAGTTTTCTTGTATTTTGTTTCGTACGAAAAATCATCGAATTTAGCAATATTTTGACGTTTATTATCTCCTTTTCCTTCATGTTATTAAAACAAAATATCATCGAATTAGACAATATTTTGCCGTTTTTCCACGTTTTTGTGAATTTTCAGTTTATGGGTATTAATTCATTATATATACGATAAAAATGATGCAAACACATAATTGATTAGATAATAACCTTAAATACTTCATTTTCAATCAACTATTTGTTTCTCGTTAAAATACTGAGTAAGATATTGAAAGGGGGAGAAGTTCTGTTTTTATTGCATATATCGACGTTTCCGCCGGAATAGAGCGGTTTTCGTGTACATCTTCCATCAGTAATATAAACGGAAAATCAGGAACATTTTAGTTAATTTTAATAAAAACACATTGGTTTTTTTCATTTGTATTGGAAACAACATTGTCATATGTCTTTTCTTGGATCTAAATAATTCGAAACCTCGCTCTATGATTTGAAGGTAAAATCCTCATATATTGTATAATAGTGACTTTTTAACGGTAATTATATAGTTTGATACTACGTAAATATATTCATATATACCAATATTTCGATACTATTTCATGTAGTATCACGATATGTGATTTGGCCTTGAAATCTCAGAATGTCGAATAATATTGCATTTTAAGCAAGTTTTCTTGCATTTTGTTTCGTACGAAAAATCTTCGAATTTAGCAATATTTTGACGTTTATCATCCCCCTTTTCCTCCATGTGATTTAAACAAAATATCATCGAGTTAGGCAATATTTTGCCGTTTTTCTACGTTTCTGTGAATTTTCAGTTTATGGGTATTAATTCATTATATATACGATAAAAATGATGCAAACACATAATTGATTGGAAATTAACCTTAAATACTTCATTTTCAATCAACTATGTGTTTCTCGTTAAAATACTGAGTAGGATATTGAAAAGGGGAGAAGTTCGGTTTTTATTGCATATATCGACGTTTCAGCCGGAATAGAGCGGTTTTCGTGTACATCTTCCATCGGTAATATAAACGGAAAATCAGGAACATTTTAGTTAATTCTAATGAAAACACATTGGTTTTTTTCATTTGTATTGGAAACAACATTGTCATATGTCTTTTCTTGGATCTAAATAATTCGAAACCTCGCTCTATGATTTGAAGTTAAAATCCTCATATATTGTATAATAGTGACTTTTTAACGGTAATTATGTAGTTTGATACTACGTAAATATATTCATATATACCAATATTTCGATACTATTTCATGTAGTATCACGATATGTGATTTGGCCTTGAAATCTCAGAATGTCGAATAATATTGCATTTTAAGCAAGTTTTCTTGCATTTTGTTTCGTACGAAAAATCTTCGAATTTAGCAATATTTTGACGTTTATCATCCCCCTTTTCCTCCATGTGATTTAAACAAAATATCATCGAATTAGGCAATATTTTGCAGTTTTTCCACGTTTCTGTGAATTTTCAGTTTATGGGTATTAATTCATTATATATACGATAAAAATGATGCAAACACATAATTGATTGGAAATTAACCTTAAATACTTCATTTTCAATCAACTATGTGTTTCTCGTTAAAATACTGAGTAGGATATTGAAAAGGGGAGAAGTTCGGTTTTTATTGCATATATCGACGTTTCAGCCGGAATAGAGCGGTTTTCGTGTACATCTTCCATCGGTATTATAAACGGAAAATCAGGAATATTTTAGTTAATTCTAATGAAAACACATTGGTTTTTATCATTTGTATTGGAAACAACATTGTCATATGTCTTTTCTTGGATCTAAATAATACGAAACCTCGCTCTATGATTTGAAGTTAAAATCCTCATATATGGTAAAATAGTGACTTTTTTCACGTTTTTCAAGTAGTGTGATTTTACGTAAATATATTCGTTTATACCAATATTTCGACACTATTTCATGTAGTATCACGATATGTGATTTGGCCTTCAAATCTCAGAATTTCGCATAATATTGCATTTTAAGCAAGTTTTCTTGCATTTTGTTTCGTACGAAAAATCATCGAATTTAGCAATATTTTGACGTTTATCATCTCCTTTTCCTTCATGTGATTTAAACAAAATATCATCGAATTAGGCAATATTTTGCCGTTTTTCCACGTTTTTGTGAATTTTCAGTCTTTCGGTATTAATTCATTAATATACAATAAAAATGATGCAAACACATAATTGATTGGAAATTAACCTTAAATACTTCATTTTCGATCAACTCTTTGTTTCTCGTTAAAATACTGAGTAGGATATTGAAAAGGGGAGAAGTTCGGTTTTTATTGCATATATCGACGTTTCAGCCGGATTTGAGCGGTTTTACGTTTACATCTTCCATCGGTAATACAAACGGAAAATCAGGAACATTCTAATTAATTCTAATGTTAATTCTAATGAAAACAGATTGGTTTTATCATTTGTATTGGTTACAACCTTGTCATATGTCTTTTCTTGGATCTAAATAATACGAAACCTCGCTCTATGATTTGAAGTTAAAATCCTCAAATATGGTTAAATAGTGACTTTTTTCACGTTTCTCATGTAGTTTGATATTACGTAAATATATTAATTTTTACCAATATTTTGATACTATTTTATGTAGTATCACGATATGTGATTTGGCCTTCAAATCTCAGAATGTTGCATAATATTGCATTTTAAGCAAGTTTTCTTGCATTTTGTTTCGTACGAAAAATCATCGATTTTAGCAATATTTTGACGTTTATTATCTCCTTTTCCTTCATGTGATTAAAACAAAATATCATCGAATTTTGCAATATTTTGCCGTTTTTCCACGTTTCTGTGAATTTTCAGTTTATGGGTATTAATTCATTACATATACGATAAAAATGATGCAAACACATAATTGATTAGATAATAACCTTAAATACTTCATTTTCAATAAACTATTTGTTTCTCGTTAAAATACTGAGTAGGATATTGAAAAGGGGAGAAGTTCTGTTTTTATTGCATATATCGACGTTTCAGCCGGAATAGAGCGGTTTTCGTGTACATCTTCCATCGGTAATATAAACGGAAAATCAGGAACATTTTAGTTAATTCTAATAAAAACACATTGGTTTTTATCATTTGTATTGGAAACAACATTGTCATATGTCTTTTCTTGGATCTAAATAATACGGAATCTCGCTCTATGATTCGAAGTTAAAATCCTCAAATATGGTTAAATAGTGACTTTTTTCACGTTTTTCACGTAGTTTGACATTACGTAAATATATTCGTTTTACCAATATTTCGATACTATTTCATGTAGTATCACGATATGTGATTTGGCCTTCAAATCTCAGAATGTCACATAATATTGCATTTTAAGAAAGTTTTCTTGCATTTTGTTTCTTACGAAAAATCATCGAATTTAGCAATATTTTGACGTTTATTATCCTCTTTTCCTCTATGTGATTAAAACAAAATATCATCGAATTAGGCAATATTTTGCGGTTTTTCCACGTTTTTGTGAATTTTCAGTCTATGGGTATGTATTCATTAAATATACAATAAAAATGATGCAAACACATAATTAGTTAGAAATTAACCTTAAATACTTCATTTTCACTCAACTATTTGTTTCTCGTTAAAATACTGAGTAGGATATTGAAAAGGAGAGAAGTTCGGTTTTTATTGCATATATCGACGTTTCACCCGGATTAGAGCAGTTTTACGTGTACATCTTCCATCGGTAATATAAACGGAAAATCAGGAACATTTTAGTTAATTCTAATAAAAACACATTGGTTTTTATCATTTGTATTGGAAACAACATTGTCATATGTCTTTTCTTGGATCTAAATAATACGGAATCTCGCTCTATGATTTGAAGTTAAAATCCTCAAATATGGTTAAATAGTGACTTTTTTCACGTTTTTCACGTAGTTTGACATTACGTAAATATATTCGTTTTACCAATATTTCGATACTATTTCATGTAGTATCACGATATGTGATTTGGCCTTCAAATCTCAGAATGTCACATAATATTGCATTTTAAGAAAGTTTTCTTGCATTTTGTTTCTTACGAAAAATCATCGAATTTAGCAATATTTTGACGTTTATTATCCCCTTTTCCTCTATGTGATTAAAACAAAATATCATCGAATTAGGCAATATTTTGCGGTTTTTCCACGTTTTTGTGAATTTTCAGTCTATGGGTATTAATTCATTAAATATACAATAAAAATGATGCAAACACATAATTAGTTAGAAATTAACCTTAAATACTTCATTTTCAATCAACTATGTGTTTCTCGTTAAAATACTGAGTAGGATATTGAAAAGGGGAGAAGTTCGGTTTTTATTGCATATATCGACGTTTCAGCCGGAATAGAGCGGTTTTCGTGTACATCTTCCATCGGTAATATAAACGGAAAATCAGGAACATTTTAGTTAATTCTAATGAAAACACATTGGTTTTTTTCATTTGTATTGGAAACAACATTGTCATATGTCTTTTCTTGGATCTAAATAATTCGAAACCTCGCTCTATGATTTGAAGTTAAAATCCTCATATATTGTATAATAGTGACTTTTTAACGGTAATTATGTAGTTTGATACTACGTAAATATATTCATATATACCAATATTTCGATACTATTTCATGTAGTATCACGATATGTGATTTGGCCTTGAAATCTCAGAATGTCGAATAATATTGCATTTTAAGCAAGTTTTCTTGCATTTTGTTTCGTACGAAAAATCTTCGAATTTAGCAATATTTTGACGTTTATCATCCCCCTTTTCCTCCATGTGATTTAAACAAAATATCATCGAATTAGGCAATATTTTGCAGTTTTTCCACGTTTCTGTGAATTTTCAGTTTATGGGTATTAATTCATTATATATACGATAAAAATGATGCAAACACATAATTGATTGGAAATTAACCTTAAATACTTCATTTTCAATCAACTATGTGTTTCTCGTTAAAATACTGAGTAGGATATTGAAAAGGGGAGAAGTTCGGTTTTTATTGCATATATCGACGTTTCAGCCGGAATAGAGCGGTTTTCGTGTACATCTTCCATCGGTATTATAAACGGAAAATCAGGAATATTTTAGTTAATTCTAATGAAAACACATTGGTTTTTATCATTTGTATTGGAAACAACATTGTCATATGTCTTTTCTTGGATCTAAATAATACGAAACCTCGCTCTATGATTTGAAGTTAAAATCCTCATATATGGTAAAATAGTGACTTTTTTCACGTTTTTCAAGTAGTGTGATTTTACGTAAATATATTCGTTTATACCAATATTTCGACACTATTTCATGTAGTATCACGATATGTGATTTGGCCTTCAAATCTCAGAATTTCGCATAATATTGCATTTTAAGCAAGTTTTCTTGCATTTTGTTTCGTACGAAAAATCATCGAATTTAGCAATATTTTGACGTTTATCATCTCCTTTTCCTTCATGTGATTTAAACAAAATATCATCGAATTAGGCAATATTTTGCCGTTTATCCACGTTTTTGTGAATTTTCAGTTTATGGGTATTAATTCATTAAATATACAATAAAAATGATGCAAATACATAATTGATTGGAAATTAACCTTATATACTTCATTTTCAATCAACTATTTGTTTTTCGTTAAAATACTGAGTAGGATATTGAAAAGGGAAGAAGTTCGGTTTTTATTGCATATATCGACGTTTCAGCCGGATTTGAGCGGTTTTACGTTTACATCTTCCATCGGAAAATCAGGAACATTCTAATTAATTCTAATGTTAATTCTAATGAAAACAGATTGGTTTTATCATTTGTATTGGTTACAACCTTGTCATATGTCTTTTCTTGGATCTAAATAATACGAAACCTCGCTCTATGATTTGAAGTTAAAATCCTCAAATATGGTTAAATAGTGACTTTTTTCACGTTTCTCATGTAGTTTGATATTACGTAAATATATTCATTTTTACCAATATTTTGATACTATTTTATGTAGTATCACGATATGTGATTTGGCCTTCAAATCTCAGAATGTTGCATAATATTGCATTTTAAGCAAGTTTTCTTGCATTTTGTTTCGTACGAAAAATCATCGAATTTAGCAATATTTTGACGTTTATTATCTCCTTTTCCTTCATGTGATTAAAACAAAATATTATCGAATTTTGCAATATTTTGCCGTTTTTCCACGTTTCTGTGAATTTTCAGTTTATGGGTATTAATTCATTACATATACGATAAAAATGATGCAAACACATAATTGATTAGATAATAACCTTAAATACTTCATTTTCAATAAACTATTTGTTTCTCGTTAAAATACTGAGTAGGATATTGAAAAGGGGAGAAGTTCTGTTTTTATTGCATATATCGACGTTTCAGCCGGAATAGAGCGGTTTTCGTGTACATCTTCCATCGGTAATATAAACGGAAAATCAGGAACATTTTAGTTAATTCTAATGAAAACACATTGGTTTTTTTCATTTGTATTGGAAACAACATTGTCATATGTCTTTTTTTTGGATCTAAATAATTCGAAACCTCGCTCTATGATTTGAAGTTAAAATCCTCATATATTGTATAATAGTGACTTTTTAACGGTAATTATGTAGTTTGATACTACGTAAATATATTCATATATACCAATATTTCGATACTATTTCATGTAGTATCACGATATGTGATTTGGCCTTGAAATCTCAGAATGTCGAATAATATTGCATTTTAAGCAAGTTTTCTTGCATTTTGTTTCGTACGAAAAATCTTCGAATTTAGCAATATTTTGACGTTTATCATCCCCCTTTTCCTCCATGTGATTTAAACAAAATATCATCGAATTAGGCAATATTTTGCCGTTTTTCCACGTTTCTGTGAATTTTCAGTTTATGGGTATTAATTCATTATATATACGATAAAAATGATGCAAACACATAATTGATTGGAAATTAACCTTAAATACTTCATTTTCAATCAACTATGTGTTTCTCGTTAAAATACTGAGTAGGATATTGAAAAGGGGAGAAGTTCGGTTTTTATTGCATATTTCGACGTTTCAACCGGAATAGAGCGGTTTTCGTGTACATCTTCCATCGGTAATATAAACGGAAAATCAGGAACATTTTAGTTAATTCTAATGAAAACACATTGGTTTTTTTCATTTGTATTGGAAACAACATTGTCATATGTCTTTTCTTGGATCTAAATAATTCGAAACCTCGCTCTATGATTTGAAGTTAAAATCCTCATATATTGTATAATAGTGACTTTTTAACGGTAATTATGTAGTTTGACACTACGTAAATATATTCATATATACCAATATTTCGATACTATTTCATGTAGTATCACGATATGTGATTTGGCCTTGAAATCTCAGAATGTCGAATAATATTGCATTTCAAGCAAGTTTTCTTGCATTTTGTTTCGTACGAAAAATCTTCGAATTTAGCAATATTTTGACGTTTATCATCCCCCTTTTCCTCCATGTGATTTAAACAAAATATCATCGAATTAGGCAATATTTTGCCGTTTTTCCACGTTTCTGTGAATTTTCAGTTTATGGGTATTAATTCATTATATATATACGATAAAAATGATGCAAACACATAATTGATTGGAAATTAACCTTAAATACTTCATTTTCAATCAACTATGTGTTTCTCGTTAAAATACTGAGTAGGATATTGAAAAGGGAAGAAGTTCGGTTTTTATTGCATATATCGACGTTTCAGCCGGAATAGAGCGGTTTTCGTGTACATCTTCCATCGGTATTATAAACGGAAAATCAGGAATATTTTAGTTAATTCTAATGAAAACACATTGGTTTTTATCATTTGTATTGGAAACAACATTGTCATATGTCTTTTCTTGGATCTAAATAATACGAAACCTCGCTCTATGATTTGAAGTTAAAATCCTCATATATGGTAAAATAGTGACTTTTTTCACGTTTTTCAAGTAGTGTGATTTTACGTAAATATATTCGTTTATACCAATATTTCGACACTATTTCATGTAGTATCACGATATGTGATTTGGCCTTCAAATCTCAGAATTTCGCATAATATTGCATTTTAAGCAAGTTTTCTTGCATTTTGTTTCGTACGAAAAATCATCGAATTTAGCAATATTTTGACGTTTATCATCTCCTTTTCCTTCATGTGATTTAAACAAAATATCATCGAATTAGGCAATATTTTGCCGTTTATCCACGTTTTTGTGAATTTTCAGTTTATGGGTATTAATTCATTAAATATACAATAAAAATGATGCAAATACATAATTGATTGGAAATTAACCTTATATACTTCATTTTCAATCAACTATTTGTTTTTCGTTAAAATACTGAGTAGGATATTGAAAAGGGAAGAAGTTCGGTTTTTATTGCATATATCGACGTTTCAGCCGGATTTGAGCGGTTTTACGTTTACATCTTCCATCGGAAAATCAGGAACATTCTAATTAATTCTAATGTTAATTCTAATGAAAACAGATTGGTTTTATCATTTGTATTGGTTACAACCTTGTCATATGTCTTTTCTTGGATCTAAATAATACGAAACCTCGCTCTATGATTTGAAGTTAAAATCCTCAAATATGGTTAAATAGTGACTTTTTTCACGTTTCTCATGTAGTTTGATATTACGTAAATATATTCATTTTTACCAATATTTTGATACTATTTTATGTAGTATCACGATATGTGATTTGGCCTTCAAATCTCAGAATGTTGCATAATATTGCATTTTAAGCAAGTTTTCTTGCATTTTGTTTCGTACGAAAAATCATCGAATTTAGCAATATTTTGACGTTTATTATCTCCTTTTCCTTCATGTGATTAAAACAAAATATTATCGAATTTTGCAATATTTTGCCGTTTTTCCACGTTTCTGTGAATTTTCAGTTTATGGGTATTAATTCATTACATATACGATAAAAATGATGCAAACACATAATTGATTAGATAATAACCTTAAATACTTCATTTTCAATAAACTATTTGTTTCTCGTTAAAATACTGAGTAGGATATTGAAAAGGGGAGAAGTTCTGTTTTTATTGCATATATCGACGTTTCAGCCGGAATAGAGCGGTTTTCGTGTACATCTTCCATCGGTAATATAAACGGAAAATCAGGAACATTTTAGTTAATTCTAATGAAAACACATTGGTTTTTTTCATTTGTATTGGAAACAACATTGTCATATGTCTTTTTTTTGGATCTAAATAATTCGAAACCTCGCTCTATGATTTGAAGTTAAAATCCTCATATATTGTATAATAGTGACTTTTTAACGGTAATTATGTAGTTTGATACTACGTAAATATATTCATATATACCAATATTTCGATACTATTTCATGTAGTATCACGATATGTGATTTGGCCTTGAAATCTCAGAATGTCGAATAATATTGCATTTTAAGCAAGTTTTCTTGCATTTTGTTTCGTACGAAAAATCTTCGAATTTAGCAATATTTTGACGTTTATCATCCCCCTTTTCCTCCATGTGATTTAAACAAAATATCATCGAATTAGGCAATATTTTGCCGTTTTTCCACGTTTCTGTGAATTTTCAGTTTATGGGTATTAATTCATTATATATACGATAAAAATGATGCAAACACATAATTGATTGGAAATTAACCTTAAATACTTCATTTTCAATCAACTATGTGTTTCTCGTTAAAATACTGAGTAGGATATTGAAAAGGGGAGAAGTTCGGTTTTTATTGCATATATCGACGTTTCAACCGGAATAGAGCGGTTTTCGTGTACATCTTCCATCGGTAATATAAACGGAAAATCAGGAACATTTTAGTTAATTCTAATGAAAACACATTGGTTTTTTTCATTTGTATTGGAAACAACATTGTCATATGTCTTTTCTTGGATCTAAATAATTCGAAACCTCGCTCTATGATTTGAAGTTAAAATCCTCATATATTGTATAATAGTGACTTTTTAACGGTAATTATGTAGTTTGACACTACGTAAATATATTCATATATACCAATATTTCGATACTATTTCATGTAGTATCACGATATGTGATTTGGCCTTGAAATCTCAGAATGTCGAATAATATTGCATTTCAAGCAAGTTTTCTTGCATTTTGTTTCGTACGAAAAATCTTCGAATTTAGCAATATTTTGACGTTTATCATCCCCCTTTTCCTCCATGTGATTTAAACAAAATATCATCAAATTAGGCAATATTTTGCCGTTTTTCCACGTTTCTGTGAATTTTCAGTTTATGGGTATTAATTCATTATATATATACGATAAAAATGATGCAAACACATAATTGATTGGAAATTAACCTTAAATACTTCATTTTCAATCAACTATTTGTTTCTCGTTAAAATACTGAGTAGGATATTGAAAAGGGGAGAAGTTCGGTTTTTATTGCATATATCGACGTTTCAGCCGGATTTGAGCGGTTTTACGTTTACATCTTCCATCGGAAATATAAACGGAAAATCAGGAACATTCTAATTAATTCTAATGTTAATTCTACTGAAAACAGATTGGTTTTATCATTTGTATTGGATACAACCTTGTCATATGTCTTTTCTTGGATCTAAATAATACGAAACCTCGCTCTATGATTTGAAGTTAAAATCCTCAAATATAGTTAAATAGTGACTTTTTTCACGTTTTTCATGTAGTTTGACATTACGTAAATATATTCATTTTCACCAATATTTCGATACTATTTCATGTAGTATCACGATATGTGATTTGGCCTTGAAATCTCAGAATGTCGCATAATATTGCATTTTAAGCAAGTTTTCTTGTATTTTGTTTCGTACGAAAAATCATCGAATTTAGCAATATTTTGACGTTTATTATCTCCTTTTCCTTCATGTTATTAAAACAAAATATCATCGAATTAGACAATATTTTGCCGTTTTTCCACGTTTTTGTGAATTTTCAGTTTATGGTTATTAATTCATTATACATACGATAAAAATGATGCAAACACATAATTCATTAAAAAATAACCTTAAATACTTCATTTTCAATCAACTATTTGTTTCTCGTTAAAATACTGAGTAAGATATTGAAAAGGGGAGAAGTTCTGTTTTTATTGCATATATCGAAATTTCAGCCGGAATAGAGCGGTTTTCGTGTACATCTTCCATCGGTAATATAAACGGAAAATCAGGAACATTTTAATTAATTCTAATGAAAACACATTGGTTTTTATCATTTGTATTGGAAACAACATTGTCATATGTCTTTTCTTGGATCTAAATAATACGAAACCTCGCTCTATGATTTGAAGTTAAAATCCTCATATATGGTTAAATAGCGACTTTTTTCACGTTTTTCATGTAGTTTGACATTACGTAAATATATTCATTTTTACCAATATTTCGATACTATTTCATGTAGTATCACGATATGTGATTTGGCCTTCAAATCTCAGAATGTCGGATAATATTGCATTTTAAGCAAGTTTTCTTGCATTTTGTTTCGTACGAAAAATCATCGAATTTAGCAATATTTTCACGTTTATCATCCCCCCTTTTCCTCTATGTGATTTAAACAA
Organism: Procambarus clarkii; assembly: GCF_040958095.1. Taxonomy (NCBI): domain Eukaryota; kingdom Metazoa; phylum Arthropoda; class Malacostraca; order Decapoda; family Cambaridae; genus Procambarus; species Procambarus clarkii. Next base: position 4,445,746 of record NC_091226.1, read on the forward strand.
AATATCTTCGAATTAGGCAATATTTTGCCGTTTTTCCACGTTTCTGTGATTTTTCAGTTCATGGGTATTAATTCATTATATATACGATAAAAATGATGCAAACACATAATTGATTGGAAATTAACCTTAAATACTTCATTTTCAATCAACTATTTGTTTCTCGTTAAAATACTGAGTAGGATATTGAAAAGGGGAGAAGTTCGGTTTTTATTGCATATATCGACGTTTCAGCCGGATTAGAGCGGTTTTACGTGTACATCTTCCATCGGTAATATAAACGGAAAATCAGGAACATTCTAATTAATTCTAATGTTAATTCTAATGAAAACAGATTGGTTTTATCATTTGTATTGGAAACAACCTTGTCATATGTCTTTTCTTGGATCTAAATAATACGAAACCTCGCTATATGATTTGAAGTTAAAATCCTCAAATATGGTTAAATAGTGACTTTTTTCACGTTTTTCATGTAGTTTGACATTACGTAAATATATTCATTTTTTACCAATATTTCGATACTGTTTCATGTAGTATCACGATATGTGATTTGGCCTTGAAATCTCAGAATGTCGCAAAATATTGCATTTTAAGCAAGTTTTCTTGTATTTTGTTTCGTACGAAAAATCATCGAATTTATCAATATTTTGACGTTTATTATCTCCTTTTCCTTCATGTTATTAAAACAAAATATCATCGAATTAGACAATATTTTGCGGTTTTTCCACGTTTTTGTGAATTTTCAGTTTATGGGCATTAATTCATTATATATACGATAAAAATGATGCAAACACATAATTGATTAAAAAATAACCTCAAATACTTCATTTTCAATCAACTATTTGTTTCTCGTTAAAATACTGAGTAAGATATTGAAAAGGGGAGAAGTTCTGTTTTTATTGCATATATCGAAATTTCAGCCGGAATAGAGCGGTTTTCGTGTACATCTTCCATCGGTAATATAAACGGAAAATCAGGAACATTTTAATTAATTCTAATGAAAACACATTGGTTTTTATCATTTGTATTGGAAACAACAATGTCATATGTCTTTTCTTGGATCTAAATAATACGAAACCTCGCTCTATGATTTGAAGTTAAAATCCTTATATATGGTTAAATAGTGACTTTTTTCATGTATTTCAAGTAGTGTGATTTTACGTAAATATATTCATTTTTACCAATATTTCGATACTATTTCATGTAGTATCACGATATGTGATTTGGCCTTGAAATCTCAGAATTTCGCATAATATTGCATTTGAAGCAAGTTTTCTTGTATTTTGTTTCGTACGAAAAATCATCGAATTTAGCAATATTTTGACGTTTATCATCTCCTTTTCCTTCATGTGATTTAAACAAAATATCATCGAATTAGGCAATATTTTGCCGTTTTTCCACGTTTTTGTGAATTTTCAGTCTTTGGGTATTAATTCATTCAATATACAATAAAAATGATGCAAACACATAATTGATTGGAAATTAACCTTAAATACTTCATTTTCAATCAACTATTTGTTTCTCGTTAAAATACTGAGTAGGATATTTAAAAGGGGAGAAGTTCGGTTTTTATTGCATATATCGACGTTTCAGCCGGATTTGAGCGGTTTTACGTTTACATCTTCCATCGGTAATATAAACGGAAAATCAGGAACATTCTAATTAATTCTAATGTTAATTCTAATGAAAACAGATTGGTTTTATCATTTGTATTGGATACAACCTTGTCATATGTCTTTTCTTGGATCTAAATAATACGAAACCTCGCTATATGATTTGAAGTTAAAATCCTCAAATATGGTTAAATAGTGAATTTTTTCACGTTTTTCATGTAGTTTGACATTACGTAAATATATTCATTTTCACCAATATTTCGATACTATTTCATGTAGTATCACGATATGTGATTTGGCCTTGAAATCTCAGAATGTCGCATAATATTGCATTTGAAGCAAGTTTTCTTGTATTTTGTTTCGTACGAAAAATCATCGAATTTAGCAATATTTTGACGTTTATTATCTACTTTTCCTTCACGTTATTAAAACAAAATATCATCGAATTAGGCAATATTTTGCCGTTTTTCCACGTTTTTGTGAATTTTCAGTTTATGGGTATTAATTCATTATATATACGATAAAAATGATGCAAACACATAATTGATTAGATAATAACCTTAAATACTTCATTTTCAATCAACTATTTGTTTCTCGTTAAAACACTGAGTAAGATATTGAAAAGGGGAGAAGTTCTGTTTTTATTGCATATATCGAAATTTCAGCCGGAATAGAGCGGTTTTCGTGTACATCTTCCATCGGTAATATTAACGGAAAATCAGGAACATTTTAATTAATTCTAATGAAAACACATTGGTTTTTATCATTTGTATTGGAAACAACATTGTCATATGTCTTTTCTTGAATCTAAATAATACGAAACCTCGCTCTATGATTTGAAGTTAAAATCCTCATATATGGTAAAATAGTGACTTTTTTCACGTTTTTCAAGTCGTGTGATTTTACGTAAATATATTCGTTTATACCAATATTTCGATACTATTTCTTGTAGTATCACGATATGTGATTTGGCCTTCAAATCTCAGAATTTCGCATAATATTGCATTTTAAGCAAGTTTTCTTGCATTTTGTTTCGTACGAAAAATCATCGAATTTAGCAATATTTTGACGTTTACCATCTCCTTTTCCTTCATGTGATTTAAACAAAATATCATCGAATTAGGCAATATTTTGCCGTTTTTCCACGTTTTTGTGAATTTTCAGTCTTTCTTTATTAATTCATTAAATATACAATAAAAATGATGCAAACACATAATTGATTGGAAATTAACTTTAAATACTTCATTTTCGATCAACTATTTGTTTCTCGTTAAAATACTGAGTAGGATATTGAAAAGGGGAGAAGTTCGGTTTTTATTGCATATATCGACGTTTCAGCCGGATTTGAGCGGTTTTACTTTTACATCTTCCATCGGTAATATAAACGGAAAATCAGGAACATTCAAATTAATTCTAATGTTAATTCTAATGAAAACAGATTGGTTTTATCATTTGTATTGGTTACAACCTTGTAATATGTCTTTTCTTGGATCTAAATAATACGAAACCTCGCTCTATGATTTGAAGTTAAAATCCTCAAATATGGTTAAATAGTGACTTTTTCACGTTTTTCATGTAGTTTGACATTACGTAAATATATTCATTTTCATCAATATTTCGATACTATTTCATGTAGTATCACGATATGTGATTTGGCCTTGAAATCTCAGAATGTCGCATACTATTACATTTGAAGCAAGTTTTCTTGTATTTTGTTTCGTACGAAAAATCATCGAATTTAGCAATATTTTGACGTTTATTATCTCCTTTTCCTTCATGTTAATAAAACAAAATATCATCGAATTAGGTAATATTTTGCCGTTTTTCCACGTTTTTGTGAATTTTCAGTTTATGGGTAATAATTCATTATATATACGATAAAAACGATGCAAACACATAATTGATTAGATAATAACCTTAAATACTTCATTTTCAATCAACTATTTGTTTCTCGTTAAAATACTGAGTAAGATATTGAAAAGGGGAGAAGTTCTGTTTTTATTGCATATATCGACGTTTCCGCCGGAATAGAGCGGTTTTCGTATACATCTTCCATCAGTAATATAAACGGAAAATCAGGAACATTTTAGTTAATTCTAATGAAAACACATTGGTTTTTTTCATTTGTATTGGAAACAACATTGTCATATGTCTTTTCTTGGATCTAAATAATTCGAAACCTCGCTCTATGATTTGAAGGTAAAATCCTCATATATTGTATAATAGTAACTTTTTAACGGTAATTATATAGTTTGATACTACGTAAATATATTCATATATACCAATATTTCGATACTATTTCATGTAGTATCACGATATGTGATTTGGCCTTGAAATCTCAGAATGTCGAATAATATTGCATTTTAAGCAAGTTTTCTTGCATTTTGTTTCGTACGAAAAATCTTCGAATTTAGCAATATTTTGACGTTTATCATCCCCCTTTTCCTCCATGTGATTTAAACAAAATATCATCGAATTAGGCAATATTTTGCCGTTTTTCTACGTTTCTGTGAATTTTCAGTTTATGGGTATTAATTCATTATATATACGATAAAAATGATGCAAACACATAATTGATTGGAAATTAACCTTAAATACTTCATTTTCAATCAACTATGTGTTTCTCGTTAAAATACTGAGTAGGATATTGAAAAGGGGAGAAGTTCGGTTTTTATTGCATATATTGACGTTTCAGCCGGAATAGAGCGGTTTTCGTGTACATCTTCCATCGGTAATATAAACGGAAAATCAGGAACATTTTAGTTAATTCTAATGAAAACACATTGGTTTTTTTCATTTGTATTGGAAACAACATTGTCATATGTCTTTTCTTGGATCTAAATAATTCGAAACCTCGCTCTATGATTTGAAGTTAAAATCCTCATATATTGTATAATAGTGACTTTTTAACGGTAATTATGTAGTTTGATACTACGTAAATATATTCGTTTATACCAATATTTCGACACTATTTCATGTAGTATCACGATATGTGATTTGGCCTTCAAATCTCAGAATTTCGCATAATATTGCATTTTAAGCAAGTTTTCTTGCATTTTGTTTCGTACGAAAAATCATCGAATTTAGCAATATTTTGACGTTTATCATCTCCTTTTCCTTCATGTGATTTAAACAAAATATCATCGAATTAGGCAATATTTTGCCGTTTTTCCACGTTTTTGTGAATTTTCAGTCTTTCGGTATTAATTCATTAATATACAATAAAAATGATGCAAACACATAATTGATTGGAAATTAACCTTAAATACTTCATTTTCGATCAACTCTTTGTTTCTCGTTAAAATACGGAGTAGGATATTGAAAAGGGGAGAAGTTCTGTTTTTATTGCATATATCGACGTTTCAGCCGGAATAGAGCGGTTTTCGTGTACATCTTCCATCGGTAATATAAACGGAAAATCAGGAACATTTTAGTTAATTCTAATAAAAACACATTGGTTTTTATCATTTGTATTGGAAACAACATTGTCATATGTCTTTTCTTGGATCTAAATAATACGGAATCTCGCTCTATGATTTGAAGTTAAAATCCTCAAATATGGTTAAATAGTGACTTTTTTCACGTTTTTCACGTAGTTTGACATTACGTAAATATATTCGTTTTACCAATATTTCGATACTATTTCATGTAGTATCACGATATGTGATTTGGCCTTCAAATCTCAGAATGTCACATAATATTGCATTTTAAGAAATTTTTCTTGCATTTTGTTTCTTACGAAAAATCATCGAATTTAGCAATATTTTGACGTTTATTATCCCCTTTTCCTTCATGTGATTAAAACAAAATATCATCGAATTAGGCAATATTTTGCGGTTTTTCCACGTTTTTGTGAATTTTCAGTCTATGGGTATTAATTCATTAAATATACAATAAAAATGATGCAAACACATAATTAGTTAGAAATTAACCTTAAATACTTCATTTTCACTCAACTATTTGTTTCTCGTTAAAATACTGAGTAGGATATTGAAAAGGAGAGAAGTTCGGTTTTTATTGCATATATCGACGTTTCACCCGGATTAGAGCAGTTTTACGTGTACATCTTCCATCGGTAATATAAACGGAAAATCAGGAACATTTTAGTTAATTCTAATGAAAACACATTGGTTTTTTTATTTGTATTGGAAACAACATTGTCATATGCCTTTTCTTGGATCTAAATAATTCGAAACCTCGCTCTATGATTTGAAGTTAAAATCCTTATTTATGGTTAAATAGTGACTTTTTCACGTTTTTCAAGTAGTTTGACATTACGTAATTATATTCATTTATCCAATATTTCGATACTATTTCATGTAGTATCACGATATGTGATTTGGCCTTCAAATCTCAGAATGTCGCCTAATATTGCATTTTAAGCAAGTTTTCTGGCATTTTGTTTCGTACGAAAAATCATCGAATTTAGCAATATTTTGACGTTTATCATCTCCCTTTTCCTCTATGTGATTTAAACAAAATATCATCGAATTAGGCAATATTTTGCCGTTTTTCCACGTTTCTGTGAATTTTCAGTTTATGGGTATTAATTCATTATATATACGATAAAAATGATGCAAACACATAATTGATTAGATTTTAACCTTAAATACTTCATTTTCAATCAACTATTTATTTCTCGTTAAAATACTGAGTAGGATATTGAAAAGGGGAGAAGTTCGGTTTTTATTGCATATATCGACGTTTCAGCCGGATTTGAGCGGTTTTACGTTTACATCTTCCATCGGTAATATAAACGGAAAATCAGGAACATTCTAATTAATTCTAAAGTTAATTCTAATGAAAACAGATTGGTTTTATCATTTGTATTGGTTACAACCTTGTCATATGTCTTTTCTTGGATCTAAATAATACGAAACCTCGCTCTATGATTTGAAGTTAAAATCCTCAAATTTGGTTAAATAGTGACTTTTTTCACGTTTCTCATGTAGTTTGATATTACGTAAATATATTCATTTTTACCAATATTTTGATACTATTTTATGTAGTATCACGATATGTGATTTGGCCTTCAAATCTCAGAATGTTGCATAATATTGCATTTTAAGCAAGTTTTCTTGCATTTTGTTTCGTACGAAAAATCATCGAATTTAGCAATATTTTGACGTTTATTATCTCCTTTTCCTTCATGTTATTAAAACAAAATATCATCGAATTAGGCAATATTTTGCCGTTTTCCACGTTTTTGTGAATTTTCAGTTTATGGGTATTAATTCATTATATATACGATAAAAATGATGCAAACACATAATTGATTAGATAATAACCTTAAATACTTCATTTTCAATCAACTATTTGTTTCTCGTTAAAATACTGAGTAAGATATTGAAAAGGGGAGAAGTTCTGTTTTTATTGCATATATCGACATTTCAGCCGGAATAGAGCGGTTTTCGTGTACATCTTCCATCGGTAATATTACGGAAAATCAGGAACATTTTAATTAATTCTAATGAAAACACATTGGTTTTTATCATTTGTATTGGAAACAACATTGTCATATGTCTTTTCTTGGATCTAAATAATACGAAACCTCGCTCTATGATTTGAAGTTAAAATCCTCATATATGGTTAAATAGCGACTTTTTTCACGTTTTTCATGTAGTTTGACATTACGTAAATATATTCATTTTTTACCAATATTTCGATACTGTTTCATGTAGTATCACGATATGTGATTTGGCCTTGAAATCTAAGAATGTTGCAAAATATTGCATTTTATGCAAGTTTTCTTCCATTTTGTTTCGTACGAAAAATCTTCGAATTTAGCATTATTTTGACGATTATCATCCCCCTTTTCCTTCATGTTATTAAAACAAAATATCATCGAATTAGACAATATTTTGCCGTTTTCCACGTTTTTGTGAATTTTCAGTTTATGGGTATTAATTCATTATATATACGATAAAAATGATGCAAACACATAATTGATTAGATAATAACCTTAAATACTTCATTTTCAATCAACTTTTTGTTTCTCGTTAAAATACTGAGTAGACTATTGAAAAGGGGAGAAGTTCTGTTTTTATTGCATATATCGACGTTTCAGCCGGAATAGAGCGGTTTTCGTGTACATCTTCCATCGGTAATATAAACGGAAAATCAGGAACATTTTAATTAATTCTTTTGAAAACACATTGGTTTTTATCATTTGTATTGGAAACAACATTGTCATATATCTTTTCTTGGATCTAAATAATACGAAACCTCGCTCTATGATTTGAAGTTAAAATCTTTATATATGGTTAAATAGTGACTTTTTCACGTTTTTCAAGTAGTTTGACATTACGTAAATATATTCATTTATCCAATATTTCGATACTATTTCATGTAGTATCACGATATGTGATTTGGCCTTCAAATCTCAGAATGTCGCATAATATTGCATTTTAAGCAAGTTTTCTGGCATTTTGTTTCGTACTAAAAATCATCGAATTTAGCAATATTTTGACGTTTATCATCTCCTTTTCCTTCATGTGATTTAAACAAAATATCATCGAATTAGGCAATATTTTGCCGTTTATCCACGTTTTTGTGAATTTTCAGTTTATGGGTATTAATTCATTAAATATACAATAAAAATGATGCAAATACATAATTGATTGGAAATTAACCTTATATACTTCATTTTCAATCAACTATTTGTTTTTCGTTAAAATACTGAGTAGGATATTGAAAAGGGGAGAAGTTCGGTTTTTATTGCATATATCGACGTTTCAGCCGGATTTGAGCGGTTTTACGTTTACATCTTCCATCGGTAATATAAACGGAAAATCAGGAACATTCTAATTAATTCTAATGTTAATTCTAATGAAAACAGATTGGTTTTATCATTTGTATTGGTTACAACCTTGTCATATGTCTTTTCTTGGATCTAAATAATACGAAACCTCGCTCTATGATTTGAAGTTAAAATCCTCAAATATGGTTAAATAGTGACTTTTTTCACGTTTCTCATGTAGTTTGATATTACGTAAATATATTCATTTTTACCAATATTTTGATACTATTTTATGTAGTATCACGATATGTGATTTGGCCTTCAAATCTCAGAATGTTGCATAATATTGCATTTTAAGCAAGTTTTCTTGCATTTTGTTTCGTACGAAAAATCATCGAACTTAGCAATATTTTGACGTTTATTATCTCCTTTTCCTTCATGTGATTAAAACAAAATATCATCGAATTTTGCAATATTTTGCCGTTTTTCCACGTTTCTGTGAATTTTTAGTTTATGGGTATTAATTCATTACATATACGATAAAAATGATGCAAACACATAATTGATTAGATAATAACCTTAAATACTTCATTTTCAATAAACTATTTGTTTCTCGTTAAAATACTGAGTAGGATATTGAAAAGGGGAGAAGTTCTGTTTTTATTGCATATATCGACGTTTCAGCCGGAATAGAGCGGTTTTCGTGTACATCTTCCATCGGTAATATAAACGGAAAATCAGGAACATTTTAGTTAATTCTAATGAAAACACATTGGTTTTTTTCATTTGTATTGGAAACAACATTGTCATATGTCTTTTTTTTGGATCTAAATAATTCGAAACCTCGCTCTATGATTTGAAGTTAAAATCCTCATATATTGTATAATAGTGACTTTTTAACGGTAATTATGTAGTTTGAAACTACGTAAATATATTCATATATACCAATATTTCGATACTATTTCATGTAGTATCACGATATGTGATTTGGCCTTGAAATCTCAGAATGTCGAATAATATTGCATTTTAAGCAAGTTTTCTTGCATTTTGTTTCGTACGAAAAATCTTCGAATTTAGCAATATTTTGACGTTTATCATCCCCCTTTTCCTCCATGTGATTTAAACAAAATATCATCGAATTAGGCAATATTTTGCCGTTTTTCCACGTTTCTGTGAATTTTCAGTTTATGGGTATTAATTCATTATATATACGATAAAAATGATGCAAACACATAATTGATTGGAAATTAACCTTAAATACTTCATTTTCAATCAACTATGTGTTTCTCGTTAAAATACTGAGTAGGATATTGAAAAGGGGAGAAGTTCGGTTTTTATTGCATATATCGACGTTTCAACCGGAATAGAGCGGTTTTCGTGTACATCTTCCATCGGTAATATAAACGGAAAATCAGGAACATTTTAGTTAATTCTAATGAAAACACATTGGTTTTTTTCATTTGTATTGGAAACAACATTGTCATATGTCTTTTCTTGGATCTAAATAATTCGAAACCTCGCTCTATGATTTGAAGTTAAAATCCTCATATATTGTATAATAGTGACTTTTTAACGGTAATTATGTAGTTTGACACTACGTAAATATATTCATATATACCAATATTTCGATACTATTTCATGTAGTATCACGATATGTGATTTGGCCTTGAAATCTCAGAATGTCGAATAATATTGCATTTCAAGCAAGTTTTCTTGCATTTTGTTTCGTACGAAAAATCTTCGAATTTAGCAATATTTTGACGTTTATCATCCCCCTTTTCCTCCATGTGATTTAAACAAAATATCATCGAATTAGGCAATATTTTGCCGTTTTTCCACGTTTTTGTGAATTTTCAGTCTTTCGGTATTAATTTATTAAATATACAATAAAAATGATGCAAACACATAATTGATTGGAAATTAACCTTAAATACTTCATTTTCAATCAACTATTTTTTTCTCGTTAAAATACTGAGTAGGATATTGAAAAGGGGAGAAGTTCGGTTTTTATTGCATATATCGACGTTTCAGCCGGATTTGAGCGGTTTTACGTTTACACCTTCCATCGGAAATATAAACTGAAAATCAGGAACATTCTAATTAATTCTAATGTTAATTTTACTGAAAACAGATTGGTTTTATCATTTGTATTGGATACAACCTTGTCATATGTCTTTTCTTGGATCTAAATAATACGAAACCTCGCTCTATGATTTGAAGTTAAAATCCTCAAATATAGTTAAATAGTGACTTTTTTCACGTTTTTCATGTAGTTTGACATTACGTAAATATATTCATTTTCACCAATATTTCGATACTATTTCATGTAGTATCACGATATGTGATTTGGCCTTGAAATCTCAGAATGTCGCATAATATTGCATTTGAAGCAAGTTTTCTTGTATTTTGTTTCGTACGAAAAATCATCGAATTTAGCAATATTTTGACGTTTATTATCTCCTTTTCCTTCATGTTATTAAAACAAAATATCATCGAATTAGACAATATTTTGCCGTTTTTCCACGTTTTTGTGAATTTTCAGTTTATGGTTATTAATTCATTATACATACGATAAAAATGATGCAAACACATAATTGATTAAAAAATAACCTTAAATACTTCATTTTCAATCAACTATTTGTTTCTCGTTAAAATACTGAGTAAGATATTGAAAAGGGGAGAAGTTCTGTTTTTATTGCATATATCGAAATTTCAGCCGGAATAGAGCGGTTTTCGTGTACATCTTCCATCGGTAATATAAACGGAAAATCAGGAACATTTTAATTAATTCTAATGAAAACACATTGGTTTTTATCATTTGTATTGGAAACAACATTGTCATATGTCTTTTCTTGGATCTAAATAATACGAAACCTCGCTCTATGATATGAAGTTAAAATCCTCATATATGGTTAAATAGCGACTTTTTTCACGTTTTTCATGTAGTTTGACATTACGTAAATATATTCATTTTTACCAATATTTCGATACTATTTCATGTAGTATCACGATATGTGATTTGGCCTTCAAATCTCAGAATGTCGGATAATATTGCATTTTAAGCAAGTTTTCTTGCATTTTGTTTCGTACGAAAAATCATCGAATTTAGCAATATTTTCACGTTTATCATCCCCCCTTTTCCTCTATGTGATTTTAACAAAATATCATCGAATTAGGCAATATTTTGCCGTTTTTCCACGTTTCTGTGAATTTTCAGTTTATGGGTATTAATTCATTATATATACGATAAAAATGATGCAAACACATAATTGATTGGAAATTAACCTTAAATACTTCATTTTCAATCAACTATTTGTTTCTCGTTAAAATACTGAGTAGGATATTGAAAAGGGGAGAAGTTCGGTTTTTATTGCATATATCGACGTTTCAGCCGGATTAGAGCGGTTTTACGTGTACATCTTCCATCGGTAATATAAACGGAAAATCAGGAACATTCTAATTAATTCTAATGTTAATTCTAATGAAAACAGATTGGTTTTATCATTTGTATTGGAAACAACCTTGTCAAATGTCTTTTCTTGGATCTAAATAATACGAAACCTCGCTATATGATTTGAAGTTAAAATCCTCAAATATGGTTAAATAGTGACTTTTTTCACGTTTTTCATGTAGTTTGACATTACGTAAATATATTCATTTTTTACCAATATTTCGATACTGTTTCATGTAGTATCACGATATGTGATTTGGCCTTGAAATCTCAGAATGTCGCAAAATATTGCATTTTAAGCAAGTTTTCTTGTATTTTGTTTCGTACGAAAAATCATCGAATTTATCAATATTTTGACGTTTATTATCTCCTTTTCCTTCATGTTATTAAAACAAAATATCATCGAATTAGACAATATTTTGCGGTTTTTCCACGTTTTTGTGAATTTTCAGTTTATGGGTATTAATTCATTATATATACGATAAAAATGATGCAAACACATAATTGATTAAAAAATAACCTCAAATACTTCATTTTCAATCAACTATTTGTTTCTCGTTAAAATACTGAGTAAGATATTGAAAAGGGGAGAAGTTCTGTTTTTATTGCATATATCGAAATTTCAGCCGGAATAGAGCGGTTTTCGTGTACATCTTCAATCGGTAATATAAACGGAAAATCAGGAACATTTTAATTAATTCTAATGAAAACACATTGGTTTTTATCATTTGTATTGGAAACAACATTGCCATATGTCTTTTCTTGGATCTAAATAATACAAAACCTCGCTCTATGATTTCAAGTTAAAATCCTCAAATTTGGTTAAATAGCGACTTTTTTCACGTTTTTCATGTAGTTTGACATTACGTAAATATATTCATTTTTACCAATATTTCGATACTATTTCATGTAGTATCACGATATGTGATTTGGCCTTCTAATCTCAGAATGTCGGATAATATTGCATTTTAAGCAAGTTTTCTTGCATTTTGTTTCGTACGAAAAATCATCGAATTTAGCAATATTTTCACGTTTATCATCCCCCCTTTTCCTCTATGTGATTTAAACAAAATATCATCGAATTAGGCAATATTTTGCCGTTTTTCCACGTTTCTGTGAATTTTCAGTTTATGGGTATTATTTCATTATATATACGATAAAAATGATGCAAACACATAATTGATTAGATAATAACCTTAAATACTTTATTTTCAATCAACTATTTGTTTCTCGTTAAAATACTGAGTAGGATATTAAAAAGGGGAGAAGTTCTGTTTTTATTGCATATATCGACGTTTCAGCCGGAATAGAGCGGTTTTCGTGTACATCTTCCATCAGTAATATAAACGGAAAATCAGGAACATTTTAGTTAATTTTAATGAAAACACATTCGTTTTTATCATTTGTATTGGAAACAACATTGTCATATGTCTTTTCTTGGATCTAAATAATACGAAACCTCGCTCTATGATTTGAAGTTAAAATCCTCATATATGGTAAAATAGTGACTTTTTTCACGTTTTTCAAGTGGTGTGATTTTACGTAAATATATTCGTTTATACCAATATTTCCATACTATTTCATGTAGTATCACGATATGTGATTTGGCCTTCAAATCTCAGAATTTTGCATAATATTGCATTTGAAGCAAGTTTTCTTGCATTTTGTTTCGTACGAAAAATCATCGAATTTAGCAATATTTTGACATTTATCAACTCCTTTTCCTTCATGTGATTTAAACAAAATATCATCGAATTAGGCAATATTTTGCCGTTTTTCCACGTTTTTGTGAATTTTCAGTCTTTGGGTATTAATTCATTAAATATACAATAAAAATGATGCAAACACATAATTGATTGGAAATTAACCTTAAATACTTCATTTTCAATCAACTATTTGTTTCTTGTTAAAATACTGAGTAGGATATTGAAAAGGGGAGAAGTTCGGTTTTTATTGCATATATCGACGTTTCAGTCGGATTTGAGCGGTTTTACGTTTACATCTTCCATCGGTAATATAAACGGAAAATCAGGAACATTCTAATTAATTCTAATGTTAATTCTAATGAAAACAGATTGGTTTTTTTCATTTGTATTGGAAACAACATTGTCATATGTCTTTTCTTGGATCTAAATAATTCGAAACCTCGCTCTATGATTTGAAGTTAAAATCCTTATATATGGTTAAATAGTGACTTTTTTCACGTTTATCAAGTAGTTTGACATTACGTAATTATATTCATTTATCCAATATTTCGATACTATTATATGTAGTATCACGATATGTTATTTGGCCTTCAAATCTCAGAATGTCGCCAAATATTGCATTTTAAGCAAGTTTTCTGGCATTTTGTTTCGTACGAAAAATCATCGAATTTAGCAATATTTTGACGTTTATCATCTCCCTTTTCCTCTATGTGATTTAAACAAAATATCATCGAATTAGGCAATATTTTGCCGTTTTTCCACGTTTCTGTGAATTTTCAGTTTATGGGTATTAATTCATTATATATACGATAAAAATGATGCAAACACATAATTGATTAGATATTAACCTTAAATACTTCATTTTCAATCAACTATTTGTTTCTCGTTAAAATACTGAGTAGGATATTGAAAAGGGGAGAAGTTCTGTTTTTATTGCATATATCGACGTTTCAGCCGGAATAGAGCGGTTTTCGTGTACATCTTCCATCGGTAATATAAACGGAAAATCAGGAACACTTTAGTTAATTCTAATGAAAACACATTGGTTATTATCATTTGTATTGGAAACAACATTGTCATATGTCTTTTCTTGGATCTAAATAATACGAAACCTCGCTCTATGATTTGAAGTTAAAATCCTCATATATGGTAAAATAGTGACTTTTTTCACGTTTTTCAAGTAGTGTGATTTTACGTAAATATATTCGTTTTTACCAATATTTCGATACTATTTCATGTAGTATCACGATATGTGATTTGGCCTTCAAATCTCAGAATTTCGACTAATATTGCATTTTAAGCAAGTTTTCTTGCATTTTGTTTCGTACGAAAAATCATCGAATTTAGCAATATTTTGACGTTTGTCATCTCCTTTTCCTTCATGTGATTTAAACAAAATATAATCGAATTAGGCAATATTTTGCCGTTTTTCCACGTTTTTGTGAATTTTCAGTCTTTCGGTATTAATTCAATAAAAATACAATAAAAATGATGCAAACACATAATTGATTGGAAATTAACCTTAAATACTTCATTTTCGATCAACTATTTGTTTCTCGTTAAAATACTGAGTAGGATATTGAAAAGGGGAGAAGTTCGGTTTTTATTGCATATATCGACGTTTCAGCCGGATTTGAGCGGTTTTACGTTTACATCTTCCATCGGTAATATAAACGGAAAATCAGGAACATTCTAATTAATTCTAATGTTAATTCTAATGAAAACAGATTGGTTTTACCATTTGTATTGGATACAACCTTGTCATATGTCTTTTCTTGGATCTAAATAATACGAAACCTCGCTCTATGATTTGAAGTTAAAATCCTCAAATATAGTTAAATAGTGACTTTTTTCACGTTTTTCATGTAGTTTGACATTACGTAAATATATTCATTTTCACCAATATTTCGATACTATTTCATGTAGTATCACGATATGTGATTTGGCCTTGAAATCTCAGAATGTCGCATAATATTGCATTTGAAGCAAGTTTTCTTGTATTTTGTTTCGTACGAAAAATCATCGAATTTAGCAATATTTTGACGTTTATTATCTCCTTTTCCTTCATGTTATTAAAACAAAATATCATCGAATTAGGCAATATTTTGCCGTTTTTCCACGTTTTTGTGAATTTTCAGTTTATGGGTATTAATTCATTATATATACGATAAAAATGATGCAAACACATAATTGATTAGATAATAACCTTAAATACTTCATTTTCAATCAACTATTTGTTTCTCGTTAAAATACTGAGTAAGATATTGAAAAGGGGGAGAAGTTCTGTTTTTATTGCATATATCGACATTTCAGCCGGAATAGAGCGGTTTTCGTGTACATCTTCCATCGGTAATATTACGGAAAATCAGGAACATTTTAATTAATTCTAATGAAAACACATTGGTTTTTATCATTTGTATTGGAAACAACATTGTCATATGTCTTTTCTTGGATCTAAATAATACGAAACCTCGCTCTTTGATTTGAAGTTAAAATCCTCATATATGGTTAAATAGCGACTTTTTTCACGTTTTTCATGTAGTTTGACATTACGTAAATATATTCATTTTTACCAATATTTCGATACTGTTTCATGTAGTATCACGATATGTGATTTGGCCTTGAAATCTCAGAATGTCGCAAAATATTGCATTTTAAGCAAGTTTTCTTGTATGTTGTTTCGTACGAAAAATCATCGAATTTAGCAATATTTTGACGTTTATTATCTCCTTTTCCTTCATGTTATTAAAACAAAATATCATCGAATTAGACAATATTTTGCCGTTTTTCCACGTTTTTGTGTATTTTCAGTTTATGGGTATTAATTCATTATATATACGATAAAAATGATGCAAACACATAATTGATTAAAAAATAACTTTAAATACTTTATTTTCAATCAACTATTTGTTTCTCGTTAAAATACTGAGTAAGATATTGAAAAGGGGAGAAGTTCTGTTTTTATTGCATATATCGAAATTTCAGGCGGAATAGAGCGGTTTTCGTGTACATCTTCCATCGGTAATATAAACGGAAAATCAGGAACATTTTAATTAATTCTAATGAAAACACATTGGTTTTTATCATTTGTATTGGAAACAACATTGTCATATGTCTTTTCTTGGATCTAAATAATACGAAACCTCGCTCTATGATTTGAAGTTAAAATCCTCATATATGGTTAAATAGCGACTTTTTTCACGTTTTTCATGTAGTTTGACATTACGTAAATATATTCATTTTTACCAATATTTCGATACTATTTCATGTAGTATCACGATATGTGATTTGGCCTTCAAATCTCAGAATGTCGGATAATATTGCATTTTAAGCAAGTTTTCTTGCATTTTGTTTCGTACTAAAAATCATCGAATTTAGCAATATTTTCACGTTTATCATCCCCCCTTTTCCTCTATGTGATTTAAACAAAATATCATCGAATTAAGCAATATTTTGCCGTTTTTCCACGTTTCTGTGAATTTTCAGTTTATGGGTATTAATTCATTATATATACGATAAAAATGATGCAAACACATAATTGATTGGAACTTAACCTTAAATACTTCATTTTCAATCAACTATTTGTTTCTCGTTAAAATACTGAGTAGGATATTGAAAAGGGGAGAAGTTCGGTTTTTATTGCATATATCGACGTTTCAGCCGGATTAGAGCGGTTTTACGTGTACATCTTCCATCGGTAATATAAACGGAAAATCAGGAACATTCTAATTAATTCTAATGTTAATTCTAATGAAAACAGATTGGTTTTATCATTTGTATTGGAAACAACATTGCCATATGTCTTTTCTTGGATCTAAATAATACGAAACCTCGCTCTATGATTTGAAGTTAAAATCCTCATATATGGGTAAATAGCGACTTTTTTCACGTTTTTCATGTAGTTTGACATTACGTAAATATATTCATTTTTTACCAATATTTCGATACTGTTTTATGTAGTATCACGATATGTGATTTGGCCTTGAAATCTCAGAATGTCGCAAAATATTGCATTTTAAGCAAGTTTTCTTCCATTTTGTTTCGTACGAAGGAAAATCTTCGAATTTAGCAATATTTTGACGATTATCATCCCCCTTTTCCTTCATGTTATTAAAACAAAATATCATCGAATTAGACAATATTTTGCCGTTTTCCACGTTTTTGTGAATTTTCAGTTTATGGGTATTAATTCATTATATATACGATAAAAATGATGCAAACACATAATTGATTGGAAATTAACCTTAAATACTTCATTTTCAATCAACTATTTGTTTCTCGTTAAAATACTGAGTAGGATATTGAAAAGGGGAGAAGTTCGGTTTTTATTGCAAATATCGACGTTTCAGCCGGATTAGAGTGGTTTTACGTGTACATCTTCCATCGGTAATATAAACGGAAAATCAGGAACATTCTAATTAATTCTAATGTTAATTCTAATGAAAACAGATTGGTTTTATCATTTGTATTGGAAACAACCTTGTCATATGTCTTTTCTTGGATCTAAATAATGCGAAACCTCGCTATATGGTTTGAAGTTAAAATCCTCAAATATGGTTAAATAGTGACTTTTTCACGTTTTTCATGTAGTTTGACATTACGTAAATATATTCATTTTCACCAATATTTCGATACTATTTCATGTAGTATCACGATATGTGATTTGGCCTTGAAATCTCAGAATGTCGCATAATATTGCATTTGAAGCAAGTTTTCTTGTATTTTGTTTCGTACGAAAAATCATCGAATTTAGCAATATTTTGACGTTTATTATCTCCTTTTCCTTCATGTTATTAAAACAAAATATCATCGAATTAGGCAATATTTTGCCGTTTTTCCACGTTTTTATGAATTTTCAGTTTATGGGTATTAATTCATTATATATACGATAAAAATGATGCAAACACATAATTGATTAGATAATAACCTTAAATACTTCATTTTCAATCAACTATTTGTTTCTCGTTAAAATACTGAGTAAGATATTGAAAAGGGGAGAAGTTCTGTTTTTATTGCATATATCGACATTTCAGCCGGAATAGAGCGGTTTTCGTGTACATCTTCCATCGGTAATATTACGGAAAATCAGGAACATTTTAATTAATTCTAATGAAAACACATTGGTTTTTATCATTTGTATTGGAAACAACATTGTCATATGTCTTTTCTTGGATCTAAATAATACGAAACCTCGCTCTATGATTTGAAGTTAAAATCCTCATATATGGTTAAATAGCGACTTTTTTCACGTTTTTCATGTAGTTTGACATTACGTAAATATATTCATTTTTACCAATATTTCGATACTGTTTCATGTAGCATCACGATATGTGATTTGGCCTTGAAATCTCAGAATGTCGCAAAATATTGCATTTTAAGCAAGTTTTCTTGTATGTTGTTTCGTACGAAAAATCATCGAATTTAGCAATATTTTGACGTTTATTATCTCCTTTTCCTTCATGTTATTAAAACAAAATATCATCGAATTAGACAATATTTTGCCGTTTTTCCACGTTTTTGTGAATTTTCAGTTTATGGGTATTAATTCATTATATATACGATAAAAATGATGCAAACACATAATTGATTAAAAAATAACTTTAAATACTTTATTTTCAATCAACTATTTGTTTCTCGTTAAAATACTGAGTAAGATATTGAAAAGGGGAGAAGTTCTGTTTTTATTGCATATATCGAAATTTCAGGCGAAATAGAGCGGTTTTCGTGTACATCTTCCATCGGTAATATAAACGGAAAATCAGGAACATTTTAATTAATTCTAATGAAAACACATTGGTTTTTATCATTTGTATTGGAAACAACATTGCCATATGTCTTTTCTTGGATCTAAATAATACGAAACCTCGCTCTATGATTTGAAGTTAAAATCCTCATATATGGTTAAATAGCGACTTTTTTCACGTTTTTCATGTAGTTTGACATTACGTAAATATATTCATTTTTACCAATATTTCGATACTATTTCATGTAGTATCACGATATGTGATTTGGCCTTCAAATCTCAGAATGTCGGATAATATTGCATTTTAAGCAAGTTTTCTTGCATTTTGTTTCGTACTAAAAATCATCGAATTTAGCAATATTTTCACGTTTATCATCCCCCCTTTTCCTCTATGTGATTTAAACAAAATATCATCGAATTAGGCAATATTTTGCCGTTTTTCCACGTTTCTGTGAATTTTCAGTTTATGGGTATTAATTCATTATATATACGATAAAAATGATGCAAACACATAATTGATTGGAAATTAACCTTAAATACTTCATTTTCAATCAACTATTTGTTTCTCGTTAAAATACTGAGTAGGATATTGAAAAGGGGAGAAGTTCGGTTTTTATTGCATATATCGACGTTTCAGCCGGATTAGAGCGGTTTTACGTGTACATCTTCCATCGGTAATATAAACGGAAAATCAGGAACATTCTAATTAATTCTAATGTTAATTCTAATGAAAACAGATTGGTTTTATCATTTGTATTGGAAACAACCTTGTCATATGTCTTTTCTTGGATCTAAATAATACGAAACCTCGCTATATGATTTGAAGTTAAAATCCTCAAATATGGTTAAATAGTGACTTTTTTCACGTTTTTCATGTAGTTTGACATTACGTAAATATATTCATTTTTTACCAATATTTCGATACTGTTTCATGTAGTATCACGATATGTGATTTGGCCTTGAAATCTCAGAATGTCGCAAAATATTGCATTTTAAGCAAGTTTTCTTGTATTTTGTTTCGTACGAAAAATCATCGAATTTAGCAATATTTTGACGTTTATTATCTCCTTTTCCTTCATGTTATTAAAACAAAATATCATCGAATTAGGCAATATTTTGCCGTTTTTCCACGTTTTTATGAATTTTCAGTTTATGGGTATTAATTCATTATATATACGATAAAAATGATGCAAACACATAATTGATTAGATAATAACCTTAAATACTTCATTTTCAATCAACTATTTGTTTCTCGTTAAAATACTGAGTAAGATATTGAAAAGGGGAGAAGTTCTGTTTTTATTGCATATATCGACATTTCAGCCGGAATAGAGCGGTTTTCGTGTACATCTTCCATCGGTA
The DNA here is from genome assembly GCF_040958095.1 of Procambarus clarkii. Classification (NCBI taxonomy): domain Eukaryota; kingdom Metazoa; phylum Arthropoda; class Malacostraca; order Decapoda; family Cambaridae; genus Procambarus; species Procambarus clarkii. The sequence goes on from NC_091226.1 coordinate 4,466,357, forward strand.
ATATTACGGAAAATCAGGAACATTTTAATTAATTCTAATGAAAACACATTGGTTTTTATCATTTGTATTGGAAACAACATTGTCATATGTCTTTTCTTGGATCTAAATAATACGAAACCTCGCTCTATGATTTGAAGTTAAAATCCTCATATATGGTTAAATAGCGACTTTTTTCACGTTTTTCATGTAGTTTGACATTACGTAAATATATTCATTTTTACCAATATTTCGATACTGTTTCATGTAGCATCACGATATGTGATTTGGCCTTGAAATCTCAGAATGTCGCAAAATATTGCATTTTAAGCAAGTTTTCTTGTATGTTGTTTCGTACGAAAAATCATCGAATTTAGCAATATTTTGACGTTTATTATCTCCTTTTCCTTCATGTTATTAAAACAAAATATCATCGAATTAGACAATATTTTGCCGTTTTTCCACGTTTTTGTGAATTTTCAGTTTATGGGTATTAATTCATTATATATACGATAAAAATGATGCAAACACATAATTGATTAAAAAATAACTTTAAATACTTTATTTTCAATCAACTATTTGTTTCTCGTTAAAATACTGAGTAAGATATTGAAAAGGGGAGAAGTTCTGTTTTTATTGCATATATCGAAATTTCAGGCGGAATAGAGCGGTTTTCGTGTACATCTTCCATCGGTAATATAAACGGAAAATCGGGAACATTTTAATTAATTCTAATGAAAACACATTGGTTTTTATCATTTGTATTGGAAACAACATTGTCATATGTCTTTTCTTGGATCTAAATAATACGAAACCTCGCTCTATGATTTGAAGTTAAAATCCTCATATATGGTTAAATAGCGACTTTTTTCACGTTTTTCATGTAGTTTGACATTACGTAAATATATTCATTTTTACCAATATTTCGATACTATTTCATGTAGTATCACGATATGTGATTTGGCCTTCAAATCTCAGAATGTCGGATAATATTGCATTTTAAGCAAGTTTTCTTGCATTTTGTTTCGTACTAAAAATCATCGAATTTAGCAATATTTTCACGTTTATCATCCCCCCTTTTCCTCTATGTGATTTAAACAAAATATCATCGAATTAGGCAATATTTTGCCGTTTTTCCACGTTTCTGTGAATTTTCAGTTTATGGGTATTAATTCATTATATATACGATAAAAATGATGCAAACACATAATTGATTGGAAATTAACCTTAAATACTTCATTTTCAATCAACTATTTGTTTCTCGTTAAAATACTGAGTAGGATATTGAAAAGGGGAGAAGTTCGGTTTTTATTGCATATATCGACGTTTCAGCCGGATTAGAGCGGTTTTACGTGTACATCTTCCATCGGTAATATAAACGGAAAATCAGGAACATTCTAATTAATTCTAATGTTAATTCTAATGAAAACAGATTGGTTTTATCATTTGTATTGGAAACAACCTTGTCATATGTCTTTTCTTGGATCTAAATAATACGAAACCTCGCTATATGATTTGAAGTTAAAATCCTCAAATATGGTTAAATAGTGACTTTTTTCACGTTTTTCATGTAGTTTGACATTACGTAAATATATTCATTTTTTACCAATATTTCGATACTGTTTCATGTAGTATCACGATATGTGATTTGGCCTTGAAATCTCAGAATGTCGCAAAATATTGCATTTTAAGCAAGTTTTCTTGTATTTTGTTTCGTACGAAAAATCATCGAATTTAGCAATATTTTGACGTTTATTATCTCCTTTTCCTTCATGTTATTAAAACAAAATATCATCGAATTAGACAATATTTTGCCGTTTTTCCACGTTTTTGTGAATTTTCAGTTTATGGGTATTAATTCATTATATATACGATAAAAATGATGCAAACACATAATTGATTAAAAAATAACCTTAAATACTTCATTTTCAATCAACTATTTGTTTCTCGTTAAAATACTGAGTAAGATATTGAAAAGGGGAGAAGTTCTGTTTTTATTGCATATATCGAAATTTCAGCCGGAATAGAGCGGTTTTCGTGTACATCTTCAATCGGTAATATAAACGGAAAATCAGGAACATTTTAATTAATTCTAATGAAAACACATTGGTTTTTATCATTTGTATTGGAAACAACATTGCCATATGTCTTTTCTTGGATCTAAATAATACGAAACCTCGCTCTATGATTTGAAGTTAAAATCCTCATATATGGTTAAATAGCGACTTTTTTCACGTTTTTCATGTAGTTTGACATTACGTAAATATATTCATTTTTACCAATATTTCGATACTATTTCATGTAATCATGCTATATGATTTGAAGTTAAAATCCTCAAATATGGTTTGAGGACTGATCCAATGATGGCAATCTCAACCATGATCCCGACCATGATGCGGGGATCACGTGGATAATAACGGTAGCACACCTCGGCCAAATGGAGGCCCGTCACCGTGCCCAAACGGGCAGAAAGACGCTGCATTACTAGGCCAAAGGATAGTTGCCCACATTAGCACCCAAAGAAGCTTATAGCTAGCGGCAGCTCCTGACTGTAGGTCTGACTCAATGTTTCCTGGTTCAAGGTAGGCGATACTCATGAGTGACTTTTTTCACTTTTTCATGTAGTTTGACATTACGTAAATATATTCATTTTTTACCAATATTTCGATACTGTTTCATGTAGTATCACGATATGTGATTTGGCCTTGAAATCTCAGAATGTCGCAAAATATTGCATTTTAAGCAAGTTTTCTTGTATTTTGTTTCGTACGAAAAATCATCGAATTTAGCAATATTTTGACGTTTATTATCTCCTTTTCCTTCATGTTATTAAAACAAAATATCATCGAATTAGACAATATTTTGCCGTTTTTCCACGTTTTTGTGAATTTTCAGTTTATGGGTATTAATTCATTATATATACGATAAAAATGATGCAAACACATAATTGATTAAAAAATAACCTTAAATACTTCATTTTCAATCAACTATTTGTTTCTCGTTAAAATACTGAGTAAGATATTGAAAAGGGTAGAAGTTCTGTTTTTATTGCATATATCGAAATTTCAGCCGGAATAGAGCGGTTTTCGTGTACATCTTCCATCGGTAATATAAACGGAAAATCAGGAACATTTTAATTAATTCTAATGAAAACACATTGGTTTTTATCATTTGTATTGGAAACAACATTGCCATATGTCTTTTCTTGGATCTAAATAATACGAAACCTCGCTCTATGATTTGAAGTTAAAATCCTCATATATGGTAAAATAGTGACTTTTTTCACGTTTTTCAAGTAGTGTGATTTTACGTAAATATATTCGTTTATACCAATATTTCCATACTATTTCATGTAGTATCACGATATGTGATTTGGCCTTCAAATCTCAGAATTTTGCATAATATTGCATTTTAAGCAAGTTTTCTTGCATTTTGTTTCGTACGAAAAATCATCGAATTTAGCAATATTTTGACGTTTATCAACTCCTTTTCCTTCATGTGATTTAAACAAAATATCATCGAATTAGGCAATATTTTGCCGTTTTTCCACGTTTTTGTGAATTTTCAGTCTTTCGGTATTAATTCATTAAATATACAATAAAAATGATGCAAACACATAATTGATTGGAAATTAACCTTAAATACTTCATTTTCGATCAACTATTTGTTTCTCGTTAAAATATAGTAGGATATTGAAAAGGGGAGAAGTTCGGTTTTTATTGCATATATCGACGTTTCAGCCGGATTTGAGCGGTTTTACGTTTACATCTTCCATCGGTAATATAAACGGAAAATCAGGAACATTCTTATTAATTCTAATGTGAATTCTAATGAAAACAGATTGGTTTTATCATTTGTATTGGTTACAACCTTGTCATATGTCTTTTCTTGGATCTAAATAATACGAAACCTCGCTCTATGATTTGAAGTTAAAATCCTCAAATATGGTTAAATAGTGACTTTTTTCACGTTTCTCATGTAGTTTGATATTACGTAAATATATTAATTTTTACCAATATTTTGATACTATTTTATGTAGTATCACGATATGTGATTTGGCCTTCAAATCTCAGAATGTTGCATAATATTGCATTTTAAGCAAGTTTTCTTGCATTTTGTTTCGTACGAAAAATCATCGAATTTAGCAATATTTTGACGTTTATTATCTCCTTTTCCTTCATGTGATTAAAACAAAATATCATCGAATTTTGCAATATTTTGCCGTTTTTCCACGTTTCTGTGAATTTTCAGTTTATGGGTATTAATTCATTATATATACGATAAAAATGATGCAAACACATAATTGATTGGAAATTAACCTTAAATACTTCATTTTCAATCAACTATTTGTTTCTCGTTAAAATACTGAGTAGGATATTGAAAAGGGGAGAAGTTCGGTTTTTATTGCATATATCGACGTTTCAGCCGGATTAGAGCGGTTTTACGTGTACATCTTCCATCGGTAATATAAACGGAAAATCAGGAACATTCTAATTAATTCTAATGTTAATTCTAATGAAAACAGATTGGTTTTATCATTTGTATTGGAAACAACCTTGTCATATGTCTTTTCTTGGATCTAAATAATACGAAACCTCGCTATATGATTTGAAGTTAAAATCCTCAAATATGGTTAAATAGTGACTTTTTTCACGTTTTTCATGTAGTTTGACATTACGTAAATATATTCATTTTTTACCAATATTTCGATACTGTTTCATGTAGTATCACGATATGTGATTTGGCCTTGAAATCTCAGAATGTCGCAAAATATTGCATTTTAAGCAAGTTTTCTTGTATTTTGTTTCGTACGAAAAATCATCGAATTTAGCAATATTTTGACGTTTATTATCTCCTTTTCCTTCATGTTATTAAAACAAAATATCATCGAATTAGACAATATTTTGCCGTTTTTCCACGTTTTTGTGAATTTTCAGTTTATGGGTATTAATTCATTATATATACGATAAAAATGATGCAAACACATAATTGATTAAAAAATAACCTTAAATACTTCATTTTCAATCAACTATTTGTTTCTCGTTAAAATACTGAGTAAGATATTGGAAAGGGGAGAAGTTCTGTTTTTATTGCATATATCGAAATTTCAGCCGGAATAGAGCGGTTTTCGTGTACATCTTCAATCGGTAATATTAACGGAAAATCAGGAACATTTTAATTAATTCTAATGAAAACACATTGGTTTTTATCATTTGTATTGGAAACAACATTGCCATATGTCTTTTCTTGGATCTAAATAATACGAAACCTCGCTCTATGATTTGAAGTTAAAATCCTCATATATGGTTAAATAGCGACTTTTTTCACGTTTTTCATGTAGTTTGACATTACGTAAATATATTCATTTTTACCAATATTTCGATACTATTTCATGTAGTATCACGATATGTGATTTGGCCTTCAAATCTCAGAATGTTGGATAATATTGCATTTTAAGCAAGTTTTCTTGCATTTTGTTTCGTACGAAAAATCATCGAATTTAGCAATATTTTCATGTTTATCATCCCCCCTTTTCCTCTATGTGATTTAAACAAAATATCATCGAATTAGGCAATATTTTGCCGTTTTTCCACGTTTCTGTGAATTTTCAGTTTATGGGTATTAATTCATTATATATACGATAAAAATGATGCAAACACATAATTGATTGGAAATTAACCTTAAATACTTCATTTTCAATCAACTATTTGTTTCTCGTAAAATACTGAGTAGGATATTGAAAAGGGGAGAAGTTCGGTTTTTATTGCATATATCGACGTTTCAGCCGGATTAGAGCGGTTTTACGTGTACATCTTCCATCGGTAATATAAACGGAAAATCAGGAAAATTCTAATTAATTCTAATGTTAATTCTAATGAAAACAGATTGGTTTTATCATTTGTATTGGAAACAACCTTGTCATATGTCTTTTCTTGGATCTAAATAATACGAAACCTCGCTCTATGATTTGAAGTTAAAATCCTCAAATATGGTTAAATAGTGACTTTTTTCACGTTTTTCATGTAGTTTGACATTACGTAAATATATTCATTTTTTACCAATATTTCGATACTGTTTCATGTAGTATCACGATATGTGATTTGGCCTTGAAATCTCAGAATGTCGCAAAATATTGCATTTTAAGCAAGTTTTCTTGTATTTTGTTTCGTACGAAAAATCATCGAATTTAGCAATATTTTGACGTTTATTATCTCCTTTTCCTTCATGTTATTAAAACAAAATATCATCGAATTAGACAATATTTTGCCGTTTTTCCACGTTTTTGTGAATTTTCAGTTTATGGGTATTAATTCATTATATATACGATAAAAATGATGCAAACATATAATTGATTAGAAAATAACCTTAAATACTTCATTTTCAATCAACTATTTGTTTCTCGTTAAAATACTGAGTAAGATATTGAAAAGGGGAGAAGTTCTGTTTTTATTGCATATATCGAAATTTCAGCCGGAATAGAGCGGTTTCCGTGTACATCTTCCATCGGTAATATAAACGGAAAATCAGGAACATTTTAATTAATTCTAATGAAAACACATTGGTTTTATCATTTGTATTGGAAACAACATTGTCATATGTCTTTTCTTGGATCTAAATAATACGAAACCTCGCTCTATGATTTGAAGTTAAAATCCTCATATATGGTTAAATAGCGACTTTTTTCACGTTTTTCATGTAGTTTGACATTACGTAAATATATTCATTTTACCAATATTTCGATATTATTTCATGTAGTATCACGATATGTGATTTGGCCTTGAAATCTCAGAATGTCGCATAATATTGCATTTTAAGCAAGTTTTCTTGCATTTTGTTTCGTACGAAAAATCTTCGAATTTAGCAATATTTTGACGTTTATCATCCCCCTTTTCCTCTATGATATTTAAACAATATATCATCGAATTAGGCAATATTTTGCCGTTTTTCCACGTTTCTGTGAATTTTCAGTTTATGGGTATTAATTCATTATATATACGATAAAAATGATGCAAACACATAATTGATTAGATAATAACCTTAAATACTTTATTTTCAATCAACTATTTGTTTCTCGTTAAAATACTGAGTAGGATATTGAAAAGGGGAGAAGTTCTGTTTTTATTGCATATATCGACGTTTCAGCCGGAATAGAGCGGTTTTCGTGTACATCTTCCATCGGTAATATAAACGGAAAATCAGGAACATTTTAGTTAATTTTAATGAAAACACATTGGTTTTTATCATTTGTATTGGAAACAACATTGTCATATGTCTTTTCTTGGATCTAAATAATACGAAACCTCGCTCTATGATTTGAAGTTAAAATCCTCATATATGGTAAAATAGTGACTTTTTTCACGTTTTTCAAGTAGTGTGATTTTACGTAAATATATTCGTTTATACCAATATTTCGACACTATTTCATGTAGTATCACGATATGTGATTTGGCCTTCAAATCTCAGAATTTCGCATAATATTGCATTTTAAGCAAGTTTTCTTGCATTTTGTTTCGTACGAAAAATCATCGAATTTAGCAATATTTTGACGTTTATCATCTCCTTTTCCTTCATGTGATTTAAACAAAATATCATCGAATTAGGCAATATTTTGCCGTTTTTCCACGTTTTTGTGAATTTTCAGTCTTTCGGTATTAATTCATTAAATATACAATAAAAATGATGCAAACACATAATTGATTGGAAATTAACCTTAAATACTTCATTTTCGATCAACTATTTGTTTCTCGTTAAAATACTGAGTAGGATATTGAAAAGGGGAGAAGTTCGGTTTTTATTGCATATATCGACGTTTCAGCCGGATTTGAGCGGTTTTACGTTTACATCTTCCATCGGTAATATAAACGGAAAATCAGGAACATTCTTATTAATTCTAATGTTAATTCTAATGAAAACAGATTGGTTTTATCATTTGTATTGGTTACAACCTTGTCATATATCTTTTCTTGGATCTAAATAATACGAAACCTCGCTCTATGATTTGAAGTTAAAATCCTCAAATATGGTTAAATAGTGACTTTTTTCACGTTTCTCATGTAGTTTGATATTACGTAAGAATATTAATTTTTACCAATATTTTGATACTACTTTATGTAGTATCACGATATGTGATTTGGCCTTCAAATCTCAGAATGTTGCATAATATTGCATTTTAAGCAAGTTTTCTTGCATTTTGTTTCGTACGAAAAATCATCGAATTTAGCAATATTTTGACGTTTATTATCTCCTTTTCCTTCATGTGATTAAAACAAAATATCATCGAATTTTGCAATATTTTGCCGTTTTTCCACGTTTCTGTGAATTTTCAGTTTATGGGTATTAATTCATTACATATACGATAAAAATGATGCAAACACATAATTGATTAGATAATAACCTTAAATACTTCATTTTCAATAAACTATTTGTTTCTCGTTAAAATACTGAGTAGGATATTGAAAAGGGGAGAAGTTCTGTTTTTATTGCATATATCGACGTTTCAGCCGGAATAGAGCGGTTTTCGTGTACATCTTCCATCGGTAATATAAACGGAAAATCAGGAACATTTTAGTTAATTCTAATGAAAACACATTGGTTTTTTTCATTTGTATTGGAAACAACATTGTCATATGTCTTTTCTTGGATCTAAATAATTCGAAACCTCGCTCTATGATTTGAAGTTAAAATCCTCATATATTGTATAATAGTGACTTTTTAACGGTAATTATGTAGTTTGATACTACGTAAATATATTCATATATACCAATATTTCGATACTATTTCATGTAGTATCACGATATGTGATTTGGCCTTGAAATCTCAGAATGTCGAATAATATTGCATTTTAAGCAAGTTTTCTTGCATTTTGTTTCTTACGAAAAATCTTCGAATTTAGCAATATTTTGACGTTTATCATCCCGCTTTTCCTCCATGTGATTTAAACAAAATATCATCGAATTAGGCAATATTTTTCCGTTTTTCCACGTTTCTGTGAATTTTCAGTTTATGGGTATTAATTCATTATATATACGATAAAAATGATGCATACATATAATTGATTAGAAAATAACCTTAAATACTTCATTTTCATTCAACTATTTGTTTCTCGTTAAAATACTGAGTAAGATATTGAAAAGGGAAGAAGTTCTGTTTTTATTGCATATATCGAAATTTCAGCCGGAATAGAGCGGTTTTCGTGTACATCTTCCATCGGTAATATAAACGGAAAATCAGGAACATTTTAATTAATTCTAATGAAAACACATTGCTTTTTATCATTTGTATTGGAAACAACATTGTCATATGTCTTTTCTTGGATCTAAATAATACGAAACCTCGCTCTATGATTTGAAGTTAAAATCCTCATATATGGTTAAATAGCGACTTTTTTCACGTTTTTCATGTAGTTTGACATTACGTAAATATATTCATTTTTACCAATATTTCGATACTATTTCATGTAGTATCACGATATGTGATTTGGCCTTCAAATCTCAGAATGTCGGATAATATTGCATTTTAAGCAAGTTTTCTTGCATTTTGTTTCGTACGAAAAATCATCGAATTTAGCAATATTTTCACGTTTATCATCCCCCCCTTTTCCTCTATGTGATTTAAACAAAATATCATCGAATTAGGCAATATTTTGCCGTTTTTCCACGTTTCTGTGAATTTTCAGTTTATGGGTATTAATTCATTATATATACGATAAAATGATGCAAACACATAATTGATTAGATATTAACCTTAAATACTTCATTTTCAATCAACGATTTGTTTCTCGTTAAAATACTGAGTAGGATATTGAAAAGGGGAGAAGTTCTGTTTTTATTGCATATATCGACGTTTCAGCCGGAATAGAGCGGTTTTCGTGTACATCTTCCATCGGTAATATAAACGGAAAATCAGGAACATTTTAGTTAATTCTAATGAAAACACATTGGTTTTTATCATTTGTATTGGAAACAACATTGTCATATGTCTTTTCTTGGATCTAAATAATACGAAACCTCGCTCTATGATTTGAAGTTAAAATCCTCATATATGGTAAAATAGTGACTTTTTCACGTTTTTCAAGTAGTGTGATTTTACGTAAATATATTCGTTTTTACCAATATTTCGATACTATTTCATGTAGTATCACGATATGTGATTTGGCCTTCAAATCTCAGAATTTCGCATAATATTGCATTTTGAGCAAGTTTTCTTGCATTTTGTTTCGTACGAAAAATCATCGAATTTAGCAATATTTTGACGTTTGTCATCTCCTTTTCCTTCATGTGATTTAAACAAAATATCATCGAATTAGGCAATATTTTGCCGTTTTTCCACGTTTTTGTGAATTTTCAGTCTTTCGGTATTAATTCAATAAAAATACAATAAAAATGATGCAAACACATAATTGATTGGAAATTAACCTTAAATACTTCATTTTCGATCAACTATTTGTTTCTCGTTAAAATACTGAGTAGGATATTGAAAAGGGGAGAAGTTCTGTTTTAATTGCATATATCGAAATTTCAGCCGGAATAGAGCGGTTTTCGTGTACATCTTCCATCGGTAATATAAACGGAAAATCAGGAACATTTTAATTAATTCTAATGAAAACACATTGGTTTTTATCATTTGTATTGGAAACAACATTGTCATATGTCTTTTCTTGGATCTAAATAATACGAAACCTCGCTCTATGATTTGAAGTTAAAATCCTCATATATGGTTAAATAGCGACTTTTTTCACGTTTTTCATGTAGTTTGACATTACGTAAATATATTCATTTTTACCAATATTTCGATACTATTTCATGTAGTATCACGATATGTGATTTGGCCTTCAAATCTCAGAATGTCGGATAATATTGCATTTTAAGCAAGTTTTCTTGCATTTTGTTTCGTACGAAAAATCATCGAATTTAGCAATATTTTCACGTTTATCATCCCCCCCTTTTCCTCTATGTGATTTAAACAAAATATCATCGAATTAGGCAATATTTTGCCGTTTTTCCACGTTTCTGTGAATTTTCAGTTTATGGGTATTAATTCATTATATATACGATAAAAATGATGCAAACACATAATTGATTGGAAATTAACCTTAAATACTTCATTTTCAATCAACTATTTGTTTCTCGTTAAAATACTGAGTAGGATATTGAAAAGGGGAGAAGTTCGGTTTTTATTGCATATATCGACGTTTCAGCCGGATTAGAGCGGTTTTACGTGTACATCTTCCATCGGTAATATAAACGGAAAATCAGGAACATTCTAATTAATTCTAATGTTAATTCTAATGAAAACAGATTGGTTTTATCATTTGTATTGGAAACAACCTTGTCATATGTCTTTTCTTGGATCTAAATAATACGAAACCTCGCTATATGATTTGAAGTTAAAATCCTCAAATATGGTTAAATAGTGACTTTTTTCACGTTTTTCATGTAGTTTGACATTACGTAAATATATTCATTTTTTACCAATATTTCGATACTGTTTCATGTAGTATCACGATATGTGATTTGGCCTTGAAATCTCAGAATGTCGCAAAATATTGCATTTTAAGCAAGTTTTCTTGTATTTTGTTTCGTACGAAAAATCATCGAATTTAGCAATATTTTGACGTTTATTATCTCCTTTTCCTTCATATTATTAAAACAAAATATCATCGAATTAGACAATATTTTGCCGTTTTTCCACGTTTTTGTGAATTTTCAGTTTATGGGTATTAATTCATTATATATACGATAAAAATGATGCAAACACATAATTGATTAAAAAATAACCTTAAATACTTCATTTTCAATCAACTATTTGTTTCTCGTTAAAATACTGAGTAAGATATTGAAAAGGGGAGAAGTTCTGTTTTTATTGCATATATCGAAATTTCAGCCGGAATAGAGCGGTTTTCGTGTACATCTTCCATCGGTAATATAAACGGAAAATCAGGAACATTTTAATTAATTCTAATGAAAACATATTGGTTTTTATCATTTGTATTGGAAACAACATTGCCATATGTCTTTTCTTGGATCTAAATAATGCGAAACCTCGCTCTATGATTTGAAGTTAAAATCCTCATATATGGTTAAATAGCGTCTTTTTTCACGTTTTTCATGTAGTTTGACATTACGTAAATATATTCATTTTTACCAATATTTCGATACTATTTCATGTAGTATCACGATATGTGATTTGGCCTTCAAATCTCAGAATGTCGGATAATATTGCATTTTAAGCAAGTTTTCTTGCATTTTGTTTCGTACGAAAAATCATCGAATTTAGCAATATTTTCACGTTTATCATCCCCCCCTTTTCCTCTATGTGATTTAAACAAAATATCATCGAATTAGGCAATATTTTGCCGTTTTTCCACGTTTCTGTGAATTTTCAGTTTATGGGTATTAATTCATTATATATACGATAAAAATGATGCAAACACATAACTGATTGGAAATTAACCTTAAATACTTCATTTTCAATCAACTATTTGTTTCTCGTTAAAATACTGAGTAGGATATTGAAAAGGGGAGAAGTTCGGTTTTTATTGCATATATCGACGTTTCAGCCGGATTAGAGCGGTTTTACGTGTACATCTTCCATCGGTAATATAAACGGAAAATCAGGAAAATTCTAATTAATTCTAATGTTAATTCTAATAAAACAGATTGGTTTTATCATTTGTATTGGAAACAACCTTGTCATATGTCTTTTCTTGGATCTAAATAATACGAAACCTCGCTCTATGATTTGAAGTTAAAATCCTCAAATATGGTTAAATAGTGACTTTTTTCACGTTTTTCATGTAGTTTGACATTACGTAAATATATTCATTTTTACCAATATTTCGATACTATTTCATGTAGTATCACGATATGTGATTTGGCCTTCAAATCTCAGAATGTCGGATAATATTGCATTTTTAGCAAGTTTTCTTGCATTTTGTTTCGTACGAAAAATCATCGAATTTAGCAATATTTTCACGTTTATCATCCTCCCCTTTTCCTCTATGTGATTTAAACAAAATATCATCGAATTAGGCAATATTTTGCCGTTTTTCCACGTTTCTGTGAATTTTCAGTTTATGGGTATTAATTCATTATATATACGATAAAAATGATGCAAACACATAATTGATTGGAAATTAACCTTAAATACTTCATTTTCAATCAACTATTTGTTTCTCGTTAAAATACTGAGTAGGATATTGAAAAGGGGAGAAGTTCGGTTTTTATTGCATATATCGACGTTTCAGCCGGATTAGAGCGGTTTTACGTGTACATCTTCCATCGGTAATATAAACGGAAAATCAGGAACATTCTAATTAATTCTAATGTTAATTCTAATGAAAACAGATTGGTTTTATCATTTGTATTGGAAACAACCTTGTCATATGTCTTTTCTTGGATCTAAATAATACGAAACCTCGCTATATGATTTGAAGTTAAAATCCTCAAATATGGTTAAATAGTGACTTTTTTCACGTTTTTCATGTAGTTTGACATTACGTAAATATATTCATTTTTTACCAATATTTCGATACTGTTTCATGTAGTATCACGATATGTGATTTGGCCTTGAAATCTCAGAATGTCGCAAAATATTGCATTTTAAGCAAGTTTTCTTGTATTTTGTTTCGTACGAAAAATCATCGAATTTAGCAATATTTTGACGTTTATTATCTCCTTTTCCTTCATGTTATTAAAACAAAATATCATCGAATTAGACAATATTTTGCCGTTTTTCCACGTTTCTGTGAATTTTCAGTTTATGGGTATTAATTCATTATATATACGATAAAAATGATGCAAACACATAATTGATTAAAAAATAACCTTAAATACTTCATTTTCAATCAACTATTTGTTTCTCGTTAAAATACTGAGTAAGATATTGAAAAGGGGAGAAGTTCTGTTTTTATTGCATATATCGAAATTTCAGCCGGAATAGAGCGGTTTTCGTGTACATCTTCCATCGGTAATATAAACGGAAAATCAGGAACATTTTAATTAATTCTAATGAAAACATATTGGTTTTTATCATTTGTATTGGAAACAACATTGCCATATGTCTTTTCTTGGATCTAAATAATGCGAAACCTCGCTCTATGATTTGAAGTTAAAATCCTCATATATGGTTAAATAGCGACTTTTTTCACGTTTTTCATGTAGTTTGACATTACGTAAATATATTCATTTTTTACCAATATTTCGATACTGTTTCATGTAGTATCACGATATGTGATTTGGCCTTGAAATTTTAGAATGTCGCAAAATATTGCATTTTAAGCAAGTTTTCTTGTATTTTGTTTCGTACGAAAATTCATCGAATTTAGCAATATTTTGACGTTTATTATCTCCTTTTCCTTCATGTTATTAAAACAAAATATCATCGAATTAGAAAATATTTTGCCGTTTTTCCACGTTTTTGTGAATTTTCAGTTTATGGGTATTAATTCATTATATATACGATAAAAATGATGCAAACACATAATTGAGTAGATAATAACCTTAAATACTTTATTTTCAATCAACTATTTGTTTGTCGTTAAAATACTGAGTAGGATATTGAAAAGGGGAGAAGTTCTGTTTTTATTGCATATATCGACGTTTCAGCCGGAATAGAGCGGTTTTCGTGTACATCTTCCATCGGTAATATAAACGGAAAATCAGGAACATTTTAGTTAATTTTAATGAAAACACATTGGTTTTTATCATTTGTATTGGAAACAACATTGTCATATGTCTTTTCTTGGATCTAAATAATACGAAACCTCGCTCTATGATTTGAAGTTAAAATCCTCATATATGGTAAAATTGTGACTTTTTTCACGTTTTTCAAGTAGTGTGATTTTACGTAAATATATTCGTTTATACCAATATTTCCATACTATTTCATGTAGTATCACGATATGTGATTTGGCCTTGAAATCTCAGAATGTCGCATAATATTGCATTTTAAGCAAGTTTTCTTCCATTTTGTTTCGTACGAAAAATCTTCGAATTTAGCAATATTTTGACGATTATCATCCCCCTTTTCCTTCATGTTATTAAAACAAAATATCATCGAATTAGACAATATTTTGCCGTTTTCCACGTTTTTGTGAATTTTCAGTTTATGGGTATTAATTCATTATATATACGATAAAAATGATGCAAACACATAATTGATTGGAAATTAACCTTAAATACTTCATTTTCAATCAACTATTTGTTTCTCGTTAAAATACTGAGTAGGATATTGAAAAGGGGAGAAGTTCGGTTTTTATTGCATATATCGACGTTTCAGCCGGATTAGAGCGGTTTTACGTGTACATCTTCCATCGGTAATATAAACGGAAAATCAGGAACATTCTAATTAATTCTAATGTTAATTCTAATGAAAACAGATTGGTTTTATCATTTGTATTGGAAACAACCTTGTCATATGTCTTTTCTTGGATCTAAATAATACGAAACCTCGCTATATGGTTTGAAGTTAAAATCCTCAAATATGGTTAAATAGTGACTTTTTCACGTTTTTCATGTAGTTTGACATTACGTAAATATATTCATTTTTTACCAATATTTCGATACTGTTTCATGTAGTATCACGATATGTGATTTGGCCTTGAAATCTCAGAATGTCGCAAAATATTGCATTTTAAGCAAGTTTTCTTGTATTTTGTTTCGTACGAAAAATCATCGAATTTAGCAATATTTTGACGTTTATTATCTCCTTTTCCTTCATGTTATTAAAACAAAATATCATCGAATTAGACAATATTTTGCCGTTTTTCCACGTTTTTGTGAATTTTCAGTTTATGGGTATTAATTCATTATATATACGATAAAAATGATGCAAACACATAATTGATTAAAAAATAACCTTAAATACTTCATTTTCAATCAACTATTTGTTTCTCGTTAAAATACTGAGTAAGATATTGAAAAGGGGAGAAGTTCTGTTTTTATTGCATATATCGAAATTTCAGCCGGAATAGAGCGGTTTTCGTGTACATCTTCCATCGGTAATATAAACGGAAAATCAGGAACATTTTAATTAATTCTAATGAAAACACATTGGTTTTTATCATTTGTATTGGAAACAACATTGTCGTATGTCTTTTCTTGGATCTAAATAATACGAAACCTCGCTCTATGATTTGAAGTAAAAATCCTCATATATGGTTAAATAGCGACTTTTTTCACGATTTTCATGTAGTTTGACATTACGTAAATATATTCATTTTTACCAATATTTCGATACTATTTCATGTAGTATCACGATATGTGATTTGGCCTTCAAATCTCAGAATGTCGGATAATATTGCATTTTAAGCAAGTTTTCTTGCATTTTGTTTCGTACGAAAAATCATCGAATTTAGCAATATTTTCACGTTTATCATCCCCCCTTTTCCTCTATGTGATTTAAACAAAATATCATCGAATTAGGCAATATTTTGCCGTTTTTCCACGTTTCTGTGAATTTTCAGTTTATGGGTATTAATTCATTATATATACGATAAAAATGATGCAAACACATAATTGATTGGAAATTAACCTTAAATACTTCATTTTCAATCAACTATTTGTTTCTCGTTAAAATACTGAGTAGGATATTGAAAAGGGGAGAAGTTCGGTTTTTATTGCATATATCGACGTTTCAGCCGGATTAGAGCGGTTTTACGTGTACATCTTCCATCGGTAATATAAACGGAAAATCAGGAACATTCTAATTAATTCTAATGTTAATTCTAATGAAAACAGATTGGTTTTATCATTTGTATTGGAAACAACCTTGTCATATGTCTTTTCTTGGATCTAAATAATACGAAACCTCGCTATATGATTTGAAGTTAAAATCCTCAAATATGGTTAAATAGTGACTTTTTTCACGTTTTTCATGTAGTTTGACATTACGTAAATATATTCATTTTTTACCAATATTTCGATACTGTTTCATGTAGTATCACGATATGTGATTTGGCCTTGAAATCTCAGAATGTCGCAAAATATTGCATTTTAAGCAAGTTTTCTTGTATTTTGTTTCGTACGAAAAATCATCGAATTTAGCAATATTTTGACGTTTATTATCTCCTTTCCCTTCATGTTATTAAAACAAAATATCATCGAATTAGACAATATTTTGCCTTTTTTCCACGTTTTTGTGAATTTTCAGTTTATGGGTATTAATTTATTATATATACGATAAAAATGATGCAAACACATAATTGATTAAAAAATAACCTTAAATACTTAATTTTCAATCAACTATTTGTTTCTCGTTAAAATACTGAGTAAGATATTGAAAAGGGGAGAAATTCTGTTTTTATTGCATATATCGAAATTTCAGCCGGAATAGAGCGGTTTTCGTGTACATCTTCCATCGGTAATATAAACAGAAAATCAGGAACATTTTAATTAATTCTAATGAAAACACATTGGTTTTTATCATTTGTATTGGAAACAACATTGCCATATGTCTTTTCTTGGATCTAAATAATACGAAACCTCGCTCTATGATTTGAAGTTAAAATCCTCATATATGGTTATATAGCGACTTTTTTCACGTTTTTCATGTAGTTTGACATTACGTAAATATATTCATTTTACCAATATTTCGATACTATTTCATGTAGTATCACGATATGTGATTTGGCCTTCAAATCTCAGAATGTCACATAATATTGCATTTTAAGAAAGTTTTCTTGCATTTTGTTTCTTACGAAAAATCATCGAATTTAGCAATATTTTGACGTTTATTATCCCCTTTTCCTCTATGTGATTAAAACAAAATATCATCGAATTAGGCAATATTTTGCGGTTTTTCCACGTTTTTGTGAATTTTCAGTCTATGGGTATTAATTCATTAAATATACAATAAAAATGATGCAAACACATAATTAGTTAGAAATTAACCTTAAATACTTCATTTTCACTCAACTATTTGTTTCTCGTTAAAATACTGAGTAGGATATTGAAAAGGAGAGAAGTTCGGTTTTTATTGCATATATCGACGTTTCAGCCGGAATAGAGCGGTTTTCGTGTACATCTTCCATCGGTAATATAAACGGAAAATCAGGAACATTTTAGTTAATTCTAATGAAAACACATTGGTTTTTTTCATTTGTATTGGAAACAACATTGTCATATGTCTTTTCATGGATCTAAATAATTCGAAACCTCGCTCCATGATTTGAAGTTAAAATCCTTATATATAGTTAAATAGTGACTTTTTTCACGTTTTTCAAGTAGTTTGACATTACGTAATTATATTCATTTATCTAATATTTCGATACTATTTCATGTAGTATCACGATATGTGATTTGGCCTTCAAATCTCAGAATGTCGCATAATATTGCATTTTAAGCAAGTTTTCTTGCATTTTGTTTCGTACGAAAAATCATCGAATTTAGCAATATTTTGACGTTTGTCATCTCCTTTTCCTTCATGTGATTTAAACAAAATATCATCGAATTAGGCAATATTTTGCCGTTTTTCCACGTTTTTGTGAATTTTCAGTCTTTCGGTATTAATTCATTAAAAATACAATAAAAATGATGCAAACACATAATTGATTGGAAATTAACCTTAAATACTTCATTTTCGATCAACTATTTGTTTCTCGTTAAAATACTGAGTAGGATATTGAAAAGGGGAGAAGTTAGGTTTTTATTGCATATATCGACGTTTCAGCCGGATTAGAGCGGTTTTACGTGTACATCTTCCATCGGTAATATAAACGGAAAATCAGGAACATTTTAGTTAATTCTAATGAAAACACATTGGTTTTTATCATTTGTATTGGAAACAACATTGTCATATGTCTTTTCTTGGATCTAAATAATACGAAAACTCGCTCTATGATTTGAAGTTAAAATCCTCATATATGGTAAAATAGTGACTTTTTTCACGTTTTTCAAGTAGTGTGATTTTACGTAAATATATTCGTTTTTACCAATATTTCGATACTATTTCATGTAGTATCACGATATGTGATTTGGCCTTCAAATCTCAGAATTTCGCATAATATTGCATTTTAAGCAAGTTTTCTTGCATTTTGTTTCGTACTAAAAATCATCGAATTTAGCAATATTTTGACGTTTATCATCTCCTTTTCCTTCATGTGATTTAAACAAAATATCATCGAATTAGGCAATATTTTGCCGTTTTTCCACGTTTTTGTGAATTTTCAGTCTTTGTGTATTAATTCATTAAATATACAATAAAAATGATGCAAACACATAATTGATTGGAAATTAACCTTAAATACTTCATTTTCAATCAACTATTTGTTTCTCGTTAAAATACTGAGTAGGATATTGAAAAGGGGAGAAGTTCGGTTTTTATTGCATATATCGACGTTTCAGCCGGATTAGAGCGGTTTTACGTTTACATCTTCCATCGGTAATATAAACGGAAAATCAGGAACATTCTAATTAATTCTAATGTTAATTCTAATGAAAACAGATTGGTTTTATCATTTGTATTGGATACAACCTTCTCATATGTCTTTTCTTGGATCTAAATAATACGAAACCTCGCTATATGATTTGAAGTTAAAATCCTCAAATATGGTTAAATAGTGACTTTTTTCACGTTTTTCATGTAGTTTGACATTACGTAAGTATATTCAGTTTTTACCAATATTTCGATACTGTTTCATGTAGTATCACGATATGTGATTTGGCCTTGAAATCTCAGAATGTCGCAAAATATTGCATTTTAAGCAAGTTTTTTTGTATTTTGTTTCGTACGAAAAATCATCGAATTTAGCAATATTTTGACGTTTATTATCTCCTTTTCCTTCATGTTATTAAAACAAAATATCATCGAATTAGACAATATTTTGCCGTTTTTCCACGTTTTTGTGAATTTTCAGTTTATGGGTATTAATTCATTATATATACGATAAAAATGATGCAAACATATAATTGATTAGAAAATAACCTTAAATACTTCATTTTCAATCAACTATTTGTTTCTCGTTAAAATACTGAGTAAGATATTGAAAAGGGGAGAAGTTCTGTTTTTATTGCATATATCGAAATTTCAGCCGGAATAGAGCGGTTTTCGTGTACATCTTCCATTGGTAATATAAACGGAAAATCAGGAACATTTTAATTAATTCTAATGAAAACACATTGGTTTTTATCATTTGTATTGGAAACAACATTGTCATATGTCTTTTCTTGGATCTAAATAATACGAAACCTCGCTCTATGATTTGAAGTTAAAATCCTTATATATGGTTAAATAGTGACTTTTTTCACGTTTTTCAAGTAGTTTGACATTACGTAAATATATTCATTTTTACCAATATTTCGATACTATTTCATGTAGTATCACGATATGTGATTTGGCCTTCAAATCTCAGAATGTCGCATAATATTGCATTTTAAGCAAGTTTTCTTGCATTTTGTTTCGTACGAAAAATCATCGAATTTAGCAATATTTTGACGTTTGTCATCTCCTTTTCCTTCATGTGATTTAAACAAAATATCATCGAATTAGGCAATATTTTGCCGTTTTTCCACGTTTTTGTGAATTTTCAGTCTTTCGGTATTATTTCATTAAAAATACAATAAAAATGATGCAAACACATAATTGATTGGAAATTAACCTTAAATACTTCATTTTCGATCAACTATTTGTTTCTCGTTAAAATACTGAGTAGGATATTGAAAAGGGGAGAAGTTCGGTTTTTATTGCATATATCGACGTTTCAGCCGGATTTGAGCGGTTTTACGTTTACATCTTCCATCGGTAATATAAACGGAAAATCAGGAACATTCTAATTAATTCTAATGTTAATTCTAATGAAAACAGATTGGTTTTATCATTTGTATTGGTTACAACCTTGTCATATGTCTTTTCTTGGATCTAAATAATACGAAACCTCGCTCTATGATATGAAGTTAAAATCCTCAAATTTGGTTAAATAGTGACTTTTTTCACGTTTCTCATGTAGTTTGATATTACGTAAATATATTCATTTTTACCAATATTTTGATACTATTTTATGTAGTATCACGATATGTGATTTGGCCTTCAAATCTCAGAATGTTGCATAATATTGCATTTTAAGCAAGTTTTCTTGTATTTTGTTTCGTACGAAAAATCATCGAATTTAGCAATATTTTGACGTTTATTATCTCCTTCTCCTTCATGTGATTAAAACAAAATATCGTCGAATTAGGCAATATTTTGCCGTTTTTCCACGTTTCTGTGAATTTTCAGTTTATGGGTATTAATTCATTATATATACGATAAAAATGATGCAAACACATAATTGATTAGATATTAACCTTAAATACTTCATTTTCAATCAACTATTTGTTTCTCGTTAAAATACTGAGTAGGATATTGAAAAGGGGAGAAGTTCTGTTTTTATTGCATATATCGACATTTCAGCCGGAATAGAGCGGTTTTCGTGTACATCTTCCAAAGGTAATATAAACGGAAAATCAGGAACATTTTAGTTAATTCTAATGAAAACACATTGGTTTTTATCATTTGTATTGGAAACAACATTGTCATATGTCTTTTCTTGGATCTAAATAATACGAAACCTCGCTCTATGATTTGAAGTTAAAATCCTCATATATGGTAAAATAGTGACTTTTTTCACGTTTTTCAAGTAGTGTGATTTTACGTAAATATATTCGCTTTTACCAATATTTCGATACTATTTCATGTAGTATCACGATATGTGATTTGGCCTTCAAATCTCAGAATTTCGCATAATATTGCATTTTAAGCAAGTTTTCTTGCATTTTGTTTCGTACTAAAAATCATCGAATTTAGCAATATTTTGACGTTTATCATCTCCTTTTCCTTCATGTGATTTAAACAAAATATCATCGAATTAGGCAATATTTTGCCGTTTTTCCACGTTTTTGTGAATTTTCAGTCTTTGTGTATTAATTCATTAAATATACAATAAAAATGATGCAAACACATAATTGATTGGAAATTAACCTTAAATACTTCATTTTCAATCAACTATTTGTTTCTCGTTAAAATACTGAGTAGGATATTGAAAAGGGGAGAAGTTCGGTTTTTATTGCATATATCGACGTTTCAGCCGGATTAGAGCGGTTTTACGTTTACATCTTCCATCGGTAATATAAACGGAAAATCAGGAACATTCTAATTAATTCTAATGTTAATTCTAATGAAAACAGATTGGTTTTATCATTTGTATTGGATACAACCTTGTCATATGTCTTTTCTTGGATCTAAATAATACGAAACCTCGCTATATGATTTGAAGTTAAAATCCTCAAATATGGTTAAATAGTGACTTTTTTCACGTTTTTCATGTAGTTTGACATTACGTAAGTATATTCATTTTTTACCAATATTTCGATACTGTTTCATGTAGTATCACGATATGTGATTTGGCCTTGAAATCTCAGAATGTCGCAAAATATTGCATTTTAAGCAAGTTTTCTTGTATTTTGTTTCGTACGAAAAATCATCGAATTTAGCAATATTTTGACGTTTATCATCCCCCCTTTTCCTCTATGTGATTTAAACAAAATATCATCGAATTAGGCAATATTTTGCCGTTTTTCCACGTTTCTGTGAATTTTAAGTTTATGGGTATTAATTCATTATATATACGATAAAAATGATGCAAACACATAATTGATTAGATAATAACCTTAAATACTTCATTTTCAATCAACTATTTGTTTCTCGTTAAAATACAGAGTAGACTATTGAAAAGGGGAGAAGTTCTGTTTTTATTGCATATATCGACGTTTCAGCCGGAATAGAGCGGTTTTCGTGTACATCTTCCATCGGTAATATAAACGGAAAATCAGGAACATTTTAGTTAAGTTTAATGAAAACACATTGGTTTTTATCATTTGTAATGGAAACAACATTGTCATATGTCTTTTCTTGGATCTAAATAATACGAAACCTCGCTCTATGATTTGAAGTTAAAATCCTTATATATGGTAAAATAGTGACTTTTTTCACGTTTGTCAAGTAGTGTGATTTTACGTAAATATATTCGTTTATACCAATATTTCGATACTATTTCATGTAGTATCACGATATGTGATTTGGCCTTCAAATCTCAGAATTTCGCATAATATTGCATTTTAAGCAAGTTTTCTTGCATTTTGTTTCGTACGAAAAATCATCGAATTTAGCAATATTTTGACGTTTGTCATCTCCTTTTCCTTCATGTGATTTAAACAAAATATCATCGAATTAGGCAATATTTTGCCGTTTTTCCACGTTTTTGTGAATTTTCAGTCTTTCGATATTAATTCATTAAAAATACAATAAAAATGATGCAAACACATAATTGATTGGAAATTAACCTTAAATACTTCATTTTCAGTCAACTATTTGTTTCTCGTTAAAATACTGAGTAGGATATTTAAAAGGGGAGAAGTTCGGTTTTTATTGCATATATCGACGTTTCAGCCGGATTTGAGCGGTTTTACGTTTACATCTTCCATCGTTAATATAAACGGAAAATCAGGAACATTCTAATTAATTCTAATGTTAATTCTAATGAAAACAGATTGGTTTTATCATTTGTATTGGTTACAACCTTGTCATATGTCTTTTCTTGGATCTAAATAATACGAAACCTCGCTCTATGATATGAAGTTAAAATCCTCAAATTTGGTTAAATAGTGACTTTTTTCACGTTTCTCATGTAGTTTGATATTACGTAAATATATTCATTTTTACCAATATTTTGATACTATTTTATGTAGTATCACGATATGTGATTTGGCCTTCAAATCTCAGAATGTTGCATAATATTGCATTTTAAGCAAGTTTTCTTGTATTTTGTTTCGTACGAAAAATCATCGAATTTAGCAATATTTTGACGTTTATTATCTCCTTCTCCTTCATGTGATTAAAACAAAATATCGTCGAATTAGGCAATATTTTGCCGTTTTTCCACGTTTCTGTGAATTTTCAGTTTATGGGTATTAATTCATTATATATACGATAAAAATGATGCAAACACATAATTGATTAGATATTAACCTTAAATACTTCATTTTCAATCAACTATTTGTTTCTCGTTAAAATACTGAGTAGGATATTGAAAAGGGGAGAAGTTCTGTTTTTATTGCATATATCGACATTTCAGCCGGAATAGAGCGGTTTTCGTGTACATCTTCCAAAGGTAATATAAACGGAAAATCAGGAACATTTTAGTTAATTCTAATGAAAACACATTGGTTTTTATCATTTGTATTGGAAATAACATTGTCATATGTCTTTTCTTGGATCTAAATAATACGAAACCTCGCTCTATGATTTGAAGTTAAAATCCTCATATATGGTAAAATAGTGACTTTTTTCACGTTTTTCAAGTAGTGTGATTTTACGTAAATATATTCGCTTTTACCAATATTTCGATACTATTTCATGTAGTATCACGATATGTGATTTGGCCTTCAAATCTCAGAATTTCGCATAATATTGCATTTTAAGCAAGTTTTCTTGCATTTTGTTTCGTACTAAAAATCATCGAATTTAGCAATATTTTGACGTTTATCATCTCCTTTTCCTTCATGTGATTTAAACAAAATATCATCGAATTAGGCAATATTTTGCCGTTTTTCCACGTTTTTGTGAATTTTCAGTCTTTGTGTATTAATTCATTAAATATACAATAAAAATGATGCAAACACATAATTGATTGGAAATTAACCTTAAATACTTAATTTTCAATCAACTATTTGTTTCTCGTTAAAATACTGAGTAGGATATTGAAAAGGGGAGAAGTTCGGTTTTTATTGCATATATCGACGTTTCAGCCGGATTAGAGCGGTTTTACGTTTACATCTTCCATCGGTAATATAAACGGAAAATCAGGAACATTCTAATTAATTCTAATGTTAATTCTAATGAAAACAGATTGGTTTTATCTTTTGTATTGGATACAACCTTGTCATATGTCTTTTCTTGGATCTAAGTAATACGAAACCTCGCTCTATGATTTGAAGTTAAAATCCTCAAATATGGTTAAATAGTGACTTTTTCACGTTTTTCATGTAGTTTGACATTACGTAAATATATTCATTTTCACCAATATTTCGATACTATTTCATGTAGTATCACGATATGTGATTTGCCTTCAAATCTCAAAATGTTGCATAATATTGCATTTGAAGCAAGTTTTCTTGTATTTTGTTTCGTACGAAAAATCATCGAATTTAGCAATATTTTGACGTTTATTATCTCCTTTTCCTTCACGTTATTAAAACAAAATATCATCGAATTAGGCAATATTTTGCCGTTTTTCCACGTTTTTGTGAATTTTCAGTTTATGGGTATTAATTCATTATATATACGATAAAAATGATGCAAACACATAATTGATTAGATATTAACCTTAAATACTTCATTTTCAATCAACTATTTGTTTCTCGTTAAAATACTGAGTAGGATATTGAAAAGGGGAGAAGTTCTGTTTTTATAGCATATATCGACATTTCAGCCGGAATAGAGCGGTTTTCGTGTACATCTTCCATCGGTAATATAAACGGAAAATCAGGAACATTTTAGTTCATTCTAATGAAAACACATTGGTTTTTATCATTTGTATTGGAAACAACATTGTCATATGTCTTTTCTTGGATCTAAAAATTACGAAACCTCGCTCTATGATTTGAAGTTAAAATCCTCATATATGGTAAAATAGTGACTTTTTTCACGTTTTTCAAGTAGTGTGATTTTACGTAAATATATTCGTTTTTACCAATATTTCGATACTATTTCATGTAGTATCACGATATGTGATTTGGCTTTCAAATCTCAGAATTTCGCATAATATTGCATTTTAAGCAAGTTTTCTTGCATTTTGTTTCGTACTAAAAATCATCGAATTTAGCAATATTTTGACGTTTATCATCTCCTTTTCCTTCATGTGATTTAAACAAAATATCATCGAATTAGGCAATATTTTGCCGTTTTTCCACGTTTTTGTGAATTTTCAGTCTTTGTGTATTAATTCATTAAATATACAATAAAAATGATGCAAACACATAATTGATTGGAAATTAACCTTAAATACTTCATTTTCAATCAACTATTTGTTTCTCGTTAAAATACTGAGTAGGATATTGAAAAGGGGAGAAGTTCGGTTTTTATTGCATATATCGACGTTTCAGCCGGATTAGAGCGGTTTTACGTTTACATCTTCCATCGGTAATATAAACGGAAAATCAGGAACATTCTAATTAATTCTAATGTTAATTCTAATGAAAACAGATTGGTTTTATCATTTGTATTGGATACAACCTTGTCATATGTCTTTTCTTGGATCTAAGTAATACGAAACCTCGCTCTATGATTTGAAGTTAAAATCCTCAAATATGGTTAAATAGTGACTTTTTTCACGTTTTTCATGTAGTTTGACATTACGTAAATATATTCATTTTTACCAATATTTCGATACTATTTCATGCAGTATCACGATATGTGATTTGCCTTCAAATCTCAAAATGTTGCATAATATTGCATTTGAAGCAAGTTTTCTTGTATTTTGTTTCGTACGAAAAATCATCGAATTTAGCAATATTTTGACGTTTATTATCTCCTTTTCCTTCACGTTATTAAAACAAAATATCATCGAATTAGGCAATATTTTGCCGTTTTTCCACGTTTTTGTGAATTTTCAGTTTATGGGTATTAATTCATTATATATACGATAAAAATGATGCAAACACATAATTGATTAGATAATAACCTTAAATACTTCATTTTCAATCAACTACTTGTTTCTCGTTAAAACACTGAGTAAGATATTGAAAAGGAGAGAAGTTCTGTTTTTATTGCATATATCGACATTTCAGCCGGAATAGAGCGGTTTTCGTGTACATCTTCCATCGGTAATATTAACGGAAAATCAGGAACATTTTAATTAATTCTAATGAAAACACATTGGTTTTTATCATTTGTATTGGAAACAACATTGTCATATGTCTTTTCTTGGATCTAAATAATACGAAACCTCGCTCTATGATTTGAAGTTAAAATCCTCATATATGGTAAAATAGTGACTTTTTTCACGTTTTTCAAGTAGTTTGACATTACGTAAATATATTCGTTTTTACCAATATTTCGATACTATTTCATGTAGTATCACGATATGTGATTTGGCCTTGAAATCTCAGAATTTCGCATAATATTGCATTTTAAGCAAGTTTTCTTGCATTTTGTTTCGTACGAAAAATCATCGAATTTAGCAATATTTTGACGTTTATCATCTCCTTTTCCTTCATGTGGCTTAAACAAAATATCATCGAATTAGGCAATATTTTGCCGTTTTTCCACGTTTTTGTAAATTTTCAGTCTTTGTGTATTAATTCATTAAATATACAATAAAAATGATGCAAACACATAATTGATTGGAAATTAACCTTAAATACTTCATTTTCAATCAACTATTTGTTTCTCGTTAAAATACTGAGTAGGATATTGAAAAGGGGAGAAGTTAGGTTTTTATTGCATATATCGACGTTTCAGCCGGATTAGAGCGGTTTTACGTGTACATCTTCCATCGGTAATATAAACGGAAAATCAGGAACATTCTAATTAATTCTAATGTTAATTCTAATGAAAACAGATTGGTTTTATCATTTGTATTGGAAACAACCTTGTCATATGTCTTTTCTTGGATCTAAATAATACGAAACCTCGCTCTATGATTTGAAGTTAAAATCCTCAAATATGGTTAAATAGTGTCTTTTTTCACGTTTTTCATGTAGCTTGACATTACGTAAATATATTCATTTTTACCAATATTTCGATACTATTTCATGTAGTATCACGATCTGTGATTTGGCCTTGAAATCTCAGAATGTCGCATAATATTGCATTTTAAGCAAGTTTTCTTGTATTTTGTTTCGTACGAAAAATCATCGAGTTTAGCAATATTTTGACGTTTATTATCTCCTTTTCCTTCATGTTATTAAAACAAAATATCATCGAATTAGACAATATTTTGCCGTTTTTCCACGTTTTTGTGAATTTTAAGTTTATGGGTATTAATTCATTATATATACGATAAAAATGATGCAAACACATAATTGATTAGATAATAACCTTAAATACTTCATTTTCAATCAACTATTTGTTTCTCGTTAAAATACTGAGTAGACTATTGAAAAGGGGAGAAGTTCTGTTTTTATTGCATATATCGACGTTTCAGCCGGAATAGAGCGGTTTTCGTGTACATCTTCCATCGGTAATATAAACGGAAAATCATGAACATTTTAGTTAATTTTAATGAAAACACATTGGTTTTTATCATTTGTATTGGAAACAACATTGTCATATGTCTTTTCTTGGATCTAAATAATACGAAACCTCGCTCTATGATTTGAAGTTAAAATCCTCATATATGGTAAAATAGTGACTTTTTTCACGTTTTTCAAGTAGTGTGATTTTACGTAAATATATTCGTTTATACCAATATTTCGATACTATTTCATGTAGTATCACGATATGTGATTTGGCCTTCAAATCTCAGAATTTCGCATAATATTGCATTTTAAGCAAGATTTCTTGCATTTTGTTTCGTACGAAAAATCATCGAATTTAGCAATATTTTGACGTTTGTCATCTCCTTTTCCTTCATGTGATTTAAACAAAATATCATCGAATTAGGCAATATTTTGCCGTTTTTTCACGTTTTTGTGAATTTTCAGTCTTTCGGTATTAATTCATTAAAATACAGTAAAAATGATGCAAACACATAATTGATTGGAAATTAACCTTAAATACTTCATTTTCGATCAACTATTTGTTTCTCGTTAAAATACTGAGTAGGATATTGAAAAGGGGAGAAGTTCGGTTTTTATTGCATATATCGACGTTTCAGCCGGATTTGAGCGGTTTTACGTTTACATCTTCCATCGGTAATATAAACGGAAAATCAGGAACATTCTAATTAATTCTAATGTTAATTCTAATGAAAACAGATTGGTTTTGTCATTTGTATTGGTTACAACCTTGTCATATGTCTTTTCTTGGATCTAAATAATACGAAACCTCGCTCTATGATTTGAAGTTAAAATCCTCAAATTTGGTTAAATAGTGACTTTTTTCACGTTTCTCATATAGTTTGATATTACGTAAATATATTCATTTTTACCAATATTTTGATACTATTTTATGTAGTATCACGATATGTGATTTGGCCTTCAAATCTCAGAATGTTGCATAATATTGCATTTTAAGCAAGTTATCTTGCATTATGTTTCGTACGAAAAATCATCGAATTTAGCAATATTTTGACGTTTATTATCTCCTTTTCCTTCATGTGATTAAAACAAAATATCATCGAATTATGCAATATTTTGCCGTTTTTCCACGTTTCTGTGATTTTTCAGTTTATGGGTATTAATTCATTACATATACGATAAAAATGATGCAAACACATAATTGATTAGATAATAACCTTAAATACTTCATTTTCAATAAACTATTTGTTTCTCGTTAAAATACTGAGTAGGATATTGAAAAGGGGAGAAGTTCTGTTTTTATTGCATATATCGACGTTTCAGCCGGAATAGAGCGGTTTTCGTGTACATCTTCCATCGGTAATATAAACGGAAAATCAGGAACATTTTAGTTAATTCTAATGAAAACACATTGGTTTTTATCATTTGTATTGGAAACAACATTGTCATATGTCTTTTCTTGGATCTAAATAATACGGAATCTCGCTCTATGATTTGAAGTTAAAATCCTCAAATATGGTTAAATAGTGACTTTTTTCACGTTTTTCACGTAGTTTGACATTACGTAAATATATTCGTTTTTACCAATATTTCGATACTATTTCATGTAGTATCACGATATGTGATTTGGCCTTCAAATCTCAGAATGTCACATAATATTGCATTTTAAGAAAGTTTTCTTGCATTTTGTTTCTTACGAAAAATCATCGAATTTAGCAATATTTTGACGTTTATTATCCCCTTTTCCTCTATGTGATTAAAACAAAATATCATCGAATTAGGCAATATTTAGCGGTTTTTCCACGTTTTTGTGAATTTTCAGTCTATGGGTATTAATTCATTAAATATACAATAAAAATGATGCAAACACATAATTAGTTAGAAATTAACCTTAAATTCTTCATTTTCACTCAACTATTTGTTTCTCGTTAAAATACTGAGTAGGATATTGAAAAGGAGAGAAGTTCGGTTTTTATTGCATATATCGACGTTTCAGCCGGATTAGAGCAGTTTTACGTGTACATCTTTCATCGGTAATATAAACGGAAAATCAGGAACATTTTAGTTAATTCTAATGAAAACACATTGGTTTTTATCATTTGTATTGGAAACAACATTGTCATATGTCTTTTCTTGGATCTAAATAATACGAAACCTCGCTCTATGATTTGAAGTTAAAATCCTCATATATGGTAAAATAGTGACTTTTTCACGTTTTTCAAGTAGTTTGACATTACGTAATTATATTCATTTATCTAATATTTCGATACTATTTCATGTAGTATCACGATATGTGATTTGGCCTTCAAATCTCAGAATGTCGCCTAATATTGCATTTTAAGCAAGTTTTCAGGCATTTTGTTTCGTACGAAAAATCATCGAATTTAGCAATATTTTGACGTTTATCATCTCCCTTTTACTCTATGTGATTTAAACAAAATATCATCGAATTAGGCAATATTTTGCCGTTTTTCCACGTTTCTGTGAATTTTCAGTTTATGGGTATTAATTCATTATATATACGATAAAAATGATGCAAACACATAATTGATTAGATATTAACCTTAAATACTTCATTTTCAATCAACTATTTGTTTCTCGTTAAAATACTGAGTAGGATATTGAAAAGGGGAGAAGTTCTGTTTTTATTGCATATATCGACATTTCAGCCGGAATAGAGCGGTTTTCGTGTACATCTTCCATCGGTAATATAAACGGAAAATCAGGAACATTTTAGTTAATTCTAATGAAAACACATTGGTTTTTATCATTTGTATTGGAAACAACATTGTCATATGTCTTTTCTTGGATCTAATTAATACGAAACCTCGCTCTATGATTTGAAGTTAAAATCCTCATATATGGTAAAATAGTGACTTTTTTCACGTTTTTCATGTAGTGTGATTTTACGTAAATATATTCGTTTTTACCAATATTTCGATACTATTTCATGTAGTATCACGATATGTGATTTGGCCTTCAAATCTCAGAATTTCGCATAATATTGCATTTTAAGCAAGTTTTCTTGCATTTTGTTTCGTACTAAAAATCATCGAATTTAGCAATATTTTGACGTTTATCATCTCCTTTTCCTTCATGTGATTTAAACAAAATATCATCGAATTAGGCAATATTTTGCCGTTTTTCCACGTTTTTGTGAATTTTCAGTCTTTGTGTATTAATTCATTATATATACAATAAAAATGATGCAAACACATAATTGATTGGAAATTAACCTTAAATACTTCATTTTCAATCAACTATTTGTTTCTCGTTAAAATACTGAGTAGGATATTGAAAAGGGGAGAAGTTCGGTTTTTATTGCATATATCGACGTTTCAGCCGGATTAGAGCGGTTTTACGTTTACATCTTCCATCGGTAATATAAACGGAAAATCAGGAACATTCTAATTAATTCTAATGTTAATTCTAATGAAAACAGATTGGTTTTATCATTTGTATTGGATACAACCTTGTCATATGTCTTTTCTTGGATGTAAATAATACGAAACCTCGCTATATGATTTGAAGTTAAAATCCTCAAATATGGTTAAATAGTGATTTTTTCACGTTTTTCATGTAGTTTGACATTACGTAAGTATATTCATTTTATACCAATATTTCGATACTGTTTCATGTAGTATCACGATATGTGATTTGGCCTTGAAATCTCAGAATGTCGCAAAATATTGCATTTTAAGCAAGTTTTCTTGTATTTTGTTTCGTACGAAAAATCATCGAATTTAGAAATATTTTGACGTTTATCATCCCCCCTTTTCCTCTATGTGATTTAAACAAAATATCATCGAATTAGGCAATATTTTGCCGTTTTTCCACGTTTCTGTGAATTTTAAGTTTATGGGTATTAATTCATTATATATACGATAAAAATGATGCAAACACATAATTGATTAGATAATAACCTTAAATACTTCATTTTCAATCAACTATTTGTTTCTCGTTAAAATACTGAGTAGACTATTGAAAAGGGGAGAAGTTCTGTTTTTATTGCATATATCGACGTTTCAGCCGGAATAGAGCGGTTTTCGTGTACATCTTCCATCGGTAATATAAACGGAAAATCATGAACATTTTAGTTAATTTTAATGAAAACACATTGGTTTTTATCATTTGTATTGGAAACAACATTGTCATATGTCTTTTCTTGGATCTAAATAATACGAAACCTCGCTCTATGATTTGAAGTTAAAATCCTCATATATGGTAAAATAGTGACTTTTTTCACGTTTTTCAAGTAGTGTGATTTTACGTAAATATATTCGTTTATACCAATATTTCGATACTATTTCATGTAGTATCACGATATGTGATTTGGCCTTCAAATCTCAGAATTTCGCATAATATTGCATTTTAAGCAAGTTTTCTTGCATTTTGTTTCGTACGAACAATCATCGAATTTAGCAATATTTTGACGTTTGTCATCTCCTTTTCCTTCATGTGATTTAAACAAAATATCATCGAATTAGGCAATATTTTGCCGTTTTTTCACTTTTTTGTGAATTTTCAGTCTTTCGGTATTAATTCATTAAAATACAGTAAAAATGATGCAAACACATAATTGATTGGAAATTAACCTTAAATACTTCATTTTCGATCAACTATTTGTTTCTCGTTAAAATACTGAGTAGGATATTGAAAAGGGGAGAAGTTCGGTTTTTATTGCATATATCGACGTTTCAGCCGGATTTGAGCGGTTTTACGTTTACATCTTCCATCGGTAATATAAACGGAAAATCAGGAACATTCTAATTAATTCTAATGTTAATTCTAATGAAAACAGATTGGTTTTGTCATTTGTATTGGTTACAACCTTGTCATATGTCTTTTCTTGGATCTAAATAATACGAAACCTCGCTCTATGATTTGAAGTTAAAATCCTCAAATTTGGTTAAATAGTGACTTTTTTCACGTTTCTCATATAGTTTGATATTACGTAAATATATTCATTTTTACCAATATTTTGATACTATTTTATGTAGTATCACGATATGTGATTTGGCCTTCAAATCTCAGAATGTTGCATAATATTGCATTTTAAGCAAGTTATCTTGCATTATGTTTCGTACGAAAAATCATCGAATTTAGCAATATTTTGACGTTTATTATCTCCTTTTCCTTCATGTGATTAAAACAAAATATCATCGAATTATGCAATATTTTGCCGTTTTTCCACGTTTCTGTGATTTTTCAGTTTATGGGTATTAATTCATTACATATACGATAAAAATGATGCAAACACATAATTGATTAGATAATAACCTTAAATACTTCATTTTCAATAAACTATTTGTTTCTCGTTAAAATACTGAGTAGGATATTGAAAAGGGGAGAAGTTCTGTTTTTATTGCATATATCGACGTTTCAGCCGGAATAGAGCGGTTTTCGTGTACATCTTCCATCGGTAATATAAACGGAAAATCAGGAACATTTTAGTTAATTCTAATGAAAACACATTGGTTTTTATCATTTGTATTGGAAACAACATTGTCATATGTCTTTTCTTGGATCTAAATAATACGGAATCTCGCTCTATGATTTGAAGTTAAAATCCTCAAATATGGTTAAATAGTGACTTTTTTCACGTTTTTCACGTAGTTTGACATTACGTAAATATATTCGTTTTTACCAATATTTCGATACTATTTCATGTAGTATCACGATATGTGATTTGGCCTTCAAATCTCAGAATGTCACATAATATTGCATTTTAAGAAAGTTTTCTTGCATTTTGTTTCTTACGAAAAATCATCGAATTTAGCAATATTTTGACGTTTATTATCCCCTTTTCCTCTATGTGATTAAAACAAAATATCATCGAATTAGGCAATATTTAGCGGTTTTTCCACGTTTTTGTGAATTTTCAGTCTATGGGTATTAATTCATTAAATATACAATAAAAATGATGCAAACACATAATTAGTTAGAAATTAACCTTAAATTCTTCATTTTCACTCAACTATTTGTTTCTCGTTAAAATACTGAGTAGGATATTGAAAAGGAGAGAAGTTCGGTTTTTATTGCATATATCGACGTTTCAGCCGGATTAGAGCAGTTTTACGTGTACATCTTTCATCGGTAATATAAACGGAAAATCAGGAACATTTTAGTTAATTCTAATGAAAACACATTGGTTTTTATCATTTGTATTGGAAACAACATTGTCATATGTCTTTTCTTGGATCTAAATAATACGAAACCTCGCTCTATGATTTGAAGTTAAAATCCTCATATATGGTAAAATAGTGACTTTTTCACGTTTTTCAAGTAGTTTGACATTACGTAATTATATTCATTTATCTAATATTTCGATACTATTTCATGTAGTATCACGATATGTGATTTGGCCTTCAAATCTCAGAATGTCGCCTAATATTGCATTTTAAGCAAGTTTTCAGGCATTTTGTTTCGTACGAAAAATCATCGAATTTAGCAATATTTTGACGTTTATCATCTCCCTTTTACTCTATGTGATTTAAACAAAATATCATCGAATTAGGCAATATTTTGCCGTTTTTCCACGTTTCTGTGAATTTTCAGTTTATGGGTATTAATTCATTATATATACGATAAAAATGATGCAAACACATAATTGATTAGATATTAACCTTAAATACTTCATTTTCAATCAACTATTTGTTTCTCGTTAAAATACTGAGTAGGATATTGAAAAGGGGAGAAGTTCTGTTTTTATTGCATATATCGACATTTCAGCCGGAATAGAGCGGTTTTCGGGTACATCTTCCATCGGTAATATAAACGGAAAATCAGGAACATTTTAGTTAATTCTAATGAAAACACATTGGTTTTTATCATTTGTATTGGAAACAACATTGTCATATGTCTTTTCTTGGATCTAATTAATACGAAACCTCGCTCTATGATTTGAAGTTAAAATCCTCATATATGGTAAAATAGTGACTTTTTTCACGTTTTTCATGTAGTGTGATTTTACGTAAATATATTCGTTTTTACCAATATTTCGATACTATTTCATGTAGTATCACGATATGTGATTTGGCCTTCAAATCTCAGAATTTCGCATAATATTGCATTTTAAGCAAGTTTTCTTGCATTTTGTTTCGTACTAAAAATCATCGAATTTAGCAATATTTTGACGTTTATCATCTCCTTTTCCTTCATGTGATTTTAACAAAATATCATCGAATTAGGCAATATTTTGCCGTTTTTCCACGTTTTTGTGAATTTTCAGTCTTTGTGTATTAATTCATTATATATACAATAAAAATGATGCAAACACATAATTGATTGGAAATTAACCTTAAATACTTCATTTTCAATCAACTATTTGTTTCTCGTTAAAATACTGAGTAGGATATTGAAAAGGGGAGAAGTTCGGTTTTTATTGCATATATCGACGTTTCAGCCGGATTAGAGCGGTTTTACGTTTACATCTTCCATCGGTAATATAAACGGAAAATTAGGAACATTCTAATTAATTCTAATGTTAATTCTAATGAAAACAGATTGGTTTTATCATTTGTATTGGATACAACCTTGTCATATGTCTTTTCTTGGATGTAAATAATACGAAACCTCGCTATATGATTTGAAGTTAAAATCCTCAAATATGGTTAAATAGTGACTTTTTTCACGTTTTTCATGTAGTTTGACATTACGTAAGTATATTCATTTTATACCAATATTTCGATACTGTTTCATGTAGTATCACGATATGTGATTTGGCCTTGAAATCTCAGAATGTCGCAAAATATTGCATTTTAAGCAAGTTTTCTTGTATTTTGTTTCGTACGAAAAATCATCGAATTTAGCAATATTTTGACGTTTATCATCCCCCCTTTTCCTCTATGTGATTTAAACAAAATATCATCGAATTAGGCAATATTTTGCCGTTTTTCCACGTTTCTGTGAATTTTAAGTTTATGGGTATTAATTCATTATATATACGATAAAAATGATGCAAACACATAATTGATTAGATAATAACCTTAAATACTTCATTTTCAATCAACTATTTGTTTCTCGTTAAAATATTGAGTAGACTATTGAAAAGGGGAGAAGTTCTGTTTTTATTGCATATATCGACGTTTCAGCCGGAATAGAGCGGTTTTCGTGTACATCTTCCATCGGTAATATAAACGGAAAATCATGAACATTTTAGTTAATTTTAATGAAAACACATTGGTTTTTATCATTTGTATTGGAAACAACATTGTCATATGTCTTTTCTTGGATCTAAATAATACGAAACCTCGCTCTATGATTTGAAGTTAAAATCCTCATATATGGTAAAATAGTGACTTTTTTCACGTTTTTCAAGTAGTGTGATTTTACGTAAATATATTCGTTTATACCAATATTTCGATACTATTTCATGTAGTATCACGATATGTGATTTGGCCTTCAAATCTCAGAATTTCGCATAATATTGCATTTTAAGCAAGTTTTCTTGCATTTTGTTTCGTACGAACAATCATCGAATTTAGCAATATTTTGACGTTTGTCATCTCCTTTTCCTTCATGTGATTTAAACAAAATATCATCGAATTAGGCAATATTTTGCCGTTTTTTCACGTTTTTGTGAATTTTCAGTCTTTCGGTATTAATTCATTAAAATACAGTAAAAATGATGCAAAAACATAATTGATTGGAAATTAACCTTAAATACTTCATTTTCGATCAACTATTTGTTTCTCGTTAAAATACTGAGTAGGATATTGAAAAGGGGAGAAGTTCGGTTTTTATTGCATATATCGACGTTTCAGCCGGATTTGAGCGGTTTTACGTTTACATCTTCCATCGGTAATATAAACGGAAAATCAGGAACATTCTAATTAATTCTAATGTTAATTCTAATGAAAACAGATTGGTTTTGTCATTTGTATTGGTTACAACCTTGTCATATGTCTTTTCTTGGATCTAAATAATACGAAACCTCGCTCTATGATTTGAAGTTAAAATCCTCAAATTTGGTTAAATAGTGACTTTTTTCACGTTTCTCATATAGTTTGATATTACGTAAATATATTCATTTTTACCAATATTTTGATACTATTTTATGTAGTATCACGATAAGTGATTTGGCCTTCAAATCTCAGAATGTTGCATAATATTGCATTTTAAGCAAGTTATCTTGCATTATGTTTCGTACGAAAAATCATCGAATTTAGCAATATTTTGACGTTTATTATCTCCTTTTCCTTCATGTGATTAAAACAAAATATCATCGAATTATGCAATATTTTGCCGTTTTTCCACGTTTCTGTGATTTTTCAGTTTATGGGTATTAATTCATTACATATACGATAAAAATGATGCAAACACATAATTGATTAGATAATAACCTTAAATACTTCATTTTCAATAAACTATTTGTTTCTCGTTAAAATACTGAGTAGGATATTGAAAAGGGGAGAAGTTCTGTTTTTATTGCATATATCGACGTTTCAGCCGGAATAGAGCGGTTTTCGTGTACATCTTCCATCGGTAATATAAACGGAAAATCAGGAACATTTTAGTTAATTCTAATGAAAACACATTGGTTTTTATCATTTGTATTGGAAACAACATTGTCATATGTCTTTTCTTGGATCTAAATAATACGGAATCTCGCTCTATGATTTGAAGTTAAAATCCTCAAATATGGTTAAATAGTGACTTTTTTCACGTTTTTCACGTAGTTTGACATTACGTAAATATATTCGTTTTTACCAATATTTCGATACTATTTCATGTAGTATCACGATATGTGATTTGGCCTTCAAATCTCAGAATGTCACATAATATTGCATTTTAAGAAAGTTTTCTTGCATTTTGTTTCTTACGAAAAATCATCGAATTTAGCAATATTTTGACGTTTATTATCCCCTTTTCCTCTATGTGATTAAACAAAATATCATCGAATTAGGCAATATTTAGCGATTTTTCCACGTTTTTGTGAATTTTCAGTCTATGGGTATTAATTCATTAAATATACAATAAAAATGATGCAAACACATAATTAGTTAGAAATTAACCTTAAATTCTTCATTTTCACTCAACTATTTGTTTCTCGTTAAAATACTGAGTAGGATATTGAAAAGGAGAGAAGTTCGGTTTTTATTGCATATATCGACGTTTCAGCCGGATTAGAGCAGTTTTACGTGTACATCTTTCATCGGTAATATAAACGGAAAATCAGGAACATTAATTAATTCTAATGTTAATTCTAATGAAAACACATTGGTTTTTATCATTTGTATTGGAATACAACATTGTCATATGTCTTTTCTTGGATCTAAATAATACGAAACCTCGCTCTATGATTTGAAGTTAAAATCCTCATATATGGTAAAATAGTGACTTTTTCACGTTTTTCAAGTAGTTTGACATTACGTAATTATATTCATTTTATCTAATATTTCGATACTATTTCATGTAGTATCACGATATGTGATTTGGCCTTCAAATCTCAGAATGTCGCCTAATATTGCATTTTAAGCAAGTTTTCTAGGCATTTTGTTTCGTACGAAAAATCATCGAATTTAGCAATATTTTGACGTTTATCATCTCCCTTTTACTCTATGTGATTTAAACAAAATATCATCGAATTAGGCAATATTTTGCCGTTTTTCCACGTTTCTGTGAATTTTCAGTTTATGGGTATTAATTCATTATATATACGATAAAAATGATGCAAACACATAATTGATTAGATATTAACCTTAAATACTTCATTTTCAATCAACTATTTGTTTCTCGTTAAAATACTGAGTAGGATATTGAAAAGGGGAGAAGTTCTGTTTTTATTGCATATATCGACATTTCAGCCGGAATAGAGCGGTTTTCGTGTACATCTTCCATCGGTAATATAAACGGAAAATCAGGAACATTTTAGTTAATTCTAATGAAAACACATTGGTTTTTATCATTTGTATTGGAAACAACATTGTCATATGTCTTTTCTTGGATCTAATTAATACGAAACCTCGCTCTATGATTTGAAGTTTAAATCCTCATATATGGTAAAATAGTGACTTTTTTCACGTTTTTCATGTAGTGTGATTTTACGTAAATATATTCGTTTTTACCAATATTTCGATACTATTTCATGTAGTATCACGATATGTGATTTGGCCTTCAAATCTCAGAATTTCGCATAATATTGCATTTTAAGCAAGTTTTCTTGCATTTTGTTTCGTACTAAAAATCATCGAATTTAGCAATATTTTGACGTTTATCATCTCCTTTTCCTTCATGTGATTTAAACAAAATATCATCGAATTAGGCAATATTTTGCCGTTTTTCCACGTTTTTGTGAATTTTCAGTCTTTGTGTATTAATTCATTATAATATACAATAAAAATGATGCAAACACATAATTGATTGGAAATTAACCTTAAATACTTCATTTTCAATCAACTATTTGTTTCTCGTTAAAATACTGAGTAGGATATTGAAAAGGGGAGAAGTTCGGTTTTTATTGCATATATCGACGTTTCAGCCGGATTAGAGCGGTTTTACGTTTACATCTTCCATCGGTAATATAAACGGAAAATCAGGAACATTCTAATTAATTCTAATGTTAATTCTAATGAAAACAGATTGGTTTTATCATTTGTATTGGATACAACCTTGTCATATGTCTTTTCTTGGATGTAAATAATACGAAACCTCGCTATATGATTTGAAGTTAAAATCCTCAAATATGGTTAAATAGTGACTTTTTTCACGTTTTTCGTGTAGTTTGACATTACGTAAGTATATTCATTTTTTACCAATATTTCGATACTGTTTCATGTAGTATCACGATATGTGATTTGGCCTTGAAATCTCAGAATGTCGCAAAATATTGCATTTTAAGCAAGTTTTCTTGTATTTTGTTTCGTACGAAAAATCATCGAATTTAGCAATATTTTGACGTTTATCATCCCCCCTTTTCCTCTATGTGATTTAAACAAAATATCATCGAATTAGGCAATATTTTGCCGTTTTTCCACGTTTCTGTGAATTTTAAGTTTATGGGTATTAATTCATTATATATACGATAAAAATGATGCAAACACATAATTGATTAGATAATAACCTTAAATACTTCATTTTCAATCAACTATTTGTTTCTCGTTAAAATACAGAGTAGACTATTGAAAAGGGGAGAAGTTCTGTTTTTATTGCATATATCGACGTTTCAGCCGGAATAGAGCGGTTTTCGTGTACATCTTCCATCGGTAATAGAAACGGAAAATCAGGAACATTTTAGTTAATTTTAATGAAAACACATTGGTTTTTATCATTTGTAATGGAAACAACATTGTCATATGTCTTTTCTTGGATCTAAATAATACGAAACCTCGCTCTATGATTTGAAGTTAAAATCCTCATATATGGTAAAATAGTGACTTTTTTCACGTTTGTCAAGTAGTGTGATTTTACGTAAATATATTCGTTTATACCAATATTTCGATACTATTTCATGTAGTATCACGATATGTGATTTGGCCTTCAAATCTCAGAATTTCGCATAATATTGCATTTTAAGCAAGTTTTCTTGCATTTTGTTTCGTACGAAAAATCATCGAATTTAGCAATATTTTGACGTTTGTCATCTCCTTTTCCTTCATGTGATTTAAACAAAATATCATCGAATTAGGTAATATTTTGCCGTTTTTCCACATTTTTGTGAATTTTCAGTCTTTGTGTATTAATTCATTAAATATACAATAAAAATGATGCAAACACATAATTGATTGGCAATTAACCTTAAATACTTCATTTTCAATCAACTATTTGTTTCTCGTTAAAATACTGAGTAGGATATTGAAAAGGGGAGAAGTTCGGTTTTTATTGCATATATCGACGTTTCAGCCGGATTAAGAGCGGTTTTACTGTTTACATCTTCCATCGGTAATATAAACGGAAAATCAGGAACATTCTAATTAATTCTAATGTTAATTCTAATGAAAACAGATTGGTTTTATCATTTGTATTGGATACAACCTTGTCATATGTCTTTTCTTGGATCTAAATAATACGAAACCTCGCTATATGATTTGAAGTTAAAATCCTCAAATATGGTTAAATAGTGACTTTTTTCACGTTTTTCAGTGTAGTTTGACATTACGTAAGTATATTCATTTTTTACCAATATTTCGATACTGTTTCATGTAGTATCACGATATGTGATTTGGCCTTGAAATCTCAGAATGTCGCAAAATATTGCATTTTAAGCAAGTTTTCTTGTATTTTGTTTCGTACGAAAAATCATCGAATTTAGCAATATTTTGACGTTTATCATCCCCCTTTTCCTCTATGTGATTTAAACAAAATATCATCGAATTAGGCAATATTTTGCCGTTTTTCCACGTTTCTGTGAATTTTAAGTTTATGGGTATTAATTCATTATATATACGATAAAAATGATGCAAACACATAATTGATTAGATAATAACCTTAAATACTTCATTTTCAATCAACTATTTGTTTCTCGTTAAAATACAGAGTAGACTATTGAAAAGGGGAGAAGTTCTGTTTTTATTGCATATATCGACGTTTCAGCCGGAATAGAGCGGTTTTCGTGTACATCTTCCATCGGTAATAGAAACGGAAAATCAGGAACATTTTAGTTAATTCTAATGAAAACACATTGGTTTTTATCATTTGTAATGGAAACAACATTGTCATATGTCTTTTCTTGGATCTAAATAATACGAAACCTCGCTCTATGATTTGAAGTTAAAATCCTCATATATGGTAAATAGTGACTTTTTTCACGTTTGTCAAGTAGTGTGATTTACGTAAATATATTCGTTTATACCAATATTTCGATACTATTTCATGTAGTATCACGATATGTGATTTGGCCTTCAAATCTCAGAATTTCGCATAATATTGCATTTTAAGCAAGTTTTCTTGCATTTTGTTTCGTACGAAAAATCATCGAATTTAGCAATATTTTGACGTTTGTCATCTCCTTTTCCTTCATGTGATTTAAACAAAATATCATCGAATTAGGTAATATTTTGCCGTTTTTCCACGTTTTTGTGAATTTTCAGTCTTTGTGTATTAATTCATTAAATATACAATAAAAATGATGCAAACACATAATTGATTGGCAATTAACCTTAAATACTTCATTTTCAATCAACTATTTGTTTCTCGTTAAAATACTGAGTAGGATATTGAAAAGGGGAGAAGTTCGGTTTTTATTGCATATATCGACGTTTCAGCCGGATTAAAGCGGTTTTATGTTTACATCTTCCATCGGTAATATAAACGGAAAATCAGGAACATTCTAATTAATTCTAATGTTAATTCTAATGAAAACAGATTGGTTTTATCATTTGTATTGGATACAACCTTGTCATATGTCTTTTCTTGGATCTAAATAATACGAAACCTCGCTATATGATTTGAAGTTAAAATCCTCATATATGGTTAAATAGTGACTTTTTTCACGTTTTTCGTGTAGTTTGACATTACGTAAGTATATTCATTTTTTACCAATATTTCGATACTGTTTCATGTAGTATCACGATATGTGATTTGGCCTTGAAATCTCAGAATGTCGCAAAATATTGCATTTTAAGCAAGTTTTCTTGTATTTTGTTTCGTACGAAAAATCATCGAATTTAGCAATATTTTGACGTTTATCATCCCCCCTTTTCCTCTATGTGATTTAAACAAAATATCATCGAATTAGGCAATATTTTGCCGTTTTTCCACGTTTCTGTGAATTTTAAGTTTATGGGTATTAATTCATTATATATACGATAAAAATGATGCAAACACATAATTGATTAGATAATAACCTTAAATACTTCATTTTCAATCAACTATTTGTTTCTCGTTAAAATACAGAGTAGACTATTGAAAAGGGGA
The DNA here is from genome assembly GCF_040958095.1 of Procambarus clarkii. Taxonomy (NCBI): domain Eukaryota; kingdom Metazoa; phylum Arthropoda; class Malacostraca; order Decapoda; family Cambaridae; genus Procambarus; species Procambarus clarkii. The sequence continues at coordinate 4,509,400 of NC_091226.1, forward strand.
GAAGTTCTGTTTTGATTGCATATATCGACGTTTCAGCCGGAATAGAGCGGTTTTCGTGTACATCTTCCATCGGTAATATAAACGGAAAATCAGGAACATTTTAGTTAATTTTAATGAAAACACATTGGTTTTTATCATTTGTAATGGTAACAACATTGTCATATGTCTTTTCTTGGATCTAAATAATACGAAACCTCGCTCTATGATTTGAAGTTAAAATCCTCATATATGGTTAAATAGTGACTTTTTTCACGTTTGTCATAGTAGTGTGATATTACGTAAATATATTCGTTTATACCAATATTTCGATACTATTTCATGTAGTATCACGATATGTGATTTGGCCTTCAAATCTCAGAATTTCGCATAATATTGCATTTTAAGCAAGTTTTCTTGCATTTTGTTTCGTACGAAAAATCATCGAATTTAGCAATATTTTGACGTTTGTCATCTCCTTTTCCTTCATGTGATTTAAACAAAATATCATCGAATTAGGCAATATTTTGCCGTTTTTCCACGTTTTTGTGAATTTTCAGTCTTTCGGTATTAATTCATTAAATATACAATAAAAATGATGCAAACACATAATTGATTGGAAATTAACCTTAAATACTTCATTTTCGATCAACTATTTGTTTCTCGTTAAAATACTGAGTAGGATATTGAAAAGGGGAGAAGTTCGGTTTTTATTGCATATATCGACGTTTCAGCCGGATTAGAGCGGTTTTACGTTTACATCTTCCATCGGTAATATAAACGGAAAATCAGGAACATTCTAATTAATTCTAATGTTAATTCTAATGAAAACAGATTGGTTTTATCATTTGTATTGGTTAACAACCTTGTCATATGTCTTTTCTTGGATCTAAATAATACGAAACCTCGCTCTATGATTTGAAGTTAAAATCCTCAAATATTGGTTAAATAGTGACTTTTTTCACGTTTCTCATGTAGTTTGATATTACGTAAATATATTCATTTTTACCAATATTTCGATACTATTTTATGTAGTATCACGATATGTGATTTGGCCTTCAAATCTCAGAATGTTGCATAATATTGCATTTTAAGCAAGTTTTCTTGCATTTTGTTTCGTACGAAAAATCATCGAATTTAGCAATATTTTGACGTTTATTATCTCCTTTTCCTTCATGTGATTAAAACAAAATATCAGTCGAATTAGGCAATATTTTGCCGTTTTTCTACGTTTCTGTGAATTTTCAGTTTATGGGTATTAATTCATTATATATACGATAAAAATGATGCAAACACATAATTGATTAGATATTAACCTTAAATACTTCATTTTCAATCAACTATTTGTTTCTCGTTAAAATACTGAGTAGGATATTGAAAAGGGGAGAAGTTCTGTTTTTATTGCATATATCGACGTTTCAGCCGGAATAGAGCGGTTTTACGTGTACATCTTCCATCGGTAATATAAACGGAAAATCAGGAACATTTTAGTTAATTCTAATGAAAACACATTGGTTTTTATCATTTGTATTGGAAACAACATTGTCATATGTCTTTTCTTGGATCTAAATAATACGAAACCTCGCTCTATGATTTGAAGTTAAAATCCTCATATATGGTAAAATAGTGACTTTTTTCACGTTTTTCAAGTAGTTTGACATTTACGTAATATATTCAGTTTTACCAATATTTCGATACTATTTCATGTAGTATCACGATATGTGATTTGGCCTTCAAATCTCAGAATGTCGCATAATATTGCATTTTAAGCAAGTTTTCTTGCATTTTGTTTCGTACTAAAAATCATCGAATTTAGCAATATTTTGACGTTTATCATCTCCTTTTCCTTCTATGTGATTTAAACAAAATATCATCGAATTAGGCAATATTTTGCCGTTTTTCCACGTTTTTGTGAATTTTCAGTCTTATGTGTATTAATTCATTATATATACAATAAAAATGATGCAAACACATAATTGATTAGGATAATTAACCTTAAATACTTCATTTTCAATCAACTATTTGTTTCTCGTTAAAATACTGAGTAGGATATTGAAAAGGGGAGAAGTTCGGTTTTTATTGCATATATCGACGTTTCAGCCGGATTAGAGCGGTTTTACGTGTACATCTTCCATCGGTAATATAAACGGAAAATCAGGAACATTCTAATTAATTCTAATGTTAATTCTAATGAAAACACATTGGTTTTTATCATTTGTATTGGATAACAACATTGTCATATGTCTTTTCTTGGATCTAAATTAATACGAAACCTCGCTCTATGATTTGAAGTTAAAATCCTCAATATATGGTTAAATAGTGACTTTTTTCACGTTTTTCATGTAGTTTGATATTACGTAAATATATTCGTTTTTACCAATATTTCGATACTATTTCATGTAGTATCACGATATGTGATTTGGCCTTCAAATCTCAGAATTTCGCATAATATTGCATTTTAAGCAAGTTTTCTTGCATTTTGTTTCGTACTAAAAATCATCGAATTTAGCAATATTTTGACGTTTATCATCTCCTTTTCCTTCATGTGATTTAAACAAAATATCATCGAATTAGGCAATATTTTGCCGTTTTTCCACGTTTTTGTGAATTTTCAGTCTTTGTGTATTAATTCATTATATATACAATAAAAATGATGCAAACACATAATTGATTGGAAATTAACCTTAAATACTTCATTTTCAATCAACTATTTGTTTCTCGTTAAAATACTGAGTAGGATATTGAAAAGGGGAGAAGTTCGGTTTTTATTGCATATATCGACGTTTCAGCCGGATTAGAGCGGTTTTACGTTTACATCTTCCATCGGTAATATAAACGGAAAATCAGGAACATTCTAATTAATTCTAATGTTAATTCTAATGAAAACAGATTGGTTTTATCATTTGTATTGGATACAACCTTGTCATATGTCTTTTCTTGGATGTAAATAATACGAAACCTCGCTATATGATTTGAAGTTAAAATCCTCAAATATGGTTAAATAGTGACTTTTTTCACGTTTTTCGTGTAGTTTGACATTACGTAAGTATATTCATTTTTTACCAATATTTCGATACTGTTTCATGTAGTATCACGATATGTGATTTGGCCTTGAAATCTCAGAATGTCGCAATAATATTGCATTTTAAGCAAGTTTTCTTTATTTTGTTTCGTACGAAAAATCATCGAATTTAGCAATATTTTGACGTTTATCATCCCCCTTTTCCTCTATGTGATTTAAACAAAATATCATCGAATTAGGCAATATTTTGCCGTTTTTCCACGTTTCTGTGAATTTTAAGTTTATGGGTATTAATTCATTATATATACGATAAAAATGATGCAAACACATAATTGATTAGATAATAACCTTAAATACTTCATTTTCAATCAACTATTTGTTTCTCGTTAAAATACAGAGTAGACTATTGAAAAGGGGAGAAGTTCTGTTTTTATTGCATATATCGACGTTTCAGCCGGATTAGAGCAGTTTTACGTGTACATCTTTCATCGGTAATATAAACGGAAAATCAGGAACATTTTAGTTAATTCTAATGAAAACACATTGGTTTTTATCATTTGTATTGGAAACAACATTGTCATATGTCTTTTCTTGGATCTAAATAATACGAAACCTCGCTCTATGATTTGAAGTTAAAATCCTCATATATGGTAAAATAGTGACTTTTTCACGTTTTTCAAGTAGTTTGACATTACGTAATTATATTCATTTATCTAATATTTCGATACTATTTCATGTAGTATCACGATATGTGATTTGGCCTTCAAATCTCAGAATGTCGCCTAATATTGCATTTTAAGCAAGTTTTCAGGCATTTTGTTTCGTACGAAAAATCATCGAATTTAGCAATATTTTGACGTTTATCATCTCCCTTTTACTCTATGTGATTTAAACAAAATATCATCGAATTAGGCAATATTTTGCCGTTTTTCCACGTTTCTGTGAATTTTCAGTTTATGGGTATTAATTCATTATATATACGATAAAAATGATGCAAACACATAATTGATTAGATATTAACCTTAAATACTTCATTTTCAATCAACTATTTGTTTCTCGTTAAAATACTGAGTAGGATATTGAAAAGGGGAGAAGTTCTGTTTTTATTGCATATATCGACATTTCAGCCGGAATAGAGCGGTTTTCGTGTACATCTTCCATCGGTAATATAAACGGAAAATCAGGAACATTTTAGTTAATTCTAATGAAAACACATTGGTTTTTATCATTTGTATTGGAAACAACATTGTCATATGTCTTTTCTTGGATCTAATTAATACGAAACCTCGCTCTATGATTTGAAGTTAAAATCCTCATATATGGTAAAATAGTGACTTTTTTCACGTTTTTCATGTAGTGTGATTTTACGTAAATATATTCGTTTTTACCAATATTTCGATACTATTTCATGTAGTATCACGATATGTGATTTGGCCTTCAAATCTCAGAATTTCGCATAATATTGCATTTTAAGCAAGTTTTCTTGCATTTTGTTTCGTACTAAAAATCATCGAATTTAGCAATATTTTGACGTTTATCATCTCCTTTTCCTTCATGTGATTTAAACAAAATATCATCGAATTAGGCAATATTTTGCCGTTTTTCCACGTTTTTGTGAATTTTCAGTCTTTGTGTATTAATTCATTATATATATACAATAAAAATGATGCAAACACATAATTGATTGGAAATTAACCTTAAATACTTCATTTTCAATCAACTATTTGTTTCTCGTTAAAATACTGAGTAGGATATTGAAAAGGGGAGAAGTTCGGTTTTTATTGCATATATCGACGTTTCAGCCGGATTAGAGCGGTTTTACGTTTACATCTTCCATCGGTAATATAAACGGAAAATCAGGAACATTCTAATTAATTCTAATGTTAATTCTAATGAAAACAGATTGGTTTTATCATTTGTATTGGATACAACCTTGTCATATGTCTTTTCTTGGATGTAAATAATACGAAACCTCGCTATATGATTTGAAGTTAAAATCCTCAAATATGGTTAAATAGTGACTTTTTTCACGTTTTTCGTGTAGTTTGACATTACGTAAGTATATTCATTTTTTACCAATATTTCGATACTGTTTCATGTAGTATCACGATATGTGATTTGGCCTTGAAATCTCAGAATGTCGCAAAATATTGCATTTTAAGCAAGTTTTCTTGTATTTTGTTTCGTACGAAAAATCATCGAATTTAGCAATATTTTGACGTTTATCATCCCCCCTTTTCCTCTATGTGATTTAAACAAAATATCATCGAATTAGGCAATATTTTGCCGTTTTTCCACGTTTCTGTGAATTTTAAGTTTATGGGTATTAATTCATTATATATACGATAAAAATGATGCAAACACATAATTGATTAGATAATAACCTTAAATACTTCATTTTCAATCAACTATTTGTTTCTCGTTAAAATACAGAGTAGACTATTGAAAAGGGGAGAAGTTCTGTTTTTATTGCATATATCGACGTTTCAGCCGGAATAGAGCGGTTTTCGTGTACATCTTCCATCGGTAATAGAAACGGAAAATCAGGAACATTTTAGTTAATTTTAATGAAAACACATTGGTTTTTATCATTTGTAATGGAAACAACATTGTCATATGTCTTTTCTTGGATCTAAATAATACGAAACCTCGCTCTATGATTTGAAGTTAAAATCCTCATATATGGTAAAATAGTGACTTTTTTCACGTTTGTCAAGTAGTGTGATTTTACGTAAATATATTCGTTTATACCAATATTTCGATACTATTTCATGTAGTATCACGATATGTGATTTGGCCTTCAAATCTCAGACTTTCGCATAATATTGCATTTTAAGCAAGTTTTCTTGCATTTTGTTTCGTACGAAAAATCATCGAATTTAGCAATATTTTGACGTTTGTCATCTCCTTTTCCTTCATGTGATTTAAACAAAATATCATCGAATTAGGTAATATTTTGCCGTTTTTCCACGTTTTTGTGAATTTTCAGTCTTTGTGTATTAATTCATTAAATATACAATAAAAATGATGCAAACACATAATTGATTGGCAATTAACCTTAAATACTTCATTTTCAATCAACTATTTGTTTCTCGTTAAAATACTGAGTAGGATATTGAAAAGGGGAGAAGTTCGGTTTTTATTGCATATATCGACGTTTCAGCCGGATTAAAGCGGTTTTATGTTTACATCTTCCATCGGTAATATAAACGGAAAATCAGGAACATTCTAATTAATTCTAATGTTAATTCTAATGAAAACAGATTGGTTTTATCATTTGTATTGGATACAACCTTGTCATATGTCTTTTCTTGGATCTAAATAATACGAAACCTCGCTATATGATTTGAAGTTAAAATCCTCAAATATGGTTAAATAGTGACTTTTTTCACGTTTTTCGTGTAGTTTGACATTACGTAAGTATATTCATTTTTTACCAATATTTCGATACTGTTTCATGTAGTATCACGATATGTGATTTGGCCTTGAAATCTCAGAATGTCGCAAAATATTGCATTTTAAGCAAGTTTTCTTGTATTTTGTTTCGTACGAAAAATCATCGAATTTAGCAATATTTTGACGTTTATCATCCCCCCTTTTCCTCTATGTGATTTAAACAAAATATCATCGAATTAGGCAATATTTTGCCGTTTTTCCACGTTTCTGTGAATTTTAAGTTTATGGGTATTAATTCATTATATATACGATAAAAATGATGCAAACACATAATTGATTAGATAATAACCTTAAATACTTCATTTTCAATCAACTATTTGTTTCTCGTTAAAATACAGAGTAGACTATTGAAAAGGGGAGAAGTTCTGTTTTGATTGCATATATCGACGTTTCAGCCGGAATAGAGCGGTTTTCGTGTACATCTTCCATCGGTAATATAAACGGAAAATCAGGAACATTTTAGTTAATTTTAATGAAAACACATTGGTTTTTATCATTTGTAATGGAAACAACATTGTCATATGTCTTTTCTTGGATCTAAATAATACGAAACCTCGCTCTATGATTTGAAGTTAAAATCCTCATATATGGTAAAATAGTGACTTTTTTCACGTTTGTCAAGTAGTGTGATTTTACGTAAATATATTCGTTTATACCAATATTTCGATACTATTTCATGTAGTATCACGATATGTGATTTGGCCTTCAAATCTCAGAATTTCGCATAATATTGCATTTTAAGCAAGTTTTCTTGCATTTTGTTTCGTACGAAAAATCATCGAATTTAGCAATATTTTGACGTTTGTCATCTCCTTTTCCTTCATGTGATTTAAACAAAATATCATCGAATTAGGCAATATTTTGCCGTTTTTCCACGTTTTTGTGAATTTTCAGTCTTTCGGTATTAATTCATTAAAAATACAATAAAAATGATGCAAACACATAATTGATTGGAAATTAACCTTAAATACTTCATTTTCGATCAACTATTTGTTTCTCGTTAAAATACTGAGTAGGATATTGAAAAGGGGAGAAGTTCGGTTTTTATTGCATATATCGACGTTTCAGCCGGATTTGAGCGGTTTTACGTTTACATCTTCCATCGGTAATATAAATGGAAAATCAGGAACATTCTAATTAATTCTAATGTTAATTCTAATGAAAACAGATTGGTTTTATCATTTGTATTGGTTACAACCTTGTTATATGTCTTTTCTTGGATCTAAATAATACGAAACCTCGCTCTATGATTTGAAGTTAAAATCCTCAAATTTGGTTAAATAGTGACTTTTTTCACGTTTCTCATGTAGTTTGATATTACGTAAATATATTCATTTTTACCAATATTTTGATACTATTTTATGTAGTATCACGATATGTGATTTGGCCTTCAAATCTCAGAATGTTGCATAATATTGCATTTTAAGCAAGTTTTCTTGCATTTTGTTTCGTACGAAAAATCATCGAATTTAGCAATATTTTGACGTTTATTATCTCCTTTTCCTTCATGTGATTAAAACAAAATATCGTCGAATTAGGCAATATTTTGCCGTTTTTCTACGTTTCTGTGAATTTTCAGTTTATGGGTATTAATTCATTATATATACGATAAAAATGATGCAAACACATAATTGATTAGATATTAACCTTAAATACTTCATTTTCAATCAACTATTTGTTTCTCGTTAAAATACTGAGTAGGATATTGAAAAGGGGAGAAGTTCTGTTTTTATTGCATATATCGACATTTCAGCCGGAATAGAGCGGTTTTCGTGTACATCTTCCATCGGTAATATAAACGGAAAATCAGGAACATTTTAGTTAATTCTAATGAAAACACATTGGTTTTTATCATTTGTATTGGAAACAACATTGTCATATGTCTTTTCTTGGATCTAAATAATACGAAACCTCGCTCTATGATTTGAAGTTAAAATCCTCATATATGGTAAAATAGTGACTTTTTTCACGTTTTTCAAGTAGTGTGATTTTACGTAAATATATTCGTTTTTACCAATATTTCGATACTATTTCATGTAGTATCACGATATGTGATTTGGCTTTCAAATCTCAGAATTTCGCAAAATATTGCATTTTAAGCAAGTTTTCTTGCATTTTGTTTCGTACTAAAAATCATCGAATTTAGCAATATTTTGACGTTTATCATCTCCTTTTCCTTCATGTGATTTAAACAAAATATCATCGAATTAGGCAATATTTTGCCGTTTTTCCACGTTTTTGTGAATTTTCAGTCTTTGTGTATTAATTCATTAAATATACAATAAAAATGATGCAAACACATAATTGATTGGAAATTAACCTTAAATACTTCATTTTCAATCAACTATTTGTTTCTCGTTAAAATACTGAGTAGGATATTGAAAAGGGGAGAAGTTCGGTTTTTATTGCATATATCGACGTTTCAGCCGGATTAGAGCGGTTTTACGTTTACATCTTCCATCGGTAATATAAACGGAAAATCAGGAACATTCTAATTAATTCTAATGTTAATTCTAATGAAAACAGATTGGTTTTATCATTTGTATTGGATACAACCTTGTCATATGTCTTTTCTTGGATCTAAATAATACGAAACCTCGCTATATGATTTGAAGTTAAAATCCTCAAATATGGTTAAATAGTGACTTTTTTCACGTTTTTCATGTAGTTTGACATTACGTAAGTATATTCATTTTTTACCAATATTTCGATACTGTTTCATGTAGTATCACGATATGTGATTTGGCCTTGAAATCTCAGAATGTCGCAAAATATTGCATTTTAAGCAAGTTTTCTTGTATTTTGTTTCGTACGAAAAATCATCGAATTTAGCAATATTTTGACGTTTATTATCTGCTTTTCCTTCATGTTATTAAAACAAAATATCATCGAATTAGACAATATTTTGCCGTTTTTCCACGTTTTTGAGAATTTTCAGTTTATGGGTATTAATTCATTATATATACGATAAAAATGATGCAAACATATAATTGATTAGAAAATAACCTTAAATACTTCATTTTCAATCAACTATTTGTTTCTCGTTAAAATACTGAGTAAGACATTGAAAAGGGGAGAAGTTCTGTTTTTATTGCATATATCGAAATTTCAGCCGGAATAGAGCGGTTTTCGTGTACATCTTCCATTGGTAATATAAACGGAAAATCAGGAACATTTTAATTAATTCTAATGAAAACACATTGGTTTTTATCATTTGTACTGGAAACAACATTGTCATATGTCTTTTCTTGGATCTAAATAATACGAAACCTCGCTCTATGATTTGTAGTTAAAATCCTTATATATGGTTAAATAGTGACTTTTTACACGTTTTTCATGTAGTTTGACATTACGTAAATATATTCATTTTTACCAATATTTCGATACTCTTTCATGTAGTATCACGATATGTGATTTGGCCTTGAAATCTCAGAATGTCGAAAAATATTGCATTTTAAGCAAGTTTTCTTGCATTTTGTTTCGTACGAAAAATCATCGAATTTAGCAATATTTTGACGTTTATAATCCCCTTTTCCTCTATGTGATTAAAACAAAATATCATCGAATTAGGCAATATTTTGCGGTTTTTCCACGTTTTTGTGAATTTTCAGTCTATGGGTATTAATTCATTAAATATACAATAAAAATGATGCAAACACATAATTAGTTAGAAATTAACCTTAAATACTTCATTTTCACTCAACTATTTGTTTCTCGTTATAATACTGAGTAGGATATTGAAAAGGAGAGAAGTTCGGTTTTTATTGCATATATCGACGTTTCAGCCGGATTAGAGCAGTTTTACGTTTACATCTTCCATCGGTAATATAAACGGAAAATCAGGAACATTTTAGTTAATTCTAATGAAAACACATTGGTTTTTATCATTTGTATTGGAAACAACATTGTCATATGTCTTTTCTTGGATCTCGTTGTCTCGTTAATTCGAAACCTCGCTCTATGATTTGAAGTTAAAATCCTCATATATTGTATAATAGTGACTTTTTAACGGTAATTATGTAGTTTGATACTACGTAAATATATTCATATATACCAATATTTCGATACTATTTCATGTAGTATCACGATATGTGATTTGGCCTTGAAATCTCAGAATGTCGAATAATATTGCATTTTAAGCAAGTTTTCTTGCATTTTGTTTCGTACGAAAAATCTTCGAATTTAGCAATATTTTGACGTTTATCATCCCCCTTTTCCTCCATGTGATTTAAACAAAATATCATCAAATTAGGCAATATTTTGCAGTTTTTCCACGTTTCTGTGAATTTTCAGTTTATGGGTATTAATTCATTATATATACGATAAAAATGATGCAAACACATAATTGATTGAAAATTAACCATAAATACTTCATTTTCAATCAACTATGTGTTTCTCGTTAAAATACTGAGTAGGATATTGAAAAGGGGAGAAGTTCGGTTTTTATTGCATATATCGACGTTTCAGCCGGAATAGAGCGGTTTTCGTGTACATCTTCCATCGGTAATATAAACGGAAAATCAGGAATATTTTAGTTAATTCTAATGAAAACACATTGGTTTTTATCATTTGTATTGGAAACAACATTGTCATATGTCTTTTCTTGGATCTCGTTGTCTCGTTAATTCGAAACCTCGCTCTATGATTTGAAGTTAAAATCCTCATATATTGTATAATAGTGACTTTTTAACGGTAATTATGTAGTTTGATACTACGTAAATATATTCATATATACCAATATTTCGATACTATTTCATGTAGTATCACGATATGTGATTTGGCCTTGAAATCTCAGAATGTCGAATAATATTGCATTTTAAGCAAGTTTTCTTGCATTTTGTTTCGTACGAAAAATCTTCGAATTTAGCAATATTTTGACGTTTATCATCCCCCTTTTCCTCCATGTGATTTAAACAAAATATCATCGAATTAGGCAATATTTTGCAGTTTTTCCACGTTTCTGTGAATTTTCAGTTTATGGGTAATAATTCATTATATATACGATAAAAATGATGCAAACACATAATTGATTGGAAATTAACCTTAAATACTTCATTTTCAATCAACTATGTGTTTCTCGTTAAAATACTGAGTAGGATATTGAAAAGGGGAGAAGTTCGGTTTTTATTGCATATATCGACGTTTCAGCCGGAATAGAGCGGTTTTCGTGTACATCTTCCATCGGTAATATAAACGGAAAATCAGGAATATTTTAGTTAATTCTAATGAAAACACATTGGTTTTTATCATTTGTATTGGAAACAACATTGTCATATGTCTTTTCTTGGATCTAAATAATACGAAACCTCGCTCCATGATTTGAAGTTAAAATCCTCATATATGGTAAAATAGTGACTTTTTTCACGTTTTTCAAGTAGTGTGATTTTACGTAAATATATTCGTTTTTACCAATATTTCGATACTATTTCATGTAGTATCACGATATGTGATTTGGCTTTCAAATCTCAGAATTTCGCATAATATTGCATTTTAAGCAAGTTTTCTTGCATTTTGTTTCGTACTAAAAATCATCGAATTTAGCAATATTTTGACGTTTATCATCCCCCTTTTCCTCCATGTGATTTAAACAAAATATCATCGAATTAGGCAATATTTTGCAGTTTTTCCGGTTTCTGTGAATTTTCAGTTTATGGGTAATAATTCATTATATATACGATAAAAATGATGCAAACACATAATTGATTGGAAATTAACCTTAAATACTTCATTTTCAATCAACTATGTGTTTCTCGTTAAAATACTGAGTAGGATATTGAAAAGGGGAGAAGTTCGGTTTTTATTGCATATATCGACGTTTCAGCCGGAATAGAGCGGTTTTCGTGTACATCTTCCATCGGTAATATAAACGGAAAATCAGGAATATTTTAGTTAATTCTAATGAAAACACATTGGTTTTTATCATTTGTATTGGAAACAACATTGTCATATGTCTTTTCTTGGATCTAAATAATACGAAACCTCGCTCCATGATTTGAAGTTAAAATCCTCATATATGGTAAAATAGTGACTTTTTTCACGTTTTTCAAGTAGTGTGATTTTACGTAAATATATTCGTTTTTACCAATATTTCGATACTATTTCATGTAGTATCACGATATGTGATTTGGCTTTCAAATCTCAGAATTTCGCATAATATTGCATTTTAAGCAAGTTTTCTTGCATTTTGTTTCGTACTAAAAATCATCGAATTTAGCAATATTTTGACGTTTATCATCTCCTTTTCCTTCATGTGATTTAAACAAAATATCATCGAATTAGGCAATATTTTGCCGTTTTTCCACGTTTTTGTGAATTTTCAGTCTTTCGGTATTAATTCATTAAATATACAATAAAAATGATGCAAACACATAATTGATTGGAAATTAACCTTAAATACTTCATTTTCGATCAACTATTTGTTTCTCGTTAAAATACTGAGTAGGATATTGAAAAGGGGAGAAGTTCGGTTTTTATTGCATATATCGACGTTTCAGCCGGATTTGAGCGGTTTTACGTTTACATCTTCCATCGGTAATATAAACGGAAAATCAGGAACATTCTAATTAATTCTAATGTTAATTCTAATGAAAACAGATTGGTTTTATCATTTGTATTGGTTACAACCTTGTCATATGTCTTTTCTTGGATCTAAATAATACGAAACCTCGCTCTATGATTTGAAGTTAAAATCCTCAAATATGGTTAAATAGTGGCTTTTTTCACGTTTCTCATGTAGTTTGATATTACGTAAATATATTCATTTTTACCAATATTTTGATACTATTTTGTGTAGTATCACGATATGTGATTTGGCCTTCAAATCTCAGAATGTTGCATAATATTGCATTTTAAGCAAGTTTTCTTGCATTTTGTTTCGTACGAAAAATCATCGAATTTAGCAATATTTTGACGTTTATTATCTCCTTTTCCTTCATGTGATTAAAACAAAATATCATCGAATTATGCAATATTTTGCCGTTTTTCCACGTTTCTGTGAATTTTCAGTTTATGGGTATTAATTCATTATATATACGATAAAAATGATGCAAACACATAATTGATTAGATAATAACCTTAAATACTTCATTTTCAATAAACTATTTGTTTCTCGTTAAAATATTGAGTAGGATATTGAAAAGGGGAGAAGTTCGGTTTTTATTGCATATATCGACGTTTCAGCCGGAATAGAGCGGTTTTCCTGTACATCTTCCATCGGTAATATAAACGGAAAATCAGGAACATTTTAGTTAATTCTAATGAAAACACATTGGTTTTTTTTCATTTGTATTGGAAACAACATTGTCATATGTCTTTTCTTGGATCTAAATAATTCGAAACCTCGCTCTATGATTTGAAGTTAAAATCCTCATATATTGTATAATAGTGACTTTTTAACGGTAATTATGTAGTTTGATACTACGTAAATATATTCATATATACCAATATTTCGATACTATTTCATGTAGTATCACGATATGTGATTTGGCCTTGAAATCTCAGAATGTCGAATAATATTGCATTTTAAGCAAGTTTTCTTGCATTTTGTTTCGTACGAAAAATCTTCGAATTTAGCAATATTTTGACGTTTATCATCCCCCTTTTCCTCCATGTGATTTAAACAAAATATCATCGAATTAGGCAATATTTTGCCGTTTTTCCACGTTTCTGTGAATTTTCAGTTTATGGGAATTAATTCATTATATATACGATAAAAATGATGCAAACACATAATTGATTGGAAATTAACCTTAAATACTTCATTTTCAATCAACTATGTGTTTCTCGTTAAAATACTGAGTAGGATATTGAAAAGGGGAGAATTTCGGTTTTTATTGCATATATCGACGTTTCAGCCGGAATAGAGCGGTTTTCGTGTACATCTTCCATCGGTAATATAAACGGAAAATCAGGAACATTTTAGTTAATTCTAATGAAAACACATTGTTTTTTTTCATTTGTATTGGAAACAACATTGTCATGTCTTTTCTTGGATCTAAATAATTCGAAACCTCGCTCTATGATTTGAAGTTAAAATCCTCATATATTGTATAATAGTGACTTTTTAACGGTAATTATGTAGTTTGATTCTACGTAAATATATTCATATATACCAATATTTCGATACTATTTCATGTAGTATCACGATATGTGATTTGGCCTTGAAATCTCAGAATGTCGCATAATATTGCATTTGAAGCAAGTTTTCTTGTATTTTGTTTCGTACGAAAAATCATCGAATTTAGCAATATTTTGACGTTTATTATCTCCTTTTCCTTCATGTTATTAAAACAAAATATCATCGAATTATTGATATTTTGCCGTTTTTCCACGTTTTTGTGATTTTTCAGTTTATGGGTATTAATTCATTATATATACGATAAAAATGATGCAAACACATAATTGATTAGGTAATAACCTTAAATACTTCATTTTCAATCAACTATTTGTTTCTCGTTAAAATACTGAGTAGGATATTGAAAAGGGGAGAATTTCGGTTTTTATTGCATATATCGACGTTTCAGCCGGAATAGAGCGGTTTTCGTGTACATCTTCCATTGGTAATATTAACGGAAAATCAGGAACATTTTAATTAATTCTATTGAAAACACATTGGTTTTTATCATTTCTATTGGAAACAACATTGTCATATGTCTTTTCTTGGATCTAAATAATACGAAACCTCGCTCTATGATTTGAAGTTAAAATCCTCATATATGGTTAAATAGCGACTTTTTTCACGTTTTTCATGTAGTTTGACATTACGTAAATATATTCATTTTTACCAATATTTCGATACTATTTCATGTAGTATCACGATATGTGATTTGGCCTTGAAATCTCAGAATGTCGCATAATATTGCATTTTAAGCAAGTTTTCTACCATTTTGTTTCGTACGAAAAATCTTCGAATTTAGCAATATTTTGACGTTTATCATCCCCCTTTTCCTCTATGTGATTTAAACAAAGTATCATCGAATTAGGCAATATTTTGCCGTTTTTCCACGTTTCTGTGAATTTTCAGTCTTTCGGTATTTATTCATTATATATACAATAAAAATGATGCAAACACATAATTGATTGGAAATTAACCTTAAATACTTCATTTTCAATCAACTATTTGTTTCTCGTTAAAATACTGAGTAGGATATTGATAAGGAGAGAAGTTCGGTTTTTATTGCATATATAGACGTTTAAGCCGGATTAGAGCGGTTTTACGTTTACATCTTCCATCGGTAATATAAACGGAAAATCAGGAACATTCTAATTAATTCTAATGTTAATTCTAATGAAAACAGATTGGTTTTATCATTTGTATTGGATACAACCTTGTCATATGTCTTTTCTTGGATCTAAATAATACGAAACCTCGCTCTATGATTTGAAGTTAAAATCCTCAAATATAGTTAAATAGTGACTTTTTTCACGTTTTCCATGTAGTTTGACATTACGTAAATATATTCATTTTCACCAATATTTCGATACTCTTTCATGTAGTATCACGATATGTGATTTGGCCTTGAAATCTCAGAATGTCGCATAATATTGCATTTGAAGCAAGTTTTCTTGTATTTTGTTTCGTACGAAAAATCATCGAATTTAGCAATATTTTGACGTTTATTATCTCCTTTTTCATCATGTTATTAAAACAAAATATCATCGAATTAGGCAATATTTTGCCGGTTTTCCACGTTTTTGTGAATTTTCAGTTTATGGGTATTAATTCATTATATATACGATAAAAATGATGCAAACATAATTGATTAGATAATAACCTTAAATACTTCATTTTCAATCAACTATTTGTTTCTCGTTAAAATACTGAGTAAGATATTGAAAAGGGGAGAAGTTCTGTTTTTATTGCATATATCGACGTTTCAGCCGGAATAGAGCGGTTTTCGTGTACATCTTCCATCGGTAATATTACGGAAAATCAGGAACATTTTAATTAATTCTTATGAAAACACATTGGTTTTTATCATTTGTATTGGAAACAACATTGTCATATGTCTTTTCTTGGATCTAAATAATACGAAACCTCGCTCTATGATTTGAAGTTAAAATCCTCATATATGGTTAAATAGCGTCTTTTTTCACGTTTTTCATGTAGTTTGACATTACGTAAATATATTCATTTTTTACCAATATTTCGATACTGTTTCATGTAGTATCACGATATGTGATTTGGCCTTGAAATCTCAGAATGTCGCAAAATATTGCATTTTAAGCAAGTTTTCTTCCATTTTGTTTCGTACGAAAAATCTTCGAATTTAGCAATATTTTGACGATTATCATCGCCCTTTTCCTTCATGTTATTAAAACAAAATATCATCGAATTAGACAATAGTTTGCCGTTTTCCACGTTTTTGTGAATTTTCAGTTTATGGGTATTAATTCATTATATATACGATAAAAATGATGCATACACATAATTGATTAGATAATAACCTTAAATACTTCATTTTCAATCAACTATTTGTTTCTCGTTAAAATACTGAGTAAGATATTGAAAAGGGGAGAAGTTCTGTTTTTATTGCATATATCTACGTTTCAGCCGGAATAGAGCGATTTTCGTGTACATCTTCCATCGGTAATATTACGGAAAATCAGGAACATTTTAATTAATTCTAATGAAAACACATTGGTTTTTATCATTTGTATTGGAAACAACATTGTCATATGTCTTTTCTTGGATCTAAATAATACGAAACCTCGCTCTATGATTTGAAGTTAAAATCCTCATATATGGTTAAATAGCGACTTTTTTCACGTTTTTCATGTAGTTTGACATTACGTAAATATATTCATTTTTACCAATATTTCGATACTATTTCATGTAGTATCACGATATGTGATTTGGCCTTGAAATCTCAGAATGTCGCATAATATTGCATTTTAAGCAAGTTTTCTACCATTTTGTTTCGTACGAAAAATCTTCGAATTTAGCAATATTTTGACGTTTATCATCCCCCTTTTCCTCTATGTGATTTAAACAAAATATCATCGAATTAGGCAATATTTTGCCGTTTTTCCACGTTTCTGTGAATTTTCAGTTTATGGGTATTAATTCATTATACATACGATAAAAATGATGCAAACACATAATTGATTGGAAATTAACCTTAAATACTTCATTTTCAATCAACTATTTGTTTCTCGTTAAAATACTGAGTAGGATATTGAAAAGGGGAGAAGTTCGGTTTTTATTGCATATATCGACGTTTCAGCCGGATTAGAGCGGTTTTACGTGTACATCTTCCATCGGTAATATAAACGGAAAATCAGGAACATTCTAATTAATTCTAATGTTAATTCTAATGAAAACAGATTGGTTTTATCATATGTATTGGAAACAACCTTGTCATATGTCTTTTCTTGGATCTAAATAATACGAAACCTCGCTATATGATTTGAAGTTAAAATCCTCAAATATGGTTAAATAGTGACTTTTTTCACGTTTTTCATGTAGTTTGACATTACGTAAATATATTCATTTTTACCAATATTTCGATACTGTTTCATGTAGTATCACGATATGTGATTTGGCCTTGAAATCTCAGAATGTCGCAAAATATTGCATTTTAAGCAAGTTTTCTTGTATTTTGTTTCGTACGAAAAATCATCGAATTTAGCAATATTTTGACGTTTATTATCTCCTTTTCCTTCATGTTATTAAAACAAAATATCATCGAATTAGACAATATTTTGCCGTTTTTCCACGTTTTTGTGAATTTTCAGTTTATGGGTATTAATTCATTATATATACGATAAAAATGATGCAAACACATAATTGATTAAAAAATAACCTTAAATACTTCATTTTCAAACAACTATTTGTTTCTCGTTAAAATACTGAGTAAGATATTGAAAAGGGGAGAAGTTCTGTTTTTATTGCATATATCGAAATTTCAGCCGGAATAGAGCGGTTTTCGTGTACATCTTCCATCGGTAATATAAACGGAAAATCAGGAACATTTTAATTAATTCTAATGAAAACACATTGGTTTTTATCATTTGTATTGGAAACAACATTGTCATATGTCTTTTCTTGGATCTAAATAATACGAAACCTCGCTCTATGATTTGAAGTTAAAATCCTCATATATGGTTAAATAGCGACTTTTTTCACGTTTTTCATGTAGTTTGACATTACGTAAATATATTCATTTTTACCAATATTTCGATACTATTTCATGTTGTATCACGATATGTGATTTGGCCTTCAAATCTCAGAATGTCGGATAATATTGCATTTTAAGCAAGTTTTCTTGCATTTTGTTTCGTACGAAAAATCATCGAATTTAGCAATATTTTCACGTTTATCATCCCCCCTTTTCCTCTATGTGATTTAAATAAAATATCATCGAATTAGGCAATATTTTGCCGTTTTTCCACGTTTCTATGAATTTTCAGTTTATGGATATTAATTCATTATATATACGATAAAAATGATGCAAACACATAATTGATTAGATAATAACCTTAAATACTTCATTTTCAATCAACTATTTGTTTCTCGTTAAAATACTGAGTAGGATATTGAAAAGGGGAGAAGTTCGGTTTTTATTGCATATATCGACGTTTCAGCCGGAATAGAGTGGTTTTCGTGTACATCTTCCATCGGTAATATTACGGAAAATCAGGAACATTTTAATTAATTCTAATGAAAATACATTGGTTTTTATCATTTGTATTGGAAACAACATTGTCATATGTCTTTTCTTGGATCTAAATAATACGAAACCTCGCTCTATGATTTGAAGTTAAAATCCTCATATATGGTTAAATAGCGACTTTTTTCACGTTTTTCATGTAGTTTGACATTACGTAAATATATTCATTTTTTACCAATATTTCGATACTGTTTCATGTAGTATCACGATATGTGATTTGGCCTTGAAATCTCAGAATGTCGCAAAATATTGCATTTTAAGCAAGTTTTCTTGCATTTTGTTTCGTACGAAAAATCATCGAATTTAGCAATATTTTGACGTTTATCATCTCCTTTTCCTTCATGTGATTTAAACAAAATATCATCGAATTAGGCAATATTTTGCCGTTTTTCCACGTTTTTGTGAATTTTCAGTCTTTCGGTATTAATTCATTAAATATACAATAAAAATGATGCAAACACATAATTGATTGGAAATTAACCTTAAATACTTCATTTTCGATCAACTATTTGTTTCTCGTTAAAATACTGAGTAGGATATTGAAAAGGGGAGAAGTTCGGTTTTTATTGCATATATCGACGTTTCAGCCGGATTTGAGCGGTTTTACGTTTACATCTTCCATCGGTAATATAAACGGAAAATCAGGAACATTCTAGTTAATTCTAATATTAATTCTAATGAAAACAGATTGGTTTTATCATTTGTATTGGTTACAACCTTGTCATATGTCTTTTCTTGGATCTAAATAATACGAAACCTCGCTCTATGATTTGAAGTTAAAATCCTCAAATATGGTTAAATAGTGACTTTTTTCACGTTTTTCATGTAGTTTGACATTACGTAAATATATTCATTTTCACCAATATTTCGATACTATTTCATGTAGTATCACGATATGTGATTTGGCCTTGAAATCTCAGAATGTCGCATAATATTGCATTTGAAGGAAGTTTTCTTGTATTTTGTTTCGTACGAAAAATCATCGAATTTAGCAATATTTTGACGTTTATTATCTCCTTTTCCTTCATGTTATTAAAACAAAATATCATCGAATTAGGCAATATTTTGCCGTTTTTCCACGTTTTTGTGATTTTTCAGTTTATGGGTATTAATTCATTATATATACGATAAAAATGATGCAAACACATAATTGATTAGATAATAACCTTAAATACCTCATTTTCAATCAACTATTTGTTTCTCGTTAAAATACTGAGTAAGATATTGAAAAGGGGAGAAGTTCTGTTTTTATTGCATATATCGACATTTCAGCCGGAATAGAGCGGTTTTCGTGTACATCTTCCATCGGTAATATTAACGGAAAATCAGGAACATTTTAATTAATTCTAATGAAAACACATTGGTTTTTATCATTTGTATTGGAAACAACATTGTCATATGTCTTTTCTTGGATCTAAATAATTCGAAACCTCGCTCTATGATTTGAAGTTAAAATCCTCATATATTGTATAATAGTGACTTTTTAACGGTAATTATGTAGTTTGATACTACGTAAATATATTCATATATACCAATATTTCGATACTATTTCATGTAGTATCACGATATGTGATTTGGCCTTGAAATCTCAGAATGTCGAATAATATTGCATTTTAAGCAAGTTTTCTTGCATTTTGTTTCGTACGAAAAATCTTCGAATTTAGAAATATTTTGACGTTTATCATCCCCCTTTTCCTTCATGTGATTTAAACAAAATATCATCGAATTAGGCAATATTTTGCCGTTTTTCCACGTTTCTGTGAATTTTCAGTTTATGGGTATTAATTCATTATATATACGATAAAAATGATGCAAACACATAATTGATTGGAAATTAACCTTAAATACTTCATTTTCAATGAACTATGTGTTTCTCGTTAAAATACTGAGTAGGATATTGAAAAGGGGAGAAGTTCAGTTTTTATTGCATATATCGACGTTTCAGCCGGATTAGAGCGGTTTTGCGTGTACATCTTCCATCGGTAATATAAACGGAAAATCAGGAACATTCTAATTAATTCTAATGTTAATTCTAATGAAAACAGATTGGTTTTATCATTTGTATTGGAAACAACCTTGTCATATGTCTTTTCTTGGATCTAAATAATACGAAACCTCGCTATATGATTTGAAGTTAAAATCCTCAAATATGGTTAAATAGTGACTTTTTTCACGTTTTTCATGTAGTTTGACATTACGTAAATATATTCATTTTTTACCAATATTTCGATACTGTTTCATGTAGTATCACGATATGTGATTTGGCCTTGAAATCTCAGAATGTCGCAAAATATTGCATTTTAAGCAAGTTTTCTTGTATTTTGTTTCGTACGAAAAATCATCGAATTTAGCAATATTTTGACGTTTATTATCTCCTTTTCCTTCATGTTATTAAAACAAAATATCATCGAATTAGACAATATTTTGCCGTTTTTCCACGTGTTTGTGAATTTTCAGTTTATGGGTATTAATTCATTATATATACGATAAAAATGATGCAAACACATAATTGATTAAAAAATAACCTTAAATACTTCATTTTCAATCAACTATTTGTTTCTCGTTAAAATACTGAGTAAGATATTGAAAAGGGGAGAAGTTCTGTTTTTATTGCATATATCGAAATTTCAGCCGGAATAGAGCGGTTTTCGTGTACATCTTCCATCGGTAATATAAACGGAAAATCAGGAACATTTTAATTAATTCTAATGAAAACACATGGGTTTTTATCATTTGTATTGGAAACAACATTGTCATATGTCTTTTCTTGGATCTAAATAATACGAAACCTCGCTCTATGATTTGAAGTTAAAATCCTCATATATGGTTAAATAGCGACTTTTTTTCACGTTTTTCATGTAGTTTGACATTACGTAAATATATTCATTTTACCAATATTTCGATACTATTTCATGTTGTATCACGATATGTGATTTGGCCTTCAAATCTCAGAATGTCGGATAATATTGCATTTTAAGCAAGTTTTCTTGCATTTTGTTTCGTACGAAAAATCATCGAATTTAGCAATATTTTCACGTTTATCATCCCCCCTTTTCCACTATGTGATTTAAACAAAATATCATCGAATTAGGCAATATTTTGCCGTTTTTCCACGTTTCTGTGAATTTTCAGTTTATGGATATTAATTCATTATGTATACGATAAAAATGATGCAAACACATAATTGATTAGATAATAACCTTAAATACTTCATTTTCAATCAACTATTTGTTTCTCGTTAAAATACTGAGTAGGATATTGAAAAGGGGAGAAGTTCGGTTTTTATTGCATATATCGACGTTTCAGCCGGAATAGAGCGGTTTTATGTGTACATCTTCCATCGGTAATATAAACGGAAAATCAGGAACATTTTAGTTAATTTCAATGAAAACACATTGGTTTTTATCATTTGTATTGGAAACAACATTGTCATATGTCTTTTCTTGGATCTAAATAATACGAAACCTCGCTCTATGATTTGAAGTTAAAATCCTCATATATGGTAAAATAGTGACTTTTTTCACGTTTTTCAAGTAGTGTGATTTTACGTAAATATATTCGTTTATACCAATATTTCGATACTATTTCATGTAGTATCACGATATGTGATTTGGCCTTCAAATCTCAGAATTTCGCATAATATTGCATTTTAAGCAAGTTATCTTGCATTTTGTTTCGTACGAAAAATCATCGAATTTAGCAATATTTTGACGTTTATCATCCCCCCTTTTCCTCTATGTGATTTAAACAAAATATCATCAAATTAGGCAATATTTTGCCGTTTTTCCACGTTTCTGTGAATTTTAAGTTTATGGGTATTATTTCATTATATATACGATAAAAATGATGGAAACACATAATTGATTAGATAATAACCTTAAATACTTCATTTTCAATCAACTATTTGTTTCTCGTTAAAATACTGAGTAGGATATTGAAAAGGGGAGAAGTTCGGTTTTTATTGCATATATCGACGTTTCAGCCGGATTTGAGCGGTTTTACGTTTACATCTTCCATCGGTAATATAAACGGAAAATCAGGAACATTCTAGTTAATTCTAATGAAAACACATTGATTTTTATCATTTGTATTGGAAACAACATTGTCATATGTCTTTTCTTGGATCTAAATAATACGGAACCTCGCTCTATGATTTGAAGTTAAAATCCTCATATATGGTTAAATAGCGACTTTTTTCACGTTTTTCATGTAGTTTGACATTACGTAAATATATTCATTTTTACCAATATTTCGATACTATTTCATGTAGTATCACGATATGTAATTTGGCCTTGAAATCTCAGAATGTCGCAAAATATTGCATTTTAAGCAAGTTTTCTTGTATTTTGTTTCGTACGAAAAATCATCGAATTTAGCAATATTTTGACGTTTATTATCTCCTTTTCCTTCATGTTATTAAAACAAAATATCATCGAATTAGACAATATTTTGCCGTTTTTCCACGTTTTTGTGAATTTTCAGTTTATGGGTATTAATTCATTATATATACGATAAAAATGATGCAAACATATAATTGATTGGAAAATAACCTTAAATACTTCATTTTCAATCAACTATTTGTTTCTCGTTAAAATACTGAGTAAGATATTGAAAAGGGGAGAAGTTCGGTTTTTATTGCATATATCGAAATTTCAGCCGGAATTGAGCGGTTTTACGTGTACATCTTCCATCGGTAATATAAACGGAAAATCAGGAACATTTTAATTAATTCTAATGAAAACACATTGGTTTTTATCATTTGTATTGGAAACAACATTGTCATATGTCTTTTCTCGGATCTAAATAATACGAAACCTCGCTCTATGATTTGAAGTTAAAATCCTTATATACGGTTAAATAGTGACTTTTTTCACGTTTTTCAAGTAGTTTGACATTACGTAAATATATTCATTTTTACCAATATTTCGATACTATTTCATGTAGTATCACGATATGTGATTTGGCCTTCAAATCTCAGAATGTCGCACAATATTGCATTTTAAGCAAGTTTTCTTGCATTTTGTTTCGTACGAAAAATCATCGAATTTAGCAATATTTTGACGTTTATTATCCCCCCTTTTCCTCTATGTGATTTAAACAAAATATCATCAAATTAGGCAATATTTTGCCGTTTTTCCACGTTTCTGTGAATTTTAAGTTTATGGGTATTATTTCATTATATATACGATAAAAATGATGGAAACACATAATTGATTAGATAATAACCTTAAATACTTCATTTTCAATCAACTATTTGTTTCTCGTTAAAATACTGAGTAGGATATTGAAAAAGGGAGAAGTTCGGTTTTTATTGCATATATCGACGTTTCAGCCGGATTTGAGCGGTTTTACGTTTACATCTTCCATCGGTAATATAAACGGAAAATCAGGAACATTCTAGTTAATTCTAATGAAAACACATTGATTTTTATCATTTGTATTGGAAACAACATTGTCATATGTCTTTTCTTGGATCTAAATAATACGAAACCTCGCTCTATGATTTGAAGTTAAAATCCTCATATATGGTTAAATAGCGACTTTTTTCACGTTTTTCATGTAGTTTGACATTACGTAAATATATTCATTTTTACCAATATTTCGATACTATTTCATGTAGTATCACGATATGTAATTTGGCCTTGAAATCTCAGAATGTCGCAAAATATTGCATTTTAAGCAAGTTTTCTTGTATTTTGTTTCGTACGAAAAATCATCGAATTTAGCAATATTTTGACGTTTATTATCTCCTTTTCCTTCATGTTATTAAAACAAAATATCATCGAATTAGACAATATTTTGCCGTTTTTCCACGTTTTTGTGAATTTTCAGTTTATGGGTATTAATTCATTATATATACGATAAAAATGATGCAAACATATAATTGATTGGAAAATAACCTTAAATACTTCATTTTCAATCAACTATTTGTTTCTCGTTAAAATACTGAGTAAGATATTGAAAAGGGGAGAAGTTCGGTTTTTATTGCATATATCGAAATTTCAGCCGGAATTGAGCGGTTTTACGTGTACATCTTCCATCGGTAATATAAACGGAAAATCAGGAACATTTTAATTAATTCTAATGAAAACACATTGGTTTTTATCATTTGTATTGGAAACAACATTGTCATATGTCTTTTCTCGGATCTAAATAATACGAAACCTCGCTCTATGATTTGAAGTTAAAATCCTTATATACGGTTAAATAGTGACTTTTTTCACGTTTTTCAAGTAGTTTGACATTACGTAAATATATTCATTTTTACCAATATTTCGATACTATTTCATGTAGTATCACGATATGTGATTTGGCCTTCAAATCTCAGAATGTCGCACAATATTGCATTTTAAGCAAGTTTTCTTGCATTTTGTTTCGTACGAAAAATCATCGAATTTAGCAATATTTTGACGTTTATCATCCCCCCTTTTCCTCTATGTGATTTAAACAAAATATAATCGAATTAGGCAATATTTTGCCGTTTTTCCACGTTTCTGTGAATTTTAAGTTTATGGGTATTAATTCATTATATATACGATAAAAATGATGCAAACACATAATTGATTAGATAATAACCTTAAATACTTCATTTTCAATCAACTATTTGTTTCTCGTTAAAATACTGAGTAGACTATTGAAAAGGGGAAAAGTTCTGTTTTTATTGCATATATCGACATTTCAGCCGGAATAGAGCAGTTTTCGTGTACATCTTCCATCGGTAATATTAACGGAAAATCAGGAACATTTTAATTAGTTCTAATGAAAACACATTGGTTTTTATCATTTGTATTGGAAACAACATTGTCATATGTCTTTTCTTGGATCTAAATAATACGAAACCTCGCTCTATGATTTGAAGTTAAAATCCTCATATATGGTTAAATAGCGACTTTTTTCACGTTTTTCATGTAGTTTGACATTACGTAAATATATTCGTTTTTACCAATATTTCGATACTATTTCATGTAGTATCACGATATGTGATTTGGCCTTGAAATCTCAGAATGTCGAATAATATTGCATTTTAAGCAAGTTTTCTTGCATTTTGTTTCGAACGAAAAATCTTCGAATTTAGCAATATTTTGACGTTTATCATCCCATTTTCCTCCATGTGATTTAAAACAAATATCATCGAATTAGGCAATATTTTGCCGTTTTTCCACGTTTCTGTGAATTTTCAGTTTATGGGTATTAATTCATTATATATACGATAAAAATGATGCAAACACATAATTGATTGGAAATTAACCTTAAATACTTCATTTTCAATCAACTATGTGTTTCTCGTTAAAATACTGAGTAGGATATTGAAAAGGGGAGAAGTTCGGTTTTTATTGCATATATCGACGTTTCAGCCGGATTTGAGCGGTTTTACGTTTACATCTTCCATCGGTAATATAAACGGAAAATCAGGAACATTCTAATTAATTCTAATGTTAATTCTAATGAAAACAGATTGGTTTTATCATTTGTATTGGATACAACCTTGTCATATGTCTTTTCTTGGATCTAAATAATACGAAACCTCGCTCTATGATTTGAAGTTAAAATCCTCAAATATGGTTAAATAGTGACGTTTTTCACGTTTTTCATGTAGTTTGACATTACGTAAATATATTCATTTTCACCAATATTTCGATACTATTTCATATAGTATCACGATATGTGATTTGGCCTTGAAATCTCAGAATGTCGCATAATATTGCATTTGAAGCAAGTTTTCTTGTATTTTGTTTCGTACGAAAAATCATCGAATTTAACAATATTTTGACGTTTATTATCTCCTTTTCCTTTATGTTATTAAAACAAAATATCATCGAATTAGGCAATATTTTGCCGTTTTTCCACGTTTTTGTGAATTTTCAGTTTATGGGTATTAATTCATTATATATACGATAAAAATGATGCAAACACAAAATTGATTAGATAATAACCTTAAATACTTCATTTTCAATCAACTATTTGTTTCTCGTTAAAATACTGAGTAAGATATTGAAAAGGGGAGAAGTTCTGTTTTTATTGCATATATCGACATTTCAGCCGGAATAGAGCGGTTTTCGTGTACATCTTCCATCGGTAATATTAACGGAAAATCGGGAACATTTTAGTTAATTCTAATGAAAACACATTGGTTTTTATCATTTGTATTGGAAACAACATTGTCATATGTCTTTTCTTGGATCTAAATAATACGAAACCTCGCTCTATGATTTGAAGTTAAAATCCTCATATATGGTTAAATAGCGACTTTTTCACGTTTTTCATGTAGTTTGACATTACGTAAATATATTCATTTTTACCAATATTACGATACTATTTCATGTAGTATCACGATATGTGATTTGGCCTTGAAATCTCAGAATGTCGCAAAATATTGCATTTTAAGCAAGTTTTCTTGTATTTTGTTTCGTACGAAAAATCATCGAATTTAGCAATATTTTGACGTTTATTATCTCCTTTTCCTTCAAGTTATTAAAACAAAATATCATCGAATTAGACAATATTTTGCCGTTTTTCCACGTTTTTGTGAATTTTCAGTTTATGGGTATTAATTCATTATATATACGATAAAAATGATGCAAACATATAATTGATTGGAAAATAACCTTAAATACTTCATTTTCAATCAACTATTTGTTTCTCGTTAAAATACTGAGTAAGATATTGAAAAGGGGAGAAGTTCGGTTTTTATTGCATATATCGAAATTTCAGCCGGAATAGAGCGGTTTTACGAGTACATCTTCCATCGGTAATATAAACGGAAAATCAGGAACATTTTAATTAATTCTAATGAAAACACATTGTTTTTTATCATTTGAATTGGAAACAACATTGTCATATGTCTTTTCTTGGATCTAAATAATACGAAACCTCGCTCTATGATTTGAAGTTAAAATCCTCATATATGGTTAAATAGCGATTTTTTTCACGTTTTTCATGTAGTTTGACATTACGTAAATATATTCGTTTTTACCAATATTTCGATACTATTTCATGTAGTATCACGATATGTGATTTGGCCTTGAAATCTCAGAATGTCGCATAATATTGCATTTTAAGCAAGTTTTCTTGCATTTTGTTTCGTACGAAAAATCTTCGAATTTAGCAATATTTTGACGTTTATCATCCCCCTTTTCCTCTATTTGATTTAAACAATATATCATCGAATTAGGCAATATTTTGCCGTTTTTCCACGTTTCTGTGAATTTTAAGTTAATGGGCATTAATTCATTATATATACGATGAAAATGATGCAAACACATAATTGATTAGATAATAACCTTAAATACTTCATTTTCAAACAACTATTTGTTTCTCGTTAAAATTCTGAGTAGGATATTGAAAAGGGGAGAAGTTCTGTTTTTATTGCATATATCGACGTTTCTGCCGGAATAGAGCGGTTTTCGTGTACATCTTCCATCGGAAATATAAACGGAAAATCAGGAACATTTTAGTTAATTCTAATGAAAACACATTGGTTTTTATCATTTGTATTGGAAACAACATTGTCATATGTCTTTTCTTGGATCTAAATAATACGAAACCTTGCTCTATGATTTGAAGTTAAAATCCTCATATATGGTAAAATAGTGACTTTTTTCACGTTTTTCAAGTAGTGTGATTTTACGTAAATATATTCGTTTATACCAATATTTCGATACTATTTCATGTAGTATCACGATATGTGATTTGGCCTTCAAATCTCAGAATTTCGACTAATATTGCATTTTAAGCAAGTTTTCTTGCATTTTGTTTCGTACGAAAAATCATCGAATTTAGCAATATTTTGACGTTTATCATCTCCTTTTCCTTCATGTGATTTAAACAAAATATCATCGAATTAGGCAATATTTTGCCGTTTTTCCACGTTTTTGTGAATTTTCAGTCTTTCGGTATTAATTCATTAAATATACAATAAAAATGATGCAAACACATAATTGATTGGAAATTAACCTTAAATACTTCATTTTCAATCAACTATTTGTTTCTCGTTAAAATACTGAGTAGGATATTGAAAAGGGGAGAAGTTCGGTTTTTATTGCATATATCGACGTTTCAGCCGGATTTCAGCGGTTTTACCTTTACATCTTCCATCGGTAATATAAACGGAAAATCAGGAACATTCTAATTAATTCTAATGTTAATTCTAATGAAAACAGATTGGTTTTATCATTTGTATTGGATACAACCTTGTCATATGTCTTTTCTTGGATCTAAATAATACGAAACCTCGCTCTATGATTTGAAGCTAAAATCCTTATATATGGTTAAATAGTGACTTTTTTCACTTTTTCAAGTAGTTTGACATTACGTAAATATATTCATTTTTACCAATATTTCGATACTATTTCATTTAGTATCACGATATGTGATTTGGCCTTCAAATCTCAGAATGTCGCATAATATTGCATTTTAAGCAAGTTTTCTTGCATTTTGTTTCGTACGAAAAATCATCGAATTTAGCAATATTTTGACGTTTATCATCCCCCCTTTTCCTCTATGTGATTTAAACAAAATATCATCAAATTAGGCAATATTTTGCCGTTTTTCCACGTTTTTGTGAATTTTAAGTTTATGGGTATTATTTCATTATATATACGATAAAAATGATGCAAACACATAATTGATTAGATAATAACCTTAAATACTTCATTTTCAATCAACTATTTGTTTCTCGTTAAAATACTGAGTAGACTATTGAAAAGGGGAGAAGTTCTGTTTTTATTGCATATATCGACGTTTCAGCCGGAATAGAGCGGTTTTCGTGTACATCTTCCATCGGTAATATAAACGGAAAATCAGGAACATTTTTGTTAATTCAAATGAAAACACATTGGTTTTTATCATTTGTATTGGAAACAACATTGTCATATGTCTTTTCTTGGATCTAAATAATACGAAACCTTGCTCTATGATTTGAAGTTAAAATCCTCATATATGGTAAAATAGTGACTTTTTTCACGTTTTTCAAGTAGTGTGATTTTACGTAAATATATTCGTTTATACCAATATTTCGATACTATTTCATGTAGTATCACGATATGTGATTTGGCCTTCAAATCTCAGAATTTCGACTAATATTGCATTTTAAGCAAGTTTTCTTGCATTTTGTTTCGTACGAAAAATCATCGAATTTAGCAATATTTTGACGTTTATCATCTCCTTTTCCTTCATGTGATTTAAACAAAATATCATCGAATTAGGCAATATTTTGCCGTTTTTCCACGTTTTTGTGAATTTTCAGTCTTTCGGTATTAATTCATTAAATATACAATAAAAATGATGCAAACACATAATTGATTGGAAATTAACCTTAAATACTTCATTTTCAATCAACTATTTGTTTCTCGTTAAAATACTGAGTAGGATATTGAAAAGGGGAGAAGTTCGGTTTTTATTGCATATATCGACGTTTCAGCCGGATTTCAGCGGTTTTACCTTTACATCTTCCATCGGTAATATAAACGGAAAATCAGGAACATTCTAATTAATTCTAATGTTAATTCTAATGAAAACAGATTGGTTTTATCATTTGTATTGGATACAACCTTGTCATATGTCTTTTCTTGGATCTAAATAATACGAAACCTCGCTCTATGATTTGAAGCTAAAATCCTTATATATGGTTAAATAGTGACTTTTTTCACTTTTTCAAGTAGTTTGACATTACGTAAATATATTCATTTTTACCAATATTTCGATACTATTTCATTTAGTATCACGATATGTGATTTGGCCTTCAAATCTCAGAATGTCGCATAATATTGCATTTTAAGCAAGTTTTCTTGCATTTTGTTTCGTACGAAAAATCATCGAATTTAGCAATATTTTGACGTTTATCATCCCCCCTTTTCCTCTATGTGATTTAAACAAAATATCATCAAATTAGGCAATATTTTGCCGTTTTTCCACGTTTTTGTGAATTTTAAGTTTATGGGTATTATTTCATTATATATACGATAAAAATGATGCAAACACATAATTGATTAGATAATAACCTTAAATACTTCATTTTCAATCAACTATTTGTTTCTCGTTAAAATACTGAGTAGACTATTGAAAAGGGGAGAAGTTCTGTTTTTATTGCATATATCGACGTTTCAGCCGGAATAGAGCGGTTTTCGTGTACATCTTCCATCGGTAATATAAACGGAAAATCAGGAACATTTTTGTTAATTCAAATGAAAACACATTGGTTTTTATCATTTGTATTGGAAACAACATTGTCATATGTCTTTTCTTGGATCTAAATAATACGAAACCTCGCTCTATGATTTGAAGTTAAAATCCTCATATATGGTAAAATAGTGACTTTTTTCACGTTTTTCAAGTTATGTGATTTTATGTAAATATATTCGTTTATACCAATATTTCGATACTATTTCATGTAGTATCACGATATGTGATTTGGCCTTCAAATCTCAGAATTTCGCATAATATTGCATTTTAAGCAAGTTTTCTTGCATTTTGTTTCGTACGAAAAATCATCGAATTTAGCAATATTTTGACGTTTATCATCCCCCCTTTTCCTCTATGTGATTTAAACAAAATATCATCAAATTAGGCAATATTTTGCCGTTTTTCCACGTTTCTGTGAATTTTAAGTTTATGGGTATTATTTCATTACATATACGATAAAAATGATGCAAACACATAATTGATTAGATAATCACCTTAAATACTTCATTTTCAATCAACTATTTGTTTCTCGTTAAAATACTGAGTAGGATATTGAAAAGGGGAGAAGTTCGGTTTTTATTGCATATATCGACGTTTCAGCCGGATTTGAGCGGTTTTACGTTTACATCTTCCATCGGTAATATAAACGGAAAATCAGGAACATTCTAATTAATTCTAATGTTAATTCTAATGAAAACAGACTGGTTTTATCATTTGTATTGGTTACAACCTTGTCATATGTCTTTTCTTGGATCTAAATAATACGAAACCTCGCTCTATGATTTGAAGTTAAAATCCTCATATATGGTTAAATAGTGACTTTTTTCACGTTTCTCATGTAGTTTGATATTACGTAAACATATTCATTTTTACCAATATTTTGATACTTTTTTATGTAGTATCACGATATGTGATTTGGCCTTCAAATCTCAGAACGTTGCATAATATTGCATTTTAAGCAAGTTTTCTTGCATTTTGTTTCGTACGAAAAATCATCGAATTGAGCAATATTTTGACGTTTATTATCTCCTTTTCCTTCATGTGAATAAAACAAAATATCATCGAATTATGCAATATTTTGCTGTTTTTCCACGTTTCTGTGAATTTTCAGTTTATGGGTATTAATTCATTACATATACGATAAAAATGATGCAAACACATAATTGATTAGATAATAACCTTAAATACTTCATTTTCAATCAACTATTTGTTTCTCGTTAAAATACTGAGTAGGATATTGAAAAGGGGAGAAGTTCTGTTTTTATTGCATATATCGACGTTTCAGCCGGAATAGAGCGGTTTTCGTGTACATCTTCCATCGGTAATATAAACGGAAAATCAGGAACATTTTAGTAATTCTAATGAAAACACATTAGTTTTTATCATTTGTATTGGAAACAACATTGTCATATGTCTTTTCTTGGATCTAAATAATACGGAACCTCGCTCTATGATTTGAAGTTAAAATCCTCAAATATGGTTATATAGTGACTTTTTTCACGTTTTTCACGTACTTTGACATTACGTAAATATATTCGTTTTTACCAACATTTCGATACTATTTCATGAAGTATCACGATATGTGATTTGGCCTTCGAATCTCAGAATGTCACATAATATTGCATTTTAAGAAAGTTTTCTTGCATTTTGTTTCTTACGAAAAATCATCGAATTTAGCAATATTTTGACGTTTATTATCCCCTTTTCCTCTATGTGATTAAAACAAAATATCATCGAATTAGGCAATATTTTGCGGTTTTTCCACGTTTTTGTGAATTTTCAGTCTATGGGTATTAATTCATTAAATATACAATAAAAATGATGCAAACACATAATTAGTTAGAAAAATAACCTTAAATACTTCATTTTCACTCAACTATTTGTTTCTCGTTAAAATACTGAGTAGGATATTAAAAAGGAGAGAAGTTCGGTTTTTATTGCATATATCGACGTTTCAGCCGGATTAGAGCAGTTTTACGTGTACATCTTCCATCGGTAATATAAACGGAAAATCAGGAACATTTTAGTTAATTCTAATGAAAACAAATTGGTTTTTTTCATTTGTATTGGAAACAACATTGTCATATGTCTTTTCTTGGATCTAAATAATTCGAAACCTCGCTCTATGATTTGAAGTTAAAATCCTCATATATTGTATAATAGTGACTTTTTAACGGTAATTATGTAGTTTGATACTACGTAAATATATTCATATATACCAATATTTCGATACTATTTCATGTAGTATCACGATATGTGATTTGGCCTTGAAATCTTAGAATGTCGAATAATATTGCATTTTAAGCTAGTTTTCTTGCATTTTGTTTCGAACGAAAAATCTTCGAATTTAGCAATATGTTGACGTTTATCATCTCCTTTTCCTTCATGTGATTTAAACAAAATATCATCGAATTAGGCAATATTTTGCCGTTTTTCCACGTTTTTGTGAATTTTCAGTCTTTGGTAATAATTCATTAAATATACAATAAAAATGATGCAAACACATAATTGATTGGAAATTAACCTTAAATACTTCATTTTCAATCAACTATTTGTTTCTCGTTAAAATACTGAGTAGGATATTGAAAAGGGGAGAAGTTCGGTTTTTATTGCATATATCGACGTTTCAACCGGATTTGAGCGGTTTTACGTGTACATCTTCCATCGGTAATATAAACGGAAATTCAGGAACATTCTAATTAATTCATTCAAACAACATTCTAGTTAATTCAAATGAAAACAGATTGGTTTTATCATTTGTATTGGAAACAACCTTGTCATATGTCTTTTCTTGGATCTAAATAATACGAAACCTCGCTATATGATTTGAAGTTAAAATCCTCATATATGGTTAAATAGTGAATTTTTTCACGTTTTTCATGTAGTTTGACATTACGTAAATATATTCATTTTTTACCAATATTTCGATACTGTTTCATGTAGTATCACGATATGTGATTTGGCCTTGAAATCTCAGAATGTCGCAAAATATTGCATTTTAAGCAAGTTTTCTTGTATTTTGTTTCGTACGAAAAATCATCGAATTTAGCAATATTTTGACGTTTATTATCTCCTTTTCCTTCATGTTATTAAAACAAAATATCATCGAATTAGACAATATTTTGCCGTTTTTCCACGTTTTTGTGAATTTTCAGTTTATGGGTATTAATTCATTATATATACGATAAAAATGATGCAAACATATAATTGATTAGAAAATAACCTTAAATACTTCATTTTCAATCAACTATTTGTTTCTCGTTAAAATACTGAGTAAGATATTGAAAAGGGGAGAAGTTCTGTTTTTATTGCATATATCGAAATTTCAGCCGGAATAGAGCGGTTTTCGTCTACATCTTCCATCGGTAATATAAACGGAAAATCAGGAACATTTCAATTAATTCTAATGAAAACACATTGGTTTTTATCATTTGTATTGGAAACAACATTGTCATATGTCTTTTCTTGGATCTAAATAATACGAAACCTCGCTCTATGATTTGAAGTTAAAATCCTCATATATGGTTAAATAGCGACATTTTTCATGTTTTTCAAGTAGTTTGACATTACGTAAATATATTCATTTTTACCAATATTTCGATACTATTTCATGTAGTATCACGATATGTGATTTGGCCTTCAAATCTCAGAATGTCGCACAATATTGCATTTTAAGCAAGTTTTCTTGCATTTTGTTTCGTACGAAAAATCATCGAATTTAGCAATATTTTGACGTTTATCATCCCCCCTTTTCCTCTATGTGATTTAAACAAAATATAATCGAATTAGGCAATATTTTGCCGTTTTTCCACGTTTCTGTGAATTTTAAGTTTATGGGTATTAATTCATTATATATACGATAAAAATGATGCAAACACATAATTGATTAGATAATAACCTTAAATACTTCATTTTCAATCAACTATTTGTTTCTCGTTAAAATACTGAGTAGACTATTGAAAAGGGGAGAAGTTCTGTTTTTATTGCATATATCGACGTTTCAGCCGGAATAGAGCGGTTTTCGTGTACATCTTCCATCGGTAATATAAACGGAAATTCAGGAACATTCTAATTAATTCATTCAAACAACATTCTAGTTAATTCTAATGAAAACAGATTGGTTTTATCATTTGTATTGGATACAACCTTGTCATATGTCTTTTCTTGGATCTAAATAATACGAAACCTCGCTCTATGATTTGAAGCTAAAATCCTTATATATGGTTAAATAGTGACTTTTTTCACTTTTTCAAGTAGTTTGACATTACGTAAACATATTCATTTTTACCAATATTTCGATACTATTTCATTTAGTATCACGATATGTGATTTGGCCTTCAAATCTCAGAATGTCGCATAATATTGCATTTTAAGCAAGTTTTCTTGCATTTTGTTTCGTACGAAAAATCATCGAATTTAGCAATATTTTCACGTTTATCATCCCCCCTTTTCCTCTATGTGATTTAAACAAAATATCATCAAATTAGGCAATATTTTGCCGTTTTTCCACGTTTTTGTGAATTTTAAGTTTATGGGTATTATTTCATTATATATACGATAAAAATGATGCAAACACATAATTGATTAGATAATAACCTTAAATACTTCATTTTCAATCAACTATTTGTTTCTCGTTAAAATACTGAGTAGACTATTGAAAAGGGGAGAAGTTCTGTTTTTATTGCATATATCGACGTTTCAGCCGGAATAGAGCGGTTTTCGTGTACATCTTCCATCGGTAATATAAACGGAAAATCAGGAACATTTTTGTTAATTCAAATGAAAACACATTGGTTTTTATCATTTGTATTGGAAACAACATTGTCATATGTCTTTTCTTGGATCTAAATAATACGAAACCTCGCTCTATGATTTGAAGTTAAAATCCTCATATATGGTAAAATAGTGACTTTTTTCACGTTTTTCAAGTTATGTGATTTTATGTAAATATATTCGTTTATACCAATATTTCGATACTATTTCATGTAGTATCACGATATGTGATTTGGCCTTCAAATCTCAGAATTTCGCATAATATTGCATTTTAAGCAAGTTTTCTTGCATTTTGTTTCGTACGAAAAATCATCGAATTTAGCAATATTTTGACGTTTATCATCCCCCCTTTTCCTCTATGTGATTTAAACAAAATATCATCAAATTAGGCAATATTTTGCCGTTTTTCCACGTTTCTGTGAATTTTAAGTTTATGGGTATTATTTCATTACATATACGATAAAAATGATGCAAACACATAATTGATTAGATAATCACCTTAAATACTTCATTTTCAATCAACTATTTGTTTCTCGTTAAAATACTGAGTAGGATATTGAAAAGGGGAGAAGTTCGGTTTTTATTGCATATATCGACGTTTCAGCCGGATTTGAGCGGTTTTACGTTTACATCTTCCATCGGTAATATAAACGGAAAATCAGGAACATTCTAATTAATTCTAATGTTAATTCTAATGAAAACAGACTGGTTTTATCATTTGTATTGGTTACAACCTTGTCATATGTCTTTTCTTGGATCTAAATAATACGAAACCTCGCTCTATGATTTGAAGTTAAAATCCTCATATATGGTTAAATAGTGACTTTTTTCACGTTTCTCATGTAGTTTGATATTACGTAAACATATTCATTTTTACCAATATTTTGATACTTTTTTATGTAGTATCACGATATGTGATTTGGCCTTCAAATCTCAGAACGTTGCATAATATTGCATTTTAAGCAAGTTTTCTTGCATTTTGTTTCGTACGAAAAATCATCGAATTGAGCAATATTTTGACGTTTATTATCTCCTTTTCCTTCATGTGAATAAAACAAAATATCATCGAATTATGCAATATTTTGCTGTTTTTCCACGTTTCTGTGAATTTTCAGTTTATGGGTATTAATTCATTACATATACGATAAAAATGATGCAAACACATAATTGATTAGATAATAACCTTAAATACTTCATTTTCAATCAACTATTTGTTTCTCGTTAAAATACTGAGTAGGATATTGAAAAGGGGAGAAGTTCTGTTTTTATTGCATATATCGACGTTTCAGCCGGAATAGAGCGGTTTTCGTGTACATCTTCCATCGGTAATATAAACGGAAAATCAGGAACATTTTAGTAATTCTAATGAAAACACATTAGTTTTTATCATTTGTATTGGAAACAACATTGTCATATGTCTTTTCTTGGATCTAAATAATACGGAACCTCGCTCTATGATTTGAAGTTAAAATCCTCAAATATGGTTATATAGTGACTTTTTTCACGTTTTTCACGTACTTTGACATTACGTAAATATATTCGTTTTTACCAACATTTCGATACTATTTCATGAAGTATCACGATATGTGATTTGGCCTTCGAATCTCAGAATGTCACATAATATTGCATTTTAAGAAAGTTTTCTTGCATTTTGTTTCTTACGAAAAATCATCGAATTTAGCAATATTTTGACGTTTATTATCCCCTTTTCCTCTATGTGATTAAAACAAAATATCATCGAATTAGGCAATATTTTGCGGTTTTTCCACGTTTTTGTGAATTTTCAGTCTATGGGTATTAATTCATTAAATATACAATAAAAATGATGCAAACACATAATTAGTTAGAAAAATAACCTTAAATACTTCATTTTCACTCAACTATTTGTTTCTCGTTAAAATACTGAGTAGGATATTAAAAAGGAGAGAAGTTCGGTTTTTATTGCATATATCGACGTTTCAGCCGGATTAGAGCAGTTTTACGTGTACATCTTCCATCGGTAATATAAACGGAAAATCAGGAACATTTTAGTTAATTCTAATGAAAACAAATTGGTTTTTTTCATTTGTATTGGAAACAACATTGTCATATGTCTTTTCTTGGATCTAAATAATTCGAAACCTCGCTCTATGATTTGAAGTTAAAATCCTCATATATTGTATAATAGTGACTTTTTAACGGTAATTATGTAGTTTGATACTACGTAAATATATTCATATATACCAATATTTCGATACTATTTCATGTAGTATCACGATATGTGATTTGGCCTTGAAATCTTAGAATGTCGAATAATATTGCATTTTAAGCTAGTTTTCTTGCATTTTGTTTCGAACGAAAAATCTTCGAATTTAGCAATATTTTGACGTTTATCATCTCCTTTTCCTTCATGTGATTTAAACAAAATATCATCGAATTAGGCAATATTTTGCCGTTTTTCCACGTTTTTGTGAATTTTCAGTCTTTGGTAATAATTCATTAAATATACAATAAAAATGATGCAAACACATAATTGATTGGAAATTAACCTTAAATACTTCATTTTCAATCAACTATTTGTTTCTCGTTAAAATACTGAGTAGGATATTAAAAAGGGGAGAAGTTCGGTTTTTATTGCATATATCGACGTTTCAACCGGATTTGAGCGGTTTTACGTGTACATCTTCCATCGGTAATATAAACGGAAATTCAGGAACATTCTAATTAATTCATTCAAACAACATTCTAGTTAATTCAAATGAAAACAGATTGGTTTTATCATTTGTATTGGAAACAACCTTGTCATATGTCTTTTCTTGGATCTAAATAATACGAAACCTCGCTATATGATTTGAAGTTAAAATCCTCATATATGGTTAAATAGTGAATTTTTTCACGTTTTTCATGTAGTTTGACATTACGTATATATATTCATTTTTTACCAATATTTCGATACTGTTTCATGTAGTATCACGATATGTGATTTGGCCTTGAAATCTCAGAATGTCGCAAAATATTGCATTTTAAGCAAGTTTTCTTGTATTTTGTTTCGTACGAAAAATCATCGAATTTAGCA
Organism: Procambarus clarkii; assembly: GCF_040958095.1. Classification (NCBI taxonomy): domain Eukaryota; kingdom Metazoa; phylum Arthropoda; class Malacostraca; order Decapoda; family Cambaridae; genus Procambarus; species Procambarus clarkii. The sequence continues at coordinate 4,548,533 of NC_091226.1, forward strand.
ATATTTTGACGTTTATTATCTCCTTTTCCTTCATGTTATTAAAACAAAATATCATCGAATTAGACAATATTTTGCCGTTTTTCCACGTTTTTGTGAATTTTCAGTTTATGGGTATTAATTCATTATATATACGATAAAAATGATGCAAACATATAATTGATTGGAAAATAACCTTAAATACTTCATTTTCAATCAACTATTTGTTTATCGTTAAAATACTGAGTAAGATATTGAAAAGGGGAGAAGTTCGGTTTTTATTGCATATATCGAAATTTCAGCCGGAATTGAGCGGTTTTACGTGTACATCTTCCATCGGTAATATAAACGGAAAATCAGGAACATTTTAATTAATTCTAATGAAAACACATTGGTTTTTATCATTTGTATTGGAAACAACATTGTCATATGTCTTTTCTCGGATCTAAATAATACGAAACCTCGCTCTATGATTTGAAGTTAAAATCCTTATATACGGTTAAATAGTGACTTTTTTCACGTTTTTCAAGTAGTTTGACATTACGTAAATATATTCATTTTTACCAATATTTCGATACTATTTCATGTAGTATCACGATATGTGATTTGGCCTTCAAATCTCAGAATGTCGCACAATATTGCATTTTAAGCAAGTTTTCTTGCATTTTGTTTCGTACGAAAAATCATCGAATTTAGCAATATTTTGACGTTTATCATCCCCCCTTTTCCTCTATGTGATTTAAACAAAATATAATCGAATTAGGCAATATTTTGCCGTTTTTCCACGTTTCTGTGAATTTTAAGTTTATGGGTATTAATTCATTATATATACGATAAAAATGATGCAAACACATAATTGATTAGATAATAACCTTAAATACTTCATTTTCAATCAACTATTTGTTTCTCGTTAAAATACTGAGTAGACTATTGAAAAGGGGAAAAGTTCTGTTTTTATTGCATATATCGACATTTCAGCCGGAATAGAGCGGTTTTCGTGTACATCTTCCATCGGTAATATTAACGGAAAATCAGGAACATTTTAATTAGTTCTAATGAAAACACATTGGTTTTTATCATTTGTATTGGAAACAACATTGTCATATGTCTTTTCTTGGATCTAAATAATACGAAACCTCGCTCTATGATTTGAAGTTAAAATCCTCATATATGGTTAAATAGCGACTTTTTTCACGTTTTTCATGTAGTTTGACATTACGTAAATATATTCGTTTTTACCAATATTTCGATACTATTTCATGTAGTATCACGATATGTGATTTGGCCTTGAAATCTCAGAATGTCGAATAATATTGCATTTTAAGCAAGTTTTCTTGCATTTTGTTTCGAACGAAAAATCTTCGAATTTAGCAATATTTTGACGTTTATCATCCCATTTTCCTCCATGTGATTTAAAACAAATATCATCGAATTAGGCAATATTTTGCCGTTTTTCCACGTTTCTGTGAATTTTCAGTTTATGGGTATTAATTCATTATATATACGATAAAAATGATGCAAACACATAATTGATTGGAAATTAACCTTAAATACTTCATTTTCAATCAACTATGTGTTTCTCGTTAAAATACTGAGTAGGATATTGAAAAGGGGAGAAGTTCGGTTTTTATTGCATATATCGACGTTTCAGCCGGAATAGAGCGGTTTTCGTGTACATCTTCCATCGGTAATATAAACGGAAAATCAGGAACATTTTAGTTAATTCTAATGAAAACTCATTGGTTTTTATCATTTGTATTGGAAACAACATTGTCATATGTCTTTTCTTGGATCTAAATAATACGAAACCTCGCTCCATGATTTGAAGTTAAAATCCTTATATATGGTAAAATAGTGACTTTTTTCACGTTTTTCAAGTAGTGTGATTTTACGTAAATATATTCGTTTATACCAATATTTCGATACTATTTCATGTAGTATCACGATATGTGATTTGGCCTTCAAATCTCAGAATTTCGCATAATATTGCATTTTAAGCAAGTTTTCTTGCATTTTGTTTCGTACGAAAAATCATCGAATTTAGCAATATTTTGACGTTTATTATCTCCTTTTCCTTTATGTTATTAAAACAAAATATCATCGAATTAGGCAATATTTTGCCGTTTTTCCACGTTTTTGTGAATTTTCAGTTTATGGGTATTAATTCATTATATATACGATAAAAATGATGCAAACACAAAATTGATTAGATAATAACCTTAAATACTTCATTTTCAATCAACTATTTGTTTCTCGTTAAAATACTGAGTAAGATATTGAAAAGGGGAGAAGTTCTGTTTTTATTGCATATATCGACATTTCAGCCGGAATAGAGCGGTTTTCGTGTACATCTTCCATCGGTAATATTAACAGAAAATCGGGAACATTTTAGTTAATTCTAATGAAAACACATTGGTTTTTATCATTTGTATTGGAAACAACATTGTCATATGTCTTTTCTTGGATCTAAATAATACGAAACCTCGCTCTATGATTTGAAGTTAAAATCCTCATATATGGTTAAATAGCGACTTTTTTCACGTTTTTCATGTAGTTTGACATTACGTAAATATATTCATTTTTACCAATATTACGATACTATTTCATGTAGTATCACGATATGTGATTTGGCCTTGAAATCTCAGAATGTCGCAAAATATTGCATTTTAAGCAAGTTTTCTTGTATTTTGTTTCGTACGAAAAATCATCGAATTTAGCAATATTTTGACGTTTATTATCTCCTTTTCCTTCATGTTATTAAAACAAAATATCATCGAATTAGACAATATTTTGCCGTTTTTCCACGTTTTTGTGAATTTTCAGTTTATGGGTATTAATTCATTATATATACGATAAAAATGATGCAAACATATAATTGATTGGAAAATAACCTTGAATACTTCATTTTCAATCAACTATTTGTTTCTCGTTAAAATACTGAGTAAGATATTGAAAAGGGGAGAAGTTCGGTTTTTATTGCATATATCGAAATTTCAGCCGGAATAGAGCGGTTTTACGAGTACATCTTCCATCGGTAATATAAACGGAAAATCAGGAACATTTTAATTAATTCTAATGAAAACACATTGTTTTTTATCATTTGTATTGGAAACAACATTGTCATATGTCTTTTCTTGGATCTAAATAATACGAAACCTCGCTCTATGATTTGAAGTTAAAATCCTCATATATGGTTAAATAGCGATTTTTTTCACGTTTTTCATGTAGTTTGACATTACGTAAATATATTCGTTTTTACCAATGTTTCGATACTATTTCATGTAGTATCACGATATGTGATTTGGCCTTGAAATCTCAGAATGTCGCATAATATTGCATTTTAAGCAAGTTTTCTTGCATTTTGTTTCGTACGAAAAATCTTCGAATTTAGCAATATTTTGACGTTTATCATCCCCCTTTTCCTCTATTTGATTTAAACAATATATCATCGAATTAGGCAATATTTTGCCGTTTTTCCACGTTTCTGTGAATTTTAAGTTGATGGGTATTAATTCATTATATATACGATGAAAATGATGCAAACACATAATTGATTAGATAATGACCTTAAATACTTCATTTTCAAACAACTATTTGTTTCTCGTTAAAATACTGAGTAGGATATTGAAAAGGGGAGAAGTTCTGTTTTTATTGCATATATCGACGTTTCTGCCGGAATAGAGCGGTTTTCGTGTACATCTTCCATCGGAAATATAAACGGAAAATCAGGAACATTTTAGTTAAGTCTAATGAAAACACATTGGTTTTTATCATTTGTATTGGAAACAACATTGTCATATGTCTTTTCTTGGATCTAAATAATACGAAACCTTGCTCTATGATTTGAAGTTAAAATCCTCATATATGGTTAAATAGCGATTTTTTTCACGTTTTTCATGTAGTTTGACATTACGTAAATATATTCGTTTTTACCAATATTTCGATACTATTTCATGTAGTATCACGATATGTGATTTGGCCTTGAAATCTCAGAATGTCGAATAATATTGCATTTTAAGCAAGTTTTCTTGCATTTTGTTTCGAACGAAAAATCTTCGAATTTAGCAATATTTTGACGTTTATCATCCCATTTTCCTCCATGTGATTTAAAACAAATATCATCGAATTAGGCAATATTTTGCCGTTTTTCCACGTTTTTGTGAATTTTCAGTCTTTCGGTATTAATTCATTAAATATACAATAAAAATGATGCAAACACATAATTGATTGGAAATTAACCTTAAATACTTCATTTTCAATCAACTATTTGTTTCTCGTTAAAATACTGAGTAGGATATTGAAAAGGGGAGAAGTTCGGTTTTTATTGCATATATCGACGTTTCAGCCGGATTTCAGCGGTTTTACCTTTACATCTTCCATCGGTAATATAAACGGAAAATCAGGAACATTCTAATTAATTCTAATGTTAATTCTAATGAAAACAGATTGGTTTTATCATTTGTATTGGATACAACCTTGTCATATGTCTTTTCTTGGATCTGAATAATACGAAACCTCGCTCTATGATTTGAAGCTAAAATCCTTATATATGGTTAAATAGTGACTTTTTTCACTTTTTCAAGTAGTTTGACATTACGTAAATATATTCATTTTTACCAATATTTCGATACTATTTCATTTAGTATCACGATATGTGATTTGGCCTTCAAATCTCAGAATGTCGCATAATATTGCATTTTAAGCAAGTTTTCTTGCATTTTGTTTCGTACGAAAAATCATCGAATTTAGCAATATTTTGACGTTTATCATCCCCCCTTTTCCTCTATGTGATTTAAACAAAATATCATCAAATTAGGCAATATTTTGCCGTTTTTCCACGTTTCTGTGAATTTTAAGTTTATGGGTATTATTTCATTATATATACGATAAAAATGATGCAAACACATAATTGATTAGATAATAACCTTAAATACTTCATTTTCAATCAACTATTTGTTTCTCGTTAAAATACTGAGTAGACTATTGAAAAGGGGAGAAGTTCTGTTTTTATTGCATATATCGACGTTTCAGCCGGAATAGAGCGGTTTTCGTGTACATCTTCCATCGGTAATATAAACGGAAAATCAGGAACATTTTTGTTAATTCAAATGAAAACACATTGGTTTTTATCATTTGTATTGGAAACAACATTGTCATATGTCTTTTCTTGGATCTAAATAATACGAAACCTCGCTCTATGATTTGAAGTTAAAATCCTCATATATGGTAAAATAGTGACTTTTTTCACGTTTTTCAAGTTATGTGATTTTATGTAAATATATTCGTTTATACCAATATTTCGATACTATTTCATGTAGTATCACGATATGTGATTTGGCCTTCAAATCTCAGAATTTCGCATAATATTGCATTTTAAGCAAGTTTTCTTGCATTTTGTTTCGTACGAAAAATCATCGAATTTAGCAATATTTTGACGTTTATCATCCCCCCTTTTCCTCTATGTGATTTAAACAAAATATCATCAAATTAGGCAATATTTTGCCGTTTTTCCACGTTTCTGTGAATTTTAAGTTTATGGGTATTATTTCATTACATATACGATAAAAATGATGCAAACACATAATTGATTAGATAATAACCTTAAATACTTCATTTTCAATCAACTATTTGTTTCTCGTTAAAATACTGAGTAGGATATTGAAAAGGGGAGAAGTTCGGTTTTTATTGCATATATCGACGTTTCAGCCGGATTTGAGCGGTTTTACGTTTACATCTTCCATCGGTAATATAAACGGAAAATCAGGAACATTCTAATTAATTCTAATGTTAATTCTAATGAAAACAGACTGGTTTTATCATTTGTATTGGTTACAACCTTGTCATATGTCTTTTCTTGGATCTAAATAATACGAAACCTCGCTCTATGATTTGAAGTTAAAATCCTCATATATGGTTAAATAGTGACTTTTTTCACGTTTCTCATGTAGTTTGATATTACGTAAACATATTCATTTTTACCAATATTTTGATACTTTTTTATGTAGTATCACGATATGTGATTTAGCCTTCAAATCTCAGAACGTTGCATAATATTGCATTTTAAGCAAGTTTTCTTGCATTTTGTTTCGTACGAAAAATCATCGAATTGAGCAATATTTTGACGTTTATTATCTCCTTTTCCTTCATGTGAATAAAACAAAATATCATCGAATTATGCAATATTTTGCTGTTTTTCCACGTTTCTGTGAATTTTCAGTTTATGGGTATTAATTCATTACATATACGATAAAAATGATGCAAACACATAATTGATTAGATAATAACCTTAAATACTTCATTTTCAATCAACTATTTGTTTCTCGTTAAAATACTGAGTAGGATATTGAAAAGGGGAGAAGTTCTGTTTTTATTGCATATATCGACGTTTCAGCCGGAATAGAGCGGTTTTCGTGTACATCTTCCATCGGTAATATAAACGGAAAATCAGGAACATTTTAGTAATTCTAATGAAAACACATTAGTTTTTATCATTTGTATTGGAAACAACATTGTCATATGTCTTTTCTTGGATCTAAATAATACGGAACCTCGCTCTATGATTTGAAGTTAAAATCCTCAAATATGGTTATATAGTGACTTTTTTCACGTTTTTCACGTACTTTGACATTACGTAAATATATTCCTTTTTACCAACATTTCGATACTATTTCATGAAGTATCACGATATGTGATTTGGCCTTCGAATCTCAGAATGTCACATAATATTGCATTTTAAGAAAGTTTTCTTGCATTTTGTTTCTTACGAAAAATCATCGAATTTAGCAATATTTTGACGTTTATTATCCCCTTTTCCTCTATGTGATTAAAACAAAATATCATCGAATTAGGCAATATTTTGCGGTTTTTCCACGTTTTTGTGAATTTTCAGTCTATGGGTATTAATTCATTAAATATACAATAAAAATGATGCAAACACATAATTAGTTAGAAAAATAACCTTAAATACTTCATTTTCACTCAACTATTTGTTTCTCGTTAAAATACTGAGTAGGATATTAAAAAGGAGAGAAGTTCGGTTTTTATTGCATATATCGACGTTTCAGCCGGATTAGAGCAGTTTTCGTGTACATCTTCCATCGGAAATATAAACGGAAAATCAGGAACATTTTAGTTAATTCTAATGAAAACAAATTGGTTTTTTTCATTTGTATTGGAAACAACATTGTCATATGTCTTTTCTTGGATCTAAATAATTCGAAACCTCGCTCTATGATTTGAAGTTAAAATCCTCATATATTGTATAATAGTGACTTTTTAACGGTAATTATGTAGTTTGATACTACGTAAATATATTCATATATACCAATATTTCGATACTATTTCATGTAGTATCACGATATGTGATTTGGCCTTGAAATCTTAGAATGTCGAATAATATTGCATTTTAAGCTAGTTTTCTTGCATTTTGTTTCGAACGAAAAATCTTCGAATTTAGCAATATTTTGACGTTTATCATCTCCTTTTCCTTCATGTGATTTAAACAAAATATCATCGAATTAGGCAATATTTTGCCGTTTTTCCACGTTTTTGTGAATTTTCAGTCTTTGGTAATAATTCATTAAATATACAATAAAAATGATGCAAACACATAATTGATTGGAAATTAACCTTAAATACTTCATTTTCAATCAACTATTTGTTTCTCGTTAAAATACTGAGTAGGATATTGAAAAGGGGAGAAGTTCGGTTTTTATTGCATATATCGACGTTTCAACCGGATTTGAGCGGTTTTACGTGTACATCTTCCATCGGTAATATAAACGGAAATTCAGGAACATTCTAATTAATTCATTCAAACAACATTCTAGTTAATTCAAATGAAAACAGATTGGTTTTATCATTTGTATTGGAAACAACCTTGTCATATGTCTTTTCTTGGATCTAAATAATACGAAACCTCGCTATATGATTTGAAGTTAAAATCCTCATATATGGTTAAATAGTGAATTTTTTCACGTTTTTCATGTAGTTTGACATTACGTAAATATATTCATTTTTTACCAATATTTCGATACTGTTTCATGTAGTATCACGATATGTGATTTGGCCTTGAAATCTCAGAATGTCGCAAAATATTGCATTTTAAGCAAGTTTTCTTGTATTTTGTTTCGTACGAAAAATCATCGAATTTAGCAATATTTTGACGTTTATTATCTCCTTTTCCTTCATGTTATTAAAACAAAATATCATCGAATTAGACAATATTTTGCCGTTTTTCCACGTTTTTGTGAATTTTCAGTTTATGGGTATTAATTCATTATATATACGATAAAAATGATGCAAACATATAATTGATCAGAAAATAACCTTAAATACTTCATTTTCAATCAACTATTTGTTTCTCGTTAAAATACTGAGTAAGATATTGAAAAGGGGAGAAGTTCTGTTTTTATTGCATATATCGAAATTTCAGCCGGAATAGAGCGGTTTTCGTCTACATCTTCCATCGGTAATATAAACGGAAAATCAGGAACATTTCAATTAATTCTAATGAAAACACATTGGTTTTTATCATTTGTATTGGAAACAACATTGTCATATGTCTTTTCTTGGATCTAAATAATACGAAACCTCGCTCTATGATTTGAAGTTAAAATCCTCATATATGGTTAAATAGCGACATTTTTCATGTTTTTCAAGTAGTTTGACATTACGTAAATATATTCATTTTTACCAATATTTCGATACTATTTCATGTAGTATCACGATATGTGATTTGGCCTTCAAATCTCAGAATGTCGGATAATATTGCATTTTAAGCAAGTTTTCTTGCATTTTGTTTCGTACGAAAAATCATCGAATTTAGCAATATTTTGACGTTTATCATCCCCCCCTTTTCCGCTATGTGATTTAAACAAAATATCATCGAATTAGGCAATTATTTGCCGTTTTTCCACGTTTCTGTGAATTTTCAGTTTATAGGTATTAATTCATTATATATACGATAAAAATGATGCAAACACATAATTGATTAGATAATAACCTTAAATACTTCATTTTTAATCAACTATTTGTTTCTCGTTAAAATACTGAGTAGGATATTGAAAAGGGGAGAAGTTCTGTTTTTATTGCATATATCGACGTTTTAGCCGGAATAGAGCGGTTTTACGTGTACATCTTCCATCGGTAATATAAACGGAAAATCAGGAACATTCTAATTAATTCTAATGTTAATTCTAATGAAAACAGATTGGTTTTATCATTTGTATTGGATACAACCTTGTCATATGTCTTTTCTTGGATCTAAATAATACGAAACCTCGCTCTATGATTTGAAGTTAAAATCCTCAAATATGGTTAAATAGTGACTTTTTTCACGTTTTTCATGTAGTTTGACATTACGTAAATATATTCATTTTCACCAATATTTCGATACTATTTCATGTAGTATCACGATATGTGATTTGGCCTTGAAATCTCAGAATGTCGCATAATATTGCATTTGAAGCAAGTTTTCTTGTATTTTGTTTCGTACGAAAAATCATCGAATTTAGCAATATTTTGACGTTTATTATCTCCTTTTCCTTCATGTTATTAAAACAAAATATCATCGAATTAGACAATATTTTGCCGTTTTTCCACGTTTTTGTGAATTTTCAGTCTTTGGTAATAATTCATTAAATATACAATAAAAATGATGCAAACACATAATTGATTGGAAATTAACCTTAAATACTTCATTTTCAATCAACTATTTGTTTCTCGTTAAAATACTGAGTAGGATATTGAAAAGGGGAGAAGTTCGGTTTTTATTGCATATATCGACGTTTCAACCGGATTTGAGCGGTTTTACGTGTACATCTTCCATCGGTAATATAAACGGAAATTCAGGAACATTCTAATTAATTCATTCAAACAACATTCTAGTTAATTCAAATGAAAACAGATTGGTTTTATCATTTGTATTGGAAACAACCTTGTCATATGTCTTTTCTTGGATCTAAATAATACGAAACCTCGCTATATGATTTGAAGTTAAAATCCTCATATATGGTTAAATAGTGAATTTTTTCACGTTTTTCATGTAGTTTGACATTACGTAAATATATTCATTTTTTACCAATATTTCGATACTGTTTCATGTAGTATCACGATATGTGATTTGGCCTTGAAATCTCAGAATGTCGCAAAATATTGCATTTTAAGCAAGTTTTCTTGTATTTTGTTTCGTACGAAAAATCATCGAATTTAGCAATATTTTGACGTTTATTATCTCCTTTTCCTTCATGTTATTAAAACAAAATATCATCGAATTAGACAATATTTTGCCGTTTTTCCACGTTTTTGTGAATTTTCAGTTTATGGGTATTAATTCATTATATATACGATAAAAATGATGCAAACATATAATTGATTAGAAAATAACCTTAAATACTTCATTTTCAATCAACTATTTGTTTCTCGTTAAAATACTGAGTAAGATATTGAAAAGGGGAGAAGTTCTGTTTTTATTGCATATATCGAAATTTCAGCCGGAATAGAGCGGTTTTCGTCTACATCTTCCATCGGTAATATAAACGGAAAATCAGGAACATTTCAATTAATTCTAATGAAAACACATTGGTTTTTATCATTTGTATTGGAAACAACATTGTCATATGTCTTTTCTTGGATCTAAATAATACGAAACCTCGCTCTATGATTTGAAGTTAAAATCCTCATATATGGTTAAATAGCGACATTTTTCATGTTTTTCAAGTAGTTTGACATTACGTAAATATATTCATTTTTACCAATATTTCGATACTATTTCATGTAGTATCACGATATGTGATTTGGCCTTCAAATCTCAGAATGTCGGATAATATTGCATTTTAAGCAAGTTTTCTTGCATTTTGTTTCGTACGAAAAATCATCGAATTTAGCAATATTTTGACGTTTATCATCCCCCCCTTTTCCGCTATGTGATTTAAACAAAATATCATCGAATTAGGCAATATTTTGCCGTTTTTCCACGTTTCTGTGAATTTTCAGTTTATAGGTATTAATTCATTATATATACGATAAAAATGATGCAAACACATAATTGATTAGATAATAACCTTAAATACTTCATTTTTAATCAACTATTTGTTTCTCGTTAAAATACTGAGTAGGATATTGAAAAGGGGAGAAGTTCTGTTTTTATTGCATATATCGACGTTTTAGCCGGAATAGAGCGGTTTTACGTGTACATCTTCCATCGGTAATATAAACGGAAAATCAGGAACATTCTAATTAATTCTAATGTTAATTCTAATGAAAACAGATTGGTTTTATCATTTGTATTGGATACAACCTTGTCATATGTCTTTTCTTGGATCTAAATAATACGAAACCTCGCTCTATGATTTGAAGTTAAAATCCTCAAATATGGTTAAATAGTGACTTTTTTCACGTTTTTCATGTAGTTTGACATTACGTAAATATATTCATTTTCACCAATATTTCGATACTATTTCATGTAGTATCACGATATGTGATTTGGCCTTGAAATCTCAGAATGTCGCATTTGAAGCAAGTTTTCTTGTATTTTGTTTCGTACGAAAAATCATCGAATTTAGCAATATTTTGACGTTTATTATAAACGTTTATTTATTTATTTATTTATTTCGTTTATTATAAACGTTTGACCTTTTCCTTCATGTTATTAAAACAAAATATCATCGAATTAGACAATATTTTGCCGTTTTTCCACGTTTTTGTGAATTTTCAGTTTATGGGTATTAATTCATTATATATACGATAAAAATGATGCAAACATATAATTGATTGGAAAATAACCTTAAATACTTCATTTTCAATCAACTATTTGTTTCTCGTTAAAATACTGAGTAAGATATTGAAAAGGGGAGAAGTTCGGTTTTTATTGCATATATCGAAATTTCAGCCGGAATTGAGCGGTTTTACGTGTACATCTTCCATCGGTAATATAAACGGAAAATCAGGAACATTTTAATTAATTCTAATGAAAACACATTGGTTTTTATCATTTGTATTGGAAACAACATTGTCATATGTCTTTTCTCGGATCTAAATAATACGAAACCTCGCTCTATGATTTGAAGTTAAAATCCTTATATACGGTTAAATAGTGACTTTTTTCACGTTTTTCAAGTAGTTTGACATTACGTAAATATATTCATTTTTACCAATATTTCGATACTATTTCATGTAGTATCACGATATGTGATTTGGCCTTCAAATCTCAGAATGTCGCACAATATTGCATTTTAAGCAAGTTTTCTTGCATTTTGTTTCGTACGAAAAATCATCGAATTTAGCAATATTTTGACGTTTATCATCCCCCCTTTTCCTCTATGTGATTTAAACAAAATATAATCGAATTAGGCAATATTTTGCCGTTTTTCCACGTTTCTGTGAATTTTAAGTTTATGGGTATTAATTCATTATATATACGATAAAAATGATGCAAACACATAATTGATTAGATAATAACCTTAAATACTTCATTTTCAATCAACTATTTGTTTCTCGTTAAAATACTGAGTAGACTATTGAAAAGGGGAAAAGTTCTGTTTTTATTGCATATATCGACATTTCAGCCGGAATAGAGCGGTTTTCGTGTACATCTTCCATCGGTAATATTAACGGAAAATCAGGAACATTTTAATTAGTTCTAATGAAAACACATTGGTTTTTATCATTTGTATTGGAAACAACATTGTCATATGTCTTTTCTTGGATCTAAATAATACGAAACCTCGCTCTATGATTTGAAGTTAAAATCCTCATATATGGTTAAATAGCGACTTTTTTCACGTTTTTCATGTAGTTTGACATTACGTAAATATATTCGTTTTTACCAATATTTCGATACTATTTCATGTAGTATCACGATATGTGATTTGGCCTTGAAATCTCAGAATGTCGAATAATATTGCATTTTAAGCAAGTTTTCTTGCATTTTGTTTCGAACGAAAAATCTTCGAATTTAGCAATATTTTGACGTTTATCATCCCATTTTCCTCCATGTGATTTAAAACAAATATCATCGAATTAGGCAATATTTTGCCGTTTTTCCACGTTTCTGTGAATTTTCAGTTTATGGGTATTAATTCATTATATATACGATAAAAATGATGCAAACACATAATTGATTGGAAATTAACCTTAAATACTTCATTTTCAATCAACTATGTGTTTCTCGTTAAAATACTGAGTAGGATATTGAAAAGGGGAGAAGTTCGGTTTTTATTGCATATATCGACGTTTCAGCCGGAATAGAGCGGTTTTCGTGTACATCTTCCATCGGTAATATAAACGGAAAATCAGGAACATTTTAGTTAATTCTAATGAAAACACATTGGTTTTTATCATTTGTATTGGAAACAACATTGTCATATGTCTTTTCTTGGATCTAAATAATACGAAACCTCGCTCCATGATTTGAAGTTAAAATCCTTATATATGGTAAAATAGTGACTTTTTTCACGTTTTTCAAGTAGTGTGATTTTACGTAAATATATTCGTTTATACCAATATTTCGATACTATTTCATGTAGTATCACGATATGTGATTTGGCCTTCAAATCTCAGAATTTCGCATAATATTGCATTTTAAGCAAGTTTTCTTGCATTTTGTTTCGTACGAAAAATCATCGAATTTAGCAATATTTTGACGTTTATCATCTCCTTTTCCTTCATGTGATTTAAACAAAATATCATCGAATTAGGCAATATTTTGCCGTTTTTCCACGTTTCTGTGAATTTTCAGTTTATGGGTATTAATTCATTATATATACGATAAAAATGATGCAAACACATAATTGATTGGAAATTAACCTTAAATACTTCATTTTCAATCAACTATTTGTTTCTCGTTAAAATACTGAGTAGGATATTGAAAAGGGGAGAAGTTCGGTTTTTATTGCATATATCGACGTTTCAGCCGGATTTGAGCGGTTTTACGTTTACATCTTCCATCGGTAATATAAACGGAAAATCAGGAACATTCTAATTAATTCTAATGTTAATTCTAATGAAAACAGATTGGTTTTATCATTTGTATTGGATACAACCTTGTCATATGTCTTTTCTTGGATCTAAATAATACGAAACCTCGCTCTATGATTTGAAGTTAAAATCCTCAAATATGGTTAAATAGTGACGTTTTTCACGTTTTTCATGTAGTTTGACATTACGTAAATATATTCATTTTCACCAATATTTCGATACTATTTCATGTAGTATCACGATATGTGATTTGGCCTTGAAATCTCAGAATGTCGCATAATATTGCATTTGAAGCAAGTTTTCTTGTATTTTGTTTCGTACGAAAAATCATCGAATTTAGCAATATTTTGACGTTTATTATCTCCTTTTCCTTTATGTTATTAAAACAAAATATCATCGAATTAGGCAATATTTTGCCGTTTTTCCACGTTTTTGTGAATTTTCAGTTTATGGGTATTAATTCATTATATATACGATAAAAATGATGCAAACACAAAATTGATTAGATAATAACCTTAAATACTTCATTTTCAATCAACTATTTGTTTCTCGTTAAAATACTGAGTAAGATATTGAAAAGGGGAGAAGTTCTGTTTTTATTGCATATATCGACATTTCAGCCGGAATAGAGCGGTTTTCGTGTACATCTTCCATCGGTAATATTAACGGAAAATCGGGAACATTTTAGTTAATTCTAATGAAAACACATTGGTTTTTATCATTTGTATTGGAAACAACATTGTCATATGTCTTTTCTTGGATCTAAATAATACGAAACCTCGCTCTATGATTTGAAGTTAAAATCCTCATATATGGTTAAATAGCGACTTTTTTCACGTTTTTCATGTAGTTTGACATTACGTAAATATATTCATTTTTACCAATATTACGATACTATTTCATGTAGTATCACGATATGTGATTTGGCCTTGAAATCTCAGAATGTCGCAAAATATTGCATTTTAAGCAAGTTTTCTTGTATTTTGTTTCGTACGAAAAATCATCGAATTTAGCAATATTTTGACGTTTATTATCTCCTTTTCCTTCATGTTATTAAAACAAAATATCATCGAATTAGACAATATTTTGCCGTTTTTCCACGTTTTTGTGAATTTTCAGTTTATGGGTATTAATTCATTATATATACGATAAAAATGATGCAAACATATAATTGATTGGAAAATAACCTTAAATACTTCATTTTCAATCAACTATTTGTTTCTCGTTAAAATACTGAGTAAGATATTGAAAAGGGGAGAAGTTCGGTTTTTATTGCATATATCGAAATTTCAGCCGGAATAGAGCGGTTTTACGAGTACATCTTCCATCGGTAATATAAACGGAAAATCAGGAACATTTTAATTAATTCTAATGAAAACACATTGTTTTTTATCATTTGTATTGGAAACAACATTGTCATATGTCTTTTCTTGGATCTAAATAATACGAAACCTCGCTCTATGATTTGAAGTTAAAATCCTCATATATGGTTAAATAGCGATTTTTTTCACGTTTTTCATGCAGTTTGACATTACGTAAATATATTCGTTTTTACCAATGTTTCGATACTATTTCATGTAGTATCACGATATGTGATTTGGCCTTGAAATCTCAGAATGTCGCATAATATTGCATTTTAAGCAAGTTTTCTTGCATTTTGTTTCGTACGAAAAATCTTCGAATTTAGCAATATTTTGACGTTTATCATCCCCCTTTTCCTCTATTTGATTTAAACAATATATCATCGAATTAGGCAATATTTTGCCGTTTTTCCACATTTCTGTGAATTTTAAGTTGATGGGTATTAATTCATTATATATACGATGAAAATGATGCAAACACATAATTGATTAGATAATGACCTTAAATACTTCATTTTCAAACAACTATTTGTTTCTCGTTAAAATACTGAGTAGGATATTGAAAAGGGGAGAAGTTCTGTTTTTATTGCATATATCGACGTTTCTGCCGGAATAGAGCGGTTTTCGTGTACATCTTCCATCGGAAATATAAACGGAAAATCAGGAACATTTTAGTTAATTCTAATGAAAACACATTGGTTTTTATCATTTGTATTGGAAACAACATTGTCATATGTCTTTTCTTGGATCTAAATAATACGAAACCTTGCTCTATGATTTGAAGTTAAAATCCTCATATATGGTTAAATAGCGATTTTTTTCACGTTTTTCATGTAGTTTGACATTACGTAAATATATTCGTTTTTACCAATATTTCGATACTATTTCATGTAGTATCACGATATGTGATTTGGCCTTGAAATCTCAGAATGTCGAATAATATTGCATTTTAAGCAAGTTTTCTTGCATTTTGTTTCGAACGAAAAATCTTCGAATTTAGCAATATTTTGACGTTTATCATCCCATTTTCCTCCATGTGATTTAAAACAAATATCATCGAATTAGGCAATATTTTGCCGTTTTTCCACGTTTCTGTGAATTTTCAGTTTATGGGTATTAATTCATTATATATACGATAAAAATGATGCAAACACATAATTGATTGGAAATTAACCTTAAATACTTCATTTTCAATCAACTATGTGTTTCTCGTTAAAATACTGAGTAGGATATTGAAAAGGGGAGAAGTTCGGTTTTTATTGCATATATCGACGTTTCAGCCGGAATAGAGCGGTTTTCGTGTACATCTTCCATCGGTAATATAAACGGAAAATCAGGAACATTTTAGTTAATTCTAATGAAAACACATTGGTTTTTATCATTTGTATTGGAAACAACATTGTCATATGTCTTTTCTTGGATCTAAATAATACGAAACCTCGCTCCATGATTTGAAGTTAAAATCCTTATATATGGTAAAATAGTGACTTTTTTCACGTTTTTCAAGTAGTGTGATTTTACGTAAATATATTCGTTTATACCAATATTTCGATACTATTTCATGTAGTATCACGATATGTGATTTGGCCTTCAAATCTCAGAATTTCGCATAATATTGCATTTTAAGCAAGTTTTCTTGCATTTTGTTTCGTACGAAAAATCATCGAATTTAGCAATATTTTGACGTTTATCATCTCCTTTTCCTTCATGTGATTTAAACAAAATATCATCGAATTAGGCAATATTTTGCCGTTTTTCCACGTTTTTGTGAATTTTCAGTCTTTCGGTATTAATTCATTAAATATACAATAAAAATGATGCAAACACATAATTGATTGGAAATTAACCTTAAATACTTCATTTTCAATCAACTATTTGTTTCTCGTAAAAATACTGAGTAGGATATTGAAAAGGGGAGAAGTTCGGTTTTTATTGCATATATCGACGTTTCAGCCGGATTTCAGCGGTTTTACCTTTACATCTTCCATCGGTAATATAAACGGAAAATCAGGAACATTCTAATTAATTCTAATGTTAATTCTAATGAAAACAGATTGGTTTTATCATTTGTATTGGATACAACCTTGTCATATGTCTTTTCTTGGATCTAAATAATACGAAACCTCGCTCTATGATTTGAAGCTAAAATCCTTATATATGGTTAAATAGTGACTTTTTTCACTTTTTCAAGTAGTTTGACATTACGTAAATATATTCATTTTTACCAATATTTCGATACTATTTCATTTAGTATCACGATATGTGATTTGGCCTTCAAATCTCAGAATGTCGCATAATATTGCATTTTAAGCAAGTTTTCTTGCATTTTGTTTCGTACGAAAAATCATCGAATTTAGCAATATTTTGACGTTTATCATCCCCCCTTTTCCTCTATGTGATTTAAACAAAATATCATCAAATTAGGCAATATTTTGCCGTTTTTCCACGTTTCTGTGAATTTTAAGTTTATGGGTATTATTTCATTATATATACGATAAAAATGATGCAAACACATAATTGATTAGATAATAACCTTAAATACTTCATTTTCAATCAACTATTTGTTTCTCGTTAAAATACTGAGTAGACTATTGAAAAGGGGAGAAGTTCTGTTTTTATTGCATATATCGACGTTTCAGCCGGAATAGAGCGGTTTTCGTGTACATCTTCCATCGGTAATATAAACGGAAAATCAGGAACATTTTTGTTAATTCAAATGAAAACACATTGGTTTTTATCATTTGTATTGGAAACAACATTGTCATATGTCTTTTCTTGGATCTAAATAATACGAAACCTCGCTCTATGATTTGAAGTTAAAATCCTCATATATGGTTAAATAGCGACATTTTTCATGTTTTTCAAGTAGTTTGACATTACGTAAATATATTCATTTTTACCAATATTTCGATACTATTTCATGTAGTATCACGATATGTGATTTGGCCTTCAAATCTCAGAATGTCGGATAATATTGCATTTTAAGCAAGTTTTCTTGCATTTTGTTTCGTACGAAAAATCATCGAATTTAGCAATATTTTGACGTTTATCATCCCCCCCTTTTCCGCTATGTGATTTAAACAAAATATCATCGAATTAGGCAATATTTTGCCGTTTTTCCACGTTTCTGTGAATTTTCAGTTTATAGGTATTAATTCATTATATATACGATAAAAATGATGCAAACACATAATTGATTAGATAATAACCTTAAATACTTCATTTTTAATCAACTATTTGTTTCTCGTTAAAATACTGAGTAGGATATTGAAAAGGGGAGAAGTTCTGTTTTTATTGCATATATCGACGTTTTAGCCGGAATAGAGCGGTTTTACGTGTACATCTTCCATCGGTAATATAAACGGAAAATCAGGAACATTCTAATTAATTCTAATGTTAATTCTAATGAAAACAGATTGGTTTTATCATTTGTATTGGATACAACCTTGTCATATGTCTTTTCTTGGATCTAAATAATACGAAACCTCGCTCTATGATTTGAAGTTAAAATCCTCAAATATGGTTAAATAGTGACTTTTTTCACGTTTTTCATGTAGTTTGACATTACGTAAATATATTCATTTTCACCAATATTTCGATACTATTTCATGTAGTATCACGATATGTGATTTGGCCTTGAAATCTCAGAATGTCGCATTTGAAGCAAGTTTTCTTGTATTTTGTTTCGTACGAAAAATCATCGAATTTAGCAATATTTTGACGTTTATTATCTCCTTTTCCTTCATGTTATTAAAACAAAATATCATCGAATTAGACAATATTTTGCCGTTTTTCCACGTTTTTGTGAATTTTCAGTTTATGGGTATTAATTCATTATATATACGATAAAAATGATGCAAACATATAATTGATTGGAAAATAACCTTAAATACTTCATTTTCAATCAACTATTTGTTTCTCGTTAAAATACTGAGTAAGATATTGAAAAGGGGAGAAGTTCGGTTTTTATTGCATATATCGAAATTTCAGCCGGAATTGAGCGGTTTTACGTGTACATCTTCCATCGGTAATATAAACGGAAAATCAGGAACATTTTAATTAATTCTAATGAAAACACATTGGTTTTTATCATTTGTATTGGAAACAACATTGTCATATGTCTTTTCTCGGATCTAAATAATACGAAACCTCGCTCTATGATTTGAAGTTAAAATCCTTATATACGGTTAAATAGTGACTTTTTTCACGTTTTTCAAGTAGTTTGACATTACGTAAATATATTCATTTTTACCAATATTTCGATACTATTTCATGTAGTATCACGATATGTGATTTGGCCTTCAAATCTCAGAATGTCGCACAATATTGCATTTTAAGCAAGTTTTCTTGCATTTTGTTTCGTACGAAAAATCATCGAATTTAGCAATATTTTGACGTTTATCATCCCCCCTTTTCCTCTATGTGATTTAAACAAAATATAATCGAATTAGGCAATATTTTGCCGTTTTTCCACGTTTCTGTGAATTTTAAGTTTATGGGTATTAATTCATTATATATACGATAAAAATGATGCAAACACATAATTGATTAGATAATAACCTTAAATACTTCATTTTCAATCAACTATTTGTTTCTCGTTAAAATACTGAGTAGACTATTGAAAAGGGGAAAAGTTCTGTTTTTATTGCATATATCGACATTTCAGCCGGAATAGAGCGGTTTTCGTGTACATCTTCCATCGGTAATATTAACGGAAAATCAGGAACATTTTAATTAGTTCTAATGAAAACACATTGGTTTTTATCATTTGTATTGGAAACAACATTGTCATATGTCTTTTCTTGGATCTAAATAATACGAAACCTCGCTCTATGATTTGAAGTTAAAATCCTCATATATGGTTAAATAGCGACTTTTTTCACGTTTTTCATGTAGTTTGACATTACGTAAATATATTCGTTTTTACCAATATTTCGATACTATTTCATGTAGTATCACGATATGTGATTTGGCCTTGAAATCTCAGAATGTCGAATAATATTGCATTTTAAGCAAGTTTTCTTGCATTTTGTTTCGAACGAAAAATCTTCGAATTTAGCAATATTTTGACGTTTATCATCCCATTTTCCTCCATGTGATTTAAAACAAATATCATCGAATTAGGCAATATTTTGCCGTTTTTCCACGTTTCTGTGAATTTTCAGTTTATGGGTATTAATTCATTATATATACGATAAAAATGATGCAAACACATAATTGATTGGAAATTAACCTTAAATACTTCATTTTCAATCAACTATGTGTTTCTCGTTAAAATACTGAGTAGGATATTGAAAAGGGGAGAAGTTCGGTTTTTATTGCATATATCGACGTTTCAGCCGGAATAGAGCGGTTTTCGTGTACATCTTCCATCGGTAATATAAACGGAAAATCAGGAACATTTTAGTTAATTCTAATGAAAACACATTGGTTTTTATCATTTGTATTGGAAACAACATTGTCATATGTCTTTTCTTGGATCTAAATAATACGAAACCTCGCTCCATGATTTGAAGTTAAAATCCTTATATACGGTTAAATAGTGACTTTTTTCACGTTTTTCAAGTAGTTTGACATTACGTAAATATATTCATTTTTACCAATATTTCGATACTATTTCATGTAGTATCACGATATGTGATTTGGCCTTCAAATCTCAGAATGTCGCACAATATTGCATTTTAAGCAAGTTTTCTTGCATTTTGTTTCGTACGAAAAATCATCGAATTTAGCAATATTTTGACGTTTATCATCCCCCCTTTTCCTCTATGTGATTTAAACAAAATATAATCGAATTAGGCAATATTTTGCCGTTTTTCCACGTTTCTGTGAATTTTAAGTTTATGGGTATTAATTCATTATATATACGATAAAAATGATGCAAACACATAATTGATTAGATAATAACCTTAAATACTTCATTTTCAATCAACTATTTGTTTCTCGTTAAAATACTGAGTAGACTATTGAAAAGGGGAAAAGTTCTGTTTTTATTGCATATATCGACATTTCAGCCGGAATAGAGCGGTTTTCGTGTACATCTTCCATCGGTAATATTAACGGAAAATCAGGAACATTTTAATTAGTTCTAATGAAAACACATTGGTTTTTATCATTTGTATTGGAAACAACATTGTCATATGTCTTTTCTTGGATCTAAATAATACGAAACCTCGCTCTATGATTTGAAGTTAAAATCCTCATATATGGTTAAATAGCGACTTTTTTCACGTTTTTCATGTAGTTTGACATTACGTAAATATATTCGTTTTTACCAATATTTCGATACTATTTCATGTAGTATCACAATATGTGATTTGGCCTTGAAATCTCAGAATGTCGAATAATATTGCATTTTAAGCAAGTTTTCTTGCATTTTGTTTCGAACGAAAAATCTTCGAATTTAGCAATATTTTGACGTTTATCATCCCATTTTCCTCCATGTGATTTAAAACAAATATCATCGAATTAGGCAATATTTTGCCGTTTTTCCACGTTTCTGTGAATTTTCAGTTTATGGGTATTAATTCATTATATATACGATAAAAATGATGCAAACACATAATTGATTGGAAATTAACCTTAAATACTTCATTTTCAATCAACTATGTGTTTCTCGTTAAAATACTGAGTAGGATATTGAAAAGGGGAGAAGTTCGGTTTTTATTGCATATATCGACGTTTCAGCCGGAATAGAGCGGTTTTCGTGTACATCTTCCATCGGTAATATAAACGGAAAATCAGGAACATTTTAGTTAATTCTAATGAAAACACATTGGTTTTTATCATTTGTATTGGAAACAACATTGTCATATGTCTTTTCTTGGATCTAAATAATACGAAACCTCGCTCCATGATTTGAAGTTAAAATCCTTATATATGGTAAAATAGTGACTTTTTTCACGTTTTTCAAGTAGTGTGATTTTACGTAAATATATTCGTTTATACCAATATTTCGATACTATTTCATGTAGTATCACGATATGTGATTTGGCCTTGAAATCTCAGAATGTCGAATAATATTGCATTTTAAGCAAGTTTTCTTGCATTTTGTTTCGAACGAAAAATCTTCGAATTTAGCAATATTTTGACGTTTATCATCCCATTTTCCTCCATGTGATTTAAAACAAATATCATCGAATTAGGCAATATTTTGCCGTTTTTCCACGTTTCTGTGAATTTTCAGTTTATGGGTATTAATTCATTATATATACGATAAAAATGATGCAAACACATAATTGATTGGAAATTAACCTTAAATACTTCATTTTCAATCAACTATGTGTTTCTCGTTAAAATACTGAGTAGGATATTGAAAAGGGGAGAAGTTCGGTTTTTATTGCATATATCGACGTTTCAGCCGGAATAGAGCGGTTTTCGTGTACATCTTCCATCGGTAATATTAACGGAAAATCAGGAACATTTTAATTAGTTCTAATGAAAACACATTGGTTTTTATCATTTGTATTGGAAACAACATTGTCATATGTCTTTTCTTGGATCTAAATAATACGAAACCTCGCTCTATGATTTGAAGTTAAAATCCTCATATATGGTTAAATAGCGACTTTTTTCACGTTTTTCATGTAGTTTGACATTACGTAAATATATTCGTTTTTACCAATATTTCGATACTATTTCATGTAGTATCACGATATGTGATTTGGCCTTGAAATCTCAGAATGTCGAATAATATTGCATTTTAAGCAAGTTTTCTTACATTTTGTTTCGAACGAAAAATCTTCGAATTTAGCAATATTTTGACGTTTATCATCCCATTTTCCTCCATGTGATTTAAAACAAATATCATCGAATTAGGCAATATTTTGCCGTTTTTCCACGTTTCTGTGAATTTTCAGTTTATGGGTATTAATTCATTATATATACGATAAAAATGATGCAAACACATAATTGATTGGAAATTAACCTTAAATACTTCATTTTCAATCAACTATGTGTTTCTCGTTAAAATACTGAGTAGGATATTGAAAAGGGGAGAAGTTCGGTTTTTATTGCATATATCGACGTTTCAGCCGGAATAGAGCGGGTTTCGTGTACATCTTCCATCGGTAATATAAACGGAAAATCAGGAACATTTTAGTTAATTCTAATGAAAACACATTGGTTTTTATCATTTGTATTGGAAACAACATTGTCATATGTCTTTTCTTGGATCTAAATAATACGAAACCTCGCTCCATGATTTGAAGTTAAAATCCTTATATACGGTTAAATAGTGACTTTTTTCACGTTTTTCAAGTAGTTTGACATTACGTAAATATATTCATTTTTACCAATATTTCGATACTATTTCATGTAGTATCACGATATGTGATTTGGCCTTCAAATCTCAGAATGTCGCACAATATTGCATTTTAAGCAAGTTTTCTTGCATTTTGTTTCGTACGAAAAATCATCGAATTTAGCAATATTTTGACGTTTATCATCCCCCCTTTTCCTCTATGTGATTTAAACAAAATATAATCGAATTAGGCAATATTTTGCCGTTTTTCCACGTTTCTGTGAATTTTAAGTTTATGGGTATTAATTCATTATATATACGATAAAAATGATGCAAACACATAATTGATTAGATAATAACCTTAAATACTTCATTTTCAATCAACTATTTGTTTCTCGTTAAAATACTGAGTAGACTATTGAAAAGGGGAAAAGTTCTGTTTTTATTGCATATATCGACATTTCAGCCGGAATAGAGCGGTTTTCGTGTACATCTTCCATCGGTAATATAAACGGAAAATCAGGAACATTTTAGTTAATTCTAATGAAAACACATTGGTTTTTATCATTTGTATTGGAAACAACATTGTCATATGTCTTTTCTTGGATCTAAATAATACGAAACCTCGCTCCATGATTTGAAGTTAAAATCCTTATATATGGTAAAATAGTGACTTTTTTCACGTTTTTCAAGTAGTGTGATTTTACGTAAATATATTCGTTTATACCAATATTTCGATACTATTTCATGTAGTATCACGATATGTGATTTGGCCTTCAAATCTCAGAATTTCGCATAATATTGCATTTTAAGCAAGTTTTCTTGCATTTTGTTTCGTACGAAAAATCATCGAATTTAGCAATATTTTGACGTTTATCATCTCCTTTTCCTTCATGTGATTTAAACAAAATATCATCGAATTAGGCAATATTTTGCCGTTTTTCCACGTTTCTGTGAATTTTCAGTTTATGGGTATTAATTCATTATATATACGATAAAAATGATGCAAACACATAATTGATTGGAAATTAACCTTAAATACTTCATTTTCAATCAACTATTTGTTTCTCGTTAAAATACTGAGTAGGATATTGAAAAGGGGAGAAGTTCGGTTTTTATTGCATATATCGACGTTTCAGCCGGATTTGAGCGGTTTTACGTTTACATCTTCCATCGGTAATATAAACGGAAAATCAGGAACATTCTAATTAATTCTAATGTTAATTCTAATGAAAACAGATTGGTTTTATCATTTGTATTGGATACAACCTTGTCATATGTCTTTTCTTGGATCTAAATAATACGAAACCTCGCTCTATGATTTGAAGTTAAAATCCTCAAATATGGTTAAATAGTGACGTTTTTCACGTTTTTCATGTAGTTTGACATTACGTAAATATATTCATTTTCACCAATATTTCGATACTATTTCATGTAGTATCACGATATGTGATTTGGCCTTGAAATCTCAGAATGTCGCATAATATTGCATTTGAAGCAAGTTTTCTTGTATTTTGTTTCGTACGAAAAATCATCGAATTTAGCAATATTTTGACGTTTATTATCTCCTTTTCCTTTATGTTATTAAAACAAAATATCATCGAATTAGGCAATATTTTGCCGTTTTTCCACGTTTTTGTGAATTTTCAGTTTATGGGTATTAATTCATTATATATACGATAAAAATGATGCAAACACAAAATTGATTAGATAATAACCTTAAATACTTCATTTTCAATCAACTATTTGTTTCTCGTTAAAATACTGAGTAAGATATTGAAAAGGGGAGAAGTTCTGTTTTTATTGCATATATCGA
Organism: Procambarus clarkii; assembly: GCF_040958095.1. Classification (NCBI taxonomy): domain Eukaryota; kingdom Metazoa; phylum Arthropoda; class Malacostraca; order Decapoda; family Cambaridae; genus Procambarus; species Procambarus clarkii. The sequence continues at coordinate 4,573,905 of NC_091226.1, forward strand.
CATTTCAGCCGGAATAGAGCGGTTTTCGTGTACATCTTCCATCGGTAATATTAACGGAAAATCGGGAACATTTTAGTTAATTCTAATGAAAACACATTGGTTTTTATCATTTGTATTGGAAACAACATTGTCATATGTCTTTTCTTGGATCTAAATAATACGAAACCTCGCTCTATGATTTGAAGTTAAAATCCTCATATATGGTTAAATAGCGACTTTTTTCACGTTTTTCATGTAGTTTGACATTACGTAAATATATTCATTTTTACCAATATTACGATACTATTTCATGTAGTATCACGATATGTGATTTGGCCTTGAAATCTCAGAATGTCGCAAAATATTGCATTTTAAGCAAGTTTTCTTGTATTTTGTTTCGTACGAAAAATCATCGAATTTAGCAATATTTTGACGTTTATTATCTCCTTTTCCTTCATGTTATTAAAACAAAATATCATCGAATTAGACAATATTTTGCCGTTTTTCCACGTTTTTGTGAATTTTCAGTTTATGGGTATTAATTCATTATATATACGATAAAAATGATGCAAACATATAATTGATTGGAAAATAACCTTAAATACTTCATTTTCAATCAACTATTTGTTTCTCGTTAAAATACTGAGTAAGATATTGAAAAGGGGAGAAGTTCGGTTTTTATTGCATATATCGAAATTTCAGCCGGAATAGAGCGGTTTTACGAGTACATCTTCCATCGGTAATATAAACGGAAAATCAGGAACATTTTAATTAATTCTAATGAAAACACATTGTTTTTTATCATTTGTATTGGAAACAACATTGTCATATGTCTTTTCTTGGATCTAAATAATACGAAACCTCGCTCTATGATTTGAAGTTAAAATCCTCATATATGGTTAAATAGCGATTTTTTTCACGTTTTTCATGCAGTTTGACATTACGTAAATATATTCGTTTTTACCAATGTTTCGATACTATTTCATGTAGTATCACGATATGTGATTTGGCCTTGAAATCTCAGAATGTCGCATAATATTGCATTTTAAGCAAGTTTTCTTGCATTTTGTTTCGTACGAAAAATCTTCGAATTTAGCAATATTTTGACGTTTATCATCCCCCTTTTCCTCTATTTGATTTAAACAATATATCATCGAATTAGGCAATATTTTGCCGTTTTTCCACGTTTCTGTGAATTTTAAGTTGATGGGTATTAATTCATTATATATACGATGAAAATGATGCAAACACATAATTGATTAGATAATGACCTTAAATACTTCATTTTCAAACAACTATTTGTTTCTCGTTAAAATACTGAGTAGGATATTGAAAAGGGGAGAAGTTCTGTTTTTATTGCATATATCGACGTTTCTGCCGGAATAGAGCGGTTTTCGTGTACATCTTCCATCGGAAATATAAACGGAAAATCAGGAACATTTTAGTTAATTCTAATGAAAACACATTGGTTTTTATCATTTGTATTGGAAACAACATTGTCATATGTCTTTTCTTGGATCTAAATAATACGAAACCTTGCTCTATGATTTGAAGTTAAAATCCTCATATATGGTTAAATAGCGATTTTTTTCACGTTTTTCATGTAGTTTGACATTACGTAAATATATTCGTTTTTACCAATATTTCGATACTATTTCATGTAGTATCACGATATGTGATTTGGCCTTGAAATCTCAGAATGTCGAATAATATTGCATTTTAAGCAAGTTTTCTTGCATTTTGTTTCGAACGAAAAATCTTCGAATTTAGCAATATTTTGACGTTTATCATCCCATTTTCCTCCATGTGATTTAAAACAAATATCATCGAATTAGGCAATATTTTGCCGTTTTTCCACGTTTCTGTGAATTTTCAGTTTATGGGTATTAATTCATTATATATACGATAAAAATGATGCAAACACATAATTGATTGGAAATTAACCTTAAATACTTCATTTTCAATCAACTATGTGTTTCTCGTTAAAATACTGAGTAGGATATTGAAAAGGGGAGAAGTTCGGTTTTTATTGAATATATCGACGTTTCAGCCGGAATAGAGCGGTTTTCGTGTACATCTTCCATCGGTAATATAAACGGAAAATCAGGAACATTTTAGTTAATTCTAATGAAAACACATTGGTTTTTATCATTTGTATTGGAAACAACATTGTCATATGTCTTTTCTTGGATCTAAATAATACGAAACCTCGCTCCATGATTTGAAGTTAAAATCCTTATATATGGTAAAATAGTGACTTTTTTCACGTTTTTCAAGTAGTGTGATTTTACGTAAATATATTCGTTTATACCAATATTTCGATACTATTTCATGTAGTATCACGATATGTGATTTGGCCTTCAAATCTCAGAATTTCGCATAATATTGCATTTTAAGCAAGTTTTCTTGCATTTTGTTTCGTACGAAAAATCATCGAATTTAGCAATATTTTGACGTTTATCATCTCCTTTTCCTTCATGTGATTTAAACAAAATATCATCGAATTAGGCAATATTTTGCCGTTTTTCCACGTTTTTGTGAATTTTCAGTCTTTCGGTATTAATTCATTAAATATACAATAAAAATGATGCAAACACATAATTGATTGGAAATTAACCTTAAATACTTCATTTTCAATCAACTATTTGTTTCTCGTTAAAATACTGAGTAGGATATTGAAAAGGGGAGAAGTTCGGTTTTTATTGCATATATCGACGTTTCAGCCGGATTTCAGCGGTTTTACCTTTACATCTTCCATCGGTAATATAAACGGAAAATCAGGAACATTCTAATTAATTCTAATGTTAATTCTAATGAAAACAGATTGGTTTTATCATTTGTATTGGATACAACCTTGTCATATGTCTTTTCTTGGATCTAAATAATACGAAACCTCGCTCTATGATTTGAAGCTAAAATCCTTATATATGGTTAAATAGTGACTTTTTTCACTTTTTCAAGTAGTTCGACATTACGTAAATATATTCATTTTTACCAATATTTCGATACTATTTCATTTAGTATCACGATATGTGATTTGGCCTTCAAATCTCAGAATGTCGCATAATATTGCATTTTAAGCAAGTTTTCTTGCATTTTGTTTCGTACGAAAAATCATCGAATTTAGCAATATTTTGACGTTTATCATCCCCCCTTTTCCTCTATGTGATTTAAACAAAATATCATCAAATTAGGCAATATTTTGCCGTTTTTCCACGTTTCTGTGAATTTTAAGTTTATGGGTATTATTTCATTATATATACGATAAAAATGATGCAAACACATAATTGATTAGATAATAACCTTAAATACTTCATTTTCAATCAACTATTTGTTTCTCGTTAAAATACTGAGTAGACTATTGAAAAGGGGAGAAGTTCTGTTTTTATTGCATATATCGACGTTTCAGCCGGAATAGAGCGGTTTTCGTGTACATCTTCCATCGGTAATATAAACGGAAAATCAGGAACATTTTTGTTAATTCAAATGAAAACACATTGGTTTTTATCATTTGTATTGGAAACAACATTGTCATATGTCTTTTCTTGGATCTAAATAATACGAAACCTCGCTCTATGATTTGAAGTTAAAATCCTCATATATGGTAAAATAGTGACTTTTTTCACGTTTTTCAAGTTATGTGATTTTATGTAAATATATTCGTTTATACCAATATTTCGATACTATTTCATGTAGTATCACGATATGTGATTTGGCCTTCAAATCTCAGAATTTCGCATAATATTGCATTTTAAGCAAGTTTTCTTGCATTTTGTTTCGTACGAAAAATCATCGAATTTAGCAATATTTTGACGTTTATCATCCTCCCTTTTCCTCTATGTGATTTAAACAAAATATCATCAAATTAGGCAATATTTTGCCGTTTTTCCACGTTTCTGTGAATTTTAAGTTTATGGGTATTATTTCATTACATATACGATAAAAATGATGCAAACACATAATTGATTAGATAATAACCTTAAATACTTCATTTTCAATCAACTATTTGTTTCTCGTTAAAATACTGAGTAGACTATTGAAAAGGGGAAAAGTTCTGTTTTTATTGCATATATCGACATTTCAGCCGGAATAGAGCGGTTTTCGTGTACATCTTCCATCGGTAATATTAACGGAAAATCAGGAACATTTTAATTAGTTCTAATGAAAACACATTGGTTTTTATCATTTGTATTGGAAACAACATTGTCATATGTCTTTTCTTGGATCTAAATAATACGAAACCTCGCTCTATGATTTGAAGTTAAAATCCTCATATATGGTTAAATAGCGACTTTTTTCACGTTTTTCATGTAGTTTGACATTACGTAAATATATTCGTTTTTACCAATATTTCGATACTATTTCATGTAGTATCACAATATGTGATTTGGCCTTGAAATCTCAGAATGTCGAATAATATTGCATTTTAAGCAAGTTTTCTTGCATTTTGTTTCGAACGAAAAATCTTCGAATTTAGCAATATTTTGACGTTTATCATCCCATTTTCCTCCATGTGATTTAAAACAAATATCATCGAATTAGGCAATATTTTGCCGTTTTTCCACGTTTCTGTGAATTTTCAGTTTATGGGTATTAATTCATTATATATACGATAAAAATGATGCAAACACATAATTGATTGGAAATTAACCTTAAATACTTCATTTTCAATCAACTATGTGTTTCTCGTTAAAATACTGAGTAGGATATTGAAAAGGGGAGAAGTTCGGTTTTTATTGCATATATCGACGTTTCAGCCGGAATAGAGCGGTTTTCGTGTACATCTTCCATCGGTAATATAAACGGAAAATCAGGAACATTTTAGTTAATTCTAATGAAAACACATTGGTTTTTATCATTTGTATTGGAAACAACATTGTCATATGTCTTTTCTTGGATCTAAATAATACGAAACCTCGCTCCATGATTTGAAGTTAAAATCCTTATATATGGTAAAATAGTGACTTTTTTCACGTTTTTCAAGTAGTGTGATTTTACGTAAATATATTCGTTTATACCAATATTTCGATACTATTTCATGTAGTATCACGATATGTGATTTGGCCTTCAAATCTCAGAATTTCGCATAATATTGCATTTTAAGCAAGTTTTCTTGCATTTTGTTTCGTACGAAAAATCATCGAATTTAGCAATATTTTGACGTTTATCATCTCCTTTTCCTTCATGTGATTTAAACAAAATATCATCGAATTAGGCAATATTTTGCCGTTTTTCCACGTTTCTGTGAATTTTCAGTTTATGGGTATTAATTCATTATATATACGATAAAAATGATGCAAACACATAATTGATTGGAAATTAACCTTAAATACTTCATTTTCAATCAACTATTTGTTTCTCGTTAAAATACTGAGTAGGATATTGAAAAGGGGAGAAGTTCGGTTTTTATTGCATATATCGACGTTTCAGCCGGATTTGAGCGGTTTTACGTTTACATCTTCCATCGGTAATATAAACGGAAAATCAGGAACATTCTAATTAATTCTAATGTTAATTCTAATGAAAACAGATTGGTTTTATCATTTGTATTGGATACAACCTTGTCATATGTCTTTTCTTGGATCTAAATAATACGAAACCTCGCTCTATGATTTGAAGTTAAAATCCTCAAATATGGTTAAATAGTGACGTTTTTCACGTTTTTCATGTAGTTTGACATTACGTAAATATATTCATTTTCACCAATATTACGATACTATTTCATGTAGTATCACGATATGTGATTTGGCCTTGAAATCTCAGAATGTCGCATAATATTGCATTTGAAGCAAGTTTTCTTGTATTTTGTTTCGTACGAAAAATCATCGAATTTAGCAATATTTTGACGTTTATTATCTCCTTTTCCTTTATGTTATTAAAACAAAATATCATCGAATTAGGCAATATTTTGCCGTTTTTCCACGTTTTTGTGAATTTTCAGTTTATGGGTATTAATTCATTATATATACGATAAAAATGATGCAAACACAAAATTGATTAGATAATAACCTTAAATACTTCATTTTCAATCAACTATTTGTTTCTCGTTAAAATACTGAGTAAGATATTGAAAAGGGGAGAAGTTCTGTTTTTATTGCATATATCGACATTTCAGCCGGAATAGAGCGGTTTTCGTGTACATCTTCCATCGGTAATATTAACGGAAAATCGGGAACATTTTAGTTAATTCTAATGAAAACACATTGGTTTTTATCATTTGTATTGGAAACAACATTGTCATATGTCTTTTCTTGGATCTAAATAATACGAAACCTCGCTCTATGATTTGAAGTTAAAATCCTCATATATGGTTAAATAGCGACTTTTTTCACGTTTTTCATGTAGTTTGACATTACGTAAATATATTCATTTTTACCAATATTACGATACTATTTCATGTAGTATCACGATATGTGATTTGGCCTTGAAATCTCAGAATGTCGCAAAATATTGCATTTTAAGCAAGTTTTCTTGTATTTTGTTTCGTACGAAAAATCATCGAATTTAGCAATATTTTGACGTTTATTATCTCCTTTTCCTTCATGTTATTAAAACAAAATATCATCGAATTAGACAATATTTTGCCGTTTTTCCACGTTTTTGTGAATTTTCAGTTTATGGGTATTAATTCATTATATATACGATAAAAATGATGCAAACATATAATTGATTGGAAAATAACCTTAAATACTTCATTTTCAATCAACTATTTGTTTCTCGTTAAAATACTGAGTAAGATATTGAAAAGGGGAGAAGTTCGGTTTTTATTGCATATATCGAAATTTCAGCCGGAATAGAGCGGTTTTACGAGTACATCTTCCATCGGTAATATAAACGGAAAATCAGGAACATTTTAATTAATTCTAATGAAAACACATTGTTTTTTATCATTTGTATTGGAAACAACATTGTCATATGTCTTTTCTTGGATCTAAATAATACGAAACCTCGCTCTATGATTTGAAGTTAAAATCCTCATATATGGTTAAATAGCGATTTTTTTCACGTTTTTCATGCAGTTTGACATTACGTAAATATATTCGTTTTTACCAATGTTTCGATACTATTTCATGTAGTATCACGATATGTGATTTGGCCTTGAAATCTCAGAATGTCGCATAATATTGCATTTTAAGCAAGTTTTCTTGCATTTTGTTTCGTACGAAAAATCTTCGAATTTAGCAATATTTTGACGTTTATCATCCCCCTTTTCCTCTATTTGATTTAAACAATATATCATCGAATTAGGCAATATTTTGCCGTTTTTCCACGTTTCTGTGAATTTTAAGTTGATGGGTATTAATTCATTATATATACGATGAAAATGATGCAAACACATAATTGATTAGATAATGACCTTAAATACTTCATTTTCAAACAACTATTTGTTTCTCGTTAAAATACTGAGTAGGATATTGAAAAGGGGAGAAGTTCTGTTTTTATTGCATATATCGACGTTTCTGCCGGAATAGAGCGGTTTTCGTGTACATCTTCCATCGGAAATATAAACGGAAAATCAGGAACATTTTAGTTAATTCTAATGAAAACACATTGGTTTTTATCATTTGTATTGGAAACAACATTGTCATATGTCTTTTCTTGGATCTAAATAATACGAAACCTTGCTCTATGATTTGAAGTTAAAATCCTCATATATGGTTAAATAGCGATTTTTTTCACGTTTTTCATGTAGTTTGACATTACGTAAATATATTCGTTTTTACCAATATTTCGATACTATTTCATGTAGTATCACGATATGTGATTTGGCCTTGAAATCTCAGAATGTCGAATAATATTGCATTTTAAGCAAGTTTTCTTGCATTTTGTTTCGAACGAAAAATCTTCGAATTTAGCAATATTTTGACGTTTATCATCCCATTTTCCTCCATGTGATTTAAAACAAATATCATCGAATTAGGCAATATTTTGCCGTTTTTCCACGTTTCTGTGAATTTTCAGTTTATGGGTATTAATTCATTATATATACGATAAAAATGATGCAAACACATAATTGATTGGAAATTAACCTTAAATACTTCATTTTCAATCAACTATGTGTTTCTCGTTAAAATACTGAGTAGGATATTGAAAAGGGGAGAAGTTCGGTTTTTATTGCATATATCGACGTTTCAGCCGGAATAGAGCGGTTTTCGTGTACATCTTCCATCGGTAATATAAACGGAAAATCAGGAACATTTTAGTTAATTCTAATGAAAACACATTGGTTTTTATCATTTGTATTGGAAACAACATTGTCATATGTCTTTTCTTGGATCTAAATAATACGAAACCTCGCTCCATGATTTGAAGTTAAAATCCTTATATATGGTAAAATAGTGACTTTTTTCACGTTTTTCAAGTAGTGTGATTTTACGTAAATATATTCGTTTATACCAATATTTCGATACTATTTCATGTAGTATCACGATATGTGATTTGGCCTTCAAATCTCAGAATTTCGCATAATATTGCATTTTAAGCAAGTTTTCTTGCATTTTGTTTCGTACGAAAAATCATCGAATTTAGCAATATTTTGACGTTTATCATCTCCTTTTCCTTCATGTGATTTAAACAAAATATCATCGAATTAGGCAATATTTTGCCGTTTTTCCACGTTTCTGTGAATTTTCAGTTTATGGGTATTAATTCATTATATATACGATAAAAATGATGCAAACACATAATTGATTGGAAATTAACCTTAAATACTTCATTTTCAATCAACTATTTGTTTCTCGTTAAAATACTGAGTAGGATATTGAAAAGGGGAGAAGTTCGGTTTTTATTGCATATATCGACGTTTCAGCCGGATTTGAGCGGTTTTACGTTTACATCTTCCATCGGTAATATAAACGGAAAATCAGGAACATTCTAATTAATTCTAATGTTAATTCTAATGAAAACAGATTGGTTTTATCATTTGTATTGGATACAACCTTGTCATATGTCTTTTCTTGGATCTAAATAATACGAAACCTCGCTCTATGATTTGAAGTTAAAATCCTCAAATATGGTTAAATAGTGACGTTTTTCACGTTTTTCATGTAGTTTGACATTACGTAAATATATTCATTTTCACCAATATTTCGATACTATTTCATGTAGTATCACGATATGTGATTTGGCCTTGAAATCTCAGAATGTCGCATAATATTGCATTTGAAGCAAGTTTTCTTGTATTTTGTTTCGTACGAAAAATCATCGAATTTAGCAATATTTTGACGTTTATTATCTCCTTTTCCTTTATGTTATTAAAACAAAATATCATCGAATTAGGCAATATTTTGCCGTTTTTCCACGTTTTTGTGAATTTTCAGTTTATGGGTATTAATTCATTATATATACGATAAAAATGATGCAAACACAAAATTGATTAGATAATAACCTTAAATACTTCATTTTCAATCAACTATTTGTTTCTCGTTAAAATACTGAGTAAGATATTGAAAAGGGGAGAAGTTCTGTTTTTATTGCATATATCGACATTTCAGCCGGAATAGAGCGGTTTTCGTGTACATCTTCCATCGGTAATATTAACGGAAAATCGGGAACATTTTAGTTAATTCTAATGAAAACACATTGGTTTTTATCATTTGTATTGGAAACAACATTGTCATATGTCTTTTCTTGGATCTAAATAATACGAAACCTCGCTCTATGATTTGAAGTTAAAATCCTCATATATGGTTAAATAGCGACTTTTTTCACGTTTTTCATGTAGTTTGACATTACGTAAATATATTCATTTTTACCAATATTACGATACTATTTCATGTAGTATCACGATATGTGATTTGGCCTTGAAATCTCAGAATGTCGCAAAATATTGCATTTTAAGCAAGTTTTCTTGTATTTTGTTTCGTACGAAAAATCATCGAATTTAGCAATATTTTGACGTTTATTATCTCCTTTTCCTTCATGTTATTAAAACAAAATATCATCGAATTAGACAATATTTTGCCGTTTTTCCACGTTTTTGTGAATTTTCAGTTTATGGGTATTAATTCATTATATATACGATAAAAATGATGCAAACATATAATTGATTGGAAAATAACCTTAAATACTTCATTTTCAATCAACTATTTGTTTCTCGTTAAAATACTGAGTAAGATATTGAAAAGGGGAGAAGTTCGGTTTTTATTGCATATATCGAAATTTCAGCCGGAATAGAGCGGTTTTACGAGTACATCTTCCATCGGTAATATAAACGGAAAATCAGGAACATTTTAATTAATTCTAATGAAAACACATTGTTTTTTATCATTTGTATTGGAAACAACATTGTCATATGTCTTTTCTTGGATCTAAATAATACGAAACCTCGCTCTATGATTTGAAGTTAAAATCCTCATATATGGTTAAATAGCGATTTTTTTCACGTTTTTCATGCAGTTTGACATTACGTAAATATATTCGTTTTTACCAATGTTTCGATACTATTTCATGTAGTATCACGATATGTGATTTGGCCTTGAAATCTCAGAATGTCGCATAATATTGCATTTTAAGCAAGTTTTCTTGCATTTTGTTTCGTACGAAAAATCTTCGAATTTAGCAATATTTTGACGTTTATCATCCCCCTTTTCCTCTATTTGATTTAAACAATATATCATCGAATTAGGCAATATTTTGCCGTTTTTCCACGTTTCTGTGAATTTTAAGTTGATGGGTATTAATTCATTATATATACGATGAAAATGATGCAAACACATAATTGATTAGATAATGACCTTAAATACTTCATTTTCAAACAACTATTTGTTTCTCGTTAAAATACTGAGTAGGATATTGAAAAGGGGAGAAGTTCTGTTTTTATTGCATATATCGACGTTTCTGCCGGAATAGAGCGGTTTTCGTGTACATCTTCCATCGGAAATATAAACGGAAAATCAGGAACATTTTAGTTAATTCTAATGAAAACACATTGGTTTTTATCATTTGTATTGGAAACAACATTGTCATATGTCTTTTCTTGGATCTAAATAATACGAAACCTTGCTCTATGATTTGAAGTTAAAATCCTCATATATGGTTAAATAGCGATTTTTTTCACGTTTTTCATGTAGTTTGACATTACGTAAATATATTCGTTTTTACCAATATTTCGATACTATTTCATGTAGTATCACGATATGTGATTTGGCCTTGAAATCTCAGAATGTCGAATAATATTGCATTTTAAGCAAGTTTTCTTGCATTTTGTTTCGAACGAAAAATCTTCGAATTTAGCAATATTTTGACGTTTATCATCCCATTTTCCTCCATGTGATTTAAAACAAATATCATCGAATTAGGCAATATTTTGCCGTTTTTCCACGTTTCTGTGAATTTTCAGTTTATGGGTATTAATTCATTATATATACGATAAAAATGATGCAAACACATAATTGATTGGAAATTAACCTTAAATACTTCATTTTCAATCAACTATGTGTTTCTCGTTAAAATACTGAGTAGGATATTGAAAAGGGGAGAAGTTCGGTTTTTATTGAATATATCGACGTTTCAGCCGGAATAGAGCGGTTTTCGTGTACATCTTCCATCGGTAATATAAACGGAAAATCAGGAACATTTTAGTTAATTCTAATGAAAACACATTGGTTTTTATCATTTGTATTGGAAACAACATTGTCATATGTCTTTTCTTGGATCTAAATAATACGAAACCTCGCTCCATGATTTGAAGTTAAAATCCTTATATATGGTAAAATAGTGACTTTTTTCACGTTTTTCAAGTAGTGTGATTTTACGTAAATATATTCGTTTATACCAATATTTCGATACTATTTCATGTAGTATCACGATATGTGATTTGGCCTTCAAATCTCAGAATTTCGCATAATATTGCATTTTAAGCAAGTTTTCTTGCATTTTGTTTCGTACGAAAAATCATCGAATTTAGCAATATTTTGACGTTTATCATCTCCTTTTCCTTCATGTGATTTAAACAAAATATCATCGAATTAGGCAATATTTTGCCGTTTTTCCACGTTTTTGTGAATTTTCAGTCTTTCGGTATTAATTCATTAAATATACAATAAAAATGATGCAAACACATAATTGATTGGAAATTAACCTTAAATACTTCATTTTCAATCAACTATTTGTTTCTCGTTAAAATACTGAGTAGGATATTGAAAAGGGGAGAAGTTCGGTTTTTATTGCATATATCGACGTTTCAGCCGGATTTCAGCGGTTTTACCTTTACATCTTCCATCGGTAATATAAACGGAAAATCAGGAACATTCTAATTAATTCTAATGTTAATTCTAATGAAAACAGATTGGTTTTATCATTTGTATTGGATACAACCTTGTCATATGTCTTTTCTTGGATCTAAATAATACGAAACCTCGCTCTATGATTTGAAGCTAAAATCCTTATATATGGTTAAATAGTGACTTTTTTCACTTTTTCAAGTAGTTTGACATTACGTAAATATATTCATTTTTACCAATATTTCGATACTATTTCATTTAGTATCACGATATGTGATTTGGCCTTCAAATCTCAGAATGTCGCATAATATTGCATTTTAAGCAAGTTTTCTTGCATTTTGTTTCGTACGAAAAATCATCGAATTTAGCAATATTTTGACGTTTATCATCCCCCCTTTTCCTCTATGTGATTTAAACAAAATATCATCAAATTAGGCAATATTTTGCCGTTTTTCCACGTTTCTGTGAATTTTAAGTTTATGGGTATTATTTCATTATATATACGATAAAAATGATGCAAACACATAATTGATTAGATAATAACCTTAAATACTTCATTTTCAATCAACTATTTGTTTCTCGTTAAAATACTGAGTAGACTATTGAAAAGGGGAGAAGTTCTGTTTTTATTGCATATATCGACGTTTCAGCCGGAATAGAGCGGTTTTCGTGTACATCTTCCATCGGTAATATAAACGGAAAATCAGGAACATTTTTGTTAATTCAAATGAAAACACATTGGTTTTTATCATTTGTATTGGAAACAACATTGTCATATGTCTTTTCTTGGATCTAAATAATACGAAACCTCGCTCTATGATTTGAAGTTAAAATCCTCATATATGGTAAAATAGTGACTTTTTTCACGTTTTTCAAGTTATGTGATTTTATGTAAATATATTCGTTTATACCAATATTTCGATACTATTTCATGTAGTATCACGATATGTGATTTGGCCTTCAAATCTCAGAATTTCGCATAATATTGCATTTTAAGCAAGTTTTCTTGCATTTTGTTTCGTACGAAAAATCATCGAATTTAGCAATATTTTGACGTTTATCATCCTCCCTTTTCCTCTATGTGATTTAAACAAAATATCATCAAATTAGGCAATATTTTGCCGTTTTTCCACGTTTCTGTGAATTTTAAGTTTATGGGTATTATTTCATTACATATACGATAAAAATGATGCAAACACATAATTGATTAGATAATAACCTTAAATACTTCATTTTCAATCAACTATTTGTTTCTCGTTAAAATACTGAGTAGGATATTGAAAAGGGGAGAAGTTCGGTTTTTATTGCATATATCGACGTTTCAGCCGGATTTGAGCGGTTTTACGTTTACATCTTCCATCGGTAATATAAACGGAAAATCAGGAACATTCTAATTAATTCTAATGTTAATTCTAATGAAAACAGACTGGTTTTATCATTTGTATTGGTTACAACCTTGTCATATGTCTTTTCTTGGATCTAAATAATACGAAACCTCGCTCTATGATTTGAAGTTAAAATCCTCATATATGGTTAAATAGTGACTTTTTTCACGTTTCTCATGTAGTTTGATATTACGTCAACATATTCATTTTTACCAATATTTTGATACTATTTTATGTAGTATCACGATATGTGATTTGGCCTTCAAATCTCAGAACGTTGCATAATATTGCATTTTAAGCAAGTTTTCTTGCATTTTGTTTCGTACGAAAAATCATCGAATTGAGCAATATTTTGACGTTTATTATCTCCTTTTCCTTCATGTGAATAAAACAAAATATCATCGAATTATGCAATATTTTGCTGTTTTTCCACGTTTCTGTGAATTTTCAGTTTATGGGTATTAATTCATTACATATACGATAAAAATGATGCAAACACATAATTGATTAGATAATAACCTTAAATACTTCATTTTCAATCAACTATTTGTTTCTCGTTAAAATACTGAGTAGGATATTGAAAAGGGGAGAAGTTCTGTTTTTATTGCATATATCGACGTTTCAGCCGGATTAGAGCGGTTTTCGTGTACATCTTCCATCGGTAATATAAACGGAAAATCAGGAACATTTTAGTAATTCTAATGAAAACACATTAGTTTTTATCATTTGTATTGGAAACAACATTGTCATATGTCTTTTCTTGGATCTAAATAATACGGAACCTCGCTCTATGATTTGAAGTTAAAATCCTCAAATATGGGTGTATAGTGACTTTTTTCACGTTTTTCACGTACTTTGACATTACGTAAATATATTCGTTTTTACCAACATTTCGATACTATTTCATGAAGTATCACGATATGTGATTTGGCCTTCGAATCTCAGAATGTCACATAATATTGCATTTTAAGAAAGTTTTCTTGCATTTTGTTTCTTACGAAAAATCATCGAATTTAGCAATATTTTGACGTTTATTATCCCCTTTTCCTCTATGTGATTAAAACAAAATATCATCGAATTAGGCAATATTTTGCGGTTTTTCCACGTTTTTGTGAATTTTCAGTCTATGGGTATTAATTCATTAAATATACAATAAAAATGATGCAAACACATAATTAGTTAGAAAAATAACCTTAAATACTTCATTTTCACTCAACTATTTGTTTCTCGTTAAAATACTGAGTAGGATATTAAAAAGGAGAGAAGTTCGGTTTTTATTGCATATATCGACGTTTCAGCCGGATTAGAGCAGTTTTACGTGTACATCTTCCATCGGTATTATAAACGGAAAATCAGGAACATTTTAGTTAATTCTAATGAAAACAAATTGGTTTTTTTCATTTGTATTGGAAACAACATTGTCATATGTCTTTTCTTGGATCTAAATAATTCGAAACCTCGCTCTATGATTTGAAGTTAAAATCCTCATATATTGTATAATAGTGACTTTTTAACGGTAATTATGTAGTTTGATACTACGTAAATATATTCATATATACCAATATTTCGATACTATTTCATGTAGTATCACGATATGTGATTTGGCCTTGAAATCTTAGAATGTCGAATAATATTGCATTTTAAGCTAGTTTTCTTGCATTTTGTTTCGAACGAAAAATCTTCGAATTTAGCAATATTTTGACGTTTATCATCTCCTTTTCCTTCATGTGATTTAAACAAAATATCATCGAATTAGGCAATATTTTGCCGTTTTTCCACGTTTTTGTGAATTTTCAGTCTTTGGTAATAATTCATTAAATATACAATAAAAATGATGCAAACACATAATTGATTGGAAATTAACCTTAAATACTTCATTTTCAATCAACTATTCGTTTCTCGTTAAAATACTGAGTAGGATATTGAAAAGGGGAGAAGTTCGGTTTTTATTGCATATATCGACGTTTCAACCGGATTTGAGCGGTTTTACGTGTACATCTTCCATCGGTAATATAAACGGAAATTCAGGAACATTCTAATTAATTCATTCAAACAACATTCTAGTTAATTCAAATGAAAACAGATTGGTTTTATCATTTGTATTGGAAACAACCTTGTCATATGTCTTTTCTTGGATCTAAATAATACGAAACCTCGCTATATGATTTGAAGTTAAAATCCTCATATATGGTTAAATAGTGAATTTTTTCACGTTTTTCATGTAGTTTGACATTACGTAAATATATTCATTTTTTACCAATATTTCGATACTATTTCATGTAGTATCACGATATGTGATTTGGCCTTCAAATCTCAGAATGTCGGATAATATTGCATTTTAAGCAAGTTTTCTTGCATTTTGTTTCGTACGAAAAATCATCGAATTTAGCAATATTTTGACGTTTATCATCCCCCCCTTTTCCGCTATGTGATTTAAACAAAATATCATCGAATTAGGCAATATTTTGCCGTTTTTCCACGTTTCTGTGAATTTTCAGTTTATAGGTATTAATTCATTATATATACGATAAAAATGATGCAAACACATAATTGATTAGATAATAACCTTAAATACTTCATTTTTAATCAACTATTTGTTTCTCGTTAAAATACTGAGTAGGATATTGAAAAGGGGAGAAGTTCTGTTTTTATTGCATATATCGACGTTTTAGCCGGAATAGAGCGGTTTTACGTGTACATCTTCCATCGGTAATATAAACGGAAAATCAGGAACATTCTAATTAATTCTAATGTTAATTCTAATGAAAACAGATTGGTTTTATCATTTGTATTGGATACAACCTTGTCATATGTCTTTTCTTGGATCTAAATAATACGAAACCTCGCTCTATGATTTGAAGTTAAAATCCTCAAATATGGTTAAATAGTGACTTTTTTCACGTTTTTCATGTAGTTTGACATTACGTAAATATATTCATTTTCACCAATATTTCGATACTATTTCATGTAGTATCACGATATGTGATTTGGCCTTGAAATCTCAGAATGTCGCATAATATTGCATTTGAAGCAAGTTTTCTTGTATTTTGTTTCGTACGAAAAATCATCGAATTTAGCAATATTTTGACGTTTATTATCTCCTTTTCCTTCATGTTATTAAAACAAAATATCATCGAATTAGACAATATTTTGCCGTTTTTCCACGTTTTTGTGAATTTTCAGTTTATGGGTATTAATTCATTATATATACGATAAAAATGATGCAAACACATAATTGATTAGATAATAACCGTAAATACTTCATTTTCAATCAACTATTTGTTTCTCGTTAAAATACTGAGTAAGATATTGAAAAGGGGAGAAGTTCTGTTTTTATTGCATATATCGACATTTCAGCCGGAATAGAGCGGTTTTCGTGTACATCTTCCATCGGTAATATTAACGGAAAATCGGGAACATTTTAATTAATTCTAATGAAAACACATTGGTTTTTATCATTTGTATTGGAAACAACATTGTCATATGTCTTTTCTTGGATCTAAATAATACGAAACCTCGCTCTATGATTTGAAGTTAAAATCCTTATATATGGTTAAATAGTGAATTTTTTCACGTTTTTGAAGTAGTTTGACATTACGTAAATATATTCATTTTTACCAATATTTCGGTACTATTTCATGTAGTATCACGATATGTGATTTGGCCTTCAAATCTCAGAATGTCGCATAATATTGCATTTTAAGCAAGTTTTCTTGCATTTTGTTTCGTACTAAAAATCATCGAATTTAGCAATATTTTGACGTTTGTCATCCCCCCTTTTCCTCTATGTGATTTAAACAAAATATCATCGAATTAGGCAATATTTTGCCGTTTTTCCACGTTTCTGTGAATTTTAAGTTTATGGGTATTAATTCATTATATATACGATAATAATGATGCAAACACATAATTGATTAGATAATAACCTTAAATACTTTATTTTCAATCAACTATTTGTTTCTCGTTAAAATACTGAGTAAGATATTGAAAAGGGGAGAAGTTCTGTTTTTATTGCATATATCGACATTTCAGCAAGAATAGAGCGGTTTTCGTGTACATCTTCCATCGGTAATATTAACGGAAAATCAGGAACATTTTAATTATTTCTAATGAAAACACATTGGTTTTTATCATTTGTATTGGAAACAACATTGTCATATGTCTTTTTTAGGATCTAAATAATACGAAACCTCGCTCTATGATTTGAAGTTAAAATCCTCATATATGGTTAAATAGCGACTTTTTTCATGTTTTTCATGTAGTTTGACATTACGTAAATATATATTTATTTTTACCAATATTTCGATACTATTTCATGTAGTATCACGATATGTGATTTGGCCTTGAAATCTCAGAATGTCGCATAATATTGCATTTTAAGCAAGTTTTCTTGCATTTTGTTTCGTAGGAAAAATCTTCGAATTTAGCAATATTTTGACGTTTATCATCCCCCTTTTCCTCCATGTGATTTAAACAAAATATCATCGAATTAGGCAATATTTTGCCGTTTTTCCACGTTTCTGTGAATTTTCAGTTTATGGGTATTAATTCATTATATATACGATAAAAATGATGCAAACACATAATTGATTGGAAATTAACCTTAAATACTTCATTTTCAATCAACTATTTGTTTCTCGTTAAAATACTGAGTAGGATATTGAAAAGGGGAGAAGTTCGGTTTTTATTGCATATATCGACGTTTCAGCCGGATTAGAGCCGTTTTACGTGTACATCTTCCATCGGTAATATAAACGGAAAATCAGGAACATTCTAATTAATTCTAATGTTAATTCAAATGAAAACAGATTGGTTTTATCATTTGTATTGGAAACAACCTTGTCATATGTCTTTTCTTGGATCTAAATAATACGAAACCTCGCTATATGATTTGAAGTTAAAATCCTCATATATGGTTAAATAGTGATTTTTTTCACGTTTTTCATGTAGTTTGACATTACGTAAATATATTCATTTTTTACCAATATTTCGATACTGTTTCATGTAGTATCACGATATGTGATTTGGCCTTGAAATCTCAGAATGTCGCAAAATATTGCATTTTAAGCAAGTTTTCTTGTATTTTGTTTCGTACGAAAAATCATCGAATTTAGCAATATTTTGACGTTTATTATCTCCTTTTCCTTCATGTTATTAAAACAAAATATCATCGAATTAGACAAAATTTTGCCGTTTTTCCACGTTTTTGTGAATTTTCAGTTTATGGGTATTAATTCATTATATATACGATAAAAATGATGCAAACATATAATTGATTAGAAAATAACCTTAAATACTTCATTTTCAATCAACTATTTGTTTCTCGTTAAAATACTGAGTAAGATATTGAAAAGGGGAGAAGTTCTGTTTTTATTGCATATATCGAAATTTCAGCCGGAATAGAGCGGTTTTCGTGTACATCTTCCATCGGTAATATAAACGGAAAATCAGGAACATTTCAATTAATTCTAATGAAAACACATTGGTTTTTATCATTTGTATTGGAAACAACATTGTCATATGTCTTTTCTTGGATCTAAATAATACGAAACCTCGCTCTATGATTTGAAGTTAAAATCCTCATATATGGTTAAATAGCGACTTTTTTCATGTTTTTCAAGTAGTTTGACATTACGTAAATATATTCATTTTTACCAATATTTCGATACTATTTCATGTAGTATCACGATATGTGATTTGGCCTTCAAATCTCAGAATGTCGCATAATATTGCATTTTAAGCAAGTTTTCTTGCATTTTGTTTCGTACGAAAAATCATCGAATTTAGCAATATTTTGACGTTTATCATCCCCCCTTTTCCTCTATGTGATTTAAACAAAATATCATCGAATTAGGCAATATTTTGCCGTTTTTCCACGTTTCTGTGAATTTTAAGTTTATGGGTATTAATTCATTATATATACGATAAAAATGATGCAAACACATAATTGATTAGATAATAACCTTAAATACTTCATTTTCAATCAACTATTTGTTTCTCGTTAAAATACTGAGTAGACTATTGAATAGGGGAGAAGTTCGGTTTTTATTGCATATATCGACGTTTCAGCCGGAATAGAGCGGTTTTCGTGTACATCTCCATCGGTAATATAAACGGAAAATCAGGAACATTTTAGTTAATTCTAATGAAAACACATTGGTTTTTATCATTTGTATTGGAAACAACATTGTCATATGTCTTTTCTTGGATCTAAATAATACGAAACCTCGCTCTATGATTTGAAGTTAAAATCCTCATATATGGTAAAATAGTGACTTTTTTCACGTTTTTCAAGTAGTGTGATTTTACGTAAATATATTCGTTTATACCAATATTTCGATACTATTTCATGTAGTATCACGATATGTGATTTGGCCTTCAAATCTCAGAATTTCGCATAATATTGCATTTTAAGCAAGTTTTCTTGCATTTTGTTTCGTACGAAAAATCATCGAATTTAGCAATATTTTGACGTTTATCATCTCCTTTTCCTTCATGTGATTAAAACAAAATATCATCGAATTATGCAATATTTTGCCGTTTTTCCACGTTTCTGTGAATTTTCAGTTTATGGGTATTAATTCATTACATATACGATAAAAATGATGCAAACACATAATTGATTAGATAATAACCTTAAATACTTCATTTTCAATCAACTATTTGTTTCTCGTTAAAATACTGAGTAGGATATTGAAAAGGGAAGAAGTTCTGTTTTTATTGCATATATCGACGTTTCAGCCGGAATAGAGCGGTTTTCGTGTACATCTTCCATCGGTAATATAAACGGAAAATCAGGAACATTTTAGTAATTCTAATGAAAACACATTAGTTTTTATCATTTGTATTGGAAACAACATTGTCATATGTCTTTTCTTGGATCTAAATAATACGGAACCTCGCTCTATGATTTTAAGTTAAAATCCTCAAATATGGTTAAATAGTGACTTTTTTCACGTTTTTCACGTAGTTTGACATTGCGTAAATATATTCGTTTTTACCAATATTTCGATACTATTTAATGTAGTATCACGATATGTGATTTGGCCTTCGAATCTCAGAATGTCACATAATATTGCATTTTAAGAAAGTTTTCTTGCATTTTGTTTCTTACGAAAAATCATCGAATTTAGCAATATTTTGACGTTTATTATCCCCTTTTCCTCTATGTGATTAAAACAAAATATCATCGAATTAGGCAATATTTTGCGGTTTTTCCACGTTTTTGTGAATTTTCAGTCTATGGGTATTAATTCATTAAATATACAATAAAAATGATGCAAACACATAATTAGTTAGAAATTAACCTTAAATACTTCATTTTCACTCAACTATTTGTTTCTCGTTAAAATACTGAGTAGGATATTAAAAAGGAGAGAAGTTCGGTTTTTATTGCATATATCGACGTTTCAGCCGGATTAGAGCAGTTTTACGTGTACATCTTCCATCGGTAATATAAACGGAAAATCAGGAACTTTTTAGTTAATTCTAATGAAAACACATTGGTTTTTTTCATTTGTATTGGAAACAACATTGTCATATGTCTTTTCTTGGATCTAAATAATTCGAAACCTCGCTCTATGATTTGAAGTTAAAATCCTCATATATTGTATAATAGTGACTTTTTAACGGTAATTATGTAGTTTGATACTACGTAAATATATTCATATATACCAATATTTCGATACTATTTCATGTAGTATCACGATATGTGATTTGGCCTTGAAATCTCAGAATGTCGAATAATATTGCATTTTAAGCAAGTTTTCTTGCATTTTGTTTCGTACGAAAAATCTTCGAACTTAGCAATATTTTGACGTTTATCATCCCCCTTTTCCTCCATGTGATTTAAACAAAATATCATCGAATTAGGCAATATTTTGCCGTTTTTCCACGTTTCTGTGAATTTTTAGTTTATGGGTATTAATTCATTATATATACGATAAAAATGATGCAAACACATAATTGATTGGAAATTAACCTTAAATACCTCATTTTTAATCAACTATGTGTTTCTCGTTAAAATACTGAGTAGGATATTGAAAAGGGGAGAAGTTCGGTTTTTATTGCATATATCGACGTTTCAGCCGGAATAGAGCGGTTTTCGTGTACATCTTCCATCGGTAATATAAACGGAAAATCAGGAACATTTTAGTTAATTCTAATGAAAACACATTGGTTTTTATCATTTGTATTGGAAACAACATTGTCATATGTCTTTTCTTGGATCTAAATAATACGAAACCTCGCTCCATGATTTGAAGTTAAAATCCTCATATATGGTAAAATAGTGACTTTTTTCACGTTTTTCAAGTAGTGTGATTTTACGTAAATATATTCGTTTATACCAATATTTCGATACTATTTCATGTAGTATCACGATATGTGATTTGGCCTTCAAATCTCAGAATTTCGCATAATATTGCATTTTAAGCAAGTTTTCTTGCATTTTGTTTTGTACGAAAAATCATCGAATTTAGCAATATTTTGACGTTTATCATCTCCTTTTCCTTCATGTGATTTAAACAAAATATCATCGAATTAGGCAATATTTTGCCGTTTTTCCACGTTTTTGTGAATTTTCAGTCTTTCGGTAATAATTCATTAAATATACAATAAAAATGATGCAAACACATAATTGATTGGAAATTAACCTTAAATACTTCATTTTCAATCAACTATTTGTTTCTCGTTAAAATACTGAGTAGGATATTGAAAAGGGGAGAAGTTCGGTTTTTATTGCATATATCGACGTTTCAGCCGGATTTGAGCGGTTTTACGTTTACATCTTCCATCGGTAATATAAACGGAAAATCAGGAACATTCTAATTAATTCTAATGTTAATTCTAATGAAAACAGATTGGTTTTATCATTTGTATTGGATACAACCTTGTCATATGTCTTTTCTTGGATCTAAATAATACGAAACCTCGCTCTATGATTTGAAGTTAAAATCCTTATGTATGGTTAAATAGCGACTTTTTTCATGTTTTTCATGTAGTTTGACATTACGTAAATATATTCATTTTTACCAATATTTCGATACTATTTCATGTAGTATCACGATATGTGATTTGGCCTTGAAATCTCAGAATGTCGCATAATATTGCATTTTAAGCAAGTTTTCTTGCATTTTGTTTCGTACGAAAAATCTTCGAATTTAGCAATATTTTCACGTTTATCATCCCCTTTTCCTCCATGTGATTTAAACAAAATATCATCGAATTAGGCAATATTTTGCCGTTTTTCCACGTTTCTGTGAATTTTCAGATTATGGGTATTAATTCATTATATATACGATAAAAATGATGCAAACATTGCATCAATGATGCAAACATTGATTGGAAATTAACCTTAAATACTTCATTTTCAATCAACTATTTGTTTCTCGTTAAAATACTGAGTAGGATATTGAAAAGGGGAGAAGTTCGATTTTTATTGCATATATCGACGTTTCAGCCGGATTAGAGCGGTTTACGTGTACATCTTCCATCGGTAATATAAACGGAAAATCAGGAACATTCTAATTAATTCTAATGTTAATTCAAATGAAAACAGATTGGTTTTATCATTTGTATTGGAAACAACCTTGTCATATGTCTTTTCTTGGATCTAAATAATACGAAACCTCGCTATATGATTTGAAGTTAAAATCCTCATATATGGTTAAATAGTGAATTTTTTCCCGTTTTTCATGTAGTTTGACATTACGTAAATATATTCATTTTTTACCAATATTTCGATACTGTTTCATGTAGTATCACGATATGTGATTTGGCCTTGAAATCTCAGAATGTTGCAAAATATTGCATTTTAAGCAAGTTTCTTGTATTTTGTTTCGTACGAAAAATCATCGAATTTAGCAATATTTTGACGTTTATTATCTCCTTTTCCTTCATGTTATTAAAACAAAATATCATCGAATTAGACAATATTTTGCCGTTTTTCACGTTTTTGTGAATTTTCAGTTTATGGGTATTAATTCATTATATATACGATAAAAATGATGCAAACATATAATTGATTAGAAAATAACCTTAAATACTTCATTTTCAATCAACTATTTGTTTCTCGTTAAAATACTGAGTAAGATATTGAAAAGGGGAGAAGTTCTGTTTTTATTGCATATATCGAAATTTCAGCCGGAATAGAGCGGTTTTCGTGTACATCTTCCATCGGTAATATTAACGGAAAATCAGGAACATTTTAATTAATTCTAATGAAAACACATTGGTTTTTATCATTTGTATTGGAAACAACATTGTCATATGTCTTTTCTTGGATCTAAATAATACGAAACCTCGCTCAATGATTTGAAGTTAAAATCCTTATATATGGTTAAATAGTGAATTTTTTCACGTTTTTCAAGTAGTTTGACATTACGTAAATATATTCATTTTTACCAATATTTCGATACTATTTCATGTAGTATCACGATATGTGATTTGGCCTTCAAATCTCAGAATGTCGCATAATATTGCATTTTAAGCAAGTTTTCTTGCATTTTGTTTCGTACGAAAAATCATCGAATTTAGCAATATTTTGACGTTTATCATCCCCCCTTTTCCTCTATGTGATTTAAACAAAATATCATCGAATTAGGCAATATTTTGCCGTTTTTCAACGTTTCTGTGAATTTTAAGTTTATGGGTATTAATTCATTATATATACGATAAAAATGATGCAAACACATAATTGATTAGATAATAACCTTAAATACTTCATTTTCAATCAACTATTTGTTTCTCGTTAAAATACTGAGTAGACTATTGAAAAGGGGAGAAGTTCGCTTTTTATTGCATATATCGACGTTTCAGCCGGAATAGAGCGGTTTTCGTGTACATCTTCCATCGGTA
The DNA here is from genome assembly GCF_040958095.1 of Procambarus clarkii. Taxonomy (NCBI): domain Eukaryota; kingdom Metazoa; phylum Arthropoda; class Malacostraca; order Decapoda; family Cambaridae; genus Procambarus; species Procambarus clarkii. Next base: position 4,598,350 of record NC_091226.1, read on the forward strand.
ATATAAACGGAAAATCAGGAACATTTTAGTTAATTCTAATGAAAACACATTGGTTTTTATCATTTGTATTGGAAACAACATTGTCATATGTCTTTTCTTGGATCTAAATAATACGAAACCTCGCTCTATGATTTGAAGTTAAAATCCTCATATATGGTAAAATAGTGACTTTTTTCACGTTTTTCAAGTAGTGTGATTTTACGTAAATATATTCGTTTATACCAATATTTCGATACTATTTCATGTAGTATCACGATATGTGATTTGGCCTTCAAATCTCAGAATTTCGCATAATATTGCATTTGAAGCAAGTTTTCTTGCATTTTGTTTCGTACGAAAAATCATCGAATTTAGCAATATTTTGACGTTTATCATCTCCTTTTCCTTCATGTGATTTAAACAAAATATCATCGAATTAGGCAATATTTTGCCGTTTTTCCACGTTTTTGTGAATTTTCAGTCTTTCAGTATTAATTCATTAAAAATACAAAAAAAATGATGCAAACACATAATTGATTGGAAATTAACCTTAAATACTTCATTTTCGATCAACTATTTGTTTCTCGTTAAAATACTGAGTAGGATATTGAAAAGGGGAGAAGTTCTGTTTTTATTGCATATATCGACGATTCAGCCGGAATAGAGCGGTTTTCGTGTACATCTTCCATCGGTAATATAAACGGAAAATCAGGAACATTTTAGTTAATTCTAATGAAAACACATTGGTTTTTATCATTTGTATTGGTTACAACCTTGTCATATGTCTTTTCTTGGATCTAAATAATACGAAACCTCGCTCTATGATTTGAAGTTAAAATCCTCAAATATGGTTAAATAGTGACTTTTTTCACGTTTCTCATGTAGTTTGATATTACGTAAATATATTAATTTTTACCAATATTTTGATACTATTTTATGTAGTATCACGATATGTGATTTGGCCTTCAAATCTCAGAATGTTGCATAATATTGCATTTTAAGCAAGTTTTCTTGCATTTTGTTTCGTACGTAAAATCATCGAATTTAGCAATATTTTGACGTTTATTATCTCCTTTTCCTTCATGTGATTAAAATAAAATATCATCGAATTATGCAATATTTTGCCGTTTTTCCACGTTTCTGTGAATTTTCAGTTTATGGGTATTAATTCATTACATATACGATAAAAATGATGCAAACACATAATTGATTAGATAATAACCTTAAATACTTCATTTTCAATCAACTATTTGTTTCTCGTTAAAATACTGAGTAGGATATTGAAAAGGGGAGAAGTTCTGTTTTTATTGCATATATCGACGTTTCAGCCGGAATAGAGCGGTTTTCGTGTACATCTTCCATCGGTAATATAAACGGAAAATCAGGAACATTTTAGTTAATTCTAATGAAAACACATTGGTTTTTATCATTTGTATTGGAAACAACATTGTCATATGTCTTTTCTTGGATCTAAATAATACGAAACCTTGCTCTATGATTTGAAGTTAAAATCCTCATATATGGTAAAATAGTGACTTTTTTCACGTTTTTCAAGTAGTGTGATTTTACGTAAATATATTCGTTTATACCAATATTTCGATACTATTTCATGTAGTATCACGATATGTGATTTGGCTTTCAAATCTCAGAATTTCGACTAATATTGCATTTTAAGCAAGTTTTCTTGCATTTTGTTTCGTACGAAAAATCATCGAATTTAGCAATATTTTGACGTTTATCATCTCCTTTTCCTTCATGTGATTTAAACAAAATATCATCGAATTAGGCAATATTTTGCCGTTTTTCCACGTTTTTGTGAATTTTCAGTCTTTCGGTATTAATTCATTAAATATACAATAAAAATGATGCAAACACATAATTGATTGATAATTAACCTTAAATACTTCATTTTCAATCAACTATTTGTTTCTCGTTAAAATACTGAGTAGGATATTGAAAAGGGAGAAGTTCGGTTTTTATTGCATATATCGATGTTTCAGCCGGATTTCAGCGGTTTTACGTTTACATCTTCCATCGGTAATATAAACGGAAAATCAGGAACATTCTAATTAATTCTAATGTTAATTCTTATGAAAACAGATTGGTTTTATCATTTGTATTGGATACAACCTTGTCATATGTCTTTTCTTGGATCTAAATAATACGAAACCTCGCTCTATGATTTGAAGTTAAAGTCCTCAAATATGGTTAAATAGTGACTTTTTTCACGTTTCTCATGTAGTTTGATATTACGTAAATATATTAATTTTTACCAATATTTTGATACTATTTTATGTAGTATCACGATATGTGATTTGGCCTTCAAATCTCAGAATGTTGCATAATATTGCATTTTAAGCAAGTTTTCATGCATTTTGTTTCGTACGTAAAATCATCGAATTTAGCAATATTTTGACGTTTATTATCTCCTTTTCCTTCATGTGATTAAAATAAAATATCATCGAATTATGCAATATTTTGCCGTTTTTCCACGTTTCTGTGAATTTTCAGTTTATGGGTATTAATTCATTACATATACGATAAAAATGATGCAAACACATAATTGATTAGATAATAACCTTAAATACTTCATTTTCAATCAACTATTTGTTTCTCGTTAAAATACTGAGTAGGATATTGAAAAGGGGAGAAGTTCTGTTTTTATTGCATATATCGACGTTTCAGCCGGAATAGAGCGGTTTTCGTGTACATCTTCCATCGGTAATATAAACGGAAAATCAGGAACATTTTAGTAATTCTAATGAAAACACATTAGTTTTTATCATTTGTATTGGAAACAACATTGTCATATGTCTTTTCTTGGATCTAAATAATTCGAAACCTCGCTCTATGATTTGAAGTTAAAATCCTCATATATTGTATAATAGTGACTTTTTAACGGTAATTATGTAGTTTGATACTACGTAAATATATTCATATATACCAATATTTCGATACTATTTCATGTAGTATCACGATATGTGATTTGGCCTTGAAATCTCAGAATGTCGAATAATATTGCATTTTAAGCAAGTTTTCTTGCATTTTGTTTCGTACGAAAAATCTTCGAATTTAGCAATATTTTGACGTTTATCATCCCCCTTTTCCTCCATGTGATTTAAACAAAATATCATCGAATTAGGCAATATTTTGCCGTTTTTCCACGTTTTTGTGAATTTTCAGTTTATGGGTAATAATTCATTATATATACGATAAAAATGATGCAAACACAAAATTGATTAGATAATAAACTTAAATACTTCATTTTCAATCAACTATTTGTTTCTCGTTAAAATACTGAGTAAGATATTGAAAAGGGGAGAAGTTCTGTTTTTATTGCATATATCGACATTTCAGCCGGAATAGAGCGGTTTTCGTGTACATCTTCCATCGGTAATATTAACGGAAAATCAGGAAAATTTTAATTAATTCTAATGAAATCACATTGGTTTTTATCATTTGTATTGGAAACAACATTGTCATATGTCTTTTCTTGGATCTAAATAATACGAAACCTCGCTCAATGATTTGAAGTTAAAATCCTTATATATGGTTAAATAGTGAATTTTTTCACGTTTTTCAAGTAGTTTGACATTACGTAAATATATTCATTTTTACCAATATTTCGATACTATTTCATGTAGTATCACGATATGTGATTTGGCCTTCAAATCTCAGAATGTCGCATAATATTGCATTTTAAGCAAGTTTTCTTGCATTTTGTTTCGTACGAAAAATCATCGAATTTAGCAATATTTTGACGTTTATCATCCCCCCTTTTCCTCTATGTGATTTAAACAAAATATCATCGAATTAGGCAATATTTTGCCGTTTTTCAACGTTTCTGTGAATTTTAAGTTTATGGGTATTAATTCATTATATATACGATAAAAATGATGCAAACACATAATTGATTAGATAATAACCTTAAATACTTCATTTTCAATCAACTATTTGTTTCTCGTTAAAATACTGAGTAGACTATTGAAAAGGGGAGAAGTTCGCTTTTTATTGCATATATCGACGTTTCAGCCGGAATAGAGCGGTTTTCGTGTACATCTTCCATCGGTAATATAAACGGAAAATCAGGAACATTTTAGTTAATTCTAATGAAAACACATTGGTTTTTATCATTTGTATTGGAAACAACATTGTCATATGTCTTTTCTTGGATCTAAATAATACGAAACCTCGCTCTATGATTTGAAGTTAAAATCCTCATATATGGTAAAATAGTGACTTTTTTCACGTTTTTCAAGTAGTGTGATTTTACGTAAATATATTCGTTTATACCAATATTTCGATACTATTTCATGTAGTATCACGATATGTGATTTGGCCTTCAAATCTCAGAATTTCGCATAATATTGCATTTGAAGCAAGTTTTCTTGCATTTTGTTTCGTACGAAAAATCATCGAATTTAGCAATATTTTGACGTTTATCATCTCCTTTTCCTTCATGTGATTTAAACAAAATATCATCGAATTAGGCAATATTTTGCCGTTTTTCCACGTTTTTGTGAATTTTCAGTCTTTCAGTATTAATTCATTAAAAATACAAAAAAAATGATGCAAACACATAATTGATTGGAAATTAACCTTAAATACTTCATTTTCGATCAACTATTTGTTTCTCGTTAAAATACTGAGTAGGATATTGAAAAGGGGAGAAGTTCTGTTTTTATTGCATATATCGACGATTCAGCCGGAATAGAGCGGTTTTCGTGTACATCTTCCATCGGTAATATAAACGGAAAATCAGGAACATTTTAGTTAATTCTAATGAAAACACATTGGTTTTTATCATTTGTATTGGTTACAACCTTGTCATATGTCTTTTCTTGGATCTAAATAATACGAAACCTCGCTCTATGATTTGAAGTTAAAATCCTCAAATATGGTTAAATAGTGACTTTTTTCACGTTTCTCATGTAGTTTGATATTACGTAAATATATTAATTTTTACCAATATTTTGATACTATTTTATGTAGTATCACGATATGTGATTTGGCCTTCAAATCTCAGAATGTTGCATAATATTGCATTTTAAGCAAGTTTTCTTGCATTTTGTTTCGTACGTAAAATCATCGAATTTAGCAATATTTTGACGTTTATTATCTCCTTTTCCTTCATGTGATTAAAATAAAATATCATCGAATTATGCAATATTTTGCCGTTTTTCCACGTTTCTGTGAATTTTCAGTTTATGGGTATTAATTCATTACATATACGATAAAAATGATGCAAACACATAATTGATTAGATAATAACCTTAAATACTTCATTTTCAATCAACTATTTGTTTCTCGTTAAAATACTGAGTAGGATATTGAAAAGGGGAGAAGTTCTGTTTTTATTGCATATATCGACGTTTCAGCCGGAATAGAGCGGTTTTCGTGTACATCTTCCATCGGTAATATAAACGGAAAATCAGGAACATTTTAGTTAATTCTAATGAAAACACATTGGTTTTTATCATTTGTATTGGAAACAACATTGTCATATGTCTTTTCTTGGATCTAAATAATACGAAACCTTGCTCTATGATTTGAAGTTAAAATCCTCATATATGGTAAAATAGTGACTTTTTTCACGTTTTTCAAGTAGTGTGATTTTACGTAAATATATTCGTTTATACCAATATTTCGATACTATTTCATGTAGTATCACGATATGTGATTTGGCTTTCAAATCTCAGAATTTCGACTAATATTGCATTTTAAGCAAGTTTTCTTGCATTTTGTTTCGTACGAAAAATCATCGAATTTAGCAATATTTTGACGTTTATCATCTCCTTTTCCTTCATGTGATTTAAACAAAATATCATCGAATTAGGCAATATTTTGCCGTTTTTCCACGTTTTTGTGAATTTTCAGTCTTTCGGTATTAATTCATTAAATATACAATAAAAATGATGCAAACACATAATTAATTGATAATTAACCTTAAATACTTCATTTTCAATCAACTATTTGTTTCTCGTTAAAATACTGAGTAGGATATTGAAAAGGGAGAAGTTCGGTTTTTATTGCATATATCGATGTTTCAGCCGGATTTCAGCGGTTTTACGTTTACATCTTCCATCGGTAATATAAACGGAAAATCAGGAACATTCTAATTAATTCTAATGTTAATTCTTATGAAAACAGATTGGTTTTATCATTTGTATTGGATACAACCTTGTCATATGTCTTTTCTTGGATCTAAATAATACGAAACCTCGCTCTATGATTTGAAGTTAAAGTCCTCAAATATGGTTAAATAGTGACTTTTTTCACGTTTCTCATGTAGTTTGATATTACGTAAATATATTAATTTTTACCAATATTTTGATACTATTTTATGTAGTATCACGATATGTGATTTGGCCTTCAAATCTCAGAATGTTGCATAATATTGCATTTTAAGCAAGTTTTCATGCATTTTGTTTCGTACGTAAAATCATCGAATTTAGCAATATTTTGACGTTTATTATCTCCTTTTCCTTCATGTGATTAAAATAAAATATCATCGAATTATGCAATATTTTGCCGTTTTTCCACGTTTCTGTGAATTTTCAGTTTATGGGTATTAATTCATTACATATACGATAAAAATGATGCAAACACATAATTGATTAGATAATAACCTTAAATACTTCATTTTCAATCAACTATTTGTTTCTCGTTAAAATACTGAGTAGGATATTGAAAAGGGGAGAAGTTCTGTTTTTATTGCATATATCGACGTTTCAGCCGGAATAGAGCGGTTTTCGTGTACATCTTCCATCGGTAATATAAACGGAAAATCAGGAACATTTTAGTAATTCTAATGAAAACACATTAGTTTTTATCATTTGTATTGGAAACAACATTGTCATATGTCTTTTCTTGGATCTAAATAATTCGAAACCTCGCTCTATGATTTGAAGTTAAAATCCTCATATATTGTATAATAGTGACTTTTTAACGGTAATTATGTAGTTTGATACTACGTAAATATATTCATATATACCAATATTTCGATACTATTTCATGTAGTATCACGATATGTGATTTGGCCTTGAAATCTCAGAATGTCGAATAATATTGCATTTTAAGCAAGTTTTCTTGCATTTTGTTTCGTACGAAAAATCTTCGAATTTAGCAATATTTTGACGTTTATCATCCCCCTTTTCCTCCATGTGATTTAAACAAAATATCATCGAATTAGGCAATATTTTGCCGTTTTTCCACGTTTTTGTGAATTTTCAGTTTATGGGTAATAATTCATTATATATACGATAAAAATGATGCAAACACAAAATTGATTAGATAATAAACTTAAATACTTCATTTTCAATCAACTATTTGTTTCTCGTTAAAATACTGAGTAAGATATTGAAAAGGGGAGAAGTTCTGTTTTTATTGCATATATCGACATTTCAGCCGGAATAGAGCGGTTTTCGTGTACATCTTCCATCGGTAATATTAACGGAAAATCAGGAAAATTTTAATTAATTCTAATGAAATCACATTGGTTTTTATCATTTGTATTGGAAACAACATTGTCATATGTCTTTTCTTGGATCTAAATAATACGAAACCTCGCTCTATGATTTGAAGTTAAAATCCTCATATATGGTTAAATAGCGACTTTTTTCACGTTTTTCATGTAGTTTGACATTACGTAAATATATTCATTTTTACCAATATTTCGATACTATTTCATGTAGTATCAAATATGTTAAATAATATGTGATTTGGCCTTGAAATCTCAGAATGTCGCAAAATATTGCATTTTAAGCAAGTTTTCTTGTATTTTGTTTCGTACGAAAAATCATCGAATTTAGCAATATTTTGACGTTTATTATCTCCTTTTCCTTCATGTTATTAAAACAAAATATCATCGAATTAGACAATATTTTGCCGTTTTTCCACGTTTTTGTGAATTTTCAGTTTATGGCTACCTACCTTGAGGCTACCTTGAGGTGCTTCCGGGGCTTAGTGTCCCCGCGGCCCGGTCGTCGACCAGGCCTCCTGGTTGCTGGACTGATCAACCAGGCTGTTAGACGCGGCTGCTCGCAGCCTGACGTATGAGTCACAGCCTGGTTGATCAGGTATTCTTTGGAGGTGCTTATCCAGTTCTCTCTTGAACACTGTGAGGGGTTTGCCAGTTATGCCCCTTATGTGTAGTGGAAGCGTGTTGAACAGTCTCGGGCCTCTGATGTTGATAGAGTTCTCTCTCAGAGTACCTGTTGCACCTCTGCTTTTCAACGGGGGTATTCTGCACATCCTGCCATGTCTTCTGGTCTCATGTGGTGTTATTTCTGTGTGCAGGTTTGGGACCAGCCCCTCAATTATTTTCCACGTGTAAATTATTATGTATCTCTCCCGCCTGCGCTCAAGGGAGTACAGATTTAGGCTCTTTAGTCGGTCCCAGTAATTTAGATGTTTTACTGAGTGGATTCTAGCAGTAAAGGATCTCTGCACGCTCTCTAGGTCAGCAATTTCTCCAGCTTTGAAAGGGGCTGTCATTGGGTACAGCATGGGTATTAATTCATTATATATATACGATAAAAATGATGCAAACATATAATTGATTGGAAAATAACCTTAAATACTACATTTTCAATCAACTATTTGTTTCTCGTTAAAATACTGAGTAAGATATTGAAAAGGGGAGAAGTTCTGTTTTTATTGCATATATCGAAATTTCAGCCGGAATAGAGCGGTTTTACGTGTACATCTTCCATCGGTAATATAAACGGAAAATCAGGAACATTTTAATTAATTCTAATGAAAACACGTTGGCTTTTATCATTTGTATTGGAAACAACATTGTCATATGTCTTTTCTTGGATCTAAATAATACGAAACCTCGCTCTATGATTTGAAGTTAAAATCCTTATATATGGTTAAATAGTGACTTTTTTCACGTTTTTCAAGTAGTTTGACATTACGTAAATATATTCATTTTTACCAATATTTCGATACTATTTCATGTAGTATCACGATATGTGATTTGGCCTTCAAATCTCAGAATGTCGCATAATATTGCATTTTAAGCAAGTTTTCTTGCATTTTGTTTCGTACGAAAATTCATCGAATTTAGCAATATTTTGACGTTTATCATCCCCCCTTTTCCTCTATGTGATTTAAACAAAATATCATCGAATTAGGCAATATTTTGCCGTTTTTCTACGTTTCTGTGAATTTTAAGTTTATGGGTATTAATTCATTATATATACGATAAAAATGATGCATACACATAATTGATTAGATAATAACCTTAAATACTTCATTTTCAATCAACTATTTGTTTCTCGTTAAAATACTGAGTAGACTATTGAAAAGGGGAGAAGTTCTGTTTTTATTGCATATATCGACATTTCAGCCGGAATAGAGCGGTTTTCGTGTACATCTTCCATCGGTAATATTAACGGAAAATCAGGAACATTTTAATTAATTCTAATGAAAACACATTGGTTTTTATCATTTGTATTGGAAACAACATTGTCATATGTCTTTTCTTGGATCTAAATAATACGAAACCTCGCTCTATGATTTGAAGTTAAAATCCTGATATATGGTTAAATAGCGACTTTTTTCACGTTTTTCATGTAGTTTGACATTACGTAAATATATTCGTTTTTACCAATATTTCGAAACTATTTCATGTAGTATCACGATATGTGATTTGGCCTTCAAATCTCAGAATGTCGCATAATATTGCATTTTAAGCAAGTTTTCTTGCATTTTGTTTCGCACGAAAAATCTTCGAATTTAGCAATATTTTGACGTTTATCATCCCCCCTTTTCCTCTATGTGATTTAAACAATATATCATCGAATTAGGCAATATTTTGCCGTTTTTCCACGTTTCTGTGAATTTTAAGTTTATGGGTATTAATTCATTATATATACGATGAAAATGATGCAAACACATAATTGATTAGATAATAACCTTAAATACTTCATTTTCAATCAACTATTTGTTTCTCGTTAAAATACTGAGTAGGATATTGAAAAGGGGAGAAGTTCTGTTTTTATTGCATATATCGACGTTTCAGCCGGAATAGAGCGGTTTTCGTGTACATCTTCCATCGGTAATATAAACGGAAAATCAGGAACATTTTAGTTAATTCTAATGAAAACACATTGGTTTTTATCATTTGTATTGGAAACAACATTGTCATATGTCTTTTCTTGGATCTAAATAATACGAAACCTTGCTCTATGATTTGAAGTTAAAATCCTCATATATGGTAAAATAGTGACTTTTTTCACGTTTTTCAAGTAGTGTGATTTTACGTAAATATATTCGTTTAAATATATTCGTTTATACCAATATTTCGATACTATTTCATGTAGTATCACGATATGTGATTTGGCTTTCAAATCTCAGAATTTCGACTAATATTGCATTTTAAGCAAGTTTTCTTGCATTTTGTTTCGTACGAAAAATCATCGAATTTAGCAATATTTTGACGTTTATCATCTCCTTTTCATTCATGTAATTTAAACAAAATATCATCGAATTAGGCAATATTTTGCCGTTTTTCCACGTTTTTGTGAATTTTCAGTCTTTCGGTATTAATTCATTAAATATACAATAAAAATGATGCAAACACATAATTGATTGGAAATTAACCTTAAATACTTCATTTTCAATCAACTATTTGTTTCTCGTTAAAATACTGAGTAGGATATTGAAAAGGGAGAAGTTCGGTTTTTATTGCATATATCAACGTTTCAGCCGGATTTCAGCGGTTTTACGTTTACATCTTCCATCGGTAATATAAACGGAAAATCAGGAACATTCTAATTAATTCTAATGTTAATTCTTATGAAAACAGATTGGTTTTATCATTTGTATTGGATACAACCTTGTCATATGTCTTTTCTTGGATCTAAATAATACGAAACCTCGCTCTATGATTTGAAGTTAAAATCCTCAAATATGGTTAAATAGTGACTTTTTTCACGTTTTTAATGTAGTTTGACATTACGTAAATATATTCATTTTCACCAATATTTCGATACTATTTCATGTTGTATCACGATATGTGATTTGGCCTTGAAATCTCAGAATGTCGCATAATATTGCATTTGAAGCAAGTTTTCTTGTATTTTGTTTCGTACGAAAAATCATCGAATTTAGCAATATTTTGACGTTTATTATCTCCTTTTCCTTCATGTTATTAAAACAAAATATCATCGAATTAGGCAATATTTTGCCGTTTTTCCACGTTTTTGTGAATTTTCAGTTTATGGGTATTAATTCATTATATATACGATAAAAATGATGCAAACACATAATTGATTAGATAATAACCTTAAATACTTCATTTTCAATCAACTATTTGTTTCTCGTTAAAATACTGAGTAAGATATTGAAAAGGGGAGAAGTTCTGTTTTTATTGCATATATCGACATTTCAGCAAGAATAGAGCGGTTTTCGTGTACATCTTCCATCGGTAATATTAACGGAAAATCAGGAACATTTTAATTAATTCTAATGAAAACACATTGGTTTTTATCATTTGTATTGGAAACAACATTGTCATATGTCTTTTCTTGGATCTAAATAATACGAAACCTCGCTCTATGATTTGAAGTTAAAATCCTCATAAATTGTTAAATAGCGACTTTTTTCACGTTTTTCATGAAGTTTGACATTACGTAAATATATTCATTTTTACCAATATTTCGATACTATTTCATGTAGTATCACGATATGTGATTTGGCCTTGAAATCTCAGAATGTCGCATAATATTGCATTTTAAGCAAGTTTTCTTGCATTTTGTTTCGTACGAAAAATCTTCGAATTTAGCAATATTTTGACTTTTATCATCCCCCTTTTCCTCCATGTGATTTAAACAAAATATCATCGAATTAGGCAATATTTTGCCGTTTTTCCACGTTTTTTTGAATTTTCAGTTTATGGGTATTAATTCATTATATATACGATAAAAATGATGCAAACACATAATTGATTGGAAATTAACCTTAAATACTTCATTTTCAATCAACTATTTGTTTCTCGTTAAAATACTGAGTAGGATATTGAAAAGGGGAGAAGTTCTGTTTTTATTGCATATATCGACGTTTCAGCCGGAATAGAGCGGTTTTCGTGTACATCTTCCATCGGTAATATAAACGGAAAATCAGGAACATTTTAGTTAATTCTAATGAAAACACATTGGTTTTTATCATTTGTATTGGAAACAACATTGTCATATGTCTTTTCTTGGATCTAAATAATACGAAACCTCGCTCCATGATTTGAAGTTAAAATCCTCATATATGGTAAAATAGTGACTTTTTTCACGTTTTTCAAGTAGTGTGATTTTACGTAAATATATTCGTTTATACCAATATTTCGATACTATTTCATGTAGTATCACGATATGTGATTTGGCCTTCAAATCTCAGAATTTCGCATAATATTGCATTTTAAGCAAGTTTTCTTGCATTTTGTTTTGTACGAAAAATCATCGAATTTAGCAATATTTTGACGTTTATCATCTCCTTTTCCTTCATGTGATTTAAACAAAATATCATCGAATTAGGCAATATTTTGCCGTTTTTCCACGTTTTTGTGAATTTTCAGTCTTTCGGTAATAATTCATTAAATATACAATAAAAATGATGCAAACACATAATTGATTGGAAATTAACCTTAAATACTTCATTTTCAATCAACTATTTGTTTCTCGTTAAAATACTGAGTAGGATATTGAAAAGGGGAGAAGTTCGGTTTTTATTGCATATATCGACGTTTCAGCCGGATTTGAGCGGTTTTACGTTTACATCTTCCATCGGTAATATAAACGGAAAATCAGGAACATTCTAATTAATTCTAATGTTAATTCTAATGAAAACAGATTGGTTTTATCATTTGTATTGGATACAACCTTGTCATATGTCTTTTCTTGGATCTAAATAATACGAAACCTCGCTCTATGATTTGAAGTTAAAATCCTTATGTATGGTTAAATAGCGACTTTTTTCATGTTTTTCATGTAGTTTGACATTACGTAAATATATTCATTTTTACCAATATTTCGATACTATTTCATGTAGTATCAAGATATGTGATTTGGCCTTGAAATCTCAGAATGTCGCATAATATTGCATTTTAAGCAAGTTTTCTTGCATTTTGTTTCGTACGAAAAATCTTCGAATTTAGCAATATTTTCACGTTTATCATCCCCCTTTTCCTCCATGTGATTTAAACAAAATATCATCGAATTAGGCAATATTTTGCCGTTTTTCCACGTTTCTGTGAATTTTCAGATTATGGGTATTAATTCATTATATATACGATAAAAATGATGCAAACACATAATTGATTGGAAATTAACCTTAAATACTTCATTTTCAATCAACTATTTGTTTCTCGTTAAAATACTGAGTAGGATATTGAAAAGGGGAGAAGTTCGATTTTTATTGCATATATCGACGTTTCAGCCGGATTAGAGCGGTTTACGTGTACATCTTCCATCGGTAATATAAACGGAAAATCAGGAACATTCTAATTAATTCTAATGTTAATTCAAATGAAAACAGATTGGTTTTATCATTTGTATTGGAAACAACCTTGTCATATGTCTTTTCTTGGATCTAAATAATACGAAACCTCGCTATATGATTTGAAGTTAAAATCCTCATATATGGTTAAATAGTGAATTTTTTCCCGTTTTTCATGTAGTTTGACATTACGTAAATATATTCATTTTTTACCAATATTTCGATACTGTTTCATGTAGTATCACGATATGTGATTTGGCCTTGAAATCTCAGAATGTTGCAAAATATTGCATTTTAAGCAAGTTTCTTGTATTTTGTTTCGTACGAAAAATCATCGAATTTAGCAATATTTTGACGTTTATTATCTCCTTTTCCTTCATGTTATTAAAACAAAATATCATCGAATTAGACAATATTTTGCCGTTTTTCACGTTTTTGTGAATTTTCAGTTTATGGGTATTAATTCATTATATATACGATAAAAATGATGCAAACATATAATTGATTAGAAAATAACCTTAAATACTTCATTTTCAATCAACTATTTGTTTCTCGTTAAAATACTGAGTAAGATATTGAAAAGGGGAGAAGTTCTGTTTTTATTGCATATATCGAAATTTCAGCCGGAATAGAGCGGTTTTCGTGTACATCTTCCATCGGTAATATTAACGGAAAATCAGGAACATTTTAATTAATTCTAATGAAAACACATTGGTTTTTATCATTTGTATTGGAAACAACATTGTCATATGTCTTTTCTTGGATCTAAATAATACGAAACCTCGCTCAATGATTTGAAGTTAAAATCCTTATATATGGTTAAATAGTGAATTTTTTCACGTTTTTCAAGTAGTTTGACATTACGTAAATATATTCATTTTTACCAATATTTCGATACTATTTCATGTAGTATCACGATATGTGATTTGGCCTTGAAATCTCAGAATGTCGCATAATATTGCATTTTAAGCAAGTTTTCTTGCATTTTGTTTCGTACGAAAAATCATCGAATTTAGCAATATTTTGACGTTTATCATCCCCCCTTTTCCTCTATGTGATTTAAACAAAATATCATCGAATTAGGCAATATTTTGCCGTTTTTCAACGTTTCTGTGAATTTTAAGTTTATGGGTATTAATTCATTATATATACGATAAAAATGATGCAAACACATAATTGATTAGATAATAACCTTAAATACTTCATTTTCAATCAACTATTTGTTTCTCGTTAAAATACTGAGTAGACTATTGAAAAGGGGAGAAGTTCGCTTTTTATTGCATATATCGACGTTTCAGCCGGAATAGAGCGGTTTTCGTGTACATCTTCCATCGGTAATATAAACGGAAAATCAGGAACATTTTAGTTAATTCTAATGAAAACACATTGGTTTTTATCATTTGTATTGGAAACAACATTGTCATATGTCTTTTCTTGGATCTAAATAATACGAAACCTCGCTCTATGATTTGAAGTTAAAATCCTCATATATGGTAAAATAGTGACTTTTTTCACGTTTTTCAAGTAGTGTGATTTTACGTAAATATATTCGTTTATACCAATATTTCGATACTATTTCATGTAGTATCACGATATGTGATTTGGCCTTCAAATCTCAGAATTTCGCATAATATTGCATTTGAAGCAAGTTTTCTTGCATTTTGTTTCGTACGAAAAATCATCGAATTTAGCAATATTTTGACGTTTATCATCTCCTTTTCCTTCATGTGATTTAAACAAAATATCATCGAATTAGGCAATATTTTGCCGTTTTTCCACGTTTTTGTGAATTTTCAGTCTTTCAGTATTAATTCATTAAAAATACAAAAAAAATGATGCAAACACATAATTGATTGGAAATTAACCTTAAATACTTCATTTTCGATCAACTATTTGTTTCTCGTTAAAATACTGAGTAGGATATTGAAAAGGGGAGAAGTTCTGTTTTTATTGCATATATCGACGATTCAGCCGGAATAGAGCGGTTTTCGTGTACATCTTCCATCGGTAATATAAACGGAAAATCAGGAACATTTTAGTTAATTCTAATGAAAACACATTGGTTTTTATCATTTGTATTGGTTACAACCTTGTCATATGTCTTTTCTTGGATCTAAATAATACGAAACCTCGCTCTATGATTTGAAGTTAAAATCCTCAAATATGGTTAAATAGTGACTTTTTTCACGTTTCTCATGTAGTTTGATATTACGTAAATATATTAATTTTTACCAATATTTTGATACTATTTTATGTAGTATCACGATATGTGATTTGGCCTTCAAATCTCAGAATGTTGCATAATATTGCATTTTAAGCAAGTTTTCTTGCATTTTGTTTCGTACGTAAAATCATCGAATTTAGCAATATTTTGACGTTTATTATCTCCTTTTCCTTCATGTGATTAAAATAAAATATCATCGAATTATGCAATATTTTGCCGTTTTTCCACGTTTCTGTGAATTTTCAGTTTATGGGTATTAATTCATTACATATACGATAAAAATGATGCAAACACATAATTGATTAGATAATAACCTTAAATACTTCATTTTCAATCAACTATTTGTTTCTCGTTAAAATACTGAGTAGGATATTGAAAAGGGGAGAAGTTCTGTTTTTATTGCATATATCGACGTTTCAGCCGGAATAGAGCGGTTTTCGTGTACATCTTCCATCGGTAATATAAACGGAAAATCAGGAACATTTTAGTTAATTCTAATGAAAACACATTGGTTTTTATCATTTGTATTGGAAACAACATTGTCATATGTCTTTTCTTGGATCTAAATAATACGAAACCTTGCTCTATGATTTGAAGTTAAAATCCTCATATATGGTAAAATAGTGACTTTTTTCACGTTTTTCAAGTAGTGTGATTTTACGTAAATATATTCGTTTATACCAATATTTCGATACTATTTCATGTAGTATCACGATATGTGATTTGGCTTTCAAATCTCAGAATTTCGACTAATATTGCATTTTAAGCAAGTTTTCTTGCATTTTGTTTCGTACGAAAAATCATCGAATTTAGCAATATTTTGACGTTTATCATCTCCTTTTCCTTCATGTGATTTAAACAAAATATCATCGAATTAGGCAATATTTTGCCGTTTTTCCACGTTTTTGTGAATTTTCAGTCTTTCGGTATTAATTCATTAAATATACAATAAAAATGATGCAAACACATAATTGATTGATAATTAACCTTAAATACTTCATTTTCAATCAACTATTTGTTTCTCGTTAAAATACTGAGTAGGATATTGAAAAGGGAGAAGTTCGGTTTTTATTGCATATATCGATGTTTCAGCCGGATTTCAGCGGTTTTACGTTTACATCTTCCATCGGTAATATAAACGGAAAATCAGGAACATTCTAATTAATTCTAATGTTAATTCTTATGAAAACAGATTGGTTTTATCATTTGTATTGGATACAACCTTGTCATATGTCTTTTCTTGGATCTAAATAATACGAAACCTCGCTCTATGATTTGAAGTTAAAGTCCTCAAATATGGTTAAATAGTGACTTTTTTCACGTTTCTCATGTAGTTTGATATTACGTAAATATATTAATTTTTACCAATATTTTGATACTATTTTATGTAGTATCACGATATGTGATTTGGCCTTCAAATCTCAGAATGTTGCATAATATTGCATTTTAAGCAAGTTTTCATGCATTTTGTTTCGTACGTAAAATCATCGAATTTAGCAATATTTTGACGTTTATTATCTCCTTTTCCTTCATGTGATTAAAATAAAATATCATCGAATTATGCAATATTTTGCCGTTTTTCCACGTTTCTGTGAATTTTCAGTTTATGGGTATTAATTCATTACATATACGATAAAAATGATGCAAACACATAATTGATTAGATAATAACCTTAAATACTTCATTTTCAATCAACTATTTGTTTCTCGTTAAAATACTGAGTAGGATATTGAAAAGGGGAGAAGTTCTGTTTTTATTGCATATATCGACGTTTCAGCCGGAATAGAGCGGTTTTCGTGTACATCTTCCATCGGTAATATAAACGGAAAATCAGGAACATTTTAGTAATTCTAATGAAAACACATTAGTTTTTATCATTTGTATTGGAAACAACATTGTCATATGTCTTTTCTTGGATCTAAATAATTCGAAACCTCGCTCTATGATTTGAAGTTAAAATCCTCATATATTGTATAATAGTGACTTTTTAACGGTAATTATGTAGTTTGATACTACGTAAATATATTCATATATACCAATATTTCGATACTATTTCATGTAGTATCACGATATGTGATTTGGCCTTGAAATCTCAGAATGTCGAATAATATTGCATTTTAAGCAAGTTTTCTTGCATTTTGTTTCGTACGAAAAATCTTCGAATTTAGCAATATTTTGACGTTTATCATCCCCCTTTTCCTCCATGTGATTTAAACAAAATATCATCGAATTAGGCAATATTTTGCCGTTTTTCCACGTTTTTGTGAATTTTCAGTTTATGGGTAATAATTCATTATATATACGATAAAAATGATGCAAACACAAAATTGATTAGATAATAAACTTAAATACTTCATTTTCAATCAACTATTTGTTTCTCGTTAAAATACTGAGTAAGATATTGAAAAGGGGAGAAGTTCTGTTTTTATTGCATATATCGACATTTCAGCCGGAATAGAGCGGTTTTCGTGTACATCTTCCATCGGTAATATTAACGGAAAATCAGGAAAATTTTAATTAATTCTAATGAAATCACATTGGTTTTTATCATTTGTATTGGAAACAACATTGTCATATGTCTTTTCTTGGATCTAAATAATACGAAACCTCGCTCTATGATTTGAAGTTAAAATCCTCATATATGGTTAAATAGCGACTTTTTTCACGTTTTTTATGTAGTTTGACATTACGTAAATATATTCATTTTTACCAATATTTCGATACTATTTCATGTAGTATCAAATATGTTAAATAATATGTGATTTGGCCTTGAAATCTCAGAATGTCGCAAAATATTGCATTTTAAGCAAGTTTTCTTGTATTTTGTTTCGTACGAAAAATCATCGAATTTAGCAATATTTTGACGTTTATTATCTTCTTTTCCTTCATGTTATTAAAACAAAATATCATCGAATTAGACAATATTTTGCCGTTTTTCCACGTTTTTGTGAATTTTCAGTTTATGGCTACCTACCTTGAGGCTACCTTGAGGTGCTTCCGGGGCTTAGTGTCCCCGCGGCCCGGTCGTCGACCAGGCCTCCTGGTTGCTGGACTGATCAACCAGGCTGTTAGACGCGGCTGCTCGCAGCCTGACGTATGAGTCACAGCCTGGTTGATCAGGTATTCTTTGGAGGTGCTTATCCAGTTCTCTCTTGAACACTGTGAGGGGTTTGCCAGTTATGCCCCTTATGTGTAGTGGAAGCGTGTTGAACAGTCTCGGGCCTCTGATGTTGATAGAGTTCTCTCTCAGAGTACCTGTTGCACCTCTGCTTTTCAACGGGGGTATTCTGCACATCCTGCCATGTCTTCTGGTCTCATGTGGTGTTATTTCTGTGTGCAGGTTTGGGACCAGCCCCTCAATTATTTTCCACGTGTAAATTATTATGTATCTCTCCCGCCTGCGCTCAAGGGAGTACAGATTTAGGCTCTTTAGTCGGTCCCAGTAATTTAGATGTTTTACTGAGTGGATTCTAGCAGTAAAGGATCTCTGCACGCTCTCTAGGTCAGCAATTTCTCCAGCTTTGAAAGGGGCTGTCATTGGGTACAGCATGGGTATTAATTCATTATATATATACGATAAAAATGATGCAAACATATAATTGATTGGAAAATAACCTTAAATACTACATTTTCAATCAACTATTTGTTTCTCGTTAAAATACTGAGTAAGATATTGAAAAGGGGAGAAGTTCTGTTTTTATTGCATATATCGAAATTTCAGCCGGAATAGAGCGGTTTTACGTGTACATCTTCCATCGGTAATATAAACGGAAAATCAGGAACATTTTAATTAATTCTAATGAAAACACGTTGGCTTTTATCATTTGTATTGGAAACAACATTGTCATATGTCTTTTCTTGGATCTAAATAATACGAAACCTCGCTCTATGATTTGAAGTTAAAATCCTTATATATGGTTAAATAGTGACTTTTTTCACGTTTTTCAAGTAGTTTGACATTACGTAAATATATTCATTTTTACCAATATTTCGATACTATTTCATGTAGTATCACGATATGTGATTTGGCCTTCAAATCTCAGAATGTCGCATAATATTGCATTTTAAGCAAGTTTTCTTGCATTTTGTTTCGTACGAAAATTCATCGAATTTAGCAATATTTTGACGTTTATCATCCCCCCTTTTCCTCTATGTGATTTAAACAAAATATCATCGAATTAGGCAATATTTTGCCGTTTTTCTACGTTTCTGTGAATTTTAAGTTTATGGGTATTAATTCATTATATATACGATAAAAATGATGCATACACATAATTGATTAGATAATAACCTTAAATACTTCATTTTCAATCAACTATTTGTTTCTCGTTAAAATACTGAGTAGACTATTGAAAAAGGGGAGAAGTTCTGTTTTTATTGCATATATCGACATTTCAGCCGGAATAGAGCGGTTATCGTGTACATCTTCCATCGGTAATATTAACGGAAAATCAGGAACATTTTAATTAATTCTAATGAAAACACATTGGTTTTTATCATTTGTATTGGAAACAACATTGTCATATGTCTTTTCTTGGATCTAAATAATACGAAACCTCGCTCTATGATTTGAAGTTAAAATCCTGATATATGGTTAAATAGCGACTTTTTTCACGTTTTTCATGTAGTTTGACATTACGTAAATATATTCGTTTTTACCAATATTTCGAAACTATTTCATGTAGTATCACGATATGTGATTTGGCCTTCAAATCTCAGAATGTCGCATAATATTGCATTTTAAGCAAGTTTTCTTGCATTTTGTTTCGCACGAAAAATCTTCGAATTTAGCAATATTTTGACGTTTATCATCCCCCCTTTTCCTCTATGTGATTTAAACAATATATCATCGAATTAGGCAATATTTTGCCGTTTTTCCACGTTTCTGTGAATTTTAAGTTTATGGGTATTAATTCATTATATATACGATGAAAATGATGCAAACACATAATTGATTAGATAATAACCTTAAATACTTCATTTTCAATCAACTATTTGTTTCTCGTTAAAATACTGAGTAGGATATTGAAAAGGGGAGAAGTTCTGTTTTTATTGCATATATCGACGTTTCAGCCGGAATAGAGCGGTTTTCGTGTACATCTTCCATCGGTAATATAAACGGAAAATCAGGAACATTTTAGTTAATTCTAATGAAAACACATTGGTTTTTATCATTTGTATTGGAAACAACATTGTCATATGTCTTTTCTTGGATCTAAATAATACGAAACCTTGCTCTATGATTTGAAGTTAAAATCCTCATATATGGTAAAATAGTGACTTTTTTCACGTTTTTCAAGTAGTGTGATTTTACGTAAATATATTCGTTTAAATATATTCGTTTATACCAATATTTCGATACTATTTCATGTAGTATCACGATATGTGATTTGGCTTTCAAATCTCAGAATTTCGACTAATATTGCATTTTAAGCAAGTTTTCTTGCATTTTGTTTCGTACGAAAAATCATCGAATTTAGCAATATTTTGACGTTTATCATCTCCTTTTCATTCATGTAATTTAAACAAAATATCATCGAATTAGGCAATATTTTGCCGTTTTTCCACGTTTTTGTGAATTTTCAGTCTTTCGGTATTAATTCATTAAATATACAATAAAAATGATGCAAACACATAATTGATTGGAAATTAACCTTAAATACTTCATTTTCAATCAACTATTTGTTTCTCGTTAAAATACTGAGTAGGATATTGAAAAGGGAGAAGTTCGGTTTTTATTGCATATATCAACGTTTCAGCCGGATTTCAGCGGTTTTACGTTTACATCTTCCATCGGTAATATAAACGGAAAATCAGGAACATTCTAATTAATTCTAATGTTAATTCTTATGAAAACAGATTGGTTTTATCATTTGTATTGGATACAACCTTGTCATATGTCTTTTCTTGGATCTAAATAATACGAAACCTCGCTCTATGATTTGAAGTTAAAATCCTCAAATATGGTTAAATAGTGACTTTTTTCACGTTTTTAATGTAGTTTGACATTACGTAAATATATTCATTTTCACCAATATTTCGATACTATTTCATGTTGTATCACGATATGTGATTTGGCCTTGAAATCTCAGAATGTCGCATAATATTGCATTTGAAGCAAGTTTTCTTGTATTTTGTTTCGTACGAAAAATCATCGAATTTAGCAATATTTTGACGTTTATTATCTCCTTTTCCTTCATGTTATTAAAACAAAATATCATCGAATTAGGCAATATTTTGCCGTTTTTCCACGTTTTTGTGAATTTTCAGTTTATGGGTATTAATTCATTATATATACGATAAAAATGATGCAAACACATAATTGATTAGATAATAACCTTAAATACTTCATTTTCAATCAACTATTTGTTTCTCGTTAAAATACTGAGTAAGATATTGAAAAGGGGAGAAGTTCTGTTTTTATTGCATATATCGACATTTCAGCAAGAATAGAGCGGTTTTCGTGTACATCTTCCATCGGTAATATTAACGGAAAATCAGGAACATTTTAATTAATTCTAATGAAAACACATTGGTTTTTATCATTTGTATTGGAAACAACATTGTCATATGTCTTTTCTTGGATCTAAATAATACGAAACCTCGCTCTATGATTTGAAGTTAAAATCCTCATAAATTGTTAAATAGCGACTTTTTTCACGTTTTTCATGAAGTTTGACATTACGTAAATATATTCATTTTTACCAATATTTCGATACTATTTCATGTAGTATCACGATATGTGATTTGGCCTTGAAATCTCAGAATGTCGCATAATATTGCATTTTAAGCAAGTTTTCTTGCATTTTGTTTCGTACGAAAAATCTTCGAATTTAGCAATATTTTGACGTTTATCATCCCCCTTTTCCTCCATGTGATTTAAACAAAATATCATCGAATTAGGCAATATTTTGCCGTTTTTCCACGTTTTTTTGAATTTTCAGTTTATGGGTATTAATTCATTATATATACGATAAAAATGATGCAAACACATAATTGATTGGAAATTAACCTTAAATACTTCATTTTCAATCAACTATTTGTTTCTCGTTAAAATACTGAGTAGGATATTGAAAAGGGGAGAAGTTCTGTTTTTATTGCATATATCGACGTTTCAGCCGGAATAGAGCGGTTTTCGTGTACATCTTCCATCGGTAATATAAACGGAAAATCAGGAACATTTTATTTAATTCTAATGAAAACACATTGGTTTTTATCATTTGTATTGGAAACAACATTGTCATATGTCTTTTCTTGGATCTAAATAATACGAAACCTTGCTCTATGATTTGAAGTTAAAATCCTCATATATGGTAAAATAGTGACTTTTTTCACGTTTTTCAAGTAGTGTGATTTTACGTAAATATATTCGTTTATACCAATATTTCGATACTATTTCATGTAGTATCACGATATGTGATTTGGCCTTCAAATCTCAGAATTTCGCATAATATTGCATTTTAAGCAAGTTTTCTTGCATTTTGTTTCGTACGAAAAATCATCGAATTTAGCAATATTTTGACGTTTATCATCTCCTTTTCCTTCATGTGATTTAAACAAAATATCATCGAATTAGGCAATATTTTGCCGTTTTTCCACGTTTTTGTGAATTTTCAGTCTTTCGGTAATAATTCATTAAATATACAATAAAAATGATGCAAACACATAATTGATTGGAAATTAACCTTAAATACTTCATTTTCAATCAACTATTTGTTTCTAGTTAAAATACTGAGTAGGATATTGAAAAGGGGAGAAGTTCGGTTTTTATTGCATATATCGACGTTTCAGCCGGATTTGAGCGGTTTTACGTTTACAACTTCCATCGGTAATATAAACGGAAAATCAGGAACATCCTAATTAATTCTAATATTAATTCTAATGAAAACAGATTGGTTTTATCATTTGTATTGGATACAACTTTGTCATATGTCTTTTTATGGATCTAAATAATACGAAACCTCGCTCTATGATTTGAAGTAAAAATCCTCAAATATAGTTAAATAGTGACTTTTTTCACGTTTTTCATGTAGTTTGACATTACGTAAATATATTCATTTTCACCAATATTTCGATACTATTTCATGTAGTATCACGATATGTGATTTGGCCTTGAAATCTCAGAATGTCGCATAATATTGCATTTGAAGCAAGTTTTCTTGTATTTTGTTTCGTACGAAAAATCATCGAATTTAGCAATATTTTGACGTTTATTATCTCCTTTTCCTTTATGTTATTAAAACAAAATATCATCGAATTAGGCAATATTTTGCCGTTTTTCCACGTTTTTGTGAATTTTCAGTTTATGGGTAATAATTCATTATATATACGATAAAAATGATGCAAACACAAAATTGATTAGATAATAAACTTAAATACTTCATTTTCAATCAACTATTTGTTTCTCGTTAAAATACTGAGTAAGATATTGAAAAGGGGAGAAGTTCTGTTTTTATTGCATATATCGACGTTTCAGCCGGATTTCAGCGGTTTTACGTTTACATCTTCCATCGGTAATATAAACGGAAAATCAGGAACATTCTAATTAATTCTAATGTTAATTCTAATGAAAACAGATTGGTTTTATCATTTGTATTGGATACAACCTTGTCATATGTCTTTTTATGGATCTAAATAATACGAAACCTCGCTCTATGATTTGAAGTTAAAATCCTTATATATGGTTAAATAGTGACTTTTTTCACGTTTTTCAAGTAGTTTGACATTACGTAAATATATTCATTTTTACCAATATTTCGATACTATTTCATGTAGTATCACGATATGTGATTTGGCCTTCAAATCTCAGAATGTCGCATAATATTGCATTTTAAGCAAGTTTTCTTGCATTTTGTTTCGTACGAAAAATCATCGAATTTAGCAATATTTTGATGTTTATCATCCCCCCTTTTCCTCTATGTGATTTAAACAAAATATCATCGAATTAGGCAATATTTTGCCGTTTTTCCACGTTTTTGTGAATTTTCAGTCTTTCGGTAATAATTCATTAAATATACAATAAAAATGATGCAAACACATAATTGATTGGAAATTAACCTTAAATATTTCATTTTCAATCAACTATTTGTTTCTAGTTAAAATACTGAGTAGGATATTGAAAAGGGGAGAAGTTCGGTTTTTATTGCATATATCGACGTTTCAGCCGGATTTGAGCGGTTTTACGTTTACATCTTCCATCGGTAATATAAACGGAAAATCAGGAACATTCTAATTAATTCTAATGTTAATTCTAATGAAAACAGATTGGTTTTATCATTTGTATTGGATACAACCTTGTCATATGTCTTTTTATGGATCTAAATAATACGAAACCTCGCTCTATGATTTGAAGTAAAAATCCTCAAATATGGTTAAATAGTGACTTTTTTCACGTTTTTCATGTAGTTTGACATTACGTAAATATATTCATTTTCACCAATATTTCGATACTATTTCATGTAGTATCACGATATGTGATTTGGCCTTGAAATCTCAGAATGTCGCATAATATTGCATTTGAAGCAAGTTTTCTTGTATTTTGTTTCGTACGAAAAATCATCGAATTTAGCAATATTTTGACGTTTATTATCTCCTTTTCCTTTATGTTATTAAAACAAAATATCATCGAATTAGGCAATATTTTGCCGTTTTTCCACGTTTTTGTGAATTTTCAGTTTATGGGTAATAATTCATTATATATACGATAAAAATGATGCAAACACAAAATTGATTAGATAATAAACTTAAATACTTCATTTTCAATCAACTATTTGTTTCTCGTTAAAATACTGAGTAAGATATTGAAAAGGGGAGAAGTTCTGTTTTTATTGCATATATCGACATTTCAGCCGGAATAGAGCGGTTTTCGTGTACATCTTCCATCGGTAATATTAACGGAAAATCAGGAACATTTTAATTAATTCTAATGAAAACACATTGGTTTTTATCATTTGTATTGGAAACAACATTGTCATATGTCTTTTCTTGGATCTAAATAATACGAAACCTTGCTCTATGATTTGAAGATAAAATCCTCATATATGGTAAAATAGTGACTTTTTTCACGTTTTTCAAGTAGTGTGATTTTACGTAAATATATTCGTTTAAATATATTCGTTTATACCAATATTTCGATACTATTTCATGTAGTATCACGATATGTGATTTGGCTTTCAAATCTCAGAATTTCGACTAATATTGCATTTTAAGCAAGTTTTCTTGCATTTTGTTTCGTACGAAAAATCATCGAATTTAGCAATATTTTGACGTTTATCATCTCCTTTTCCTTCATGTGATATAAACAAAATATCATCGAATTAGGCAATATTTTGCCGTTTTTCCACGTTTTTGTGAATTTTCAGTCTTTCGGTATTAATTCATTAAATATACAATAAAAATGATGCAAACACATAATTGATTGGAAATTAACCTTAAATACTTCATTTTCAATCAACTATTTGTTTCTCGTTAAAATACTGAGTAGGATATTGAAAAGGGAGAAGTTCGGTTTTTATTGCATATATCGACGTTTCAGCCGGATTTCAGCGGTTTTACGTTTACATCTTCCATCGGTAATATAAACGGAAAATCAGGAACATTCTAATTAATTCTAATGTTAATTCTTATGAAAACAGATCGGTTTTATCATTTGTATTGGATACAACCTTGTCATATGTCTTTTCTTGGATCTAAATAATACGAAACCTCGCTCTATGATTTGAAGTTAAAATCCTCAAATATGGTTAAATAGTGACTTTTTTCACGTTTTTCATGTAGTTTGACATTACGTAAATATATTCATTTTCACCAATATTTCGATACTATTTCATGTTGTATCACGATATGTGATTTGGCCTTGAAATCTCAGAATGTCGCATAATATTGCATTTGAAGCAAGTTTTCTTGTATTTTGTTTCGTACGAAAAATCATCGAATTTAGCAATATTTTGACGTTTATTATCTCCTTTTCCTTCATGTTATTAAAACAAAATATCATCGAATTAGGCAATATTTTGCCGTTTTTCCACGTTTTTGTGAATTTTCAGTTTATGGGTATTAATTCATTATATATACGATAAAAATGATGCAAACACATAATTGATTAGATAATAACCTTAAATACTTCATTTTCAATCAACTATTTGTTTCTCGTTAAAATACTGAGTAAGATATTGAAAAGGGGAGAAGTTCTGTTTTTATTGCATATATCGACATTTCAGCAAGAATAGAGCGGTTTTCGTGTTCATCTTCCATCGGTAATATTAACGGAAAATCAGGAACATTTTAATTAATTCTAATGAAAACACATTGGTTTTTATCATTTGTATTTGAAACAACATTGTCATATGTCTTTTCTTGGATCTAAATAATACGAAACCTCGCTCTATGATTTGAAGTTAAAATCCTCATAAATTGTTAAATAGCGACTTTTTTCACGTTTTTCATGTAGTTTGACATTACGTAAATATATTCATTTTTACCCATATTTCGATACTATTTCATGTAGTATCACGATATGTGATTTGGCCTTGAAATCTCAGAATGTCGCATAATATTGCATTTTAAGCAAGTTTTCTTGCATTTTGTTTCGTACGAAAAATCTTCGAATTTAGCAATATTTTGACGTTTATCATCCCCCTTTTCCTCCATGTGATTTAAACAAAATATCATCGAATTAGGCAATATTTTGCCGTTTTTCCACGTTTTTTTGAATTTTCAGTTTATGGGTATTAATTCATTATATATACGATAAAAATGATGCAAACACATAATTGATTGGAAATTAACCTTAAATACTTCATTTTCAATCAACTATGTGTTTCTCGTTAAAATACTGAGTAGGATATTGAAAATGGGAGAAGTTCGGTTTTTATTGCATATATCGACGTTTCAGCCGGAATAGAGCGGTTTTCGTGTACATCTTCCATCGGTAATATAAACGGAAAATCAGGAACATTTTAGTTAATTCTAATGAAAACACATTGGTTTTTATCATTTGTATTGGAAACAACATTGTCATATGTCTTTTCTTGGATCTAAATAATACGAAACCTCGCTCCATGATTTGAAGTTAAAATCCTCATATATGGTAAAATAGTGACTTTTTTCACGTTTTTCAAGTAGTGTGATTTTACGTAAATATATTCGTTTATACCAATATTTCGATACTATTTCATGTAGTATCACGATATGTGATTTGGCCTTCAAATCTCAGAATTTCGCATAATATTGCATTTTAAGCAAGTTTTCTTGCATTTTGTTTCGTACGAAAAATCATCGAATTTAGCAATATTTTGACGTTTATCATCTCCTTTTCCTTCATGTGATTTAAACAAAATATCATCGAATTAGGCAATATTTTGCCGTTTTTCCACGTTTTTGTGAATTTTCAGTCTTTCGGTAATAATTCATTAAATATACAATAAAAA
The DNA here is from genome assembly GCF_040958095.1 of Procambarus clarkii. Lineage (NCBI taxonomy): Eukaryota > Metazoa > Arthropoda > Malacostraca > Decapoda > Cambaridae > Procambarus > Procambarus clarkii. Next base: position 4,626,475 of record NC_091226.1, read on the forward strand.
TGATGCAAACACATAATTGATTGGAAATTAACCTTAAATACTTCATTTTCAATCAACTATTTGTTTCTAGTTAAAATACTGAGTAGGATATTGAAAAGGGGAGAAGTTCGGTTTTTATTGCATATATCGACGTTTCAGCCGGATTTGAGCGGTTTTACGTTTACATCTTCCATCGGTAATATAAACGGAAAATCAGGAACATTCTAATTAATTCTAATGTTAATTCTAATGAAAACAGATTGGTTTTATCATTTGTATTGGATACAACTTTGTCATATGTCTTTTTATGGATCTAAATAATACGAAACCTCGCTCTATGATTTGAAGTAAAAATCCTCAAATATGGTTAAATAGTGACTTTTTTCACGTTTTTCATGTAGTCTGACATTACGTAAATATATTCATTTTCACCAATATTTCGATACTATTTCATGTAGTATCACGATATGTGATTTGGCCTTGAAATCTCAGAATGTCGCATAATATTGCATTTGAAGCAAGTTTTCTTGTATTTTGTTTCGTACGAAAAATCATCGAATTTAGCAATATTTTGACGTTTATTATCTCCTTTTCCTTTATGTTATTAAAACAAAATATCATCGAATTAGGCAATATTTTGCCGTTTTTCCACGTTTTTGTGAATTTTCAGTTTATGGGTAATAATTCATTATATATACGATAAAAATGATGCAAACACAAAATTGATTAGATAATAAACTTAAATACTTCATTTTCAATCAACTATTTGTTTCTCGTTAAAATACTGAGTAAGATATTGAAAAGGGGAGAAGTTCTGTTTTTATTGCATATATCGACGTTTCAGCCGGATTTCAGCGGTTTTACGTTTACATCTTCCATCGGTAATATAAACGGAAAATCAGGAACATTCTAATTAATTCTAATGTTAATTCTAATGAAAACAGATTGGTTTTATCATTTGTATTGGATACAACCTTGTCATATGTCTTTTTATGGATCTAAATAATACGAAACCTCGCTCTATGATTTGAAGTTAAAATCCTTATATATGGTTAAATAGTGACTTTTTTCACGTTTTTCAAGTAGTTTGACATTACGTAAATATATTCATTTTTACCAATATTTCGATACTATTTCGTGTAGTATCACGATATGTGATTTGGCCTTCAAATCTCAGAATGTCGCATAATATTGCATTTTAAGCAAGTTTTCTTGCATTTTGTTTCGTACGAAAAATCATCGAATTTAGCAATATTTTGACGTTTATCATCCCCCCTTTTCCTCTATGTGATTTAAACAAAATATCATCGAATTAGGCAATATTTTGCCGTTTTTCCACGTTTTTGTGAATTTTCAGTCTTTCGGTAATAATTCATTAAATATACAATAAAAATGATGCAAACACATAATTGATTGGAAATTAACCTTAAATACTTCATTTTCAATCAACTATTTGTTTCTAATTAAAATACTGAGTAGGATATTGAAAAGGGGAGAAGTTCGGTTTTTATTGCATATATCGACGTTTCAGCCGGATTTGAGCGGTTTTACGTTTACATCTTCCATCGGTAATATAAACGGAAAATCAGGAACATTCTAATTAATTCTAATGTTAATTCTAATGAAAACAGATTGGTTTTATCATTTGTATTGGATACAACCTTGTCATATGTCTTTTTATGGATCTAAATAATACGAAACCTCGCTCTATGATTTGAAGTAAAAATCCTCAAATATGGTTAAATAGTGACTTTTTTCACGTTTTTCATGTAGTTTGACATTACGTAAATATATTCATTTTCACCAATATTTCGATACTATTTCATGTAGTATCACGATATGTGATTTGGCCTTGAAATCTCAGAATGTCGCATAATATTGCATTTGAAGCAAGTTTTCTTGTATTTTGTTTCGTACGAAAAATCATCGAATTTAGCAATATTTTGACGTTTATTATCTCCTTTTCCTTTATGTTATTAAAACAAAATATCATCGAATTAGGCAATATTTTGCCGTTTTTCCACGTTTTTGTGAATTTTCAGTTTATGGGTAATAATTCATTATATATACGATAAAAATGATGCAAACACAAAATTGATTAGATAATAAACTTAAATACTTCATTTTCAATCAACTATTTGTTTCTCGTTAAAATACTGAGTAAGATATTGAAAAGGGGAGAAGTTCTGTTTTTATTGCATATATCGACATTTCAGCCGGAATAGAGCGGTTTTCGTGTACATCTTCCATCGGTAATATTAACGGAAAATCAGGAACATTTTAATTAATTCTAATGAAAACACATTGGTTTTTATCATTTGTATTGGAAACAACATTGTCATATGTCTTTTCTTGGATCTAAATAATACGAAACCTCGCTCTATGATTTGAAGTTAAAATCCTCATATATGGTTAAATAGCGACTTTTTTCACGTTTTTCATGTAGTTTGACATTACGTAAATATATTCATTTTTACCAATATTTCGATACTATTTCATGTAGTATCACGATATGTGATTTGGCCTTGAAATCTCAGAATGTCGCAAAATATTGCATTTTAAGCAAGTTTTCTTGTATTTTGTTTAGTACGAAAAATCATCGAATTTAGCAATATTTTGACGTTTATTATCTCCTTTTCCTTCATGTTATTAAAACAAAATATCATCGAATTAGACAATATTTTGCCGTTTTTCCACGTTTTTGTGAATTTTCAGTTTATGGGTATTAATTCATTATATATATACGATAAAAATGATGCAAACATATAATTGATTGGAAAATAACCTTAAATACTTCATTTTCAATCAACTATTTGTTTCTCGTTAAAATACTGAGTAAGATATTGAAAAGGGGAGAAGTTCTGTTTTTATTGCATATATCGAAATTTCAGCCGGAATAGAGCGGTTTTACGTGTACATCTTCCATCGGTAATATAAACGGAAAATCAGGAACATTTTAATTAATTCTAATGAAAACACATTGGTTTTTATCATTTGTATTGGAAACAACATTGTCATATGTCTTTTCTTGGATCTAAATAATACGAAACCTCGCTCTATGATTTGAAGTTAAAATCCTTATATATGGTTAAATAGTGACTTTTTTCACGTTTTTCAAGTAGTTTGACATTACGTAAATATATTCATTTTTACCAATATTTCGATACTATTTCATGTAGTATCACGATATGTGATTTGGCCTTCAAATCTCAGAATGTCGCATAATATTGCATTTTAAGCAAGTTTTCTTGCATTTTGTTTCGTACGAAAAATCATCGAATTAGGCAATATTTTGCCGTTTTTCTACGTTTCTGTGAATTTTAAGTTTATGGGTATTAATTCATTATATACACGATAAAAATGATGCATACACATAATTGATTAGATAATAACCATAAATACTTCATTTTCAATCAACTATTTGTTTCTCGTTAAAATACTGAGTAGACTATTGAAAAGGGGAGAAGTTCTGTTTTTATTGCATATATCGACGTTTCAGCCGGATTTCAGCGGTTTTACGTTTACATCTTCCATCGGTAATATAAACGGAAAATCAGGAACATTCTAATTAATTCTAATGTTAATTCTAATGAAAACAGATTGGTTTTATCATTTGTATTGGATACAACCTTGTCATATGTCTTTTCTTGGATCTAAATAATACGAAACCTGGCTCTATGATTTGAAGTTAAAATCCTCAAATATGGTTAAATAGTGACTTTTTTCACGTTTTTCATGTAGTTTGACATTACGCGAAATATATTCATTTTCACCAATATTTCGATACTATTTCATGTAGTATCACGATATGTGATTTGGCCTTGAAATCTCAGAATGTCGCATAATATTGCATTTGAAGCAAGTTTTCTTGTATTTTGTTTCGTACGAAAAATCATCGAATTTAGCAATATTTTGACGTTTATTATCTCCTTTTCCTTCATGTTATTAAAACAAAATATCATCGAATTAGGCAATATTTTGCCGTTTTTCCACGTTTTTGTGAATTTTCAGTTTATGGGTATTAATTCATTATATATACGATAAAAATGATGCAAACACATAATTGATTAGATAATAACCTTAAATACTTCATTTTCAATCAACTATTTGTTTCTCGTTAAAATACTGAGTAAGATATTGAAAAGGGGAGAAGTTCTGTTTTTATTGCATATATCGACATTTCAGCCGGAATAGAGCGGTTTTCGTGTACATCTTCCATCGGTAATATTAACGGAAAATCAGGAACATTTTAATTAATTCTAATGAAAACACATTGGTTTTTATCATTTGTTTTGGAAACAACATTGTCATATGTCTTTTCTTGGATCTAAATAATACGAAACCTCGCTCTATGATTTGAAGTTAAAATCCTCATATATGGATAAATAGTGAACTTTTTCACGTTTTTCATGTAGTTTGACATTACGTAAATATATTCATTTTTCCAATATTTCGATACTATTTCATGTTGTATCACGATATGTGATTTGGCCTTCAAATCTCAGAATGTCGCATAAATTTGCATTTTAAGCAAGTTTTCTGGCATTTTGTTTCGTACGAAAAATCTTCGAATTTAGCAATATTTTGACGTTTATCATCCCCCTTTTCCTCTATGTGATTTAAACAAAATATCATCGAATTAGGCAATATTTTGCCTTTTTTCCACGTTTCTGTGAATTTTCAGTTTATGGGTATTAATTCAATATATATACGATAAAAATGATGCAAACACATAATTGATTAGATATTAACCTTAAATACTTCATTTTCAATCAACTATTTGTTTCTCGTTAAAATACTGAGTAGGATATTGAAAAGGGGAGAAGTTCTGTTTTCATTGCATATATCGACGTTTCAGCCGGAATAGAGCGGTTTTCGTGTACATCTTCCATCGGTAATATAAACGGAAAATCAGGAACATTTTAGTTAATTCTAATGAAAACACATTGGTTTTTAACATTTGTATTGGAAACAACATTGTCATATGTCTTTTCTTGAATCTAAATAATACGAAACCTCGCTCTATGATTTGAAGTTAAAATCCTTATATATGGTTAAATAGTGACTTTTTTCACGTTTTTCAAGTAGTTTGACATTACGTAAATATATTCATTTTTACCAATATTTCGATACTATTTCATGTAGTATCACGATATGTGATTTGGCCTTGAAATCTCAGAATGTCGCATAATATTGCATTTGAAGCAAGTTTTCTTGTATTTTGTTTCGTACGAAAAATCATCGAATTTAGCAATATTTTGACGTTTATTATCTCCTTTTCCTTCATGTTATTAAAACAAAATATCATCGAATTAGGCAATATTTTGCCGTTTTTCCACGTTTTTGTGAATTTTCAGTTTATGGGTATTAATTCATTATATATACGATAAAAATGATGCAAACACATAATTGATTAGATAATAACCTTAAATACTTCATTTTCAATCAACTATTTGTTTCTCGTTAAAATACTGAGTAAGATATTGAAAAGGGGAGAAGTTCTGTTTTTATTGCATATATCGACATTTCAGCAAGAATAGAGCGGTTTTCGTGTACATCTTCCATCGGTAATATTAACGGAAAATCAGGAACATTTTAATTAATTCCAATGAAAACACATTGGTTTTTATCATTTGTATTGGAAACAACATTGTCATATGTCTTTTCTTGGATCTAAATAATACGAAACCTTGCTCTATGATTTGAAGTTAAAATCCTCATATATGGTAAAATAGTGACTTTTTTCACGTTTTTCAAGTAGTGTGATTTTACGTAAATATATTCGTTTATACCAATATTTCGATACTATTTCATGTAGTATCACGATATGTGATTTGGCCTTCAAATCTCAGAATTTCGACTAATATTGCATTTTAAGCAAGTTTTCTTGCATTTTGTTTCGTACGAAAAATCATCGAATTTAGCAATATTTTGACGTTTATCATCTTTTTTTCCTTCATGTGATTTAAACAAAATATCATCGAATTAGGCAATATTTTGCCGTTTTTCCACGTTTTTGTGAATTTTCAGTCTTTCAGTATTAATTCATTAAATATACAATAAAAATGATGCAAACACATAATTGATTGGAAATTAACCTTAAATACTTCATTTTCAATCAACTATTTGTTTCTCGTTAAAATACTGAGTAGGATATTGAAAAGGGAGAAGTTCGGTTTTTATTGCATATATCGACGTTTCAGCCGGATTTCAGCGGATTTACGTTTACATCTTCCATCGGTAATATAAACGGAAAATCAGGAACATTCTAATTAATTCTAATGTTAATTCTAATGAAAACAGATTGGTTTTATCATTTGTATTGGATACAACCTTGTCATATGTCTTTTCTTGGATCTAAATAATACGAAACCTGGCTCTATGATTTGAAGGTAAAATCCTCAAATATGGTTAAATAGTGACTTTTTTCACGTTTTTCATGTAGTTTGACATTACGTAAATATATTCATTTTCACCAATATTTCGATACTATTTCATGTAGTATCACGATATGTGATTTGGCCTTGAAATCTCATAATGTCGCATAATATTGCATTTGAAGCAAGTTTTCTTGTATTTTGTTTCGTACGAAAAATCATCGAATTTAGCAATATTTTGACGTTTATTATCTCCTTTTCCTTCATGTTATTAAAACAAAATATCATCGAATTAGGCAATATTTTGCCGTTTTTCCACGTTTTTTGTGAATTTTCAGTTTATGGGTATTAATTCATTATACATACGATAAAAATGATGCAAACACATAATTGATTAGATAATAACCTTAAATACTTCATTTTCAATCAACTATTTGTTTCTCGTTAAAATACTGAGTAAGATATTGAAAAGGGGAGAAGTTCTGTTTTTATTGCATATATCGACATTTCAGCAAGAATAGAGCGGTTTTCGTGTACATCTTCCATCGGTAATATTAACGGAAAATCAGGAACATTTTAATTAATTCTAATGAAAACACATTGGTTTTTATCATTTGTATTGGAAACAACATTGTCATATGTCTTTTCTTGGATCTAAATAATACGAAACCTCGCTCTATGATTTGAAGTTAAAATCCTCATAAATGGTTAAATAGCGACTTTTTTCACGTTTTTCATGTAGTTTGACATAACGTAAATATATTCATTTTTACCAATATTTCGATACTATTTCATGTAGTATCACGATATGTGATTTGGCCTTGAAATCTCAGAATGTCGCATAATATTGCATTTTAAGCAAGTTTTCTTGCATTTTGTTTCGTACGAAAAATCTTCGAAATTAGCAATATTTTGACGTTTATCATCCCCCTTTTCCTCCATGTGATTTAAACAAAATATCATCGAATTAGGCAATATTTTGCCGTTTTTCCACGTTTCTGTGAATTTTCAGTTTATGGGTATTAATTCATTATATATACGATAAAAATGATGCAAACACATAATTGATTAGATAATAACCTTAAATACTTCATTTTCAATCAACTATTTGTTTCTCGTTAAAATACTGTGTAGGATATTGAAAAGGGGAGAAGTTCGGTTTTTATTGCATATATCGACGTTTCAGCAGGATTAGAGCGGTTTTACGTGTACATCTTCCATCGGTAATATAAACAGAAAATCAGGAACATTCTAATTAATTCTAATGTTAATTCTAATGAAAACAGATTGGTTTTATCATTTGTATTGGAAACAACCTTGTCATATGTCTTTTCTTGGATCTAAATAATACGAAACCTCGCTATATGATTTGAAGGTAAAATCCTCATATATGGTTAAATAGTGAATTTTTTCACGTTTTTCATGTAGTTTGACATTACGTAAATATATTCATTTTTTACCAATATTTCGATACTGTTTCATGTAGTATCACGATATGTGATTTGGCCTTGAAATCTCAGAATGTCGCAAAATATTGCATTTTAAGCAAGTTTTCTTGTATTTTGTTTCGTACGAAAAATCATCGAATTTAGCAATATTTTGACGTTTATTATCTCCTTTTCCTTCATGTTATTAAAACAAAATATCATCGAATTAGACAATATTTTCCCGTTTTTCCACGTTTTTGTGAATTTTCAGTTTATGGGTATTAATTCATTATATATACGATAAAAATGATGCAAACATATAATTGATTAGAAAATAACCTTAAATACTTCATTTTCAATCAACTATTTGTTTCTCGTTAAAATACTGAGTAAGATATTGAAAAGGGGAGAAGTTCTGTTTATATTGCATATATCGAAATTTGAGCCGGAATAGAGCGGTTTTCGTGTACATCTTCCATCGGTAATATAAACGGAAAATCAGGAACATTTCAATTAATTCTAATGAAAACACATTGGTTTCTATCATTTGTATTGGAAACAACATTGTCATATGTCTTTTCTTGGATCTAAATAATACGAAACCTCGCTCTATGATTTGAAGTTAAAATCCTCATATATGCTTAAATAGCGACTTTTTTCATGTTTTTCAAGTAGTTTGACATTACGTAAATATATTCATTTTTACCAATATTTCGATACTATTTCATGTAGTATCACGATATGTGATTTGGCCTTCAAATCTCAGAATGTCGGATAATATTGCATTTTAAGCAAGTTTTCTTGCATTTTGTTTTGTACGAAAAATCATCGAATTTAGCAATATTTTGACGTTTATCATCCCCCCTTTTCCACTATGTGATTTAAACAAAATATCATCGAATTAGGCAATATTTTGCCGTTTTTCCACGTTTCTGTGAATTTTCAGTTTATGGGTTTTAATTCATTATATATACGATAAAAATGATGCAAACACATAATTGATTAGATAATAACCTTAAATACTTCATTTTCAATCAACCATTTGTTTCTCATTAAAATACTGAGTAGGATATTGAAAAGGGGAGAAGTTCTGTTTTTATTGCATATATCGACGTTTCAGCCGGAATAGAGCGGTTTTCGTGAACATCTTCCATCGGTAATATAAACGGAAAATCAGGAACATTTTAGTTAATTCTAATGAAAACACATTGGTTTTTATCATTTGTATTGGAAACAACATTGTCATATGTCTTTTCTTGGATCTAAATAATACGAAACCTCGCTCTATGATTTGAAGTTAAAATCCTTATATATGGTAAAATAGTGACTTTTTTCACGTTTTTCAAGTAGTGTGATTTTACGTAAATATATTCGTTTTTACCAATATTTCGATACTATTTCATGTAGTATCACGATATGTGATTTGGCCTTCAAATCTCAGAATTTCGCATAATATTGCATTTTAAGCAAGTTTTCTTGCATTTTGTTTCGTACGAAAAATCATCGAATTTAGCAATATTTTGACGTTTATCATCTTTTCCTTCATGCGATTTAAACAAAATATCATCGAATTAGGCAATATTTTGCCGTTTTTCCACGTTTCTGTGAATTTTCAGTTTATAGGTATTAATTCATTATATATACGATAAAAATGATGCAAACACATAATTGATTGGAAATTAACCTTAAATACTTCATTTTCAATCAACTATTTGTTTCTCGTTAAAATACTGAGTAGGATATTGAAAAGGGGAGAAGTTCGGTTTTTATTGCATATATCGACGTTTCAGCCGGATTAGAGCGGTTTTACGTGTACATCTTCCATCGGTAATATAAACGGAAAATTAGGAACATTCTAATTAATTCTAATGTTAATTCTAATGAAAACAGATTGGTTTTATCATTTGTATTGGAAACAACCTTGTCATATGTCTTTTCTTGGATCTAAATAATACGAAACCTCGCTCTATGATTTGAAGTTAAAATCCTCAAATATGGTTAAATAGTGACTTTTTTCACGTTTTTCATGTAGTTTGACATTACGTAAATATATTCATTTTCACCAATATTTCGATACTATTTCATGTAGTATCACGATATGTGATTTGGCCTTGAAATCACATAATGTCGCATAATATTGCATTTGAAGCAAGTTTTCTTGTATTTTGTTTCGTACGAAAAATCATCGAATTTAGCAATATTTTGACGTTTATTATCTCCTTTTCCTTCATGTTATTACAACAAAATATCATCGAATTAGGCAATATTTTGCCGTTTTTCCACGTTTTTTGTGAATTTTCAGTTTATGGGTATTAATTCATTATACATACGATAAAAATGATGCAAACACATAATTGATTAGATAATAACCTTAAATACTTCATTTTCAATCAACTATTTGTTTCTCGTTAAAATACTGAGTAAGATATTGAAAAGGGGAGAAGTTCTGTTTTTATTGCATATATCGACATTTCAGCAAGAATAGAGCGGTTTTCGTGTACATCTTCCATCGGTAATATTAACGGAAAATCAGGAACATTTTAATTAATTCTAATGAAAACACATTGGTTTTTATCATTTGTATTGGAAACAACATTGTCATATGTCTTTTCTTGGATCTAAATAATACGAAACCTCGCTCTATGATTTGAAGTTAAAATCCTCATAAATGGTTAAATAGCGACTTTTTTCACGTTTTTCATGTAGTTTGACATAACGTAAATATATTCATTTTTACCAATATTTCGATACTATTTCATGTAGTATCACGATATGTGATTTGGCCTTGAAATCTCAGAATGTCGCATAATATTGCATTTTAAGCAAGTTTTCTTGCATTTTGTTTCGTACGAAAAATCTTCGAAATTAGCAATATTTTGACGTTTATTATCTCCTTTTCCTTCATGTTATTAAAACAAAATATCATCGAATTAGGCAATATTTTGCCGTTTTTCCACGTTTTTTGTGAATTTTCAGTTTATGGGTATTAATTCATTATACATACGATAAAAATGATGCAAACACATAATTGATTAGATAATAACCTTAAATACTTCATTTTCAATCAACTATTTGTTTCTCGTTAAAATACTGAGTAAGATATTGAAAAGGGGAGAAGTTCTGTTTTTATTGCATATATCGACATTTCAGCAAGAATAGAGCGGTTTTCGTGTACATCTTCCATCGGTAATATTAACGGAAAATCAGGAACATTTTAATTAATTCTAATGAAAACACATTGGTTTTTATCATTTGTATTGGAAACAACATTGTCATATGTCTTTTCTTGGATCTAAATAATACGAAACCTCGCTCTATGATTTGAAGTTAAAATCCTCATAAATGGTTAAATAGCGACTTTTTTCACGTTTTTCATGTAGTTTGACATAACGTAAATATATTCATTTTTACCAATATTTCGATACTATTTCATGTAGTATCACGATATGTGATTTGGCCTTGAAATCTCAGAATGTCGCATAATATTGCATTTTAAGCAAGTTTTCTTGCATTTTGTTTCGTACGAAAAATCTTCGAAATTAGCAATATTTTGACGTTTATTATCTCCTTTTCCTTCATGTTATTAAAACAAAATATCATCGAATTAGGCAATATTTTGCCGTTTTTCCACGTTTTTTGTGAATTTTCAGTTTATGGGTATTAATTCATTATACATACGATAAAAATGATGCAAACACATAATTGATTAGATAATAACCTTAAATACTTCATTTTCAATCAACTGTTTGTTTCTCGTTAAAATACTGAGTAAGATATTGAAAAGGGGAGAAGTTCTGTTTTTATTGCATATATCGACATTTCAGCAAGAATAGAGCGGTTTTCGTGTACATCTTCCATCGGTAATATTAACGGAAAATCAGGAACATTTTAATTAATTCTAATGAAAACACATTGGTTTTTATCATTTGTATTGGAAACAACATTGTCATATGTCTTTTCTTGGATCTAAATAATACGAAACCTTGCTCTATGATTTGAAGTTAAAATCCTCATATATGGTAAAATAGTGACTTTTTTCACGTTTTTCAAGTAGTGTGATTTTACGTAAATATATTCGTTTAAATATATTCGTTTATACCAATATTTCGATACTATTTCATGTAGTATCACGATATGTGATTTGGCTTTCAAATCTCAGAATTTCGACTAATATTGCATTTTAAGCAAGTTTTCTTGCATTTTGTTTCGTACGAAAAATCATCGAATTTAGCAATATTTTGACGTTTATCATCTCCTTTTCATTCATGTAATTTAAACAAAATATCATCGAATTAGGCAATATTTTGCCGTTTTTCCACGTTTTTGTGAATTTTCAGTCTTTCGGTATTAATTCATTAAATATACAATAAAAATGATGCAAACACATAATTGATTGGAAATTAACCTTAAATACTTCATTTTCAATCAACTATTTGTTTCTCGTTAAAATACTGAGTAGGATATTGAAAAGGGAGAAGTTCGGTTTTTATTGCATATATCAACGTTTCAGCCGGATTTCAGCGGTTTTACGTTTACATCTTCCATCGGTAATATAAACGGAAAATCAGGAACATTCTAATTAATTCTAATGTTAATTCTTATGAAAACAGATTGGTTTTATCATTTGTATTGGATACAACCTTGTCATATGTCTTTTCTTGGATCTAAATAATACGAAACCTCGCTCTATGATTTGAAGTTAAAATCCTCAAATATGGTTAAATAGTGACTTTTTTCACGTTTTTAATGTAGTTTGACATTACGTAAATATATTCATTTTCACCAATATTTCGATACTATTTCATGTTGTATCACGATATGTGATTTGGCCTTGAAATCTCAGAATGTCGCATAATATTGCATTTGAAGCAAGTTTTCTTGTATTTTGTTTCGTACGAAAAATCATCGAATTTAGCAATATTTTGACGTTTATTATCTCCTTTTCCTTCATGTTATTAAAACAAAATATCATCGAATTAGGCAATATTTTGCCGTTTTTCCACGTTTTTGTGAATTTTCAGTTTATGGGTATTAATTCATTATATATACGATAAAAATGATGCAAACACATAATTGATTAGATAATAACCTTAAATACTTCATTTTCAATCAACTATTTGTTTCTCGTTAAAATACTGAGTAAGATATTGAAAAGGGGAGAAGTTCTGTTTTTATTGCATATATCGACATTTCAGCAAGAATAGAGCGGTTTTCGTGTACATCTTCCATCGGTAATATTAACGGAAAATCAGGAACATTTTAATTAATTCTAATGAAAACACATTGGTTTTTATCATTTGTATTGGAAACAACATTGTCATATGTCTTTTCTTGGATCTAAATAATACGAAACCTCGCTCTATGATTTGAAGTTAAAATCCTCATAAATTGTTAAATAGCGACTTTTTTCACGTTTTTCATGAAGTTTGACATTACGTAAATATATTCATTTTTACCAATATTTCGATACTATTTCATGTAGTATCACGATATGTGATTTGGCCTTGAAATCTCAGAATGTCGCATAATATTGCATTTTAAGCAAGTTTTCTTGCATTTTGTTTCGTACGAAAAATCTTCGAATTTAGCAATATTTTGACGTTTATCATCCCCCTTTTCCTCCATGTGATTTAAACAAAATATCATCGAATTAGGCAATATTTTGCCGTTTTTCCACGTTTTTTTGAATTTTCAGTTTATGGGTATTAATTCATTATATATACGATAAAAATGATGCAAACACATAATTGATTGGAAATTAACCTTAAATACTTCATTTTCAATCAACTATTTGTTTCTCGTTAAAATACTGAGTAGGATATTGAAAAGGGGAGAAGTTCTGTTTTTATTGCATATATCGACGTTTCAGCCGGAATAGAGCGGTTTTCGTGTACATCTTCCATCGGTAATATAAACGGAAAATCAGGAACATTTTATTTAATTCTAATGAAAACACATTGGTTTTTATCATTTGTATTGGAAACAACATTGTCATATGTCTTTTCTTGGATCTAAATAATACGAAACCTTGCTCTATGATTTGAAGTTAAAATCCTCATATATGGTAAAATAGTGACTTTTTTCACGTTTTTCAAGTAGTGTGATTTTACGTAAATATATTCGTTTATACCAATATTTCGATACTATTTCATGTAGTATCACGATATGTGATTTGGCCTTCAAATCTCAGAATTTCGCATAATATTGCATTTTAAGCAAGTTTTCTTGCATTTTGTTTCGTACGAAAAATCATCGAATTTAGCAATATTTTGACGTTTATCATCTCCTTTTCCTTCATGTGATTTAAACAAAATATCATCGAATTAGGCAATATTTTGCCGTTTTTCCACGTTTTTGTGAATTTTCAGTCTTTCGGTAATAATTCATTAAATATACAATAAAAATGATGCAAACACATAATTGATTGGAAATTAACCTTAAATACTTCATTTTCAATCAACTATTTGTTTCTAGTTAAAATACTGAGTAGGATATTGAAAAGGGGAGAAGTTCGGTTTTTATTGCATATATCGACGTTTCAGCCGGATTTGAGCGGTTTTACGTTTACAACTTCCATCGGTAATATAAACGGAAAATCAGGAACATCCTAATTAATTCTAATGTTAATTCTAATGAAAACAGATTGGTTTTATCATTTGTATTGGATACAACTTTGTCATATGTCTTTTTATGGATCTAAATAATACGAAACCTCGCTCTATGATTTGAAGTAAAAATCCTCAAATATAGTTAAATAGTGACTTTTTTCACGTTTTTCATGTAGTTTGACATTACGTAAATATATTCATTTTCACCAATATTTCGATACTATTTCATGTAGTATCACGATATGTGATTTGGCCTTGAAATCTCAGAATGTCGCATAATATTGCATTTGAAGCAAGTTTTCTTGTATTTTGTTTCGTACGAAAAATCATCGAATTTAGCAATATTTTGACGTTTATTATCTCCTTTTCCTTTATGTTATTAAAACAAAATATCATCGAATTAGGCAATATTTTGCCGTTTTTCCACGTTTTTGTGAATTTTCAGTTTATGGGTAATAATTCATTATATATACGATAAAAATGATGCAAACACAAAATTGATTAGATAATAAACTTAAATACTTCATTTTCAATCAACTATTTGTTTCTCGTTAAAATACTGAGTAAGATATTGAAAAGGGGAGAAGTTCTGTTTTTATTGCATATATCGACGTTTCAGCCGGATTTCAGCGGTTTTACGTTTACATCTTCCATCGGTAATATAAACGGAAAATCAGGAACATTCTAATTAATTCTAATGTTAATTCTAATGAAAACAGATTGGTTTTATCATTTGTATTGGATACAACCTTGTCATATGTCTTTTTATGGATCTAAATAATACGAAACCTCGCTCTATGATTTGAAGTTAAAATCCTTATATATGGTTAAATAGTGACTTTTTTCACGTTTTTCAAGTAGTTTGACATTACGTAAATATATTCATTTTTACCAATATTTCGATACTATTTCATGTAGTATCACGATATGTGATTTGGCCTTCAAATCTCAGAATGTCGCATAATATTGCATTTTAAGCAAGTTTTCTTGCATTTTGTTTCGTACGAAAAATCATCGAATTTAGCAATATTTTGATGTTTATCATCCCCCCTTTTCCTCTATGTGATTTAAACAAAATATCATCGAATTAGGCAATATTTTGCCGTTTTTCCACGTTTTTGTGAATTTTCAGTCTTTCGGTAATAATTCATTAAATATACAATAAAAATGATGCAAACACATAATTGATTGGAAATTAACCTTAAATATTTCATTTTCAATCAACTATTTGTTTCTAGTTAAAATACTGAGTAGGATATTGAAAAGGGGAGAAGTTCGGTTTTTATTGCATATATCGACGTTTCAGCCGGATTTGAGCGGTTTTACGTTTACATCTTCCATCGGTAATATAAACGGAAAATCAGGAACATTCTAATTAATTCTAATGTTAATTCTAATGAAAACAGATTGGTTTTATCATTTGTATTGGATACAACCTTGTCATATGTCTTTTTATGGATCTAAATAATACGAAACCTCGCTCTATGATTTGAAGTAAAAATCCTCAAATATGGTTAAATAGTGACTTTTTTCACGTTTTTCATGTAGTTTGACATTACGTAAATATATTCATTTTCACCAATATTTCGATACTATTTCATGTAGTATCACGATATGTGATTTGGCCTTGAAATCTCAGAATGTCGCATAATATTGCATTTGAAGCAAGTTTTCTTGTATTTTGTTTCGTACGAAAAATCATCGAATTTAGCAATATTTTGACGTTTATTATCTCCTTTTCCTTTATGTTATTAAAACAAAATATCATCGAATTAGGCAATATTTTGCCGTTTTTTCCACGTTTTTGTGAATTTTCAGTTTATGGGTAATAATTCATTATATATACGATAAAAATGATGCAAACACAAAATTGATTAGATAATAAACTTAAATACTTCATTTTCAATCAACTATTTGTTTCTCGTTAAAATACTGAGTAAGATATTGAAAAGGGGAGAAGTTCTGTTTTTATTGCATATATCGACATTTCAGCCGGAATAGAGCGGTTTTCGTGTACATCTTCCATCGGTAATATTAACGGAAAATCAGGAACATTTTAATTAATTCTAATGAAAACACATTGGTTTTTATCATTTGTATTGGAAACAACATTGTCATATGTCTTTTCTTGGATCTAAATAATACGAAACCTCGCTCTATGATTTGAAGTTAAAATCCTCATATATGGTTAAATAGCGACTTTTTTCACGTTTTTCATGTAGTTTGACATTACGTAAATATATTCATTTTTACCAATATTTCGATACTATTTCATGTAGTATCACGATATGTGATTTGGCCTTGAAATCTCAGAATGTCGCAAAATATTGCATTTTAAGCAAGTTTTCTTGTATTTTGTTTAGTACGAAAAATCATCGAATTTAGCAATATTTTGACGTTTATTATCTCCTTTTCCTTCATGTTATTAAAACAAAATATCATCGAATTATTCAATATTTTGCCGTTTTTCCACGTTTCTGTGAATTTTAAGTTTATGGGTATTAATTCATTATATATACGATGAAAATGATGCAAACACATAATTGATTAGATAATAACCTTAAATACTTCATTTTCAATCAACTATTTGTTTCTCGTTAAAATACTGAGTAGGATATTGAAAAGGGGAGAAGTTCTGTTTTTATTGCATATATCGACGTTTCAGCCGGAATAGAGCGGTTTTCGTGTACATCTTCCATCGGTAATATAAACGGAAAATCAGGAACATTTTAGTTAATTCTAATGAAAACACATTGGTTTTTATCATTTGTATTGGAAACAACATTGTCATATGTCTTTTCTTGGATCTAAATAATACGAAACCTTGCTCTATGATATGAAGATAAAATCCTCATATATGGTAAAATAGTGACTTTTTTCACGTTTTTCAAGTAGTGTGATTTTACGTAAATATATTCGTTTAAATATATTCGTTTATACCAATATTTCGATACTATTTCATGTAGTATCACGATATGTGATTTGGCTTTCAAATCTCAGAATTTCGACTAATATTGCATTTTAAGCAAGTTTTCTTGCATTTTGTTTCGTACGAAAAATCATCGAATTTAGCAATATTTTGACGTTTATCATCTCCTTTTCCTTCATGTGATATAAACAAAATATCATCGAATTAGGCAATATTTTGCCGTTTTTCCACGTTTTGTGAATTTTCAGTCTTTCGGTATTAATTCATTAAATATACAATAAAAATGATGCAAACACATAATTGATTGGAAATTAACCTTAAATACTTCATTTTCAATCAACTATTTGTTTCTCGTTAAAATACTGAGTAGGATATTGAAAAGGGAGAAGTTCGGTTTTTATTGCATATATCGACGTTTCAGCCGGATTTCAGCGGTTTTACGTTTACATCTTCCATCGGTAATATAAACGGAAAATCAGGAACATTCTAATTAATTCTAATGTTAATTCTTATGAAAACAGATCGGTTTTATCATTTGTATTGGATACAACCTTGTCATATGTCTTTTCTTGGATCTAAATAATACGAAACCTCGCTCTATGATTTGAAGTTAAAATCCTCAAATATGGTTAAATAGTGACTTTTTTCACGTTTTTCATGTAGTTTGACATTACGTAAATATATTCATTTTTACCAATATTTCGATACTATTTCATGTAGTATCACGATATGTGATTTGGCCTTGAAATCTCAGAATGTCGCATAATATTGCATTTTAAGCAAGTTTTCTTGCATTTTGTTTCGTACGAAAAATCTTCGAATTAGCAATATTTTGACGTTTATTATCTCCTTTTCCTTCATGTTATTAAAACAAAATATCATCGAATTAGGCAATATTTTGCCGTTTTTCCACGTTTTTTGTGAATTTTCAGTTTATGGGTATTAATTCATTATACATACGATAAAAATGATGCAAACACATAATTGATTAGATAATAACCTTAAATACTTCATTTTCAATCAACTATTTGTTTCTCGTTAAAATACTGAGTAAGATATTGAAAAGGGGAGAAGTTCTGTTTTTATTGCATATATCGACATTTCAGCAAGAATAGAGCGGTTTTCGTGTACATCTTCCATCGGTAATATTAACGGAAAATCAGGAACATTTTAATTAATTCTAATGAAAACACATTGGTTTTTATCATTTGTATTGGAAACAACATTGTCATATGTCTTTTCTTGGATCTAAATAATACGAAACCTCGCTCTATGATTTGAAGTTAAAATCCTCATAAATGGTTAAATAGCGACTTTTTTCACGTTTTTCATGTAGTTTGACATAACGTAAATATATTCATTTTTACCAATATTTCGATACTATTTCATGTAGTATCACGATATGTGATTTGGCCTTGAAATCTCAGAATGTCGCATAATATTGCATTTTAAGCAAGTTTTCTTGCATTTTGTTTCGTACGAAAAATCTTCGAAATTAGCAATATTTTGACGTTTATTATCTCCTTTTCCTTCATGTTATTAAAACAAAATATCATCGAATTAGGCAATATTTTGCCGTTTTTCCACGTTTTTTGTGAATTTTCAGTTTATGGGTATTAATTCATTATACATACGATAAAAATGATGCAAACACATAATTGATTAGATAATAACCTTAAATACTTCATTTTCAATCAACTATTTGTTTCTCGTTAAAATACTGAGTAAGATATTGAAAAGGGGAGAAGTTCTGTTTTTATTGCATATATCGACATTTCAGCAAGAATAGAGCGGTTTTCGTGTACATCTTCCATCGGTAATATTAACGGAAAATCAGGAACATTTTAATTAATTCTAATGAAAACACATTGGTTTTTATCATTTGTATTGGAAACAACATTGTCATATGTCTTTTCTTGGATCTAAATAATACGAAACCTTGCTCTATGATTTGAAGTTAAAATCCTCATATATGGTAAAATAGTGACTTTTTTCACGTTTTTCAAGTAGTGTGATTTTACGTAAATATATTCGTTTAAATATATTCGTTTATACCAATATTTCGATACTATTTCATGTAGTATCACGATATGTGATTTGGCTTTCAAATCTCAGAATTTCGACTAATATTGCATTTTAAGCAAGTTTTCTTGCATTTTGTTTCGTACGAAAAATCATCGAATTTAGCAATATTTTGACGTTTATCATCTCCTTTTCATTCATGTAATTTAAACAAAATATCATCGAATTAGGCAATATTTTGCCGTTTTTCCACGTTTTTGTGAATTTTCAGTCTTTCGGTATTAATTCATTAAATATACAATAAAAATGATGCAAACACATAATTGATTGGAAATTAACCTTAAATACTTCATTTTCAATCAACTATTTGTTTCTCGTTAAAATACTGAGTAGGATATTGAAAAGGGAGAAGTTCGGTTTTTATTGCATATATCAACGTTTCAGCCGGATTTCAGCGGTTTTACGTTTACATCTTCCATCGGTAATATAAACGGAAAATCAGGAACATTCTAATTAATTCTAATGTTAATTCTTATGAAAACAGATTGGTTTTATCATTTGTATTGGATACAACCTTGTCATATGTCTTTTCTTGGATCTAAATAATACGAAACCTCGCTCTATGATTTGAAGTTAAAATCCTCAAATATGGTTAAATAGTGACTTTTTTCACGTTTTTAATGTAGTTTGACATTACGTAAATATATTCATTTTCACCAATATTTCGATACTATTTCATGTTGTATCACGATATGTGATTTGGCCTTGAAATCTCAGAATGTCGCATAATATTGCATTTGAAGCAAGTTTTCTTGTATTTTGTTTCGTACGAAAAATCATCGAATTTAGCAATATTTTGACGTTTATTATCTCCTTTTCCTTCATGTTATTAAAACAAAATATCATCGAATTAGGCAATATTTTGCCGTTTTTCCACGTTTTTGTGAATTTTCAGTTTATGGGTATTAATTCATTATATATACGATAAAAATGATGCAAACACATAATTGATTAGATAATAACCTTAAATACTTCATTTTCAATCAACTATTTGTTTCTCGTTAAAATACTGAGTAAGATATTGAAAAGGGGAGAAGTTCTGTTTTTATTGCATATATCGACATTTCAGCAAGAATAGAGCGGTTTTCGTGTACATCTTCCATCGGTAATATTAACGGAAAATCAGGAACATTTTAATTAATTCTAATGAAAACACATTGGTTTTTATCATTTGTATTGGAAACAACATTGTCATATGTCTTTTCTTGGATCTAAATAATACGAAACCTCGCTCTATGATTTGAAGTTAAAATCCTCATAAATTGTTAAATAGCGACTTTTTTCACGTTTTTCATGAAGTTTGACATTACGTAAATATATTCATTTTTACCAATATTTCGATACTATTTCATGTAGTATCACGATATGTGATTTGGCCTTGAAATCTCAGAATGTCGCATAATATTGCATTTTAAGCAAGTTTTCTTGCATTTTGTTTCGTACGAAAAATCTTCGAATTTAGCAATATTTTGACGTTTATCATCCCCCTTTTCCTCCATGTGATTTAAACAAAATATCATCGAATTAGGCAATATTTTGCCGTTTTTCCACGTTTTTTTGAATTTTCAGTTTATGGGTATTAATTCATTATATATACGATAAAAATGATGCAAACACATAATTGATTGGAAATTAACCTTAAATACTTCATTTTCAATCAACTATTTGTTTCTCGTTAAAATACTGAGTAGGATATTGAAAAGGGGAGAAGTTCTGTTTTTATTGCATATATCGACGTTTCAGCCGGAATAGAGCGGTTTTCGTGTACATCTTCCATCGGTAATATAAACGGAAAATCAGGAACATTTTATTTAATTCTAATGAAAACACATTGGTTTTTATCATTTGTATTGGAAACAACATTGTCATATGTCTTTTCTTGGATCTAAATAATACGAAACCTTGCTCTATGATTTGAAGTTAAAATCCTCATATATGGTAAAATAGTGACTTTTTTCACGTTTTTCAAGTAGTGTGATTTTACGTAAATATATTCGTTTATACCAATATTTCGATACTATTTCATGTAGTATCACGATATGTGATTTGGCCTTCAAATCTCAGAATTTCGCATAATATTGCATTTTAAGCAAGTTTTCTTGCATTTTGTTTCGTACGAAAAATCATCGAATTTAGCAATATTTTGACGTTTATCATCTCCTTTTCCTTCATGTGATTTAAACAAAATATCATCGAATTAGGCAATATTTTGCCGTTTTTCCACGTTTTTGTGAATTTTCAGTCTTTCGGTAATAATTCATTAAATATACAATAAAAATGATGCAAACACATAATTGATTGGAAATTAACCTTAAATACTTCATTTTCAATCAACTATTTGTTTCTAGTTAAAATACTGAGTAGGATATTGAAAAGGGGAGAAGTTCGGTTTTTATTGCATATATCGACGTTTCAGCCGGATTTGAGCGGTTTTACGTTTACAACTTCCATCGGTAATATAAACGGAAAATCAGGAACATCCTAATTAATTCTAATGTTAATTCTAATGAAAACAGATTGGTTTTATCATTTGTATTGGATACAACTTTGTCATATGTCTTTTTATGGATCTAAATAATACGAAACCTCGCTCTATGATTTGAAGTAAAAATCCTCAAATATAGTTAAATAGTGACTTTTTTCACGTTTTTCATGTAGTTTGACATTACGTAAATATATTCATTTTCACCAATATTTCGATACTATTTCATGTAGTATCACGATATGTGATTTGGCCTTGAAATCTCAGAATGTCGCATAATATTGCATTTGAAGCAAGTTTTCTTGTATTTTGTTTCGTACGAAAAATCATCGAATTTAGCAATATTTTGATGTTTATCATCCCCCCTTTTCCTCTATGTGATTTAAACAAAATATCATCGAATTAGGCAATATTTTGCCGTTTTTCCACGTTTTTGTGAATTTTCAGTCTTTCGGTAATAATTCATTAAATATACAATAAAAATGATGCAAACACATAATTGATTGGAAATTAACCTTAAATATTTCATTTTCAATCAACTATTTGTTTCTAGTTAAAATACTGAGTAGGATATTGAAAAGGGGAGAAGTTCGGTTTTTATTGCATATATCGACGTTTCAGCCGGATTTGAGCGGTTTTACGTTTACATCTTCCATCGGTAATATAAACGGAAAATCAGGAACATTCTAATTAATTCTAATGTTAATTCTAATGAAAACAGATTGGTTTTATCATTTGTATTGGATACAACCTTGTCATATGTCTTTTTATGGATCTAAATAATACGAAACCTCGCTCTATGATTTGAAGTAAAAATCCTCAATATGGTTAAATAGTGACTTTTTTCACGTTTTTCATGTAGTTTGACATTACGTAAATATATTCATTTTCACCAATATTTCGATACTATTTCATGTAGTATCACGATATGTGATTTGGCCTTGAAATCTCAGAATGTCGCATAATATTGCATTTGAAGCAAGTTTTCTTGTATTTTGTTTCGTACGAAAAATCATCGAATTTAGCAATATTTTGACGTTTATTATCTCCTTTTTCCCTTTATGTTATTAAAACAAATATCATCGAATTAGGCAATATTTTGCCGTTTTTCCACGTTTTTTGTGAATTTTCAGTTTATGGGTAATAATTCATTATATATACGATAAAAATGATGCAAACACAAAATTGATTAGATAATAAACTTAAATACTTCATTTTCAATCAACTATTTGTTTCTCGTTAAATACTGAGTAAGTATTGAAAAGGGGAGAAGTTCTGTTTTTATTGCATATATCGACATTTCAGCCGGAATAGAGCGGTTTTCGTGTACATCTTCCATCGGTAATATTAACGGAAAATCAGGAACATTTTAATTAATTCTAATGAAAACACATTGGTTTTTATCATTTGTATTGGAAACAACATTGTCATATGTCTTTTCTTGGATCTAAATAATACGAAACCTCGCTCTATGATTTGAAGTTAAAATCCTCATATATGGTTAAATAGCGACTTTTTTCACGTTTTTCATGTAGTTTGACATTACGTAAATATATTCATTTTTACCAATATTTCGATACTATTTCATGTAGTATCACGATATGTGATTTGGCCTTGAAATCTCAGAATGTCGCAAAATATTGCATTTAAGCAAGTTTTCTTGTATTTTGTTTAGTACGAAAAATCATCGAATTTAGCAATATTTTGACGTTTTATATCTCCTTTTCCTTCATGTTATTAAAACAAAATATCATCGAATTATTCAATATTTTGCCGTTTTTTCCACGTTTTCTGTGAATTTTAAGTTTATGGGTATTAATTCATTATATATACGATGAAAATGATGCAAACACATAATTGATTAGATAATAACCTTAAATACTTCATTTTCAATCAACTATTTGTTTCTCGTTAAAATACTGAGTAGGATATTGAAAAGGGGAGAAGTTCTGTTTTTATTGCATATATCGACGTTTCAGCCGGAATAGAGCGGTTTTCGTGTACATCTTCCATCAGTAATATAAACGGAAAATCAGGAACATTTTAGTTAATTCTAATGAAAACACATTGGTTTTTATCATTTGTATTGGAAACAACATTGTCATATGTCTTTTCTTGGATCTAAATAATACGAAACCTTGCTCTATGATTTGAAGATAAAATCCTCATATATGGTAAAATAGTGACTTTTTTCACGTTTTTCAAGTAGTGTGATTTTACGTAAATATATTCGTTTAATATATTCGTTTATACCAATATTTCGATACTATTTCATGTAGTATCACGATATGTGATTTGGCTTTCAAATCTCAGAATTTCGACTAATATTGCATTTTAAGCAAGTTTTCTTGCATTTTGTTTCGTACGAAAAATCATCGAATTTAGCAATATTTTGACGTTTATCATCTCCTTTTCCTTCATGTGATATAAACAAAATATCATCGAATTAGGCAATATTTTGCCGTTTTTTCCACGTTTTTGTGAATTTTCAGTCTTTCGGTATTAATTCATTAAATATACAATAAAAATGATGCAAACACATAATTGATTGGAAATTAACCTTAAATACTTCATTTTCAATCAACTATTTGTTTCTCGTTAAAATACTGAGTAGGATATTGAAAAGGGAGAAGTTCGGTTTTTTTTATTGCATATATCGACGTTTCAGCCGGATTTCAGCGGTTTTACGTTTACATCTTCCATCGGTAATATAAACGGAAAATCAGGAACATTCTAATTAATTCTAATGTTAATTCTTATGAAAACAGATCGGTTTTATCATTTGTATTGGATACAACCTTGTCATATGTCTTTTCTTGGATCTAAATAATACGAAACCTCGCTCTATGATTTGAAGTTAAAATCCTCAAATATGGTTAAATAGTGACTTTTTTCACCGTTTTTCATGTAGTTTGACATTACGTAAATATATTCATTTTCACCAATATTCGATACTATTTCATGTTGTATCACGATATGTGATTTGGCCTTGAAATCTCAGAATGTCGCATAATATTGCATTTGAAGCAAGTTTTCTTGTATTTTGTTTCGTACGAAAAATCATCGAATTTAGCAATATTTTGACGTTTATTATCTCCTTTTCCTTCATGTTATTATAAACAAAATATCATCGAATTAGGCAATATTTTTGCCGTTTTCCACGTTTTTGTGAATTTTCAGTTTATGGGTATTAATTCATTATATATACGATAAAAATGATGCAAACACATAATTGATTAGATAATAACCTTAAATACTTCATTTTCAATCAACTATTTGTTTCTCGTTAAAATACTGAGTAAGATATTGAAAAGGGGAGAAGTTCTGTTTTTATTGCATATATCGACATTCAGCAAGAATAGAGCGGTTTTCGTGTACATCTTCCATCGGTAATATTAACGGAAAATCAGGAACATTTTAATTAATTCTAATGAAAACACATTGGTTTTTTATCATTTGTATTTGAAACAACATTGTCATATGTCTTTTCTTGGATCTAAATAATACGAAACCTCGCTCTATGATTTGAAGTTAAAATCCTCATAAATTGTTTAAATAGCGACTTTTTTCACGTTTTTCATGTAGGTTGACATTACGTAAATATATTCATTTTTACCCATATTTCGATACTATTTCATGTAGTATCACGATATGTGATTTGGCCTTGAAATCTCAGAATGTCGCATAATATTGCATTTTAAGCAAGTTTTCTTGCATTTTGTTTCGTACGAAAAATCTTCGAATTTAGCAATATTTTGAACGTTTATCATCCCCCTTTTCCTCCATGTGATTTAAACAAAATATCATCGAATTAGCAATATTTTGCCGTTTTTCCACGTTTTTTGAATTTTCAGTTTATGGGTATTAATTCATTATATATACGATAAAATGATGCAAACACATAATTGATTGGAAATTAACCTTAAATACTTCATTTTCAATCAACTATGTGTTTCTCGTTAAAATACTGAGTAGGATATTGAAAATGGGAGAAGTTCGGTTTTATTGCATATATCGACGTTTCAGCCGGAATAGAGCGGTTTTCGTGTACATCTTCCATCGGTAATATAAACGGAAAATCAGGAACATTTTAGTTAATTCTAATGAAAACACATTGGTTTTTATCATTTGTATTGGAAACAACATTGTCATATGTCTTTTCTGGATCTAAATAATACGAAACCTCGCTCCATGATTTGAAGTTAAATCCTCATATATGGTAAAATAGTGACTTTTTTCACGTTTTCAAGTAGTGTGATTTACGTAAATATATTCGTTTATACCAATATTTCGATACTATTTCATGTAGTATCACGATATGTGATTTGGCCTTCAAATCTCAGAATTTCGCATAATATTGCATTTTAAGCAAGTTTTCTTGCATTTTGTTTCGTACGAAAAATCATCGAATTTAGCAATATTTTGACGTTTATCATCTCCTTTTCCTTCATGTGATTTAAACAAAATATCATCGAATTAGGCAATATTTTGCCGTTTTTCCACGTTTTGTGAATTTCAGTCTTTCGGTAATAATTCATTAAATATACAATAAACAATGATGCAAACACATAATTGATTGGAAATTAACCTTAAATACTTCATTTTCAATCAACTATTGTTTCTAGTTAAAATACTGAGTAGGATATTGAAAAGGGGAGAAGTTCGGTTTTATTGCATATATCGACGTTTCAGCCGGATTTGAGCGGTTTTACGTTTACATCTTCCATCGGTAATATAAACGGAAAATCAGGAACATTCTAATTAATTCTAATGTTAATTCTAATGAAAACAGATGTTTTATCATTTGTATTGGATACAACTTGTCATATGTCTTTTTATGGATCTAAATAATACGAAACCTCGCTCTATGATTTGAAGTAAAAATCCTCAAATATGGTTAAATAGTGACTTTTTTCACGTTTTTCATGTAGTCTGACATTACGTAAATATATTCATTTTCACCAATATTTCGATACTATTTCATGTAGTATCACGATATGTGATTTGGCCTTGAAATCTCAGAATGTCGCATAATATTGCATTTGAAGCAAGTTTTCTTGTATTTTGTTTCGTACGAAAAATCATCGAATTTAGCAATATTTTGACGTTTATTATCTCCTTTTCCTTATGTTATTAAAACAAAATATCATCGAATTAGGCAATATTTTGCGTTTTTCCACGTTTTTGTGAATTTTCAGTTTATGGGTAATAATTCATTATATATACGATAAAAATGATGCAAACACAAAATTGATTAGATAATAAACTTAAATACTTCATTTTCAATCAACTATTTGTTTCTCGTTAAAATACTGAGTAAGATATTGAAAAGGGGAGAAGTTCTGTTTTTATTGCATATATCGACGTTTCAGCCGGATTTCAGCGGTTTTACGTTACATCTTCCATCGGTAATATAAACGGAAAATCAGGAACATTCTAATTAATTCTAATGTTAATTCTAATGAAAACAGATTGGTTTTATCATTTGTATTGGATACAACCTTGTCATATGTCTTTTTATGGATCTAAATAATACGAAACCTCGCTCTATGATTTGAAGTTAAAATCTTATATATGGTTAAATAGTGACTTTTTCACGTTTTTCAAGTAGTTTGACATTACGTAAATATATTCATTTTTACCAATATTTCGATACTATTTCGTGTAGTATCACGATATGTGATTTGGCCTTCAAATCTCAGAATGTCGCATAATATTGCATTTTAAGCAAGTTTTCTTGCATTTTGTTTCGTACGAAAAATCATCGAATTTAGCAATATTTTGACGTTTATCATCCCCCCTTTTCCTCTATGTGATTTAAACAAAATATCATCGAATTAGCAATATTTTGCCGTTTTTCCACGTTTTTGTGAATTTTCAGTCTTTTCGGTAATAATTCATTAAATATACAATAAAAATGATGCAAACACATAATTGATTGGAAATTAACCTTAAATACTTCATTTTCAATCAACTATTTGTTTCTAATTAAAATACTGAGTAGGATATTGAAAAGGGGAGAAGTTCGGTTTTTATTGCATATATCGACGTTCAGCCGGATTTGAGCGGTTTTACGTTTACATCTTCCATCGGTAATATAAACGGAAAATCAGGAACATTCTAATTAATTCTAATGTTAATTTCTAATGAAAACAGATTGGTTTTATCATTTGTATTGGATACAACCTTGTCATATGTCTTTTATGGATCTAATAATACGAAACCTCGCTCTATGATTTGAAGTAAAATCCTCAAATATGGTTAAATAGTGACTTTTTTCACGTTTTTCATGTAGTTTGACATTACGTAAATATATTCATTTTCACCAATATTTCGATACTATTTCATGTAGTATCACGATATGTGATTTGGCCTTGAAATCTCAGAATGTCGCATAATATTGCATTTGAAGCAAGTTTTCTTGTATTTTGTTTCGTACGAAAAATCATCGAATTTAGCAATATTTTGACGTTTATTATCTCCTTTTCCTTTATGTTATTAAACAAAATATCATCGAATTAGGCAATATTTTGCCGTTTTTCCACGTTTTTGTGAATTTTCAGTTTATGGGTAATAATTCATTATATATACGATAAAAATGATGCAAACACAAAATTGATTAGATAATAAACTTAAATACTTCATTTTCAATCAACTATTTGTTTCTCGTTAAAATACTGAGTAAGATATGAAAAGGGGAGAAGTCTGTTTTTATTGCATATATCGACATTTCAGCCGGAATAGAGCGGTTTCGTGTACATCTTCCATCGGTAATATTAACGGAAAATCAGGAACATTTTAATTAATTCTAATGAAACACATTGGTTTTTATCATTTGTATTGGAAACAACATTGTCATATGTCTTTTCTTGGATCTAAATAATACGAAACCCTCGCTCTATGATTTGAAGTTAAAATCCTCATATATGGTTAAATAGCGACTTTTTTCACGTTTTTTCATGTAGTTTGACATTACGTAAATATATTCATTTTTACCAATATTTCGATACTATTTCATGTAGTATCACGATATGTGATTTGGCCTTGAAATCTCAGAATGTCGCAAAATATGCATTTTAAGCAAGTTTTCTTGTATTTTGTTTAGTACGAAAAATCATCGAATTTAGCAATATTTTGACGTTTATTATCTCCTTTCCTTCATGTTATTAAACAAAATATCATCGAATTAGACAATATTTTGCCGTTTTTTCCACGTTTTTGTGAATTTCAGTTTATGGTATTAATTCATTATATATATACGATAAAAATGATGCAAACATATAATTGATTGGAAAATAACCTTAAATACTTCATTTTCAATCAACTATTTGTTTCTCGTTAAAATACTGAGTAAGATATGAAAAGGGAGAAGTTCTGTTTTTATTGCATATATCGAAATTTCAGCCGGAATAGAGCGGTTTTACGTGTACATCTTCCATCGGTAATATAAACGGAAAATCAGGAACATTTTAATTAATTCTAATGAAAACACATTGGTTTTTTATCATTTGTATTGGAAACAACATTGTCATATGTCTTTTCTTGGATCTAAATAATACGAAACCTCGCTCTATGATTTGAAGTTAAAATCCTTATATATGGTTAAATAGTGACTTTTTTCACGTTTTTCAAGTAGTTTGACATTACGTAAATATATTCATTTTTACCAATATTTCGATACTATTTCATGTAGTATCACGATATGTGATTTGGCCTTCAAATCTCAGAATGTCGCATAATATTGCATTTTAAGCAAGTTTTCTTGCATTTTGTTTCGTACGAAAAATCATCGAATTAGGCAATATTTTGCCGTTTTTCTACGTTTCTGTGAATTTTAAGTTTATGGGTATTAATTCATTATATACACGATAAAAATGATGCATACACATAATTGATTAGATAATAACCATAAATACTTCATTTTCAATCAACTATTTGTTTCTCGTTAAAATACTGAGTAGACTATTGAAAAGGGAGAAGTTCTGTTTTTATTGCATATATCGACGTTTCAGCCGGATTTCAGCGGTTTTACGTTTACATCTTCCATCGGTAATATAAACGGAAAATCAGGAACATTCTAATTAATTCTAATGTTAATTCTAATGAAAACAGATTGGTTTTATCATTTGTATTGGATACAACCTTGTCATATGTCTTTTCTTGGATCTAAATAATACGAAACCTGGCTCTATGATTTGAAGTTAAAATCCTCAAATATGGTTAAATAGTGACTTTTTTCACGTTTTTTCATGTAGTTTGACATTACGCGAAATATATTCATTTTCACCAATATTTCGATACTATTTCATGTAGTATCACGATATGTGATTTGGCCTTGAAATCTCAGAATGTTCGCATAATATTGCATTTGAAGCAAGTTTTCTTGTATTTTGTTTCGTACGAAAATCATCGAATTTAGCAATATTTTGACGTTTATTATCTCCTTTTCCTTCATGTTATTAAAACAAAATATCATCGAATTAGGCAATATTTTGCCGTTTTTCCACGTTTTTGTGAATTTTCAGTTTATGGGTATTAATTCATTATATATACGATAAAAATGATGCAAACACATAATTGATTAGATAATAACCTTAAATACTTCATTTTCAATCAACTATTTGTTTCTCGTTTAAAATACTGAGTAAGATATTGAAAAGGGGAGAAGTTCTGTTTTTATTGCATATATCGACATTTTCAGCCGGAATAGAGCGGTTTTCGTGTACATCTTCCATCGGTAATATTAACGGAAAATCAGGAACATTTTAATTAATTCTAATGAAAACACATTGGTTTTTATCATTTGTTTTGGAAACAACATTGTCATATGTCTTTTCTTGGATCTAAATAATACGAAACCTCGCTCTATGATTTGAAGTTAAAATCCTCATATATGGATAAATAGTGAACTTTTTCACGTTTTTCATGTAGTTTGACATTACGTAAATATATTCATTTTTTCCAATATTTCGATACTATTTCATGTTGTATCACGATATGTGATTTGGCCTTCAAATCTCAGAATGTCGCATAAATTTGCATTTTAAGCAAGTTTTCTGGCATTTTGTTTCGTACGAAAAATCTTCGAATTTAGCAATATTTTGACGTTTATCATCCCCCTTTTCCTCTATGTGATTTAAACAAAATATCATCGAATTAGGCAATATTTTGCCTTTTTTCCACGTTTCTGTGAATTTTCAGTTTATGGGTATTAATTCAATATATATACGATAAAAATGATGCAAACACATAATTGATTAGATATTAACCTTAAATACTTCATTTTCAATCAACTATTTGTTTCTCGTTAAAATACTGAGTAGGATATTGAAAAGGGGAGAAGTTCTGTTTTCATTGCATATATCGACGTTTCAGCCGGAATAGAGCGGTTTTCGTGTACATCTTCCATCGGTAATATAACGAAAAATCAGGAACATTTTAGTTAATTCTAATGAAAACACATTGGTTTTTAACATTTGTATTGGAAACAACATTGTCATATGTCTTTTCTTGAATCTAAATAATACGAAACCTCGCTCTATGATTTGAAGTTAAAATCCTTATATATGGTTAAATAGTGACTTTTTTCACGTTTTTCAAGTAGTTTGACATTACGTAAATATATTCATTTTTACCAATATTTCGATACTATTTCATGTAGTATCACGATATGTGATTTGGCCTTGAAATCTCAGAATGTCGCATAATATTGCATTTGAAGCAAGTTTTCTTGTATTTTGTTTCGTACGAAAAATCATCGAATTTAGCAATATTTTGACGTTTATTATCTCCTTTTCCTTCATGTTATTAAAACAAAATATCATCGAATTAGGCAATATTTTGCCGTTTTTCCACGTTTTTGTGAATTTTCAGTTTATGGGTATTAATTCATTATATATACGATAAAAATGATGCAAACACATAATTGATTAGATAATAACCTTAAATACTTCATTTTCAATCAACTATTTGTTTCTCGTTAAAATACTGAGTAAGATATTGAAAAGGGGAGAAGTTCTGTTTTTATTGCATATATCGACATTTCAGCAAGAATAGAGCGGTTTTCGTGTACATCTTCCATCGGTAATATTAACGGAAAATCAGGAACATTTTAATTAATTCCAATGAAAACACATTGGTTTTTATCATTTGTATTGGAAACAACATTGTCATATGTCTTTTCTTGGATCTAAATAATACGAAACCTTGCTCTATGATTTGAAGTTAAAATCCTCATATATGGTAAAATAGTGACTTTTTTCACGTTTTCAAGTAGTGTGATTTACGTAAATATATTCGTTTATACCAATATTTCGATACTATTTCATGTAGTATCACGATATGTGATTTGGCCTTCAAATCTCAGAATTTCGACTAATATTGCATTTTAAGCAAGTTTTCTTGCATTTTGTTTCGTACGAAAAATCATCGAATTTAGCAATATTTTGACGTTTATCATCTTTTTTTCCTTCATGTGATTTAAACAAAATATCATCGAATTAGGCAATATTTTGCCGTTTTTCCACGTTTTTGTGAATTTTCAGTCTTTCAGGTATTAATTCATTAAATATACAATAAAAATGATGCAAACACATAATTGATTGGAAATTAACCTTAAATACTTCATTTTCAATCAACTATTTGTTTCTCGTTAAAATACTGAGTA
Organism: Procambarus clarkii; assembly: GCF_040958095.1. Taxonomy (NCBI): domain Eukaryota; kingdom Metazoa; phylum Arthropoda; class Malacostraca; order Decapoda; family Cambaridae; genus Procambarus; species Procambarus clarkii. Next base: position 4,659,025 of record NC_091226.1, read on the forward strand.
GGATATTGAAAAGGGAGAAGTTCGGTTTTTATTGCATATATCGACGTTTCAGCCGGATTTCAGCGGATTTACGTTTACATCTTCCATCGGTAATATAAACGGAAAATCAGGAACATTCTAATTAATTCTAATGTTAATTCTAATGAAAACAGATTGGTTTTATCATTTGTATTGGATACAACCTTGTCATATGTCTTTTCTTGGATCTAAATAATACGAAAACCTGGCTCTATGATTTGAAGGTAAAATCCTCAAATATGGTTAAATAGTGACTTTTTTCACGTTTTTCATGTAGTTTGACATTACGTAAATATATTCATTTTCACCAATATTTCGATACTATTTCATGTAGTATCACGATATGTGATTTGGCCTTGAAATCTCATAATGTCGCATAATATTGCATTTGAAGCAAGTTTTCTTGTATTTTGTTTCGTACGAAAAATCATCGAATTTAGCAATATTTTGACGTTTATTATCTCCTTTTCCTTCATGTTATTAAAACAAAATATCATCGAATTAGGCAATATTTTGCCGTTTTTCCACGTTTTTTGTGAATTTTCAGTTTATGGGTATTAATTCATTATACATACGATAAAAATGATGCAAACACATAATTGATTAGATAATAACCTTAAATACTTCATTTTCAATCAACTATTTGTTTCTCGTTAAAATACTGAGTAAGATATTGAAAAGGGGAGAAGTTCTGTTTTTATTGCATATATCGACATTTCAGCAAGAATAGAGCGGTTTTCGTGTACATCTTCCATCGGTAATATTAACGGAAAATCAGGAACATTTTAATTAATTCTAATGAAAACACATTGGTTTTTATCATTTGTATTGGAAACAACATTGTCATATGTCTTTTCTTGGATCTAAATAATACGAAACCTCGCTCTATGATTTGAAGTTAAAATCCTCATAAATGGTTAAATAGCGACTTTTTTCACGTTTTTCATGTAGTTTGACATAACGTAAATATATTCATTTTTACCAATATTTCGATACTATTTCATGTAGTATCACGATATGTGATTTGGCCTTGAAATCTCAGAATGTCGCATAATATTGCATTTTAAGCAAGTTTTCTTGCATTTTGTTTCGTACGAAAAATCTTCGAAATTAGCAATATTTTGACGTTTATCATCCCCCTTTTCCTCCATGTGATTTAAACAAAATATCATCGAATTAGGCAATATTTTGCCGTTTTTCCACGTTTCTGTGAATTTTCAGTTTATGGGTATTAATTCATTATATATACGATAAAAATGATGCAAACACATAATTGATTAGATAATAACCTTAAATACTTCATTTTCAATCAACTATTTGTTTCCGTTAAAATACTGTGTAGGATATTGAAAAGGGGAGAAGTTCGGTTTTTATTGCATATATCGACGTTTCAGCAGGATTAGAGCGGTTTTACGTGTACATCTTCCATCGGTAATATAAACAGAAAATCAGGAACATTCTAATTAATTCTAATGTTAATTCTAATGAAAACAGATTGGTTTTTATCATTTGTATTGGAAACAACCTTGTCATATGTCTTTTCTTGGATCTAAATAATACGAAACCTCGCTATATGATTTGAAGGTAAAATCCTCATATATGGTTAAATAGTGAATTTTTTCACGTTTTCATGTAGTTTGACATTACGTAAATATATTCATTTTTTACCAATATTTCGATACTGTTTCATGTAGTATCACGATATGTGATTTGGCCTTGAAATCTCAGAATGTCGCAAATATTGCATTTTAAGCAAGTTTTCTTGTATTTTGTTTCGTACGAAAAATCATCGAATTTAGCAATATTTTGACGTTTATTATCTCCTTTTCCTTCATGTTATTAAACAAAATATCATCGAATTAGACAATATTTTCCCGTTTTTCCACGTTTTTGTGAATTTTCAGTTTATGGGTATTAATTCATATATATATACGATAAAAATGATGCAAACATATAATTGATTAGAAAATAACCTTAAATACTTCATTTTCAATCAACTATTTGTTTCTCGTTAAAATACTGAGTAAGATATTGAAAAGGGGAGAAGTTCTGTTTATATTGCATATATCGAAATTTGAGCCGGAATAGAGCGGTTTTCGTGTACATCTTCCATCGGTAATATAAACGGAAAATCAGGAACATTTCAATTAATTCTAATGAAAAACACATTGGTTTCTATCATTTGTATTGGAAACAACATTGTCATATGTCTTTTCTTGGATCTAAATAATACGAAACCTCGCTCTATGATTTGAAGTTAAAATCCTCATATATGCTTAAATAGCGACTTTTTTCATGTTTTTCAAGTAGTTTGACATTACGTAAATATATTCATTTTTACCAATATTTCGATACTATTTCATGTAGTATCACGATATGTGATTTGGCCTTCAAATCTCAGAATGTCGGATAATATTGCATTTTAAGCAAGTTTTCTTGCATTTTGTTTTGTACGAAAAATCATCGAATTTAGCAATATTTTGACGTTTATCATCCCCCCTTTTCCACTATGTGATTTAAACAAAATATCATCGAATTAGGCAATATTTTGCCGTTTTTCCACGTTTCTGTGAATTTTCAGTTTATGGGTTTTAATTCATTATATATACGATAAAAATGATGCAAACACATAATTGATTAGATAATAACCTTAAATACTTCATTTTCAATCAACCATTTGTTTCTCATTAAATACTGAGTAGGATATTGAAAAGGGGAGAAGTTCTGTTTTTATTGCATATATCGACGTTTCAGCCGGAATAGAGCGGTTTTCGTGAACATCTTCCATCGGTAATATAAACGGAAAATCAGGAACATTTTAGTTAATTCTAATGAAAACACATTGGTTTTTATCATTTGTATTGGAAACAACATTGTCATATGTCTTTTCTTGGATCTAAATAATACGAAACCTCGCTCTATGATTTGAAGTTAAAATCCTTATATATGGTAAAATAGTGACTTTTTTCACGTTTTTCAAGTAGTGTGATTTTACGTAAATATATTCGTTTTTACCAATATTTCGATACTATTTCATGTAGTATCACGATATGTGATTTGGCCTTCAAATCTCAGAATTTCGCATAATATTGCATTTTAAGCAAGTTTTCTTGCATTTTGTTTCGTACGAAAAATCATCGAATTTAGCAATATTTTGACGTTTATCATCTTTTCCTTCATGCGATTTAAACAAAATATCATCGAATTAGGCAATATTTTGCCGTTTTTCCACGTTTCTGTGAATTTTCAGTTTATAGGTATTAATTCATTATATATACGATAAAAATGATGCAAACACATAATTGATTGGAAATTAACCTTAAATACTTCATTTTCAATCAACTATTTGTTTCTCGTTAAAATACTGAGTAGGATATTGAAAAGGGGAGAAGTTCGGTTTTTATTGCATATATCGACGTTTCAGCCGGATTAGAGCGGTTTTACGTGTACATCTTCCATCGGTAATATAAACGGAAAATTAGGAACATTCTAATTATTCTAATGTTAATTCTAATGAAAACAGAATTGGTTTTATCATTTGTATTGGAAACAACCTTGTCATATGTCTTTTCTTGGATCTAAATAATACGAAACCTCGCTCTATGATTTGAAGTTAAAATCCTCAAATATGGTTAAATAGTGACTTTTTTCACGTTTTTCATGTAGTTTGACATTACGTAAATATATTCATTTTCACCAATATTTCGATACTATTTCATGTAGTATCACGATATGTGATTTGGCCTTGAAATCACATAATTTCGCATAATATTGCATTTGAAGCAAGTTTTCTGTATTTTGTTTCGTACGAAAAATCATCGAATTTAGCAATATTTTGACGTTTATTATCTCCTTTTCCTTCATGTTATTACAACAAAATATCATCGAATTAGGCAATATTTTGCCGTTTTTCCACGTTTTTGTGAATTTTCAGTTATGGGTATTAATTCATTATACATACGATAAAAATGATGCAAACACATAATTGATTAGATAATAACCTTAAATACTTCATTTTCAATCAACTATTTGTTTCTCGTTAAAATACTGAGTAAGATATTGAAAAGGGGAGAAGTTCTGTTTTTATTGCATATATCGACATTTCAGCAAGAATAGAGCGGTTTTCGTGTACATCTTCCATCGGTAATATTAACGGAAAATCAGGAACATTTTAATTAATTCTAATGAAAACACATTGGTTTTTATCATTTGTATTGGAAACAACATTGTCATATGTCTTTTCTTGGATCTAAATAATACGAAACCTCGCTCTATGATTTGAAGTTAAAATCCTCATAAATGGTTAAATAGCGACTTTTTTCACGTTTTTCATGTAGTTTGACATAACGTAAATATATTCATTTTACCAATATTTCGATACTATTTCATGTAGTATCACGATATGTGATTTGGCCTTGAAATCTCAGAATGTCGCATAATATTGCATTTTAAGCAAGTTTTCTTGCATTTTGTTTCGTACGAAAAATCTTCGAAATTAGCAATATTTTGACGTTTATTATCTCCTTTTCCTTCATGTTATTAAAACAAAATATCATCGAATTAGGCAATATTTTGCCGTTTTTCCACGTTTTTGTGAATTTTCAGTTTATGGGTATTAATTCATTATACATACGATAAAAATGATGCAAACACATAATTGATTAGATAATAACCTTAAATACTTCATTTTCAATCAACTATTTGTTTCTCGTTAAAATACTGAGTAAGATATTGAAAAGGGGAGAAGTTCTGTTTTTATTGCATATATCGACATTTCAGCAAGAATAGAGCGGTTTTCGTGTACATCTTCCATCGGTAATATTAACGGAAAATCAGGAACATTTTAATTAATTCTAATGAAAACACATTGTTTTTATCATTTGTATTGGAAACAACATTGTCATATGTCTTTTCTTGGATCTAAATAATACGAAACCTCGCTCTATGATTTGAAGTTAAAATCCTCATAAATGGTTAAATAGCGACTTTTTTCACGTTTTTCATGTAGTTTGACATAACGTAAATATATTCATTTTTACCAATATTTCGATACTATTTCATGTAGTATCACGATATGTGATTTGGCCTTGAAATCTCAGAATGTCGCATAATATTGCATTTTAAGCAAGTTTTCTTGCATTTTGTTTCGTACGAAAAATCTTCGAAATTAGCAATATTTTGACGTTTATCATCCCCCTTTTCCTCCATGTGATTTAAACAAAATATCATCGAATTAGGCAATATTTTGCCGTTTTTCCACGTTTCTGTGAATTTTCAGTTTATGGGTATTAATTCATATATATACGATAAAAATGATGCAAACACATAATTGATTAGATAATAACCTTAAATACTTCATTTTCAATCAACTATTTGTTTCTCGTTAAAATACTGTGTAGGATATTGAAAAGGGGAGAAGTTCGGTTTTTATTGCATATATCGACGTTTCAGCAGGATTAGAGCGGTTTTACGTGTACATCTTCCATCGGTAATATAAACAGAAAATCAGGAACATTCTAATTAATTCTAATGTTAATTCTAATGAAAACAGATTGGTTTTATCATTTGTATTGGAAAAAACCTTGTCATATGTCTTTTCTTGGATCTAAATAATACGAAACCTCGCTATATGATTTGAAGGTAAAATCCTCATATATGGTTAAATAGTGAATTTTTTCACGTTTTTCATGTAGTTTGACATTACGTAAATATATTCATTTTTTACCAATATTTCGATACTGTTTCATGTAGTATCACGATATGTGATTTGGCCTTGAAATCTCAGAATGTCGCAAAATATTGCATTTTAAGCAAGTTTTCTTGTAATTTTGTTTCGTACGAAAATCATCGAATTAGCAATATTTTGACGTTTATTATCTCCTTTCCTTCATGTTATTAAAACAAAATATCATCGAATTAGACAATATTTTCCCGTTTTTTCCACGTTTTTGTGAATTTTCAGTTTTATGGGTATTAATTCATTATATATACGATAAAAATGATGCAAACATATAATTGATTAGAAAATACCTTAAATACTTCATTTTCAATCAACTATTTGTTTCTCGTTAAAATACTGAGTAAGATATTGAAAAGGGGGAGAAGTTCTGTTTATATTGCATATATCGAAATTTGAGCCGGAATAGAGCGGTTTTCGTGTACATCTTCCATCGGTAATATAAACGGAAAATCAGGAACATTTCAATTAATTCTAATGAAAACACATTGGTTTCTATCATTTGTATTGGAAACAACATTGTCATATGTCTTTTCTTGGATCTATATAATACGAAACCTCGCTCTATGATTTGAAGTTAAAATCCTCATATATGGTTAAATAGCGACTTTTTTCATGTTTTTCAAGTAGTTTGACATTACGTAAATATATTCATTTTTACCAATATTTCGATACTATTTCATGTAGTATCACGATATGTGATTGGCCTTCAAATCTCAGAATGTCGGATAATATTGCATTTTAAGCAAGTTTTCTTGCATTTTGTTTTGTACGAAAAATCATCGAATTTAGCAATATTTTGACGTTTATTATCTCCTTTTCCTTCATGTTATTAAACAAAATATCATCGAATTAGGCAATATTTTGCCGTTTTTCCACGTTTTTGTGAATTTTCAGTTTATGGGTATTAATTCATTATATATACGATAAAAATGATGCAAACACATAATTGATTAGATAATAACCTTAAATACTTCATTTTCAATCAACTATTTGTTTCTCGTTAAAATACTGAGTAATATTGAAAAGGGGAGAAGTTCTGTTTTTATTGCATATATCGACATTTCAGCAAGATAGAGCGGTTTTCGTGTACATCTTCCATCGGTAATATAAACGGAAAATCAGGAACATTTTAATTAATTCTAATGAAAACACATTGGTTTTTATCATTTGTATTGGAAACAACATTGTCATATGTCTTTTCTTGGATCTAAATAATACGAAACCTCGCTCTATGATTTGAAGTTAAAATCCTCATATGGTTAAATAGCGACTTTTTTCACGTTTTTCATGAGTTTGACATTACGTAAATATATTCATTTTTACCAATATTTCGATACTATTTCATGTAGTATCACGATATGTGATTTGGCCTTGAAATCTCAGAATGTCGCATAATATTGCATTTTAAGCAAGTTTTCTTGCATTTTGTTTCGTACGAAAAATCATCGAATTTAGCAATATTTTGACGTTTATCATCCCTTTTCCTCATGTGATTTAAACAAAATATCATCGAATTAGGCAATATTTTGCCGTTTTTCCACGTTTTTTGAATTTTCAGTTTATGGGTATTAATTCATTATAATACGATAAAAATGATGCAAACACATAATTGATTGGAAATTAACCTTAAATACTTCATTTTCAATCAACTATTTGTTTCTCGTTAAAATACTGAGTAGGATATTGAAAAGGGGAGAAGTTCTGTTTTTATTGCATATATCGACGTTTCAGCCGGAATAGAGCGGTTTTCGTGTACATCTTCCATCGGTAATATAAACGGAAAATCAGGAACATTTTATTTAATTCTAATGAAAACACATTGGTTTTTATCATTTGTATTGGAAACAACATTGTCATATGTCTTTTCTTGGATCTAAATAATACGAACCTCGCTCTATGATATGAAGTTAAAATCCTATATATATGGGTAAATAGTGACTTTTTTCACGTTTTTCAAGTAGTTTGATTTTACGTAAATATATTCGTTTTACCAATATTTCGATACTATTTCATGTAGTATCACGATATGTGATTTGGCCTTCAAATCTCAGAATTCGCATAATATTGCATTTTAAGCAAGTTTTTCTTGTATTTTGTTATCGTACGAAAAATCATCGAATTTAGCAATATTTTGACGTTTATTATCTCCTCTTTTCTTCATGTTATTAAACAAAATATCATCGAATTAGGCAATATTTGCCGTTTTTCACGTTTTTGTGAATTTTCAGTTATGGGTTTATAATTCATTATATATACGATAAAAATGATGCAAACACATAATTGATAGATAATAACCTTAAATACTTCATTTTCAATCAACTATTTGTTTCTCGTTAAAATACTGAGTAAGATATTGAAAAGGGGAGAAGTTCTGTTTTTATTGCATATATCGACGTTTCAGCAAGGAATTAGAGCGGTTTTCGTGTACATCTTCCATCGGTAATATTAACGGAAAATCAGGAACATTTATAGTTAATTCTAATGAAAACACATTGATGTTTTTATCATTTGTATTGGAAACAACATTGTCATATGTCTTTTCTTGGATCTAAATAATACGAAACCTTCGCTCTTATGATTGAAGTTAAAATCCTCATAATATGGTAATATAGTGACTTTTTTCACGTTTTTCAAGTAGTGTGATTTTACGTAATATATTCGTTTATACCAATATTTCGATACTACTTTCATGTAGTATCACGATATGTGATTTGGCCTTCAAATCTCAGAATTTCGACTAATATTGCATTTTAAGCAAGTTTTCTTGCATTTTGTTTCGGTACGAAAATCATCGAATTAGCAATATTTTGACGTTTATCATCTCCTTTTTCCTTCATGTGATTTAAACAAAATATCATCGAATTAGAGCAATATTTTGCGTTTTTCCACGATTTTTGTGGAATTTTCAGTCTTTCATGGGTATTAATTCATTAAATATACGATAAAAATGATGCAAACACATAATTGATTAGATAATACCTTAAATACTTTCATTTTCAATCATCTATTTGTTTCTCGTTAAAATACTGAGTAGATATTGAAAAGGGAGAAGTTCGGTTTTATTGCATATATCGACGTTCAGCCGGATTATGCAGGGTTTACGTGTACATCTTCCATCGGTAATATAAACGGAAATCAGGAACATTCTAGTTAATTCTAATGAAAAATAAACAATTGTTTTTAATCATTTTATTGGAAACAACATTGTCATATGTCTTTTCTTGGATCTAAATAATACGAAACCTCGCTCTATGATTTGAAGGTAAAATCCTCAAATATGGTTAATAGTGACTTTTTTCACGTTTTTCATGTAGTTTGACTATTACGTAAATATATTCATTTTACCAATATTCGATACTATTTTCATGTAGTATCACGATATGTGATTTGGCCTTCAAATCTCAGAATTTCGCTAATATTGCATTTGAAGCAAGTTTTCTTGCATTTTGTTTCGTACGAAAAATCATCGAATTTAGCAATATTTGACGTTATTCATCTCCCTTTTCCTTCATGTGATTAAACAAATATCATCGAATTAGGCAATATTTTGCCGTTTTTCCACGTTTTTGTGAATTTTCAGTTTATGGGTATAATTCATTAATATACATAAAAATGATGCAAACACATAATTGATTGAAATAACCTTAAATACTTCATTTTCAATCAACTATTTGTTTCGTTAAAATACTGAGTAGATATTGAAAAGGGGAGAAGTTCGTTTTTATTGCATATATCGACGTTTCAGCCGGATAGAGCGGTTTTACGTTACATCTTCCATCGGTAATATAAACGGAAAATCAGGAACATTAATTAATTCTAATGTAATTCTAATGAAAACAGATTGGTTTTTCATTTGTATTGGAAACAACATTGTCATATGTCTTTTTTGGATCTAAATAATACGAAACCTCGCTCTATGATTTGAAGTAAAATCCTCAAATATGGTTAAATAGTGACTTTTTTCACGTTTTTCATGTAGTTTGACATTACGTAAATATATTCATTTTTACCAATATTTCGATACTATTTCATGTAGTATCACGATATGTGATTTGGCCTTGAAATCTCAGAATGTCGCATAATATTGCATTTTAAGCAAGTTTTCTTGTATTTTGTTTCGTACGAAAAATCATCGAATTTAGCAATATTTTGACGTTTATTATCTCCTTTTCCTTATGTTATTAAAACAAAATATCATCGAATTAGGCAATATTTTGCCGTTTTTCCACGTTTTTGTGAATTTTCAGTTTATGGGTATAATTCATTATATATGATAAAAATGATGCAAACACAAATTGATTAGATAATAACCTTAAATACTTCATTTTCAATCATCTATTTGTTTCTCGTTAAAATACTGAGTTAAGATATTGAAAAGGGGAGAAGTTCGGTTTTATTGCATATATCGACGTTCAGCCGGATAGAGCGGTTTTACGTGTACATCTTCCATCGGTAATATAAACGGAAAATCAGGAACATTTATAGTTAATTCTAATGAAAACACATTGATTTTTATCATTTGTATTGGAAACAACATTGTCATATGTCTTTTCTTGGATCTAAATAATACGAAACCTCGCTCTATGATTGAAGTTAAAATCCTCATATATGGTTAATAGCTGACTTTTTTCACGTTTTTCATGTAGTTTGATATTACGTAAATATATTCATTTTTACCAATATTTCGATACTATTTCATGTAGTATCACGATATGTGATTTGGCCTTCAATCTCAGAATTTCGCATAATATTGCATTTTAAGCAAGTTTTCTTGCATTTTGTTTCGTACGAAAAAATCATCGAATTTAGCAATATTTTGACGTTTATTCTCCCTTTTCCTTCATGTTATTTAAACAAAATATCATCGAATTAGGCAATATTTTGCCGTTTTTCCACGTTTTTGTGAATTTTCAGTTATGGGTATTAATTCATTATATATACGATGAAAAATGATGCAAAACACATAATTGATTAGATAATAACCTTAAATACTTCATTTTCAATCAACTATTTGTTTCTCGTTAAATACTGAGTAGATATTGAAAAGGGGAGAAGTTCTGTTTTTATTGCATATATCGACGTTTCAGCCGGAATAGAGCGGTTTTACGTGTACATCTTCCATCGGTAATATAAACGGAAAATCAGGAACATTTTAGTTAATTCTAATGAAAACACATTGGTTTTTATCATTTGTATTGGAAACAACATTGTCATATGTCTTTTCTTGGAATCTAAATAATACGAAACCTCGCTCTATGATATGAAGTTAAAATCCTCATATATGGTAAAATAGTGACTTTTTCACGTTTTTCATGTAGTTTGATATTACGTAAATATAATTCATTTTTACAGTATTTCGATTACTATTTCATGTAGTATCACGATATGTGATTTGGCCTTCAATCTCAGAATTTCGCACTAATATTGCATTTTAAGCAAGTTTTCTTGCATTTTGTTTTCGTACGAAAAAATCATCGAATTTAGCAATATTTGACGTTATCATCTCCTTTTCCTTTCATGTGATATAAACAAAATATCATCGAATTAGGCAATATTTTGCCGTTTTCACACGTTTTTGTGAATTTTTCAGTCCTTTCGGTTATTAATTCATAATATATACAATAAAAATGATGCAAACACATAATTGATTAGAATCTAACCTTAAATACTTCATTTTCAATCAACTATTTGTTTCTCGTTAAAATACTGAGTAGGATATTGAAAAGGGAGAAGTTCTGGTTTTATTGCATATATCGACGTTTCAGCCGATTAGAGCGGTTTTACGTGTACATCTTTCCATCGGTAATATAAACGGAAAATCAGGAACATTTCTAATTAATTTAATGTAATTCTATGAAAACAGATCGGGTTTTTATCATTTGTATTGGATAACACATTGTCATATGTCTTTTCTTGGATCTAAATAATACGAAACCTCGCTCTATGATTTGAAGTTAAAATCCTCAAATATGGTTAAATAGTGACTTTTTTTCACGTTTTTCATGTAGTTTGATATTACGTAAATATATTCATTTTTACCAATATTTCGATACTATTTCATGTAGTATCACGATATGTGATTTGGCCTTAAATCTCAGAATGTCGATAATATTGCATTTTAAGCAAGTTTTCTTGCATTTTGTTCGTACGAAAAATCTTCGAATTAAGCAATATTTTGACGTTTTATCATCTCCTTTTCCTTCATGGTATTAAAACAAAAATATCATCGAATTAGGCAATATTTTGCCGTTTTTCCACGTTTTTGTGAATTTTCAGTTTATGGGTATTAATTCATTATACATACGATAAAAATGATGCAAACACATAATTGATTAGATAATAACCTTAAATACTTCATTTTCAATCAACTATTTGTTTCTCGTTAAAATACTGAGTAAGATATTGAAAAGGGGAAGTTCTGTTTTTATTGCATATATCGACATTTCAGCCGAATAGAGCGGTTTTCGTGTACATCTTCCATCGGTAATATTAACGGAAAATCAGGAACATTTTAATTAATTCTAATGAAAACACATTGGTTTTTATCATTTGTATTGGAAACAACATTGTCATATGTCTTTTCTTGGATCTAAATAATACGAAACCTCGCTCTATGATTTGAAGTTAAAATCCTCATATGGTTAAATAGCGACTTTTTTCACGTTTTTCATGTAGTTTGACATACGTAAATATATTCATTTTTACCAATATTTCGATACTATTTCATGTAGTATCACGATATGTGATTTGGCCTTGAAATCTCAGAATGTCGCATAATATTGCATTTTAAGCAAGTTTTCTTGCATTTTGTTTCGTACGAAAAATCTTCGAATTAGCAATATTTTGACGTTTATTATCTCCTTTTCCTTCATGTTTTAAAAAAAATCATCGAATTAGGCAATATTTTGCCGTTTTTCCACGTTTTTGTGAATTTTCAGTTTATGGGTATTAATTCATTATACATACGATAAAAATGATGCAAACACATAATTGATTAGATAATAACCTTAAATACTTCATTTTCAATCAACTATTTGTTTCTCGTTAAAATACTGAGTAAGATATTGAAAAGGGGAGAAGTTCTGTTTTTATTGCATATATCGACATTTCAGCAAGAATAGAGCGGTTTTCGTGTACATCTTCCATCGGTAATATAACGGAAAATCAGGAACATTTTAATTAATTCTAATGAAAACACATTGGTTTTTATCATTTGTATTGGAAACAACATTGTCATATGTCTTTTCTTGGATCTAAATAATACGAAACCTTGCTCTATGATTTGAAGTTAAAATCCTCATATATGGTAAAATAGTGACTTTTTTCACGTTTTTCAAGTAGTGTGATTTTACGTAAATATATTCGTTAAATATATTCGTTTATACCAATATTTCGATACTATTTCATGTAGTATCACGATATGTGATTTGGCTTTCAATCTCAGAATTTCGACTAATATTGCATTTTAAGCAAGTTTTCTGCATTTTGTTTCGTACGAAAAATCATCGAATTTAGAATATTTTGACGTTTATCATCTCCTTTTTCATTCATGTAATTTAAACAAAATATCATCGAATTAGGCAATATTTTGCCGTTTTTTTCCACGTTTTTTGTGAATTTTTCAGTCTTCTCGGTATTTAATTCATTATATATACAATAAAAATGATGCAAACACATAATTGATTGGAAATAACCTTAAATACTTCATTTCAATCAACTATTTTGTTTCTCGTTAAAATACTGAGTAGGATATTGAAAAGGGAGAAGTTCGGTTTTTATTTGCATATATCAACGTTTCAGCCGGATTTCAGCGGTTTTACGTTTAATATCCATCGGTAATATAAACGGAAAATCAGGAACATCTAATTAATTCTATGTTAATTCTTATGAAAACAGATTGGTTTTATCATTTGTATTGGATACAACCTTGTCATATGTCTTTTCTTGGATCTAAATAATACGAAACCTCGCTCTATGATTTGAAGTTAAAATCCTCAAATATGGTTAAATAGTGACTTTTTTCACGTTTTTAATGTAGTTTGACTATTACGTAAATATATTCATTTTCACCAATATTTCGATACTATTTCATGTTAGTATCACGATATGTGATTTGGCCTTGAAATCTCAGAATGTCGCATAATATTGCATTTGAAGCAAGTTTTCTTGTATTTTGTTTCGTACGAAAAATCATCGAATTTAGCAATATTTTGACGTTTATTATCTCCTTTTCCTTCATGTTATTAAACAAAATATCATCGAATTAGGCAATATTTTGCCGTTTTTCCACGTTTTTGTGAATTTTCAGTTTATGGGTATTAATTCATTATATATATACGATAAAATGATGCAAACACATAATTGATTAGATAATAACCTTAAATACTTTCATTTTCAATCAATCTATTTGTTTCTCGTTAAAATTACTGAGTAAGATATTGAAAAGGGGAGAAGTTCTGTTTTTATTGCATATATCGACATTTCAGCCAGAATTAGAGCGGTTTTACGTGTACATCTTCCCATCGTTAATATAAACGGAAAATCAAGGAACATTTTATAGTTAATTCTAATGAAAACACATTGTTTTTTATCATTTGTATTGGAAACAACATTGTCATATGTCTTTTCTTGATCTAAATAATACGAAACCTCGCTCTATGATTTGAAGTTAAAATCCTCCAAAATGGTTATATAGGACTTTTTTTCACGTTTTCATGAAGTTTACTATTACGTAAATATATTCATTTTTACCAATATTTCGATACTATTTCATGTAGTATCACGATATGTGATTTGGCCTTCAAATCTCAGAATTGTCGCATAATATTGCATTTTAAGCAAGTTTTCTTGCATTTTGTTTCGTACGAAAAATCCTTCGAATTATAGCAATATTTTTGACGTTTATCATCCCCTTTTCCTCCATGTGATTTAAACAAAATATCATCGAATTAGGCAATATTTTGCCGTTTTTCCACGTTTTTGTTGAATTTTCCGTTCATGGGTATTAATTCATATATATATACGATAAAAATGATGCAAACACATAATTGATTAGAATTAACCTTAAATACTTCATTTTCAATCAACTATTTGTTTCTCGTTAAAATACTGAGTAGGATATTGAAAAGGGGAGAAGTTCTGTTTTTATTGCATATATCGACGTTTCAGCCGGAATAGAGCGGTTTTCGTGTACATCTTCCATCGGTAATATAAACGGAAAATCAAGGAACATTTATATTTAATTCTAATGAAAACACATTGGTTTTTATCATTTGTATTGGAAACAACATTGTCATATGTCTTTTCTTGGATCTAAATAATACGAAACCTTGCTCTATGATTTGAAGTTAAAATCCTCATATATGGTAAATAGTGACTTTTTTCACGTTTTTCAATGTAGTGTGATTTTACGTAAATATATTCCTTTTATACCAATATTTCGATACTATTTCATGTAGTATCACGATATGTGATTTGGCCTTCAAATCTCAGAATTTCGCATAATATTGCATTTTAAGCAAGTTTTCTTGCATTTTGTTTCGTACGAAAAATCATCGAATATAGCAATATTTTGACGTTTATCATCTCCTTTTCCTTCATGTGATTTAAACAAAATATCATCGAATTAGGCAATATTTTGCCGTTTTTCCACGTTTTTGTGAATTTTCAGTCCTTTCGGTAATAATTCATATAATATACAATAAAAATGATGCAAACACATAATTGATTGGAATTAACCTTAAATACTTCATTTTCAATCAACTATTTGTTTCTAGTTAAAATACTGAGTAGATATTGAAAGGGGAGAAGTTCGGTTTTTATTGCATATATCGACGTTTCAGCCGGATTTGAGCGGTTTTACGTTTACATCTTCCATCGTAATATAACGGAAAATCAAGGAACATCCTATTATTCTAATGTTAATTCTAATGAAAACAGATTGGTTTTATCATTTGTATTGGATACAACATTGTCATATGTCCTTTTTATGGATCTAAATAATACGAAACCTCGCTCTATGATTTGAAGTAAAATCCTCAAATATAGTTTAAATAGTGACTTTTTTCACGTTTTTCATGTAGTTTGACATATTACGTAAATATATTCATTTTTCACCAATATTTCGATACTATTTTCATGTAGTATCACGATATGTGATTTGGCCTTCGAAATCTCAGAATGTCGCATAATATTGCATTTGAAGCAAGTTTTCTTGTATTTTGTTTCGTACGAAAAATCATCGAATATTAGCAATATTTTGATGTTTATCATCCCCCCTTTTCCTCTATGTGATTTAAACAAAATATCATCGAATTAGGCAATATTTTGCCGTTTTTCCACGTTTTTGTGAATTTTCAGTCCATTCGGTAATAATTCATTAATATACAATAAAAATGATGCAAAACACATAATTGATTGGAAATTAACCTTAAATATTTCATTTTCAATCACTATTTGTTTCTAGTTAAAATACTGAGTAGGGATATTGAAAAGGGGAGAAGTTCGGTTTTTATTGCATATATCGACGTTTCAGCCGGATTTGAGCGGTTTTACGTTTACATCTTCCATCGGTAATATAAACGGAAAATCAGGAACATTCTAATTATTCTAATGTTAATTCTAATGAAAACAGATTGGTTTTATCATTTGTATTGGATACAACCTTGTCATATGTCTTTTTATGGATCTAAATAATACGAAACCTCGCTCTATGATTTGAAGTAAAAATCCTCAAATATGGTTAAATAGTGACTTTTTTCACGTTTTTCATGTAGTTTGACATTACGTAAATATATTCATTTTTCACCAATATTTCGATACTATTTCATGTAGTATCACGATATGTGATTTGGCCTTGAAATCTCAGAATGTTCGCATAATATTGCATTTTGAAGCAAGTTTTCTTGTATTTTGTTTCGTACGAAAAATCATCGAATTTAGCAATATTTTGACGTTTATTATCTCCTTTTCCTTTATGTTATTAAACAAAATATCATCGAATTAGGCAATATTTTGCCGTTTTCCACGTTTTTGTGAATTTTCAGTTTCATGGGTAATAATTCATATATATATACGATAAAAATGATGCAAA
Organism: Procambarus clarkii; assembly: GCF_040958095.1. NCBI lineage: Eukaryota > Metazoa > Arthropoda > Malacostraca > Decapoda > Cambaridae > Procambarus > Procambarus clarkii. The sequence continues at coordinate 4,675,875 of NC_091226.1, forward strand.
CACATAATTGATTAGATAATAAACTTAAATACTTCATTTTCAATCACTATTTGTTTCTCGTTAAAATACTGAGTAAGGATATTGAAAAGGGAGAAGTTCGGTTTTTTATTGCATATATCGACATTTCAGCCGGAATTAGAGCGGTTTTCGTGTACATCTTCCATCGTAATATTAAACGGAAAATCAGGAACATTTAATTAATTCTAATGAAAACACATTGGTTTTTATCATTTGTATTGGAAACAAACATTGTCATATGTCTTTTCTTGGATCTAAATAATACGAAACCTCGCTCTATGATTTGAAGTTAAAATCCTCATATATGGTTAAATAGCGACTTTTTTCACGTTTTTCCATGTAGTTGACATTACGTAAATATATTCATTTTTACCAATATTTCGATACTATTTCATGTAGTATCACGATATGTGATTTGGCCTTGAAATCTCAGAATGTCGCAAAATATTGCATTTTAAGCAAGTTTCTTGTATTTTGTTTAGTACGAAAAATCATCGAATTTAGCAATATTTTGACGTTTATTATCTCCTTTTCCTTCATGTTATTAAAACAAAATATCATCGAATTATTCAATATTTTGCCGGTTTTTTCCACGTTTCTGTGAATTTTAAAGTTTATGGGTATTAATTCATTATATATACGATGAAAATGATGCAAACACATAATTGATTAGATAATAACCTTAAATACTTCATTTTCAATCAACTATTTGTTTCCTCGTTAAAATACTGAGTAGGATATTGAAAAGGGGAGAAGTTCTGTTTTTTATTGCATATATCGACGTTTCAGCCGGAATTAGAGCGGTTTTACGTGTACATCTTCCATCGTTAATATAACGGAAAATCAAGGAACATTATAGTTAATTCTAATGAAAACACATTGGTTTTTATCATTTGATATGGAAACAACATTGTCATATGTCTTTTCTTGGAATCTAAATAATACGAAACCTCGCTCTATGATTTGAAGATAAAATCCTCAATATATGGTAAATAGTGACTTTTTTCACGTTTTTCCAAGTAGTGTGATATTACGTAAATATATTCAGTTTAAATATATTCGTTTACCAATAATTTCGATACTATTTCATGTAGTATCACGATATGTTAGATTTGGCTTTCAAATCTCAGAATTTCGACTAATATTGCATTTTAAGCAAGTTTTCTTGCATTTGTTTCGTACGAAAAATCATCGAATTTAGCAATATTTTGACGTTTATCATCTCCTTTTCCTTCATGTGATATAAACAAAATATCATCGAATAGGCAATATTTTGCCGTTTTTCACGTTTTTGTGAATTTTCAGTCTTTCGGTATTAATTCATATAATATACAATAAAAATGATGCAAACACATAATTGATTGGAAATTAACCTTAAATACTTCATTTTCAATCAACTATTTGTTTCTCGTTAAAATACTGAGTAGGATATTGAAAAGGGAGAAGTTCGGTTTTTATTGCATATATCGACGTTTCAGCCGGATTTCAGCGGTTTTACGTTTACATCTTCCATCGGTAATATAAACGGAAATCAGGAACATTCTAATTAATTCTAATGTTAATTCTTATGAAAACAGATCGGTTTTATCATTTGTATTGGATACAACCTTGTCATATGATCTTTCTTGGATCTAAATAATACGAAACCTCGCTCTATGATTTGAAGTTAAAATCCTCAAATATGGTTAAATAGTGACCTTTTTCACGTTTTTCATGTAGTTTGACATTACGTAAATATATTCATTTTTCACCAATATTTCGATACTATTTCATGTTGTAATCACGATATGTGATTTGGCCTTGAAATCTCAGAATGTTCGCATAATATTGCATTTGAAGCAAGTTTTCTTGTATTTTGTTTCGTACGAAAAATCATCGAATTTAGCAATATTTTGACGTTTATTATCTCCTTTTCCTTCATGTTATTAAAACAAAATATCATCGAATTAGGCAATATTTTGCCGTTTTTCCACGTTTTTGTGAATTTTCAGTTATGGGTATTAATTCATTATATATACGATAAAAATGATGCAAACACATAATTGATTAGATAATAACCTTAAATACTTCATTTTCAATCAACTATTTGTTTCTCGTTAAAATACTGAGTAAGATATTGAAAAGGGGAGAAGTTCTGTTTTTATTGCATATATCGACATTTCAGCAAGAATAGAGCGGTTTTCGTGTGTACATCTTCCCATCGGTAATATTAACGGAAAATCAGGAACATTTTAATTAATTCTAATGAAAACACATTGGTTTTTATCATTTGTATTTGAAACAACATTGTCATATGTCTTTTCTTGGATCTAAATAATACGAAACCTCGCTCTATGATTTGAAGTTAAAATCCTCATAAATTGTTAAATAGCGACTTTTTTTTCACGTTTTTCATGTAGTTTGACATTACGTAAATATATTCATTTTTTACCCATATTTCGATACTATTTCATGTAGTATCACGATATGTGATTTGGCCTTGAAATCTCAGAATGTCGCATAATATTGCATTTTAAGCAAGTTTTCTTGCATTTTGTTTCGTACGAAAAATCTTCGAATTTAGCAATATTTTGACGTTTATCATCCCCCTTTTCCTCCATGTGATTTAAACAAAATATCATCGAATTAGGCAATATTTTGCCGTTTTTTTCCACGTTTTTTTTTGAATTTTCAGTTTATGGGTATTAATTCATTATATATACGATAAAAATGATGCAAACACATAATTGATTGGAAATTAACCTTAAATACTTCATTTTCAATCAACTATGTGTTTCTCGTTAAAATACTGAGTAGGATATTGAAAATGGGAGAAGTTCGGTTTTATTGCATATATCGACGTTTCAGCCGGAATAGAGCGGTTTTCGTGTACATCTTCCATCGGTAATATAAACGGAAAATCAGGAACATTTTAGTTAATTCTAATGAAAACACATTGGTTTTTATCATTTGTATTGGAAACAACATTGTCATATGTCTTTTCTTGGATCTAAATAATACGAAACCTCGCTCCATGATTTGAAGTTAAAATCCTCATATATGGTAAAATAGTGACTTTTTTCACGTTTTTCAAGTAGTGTGATTTTACGTAAATATATTCGTTTATACCAATATTTCGATACTATTTCATGTAGTATCACGATATGTGATTTGGCCTTCAAATCTCAGAATTTCGCATAATATTGCATTTTAAGCAAGTTTTCTTGCATTTTGTTTCGTACGAAAAATCATCGAATTTAGCAATATTTTGACGTTTATCATCTCCTTTTCCTTCATGTGATTTAAACAAAATATCATCGAATTAGGCAATATTTTGCCGTTTTTCCACGTTTTTGTGAATTTTCAGTCTTTCGGTAATAATTCATTAAATATACAATAAAAATGATGCAAACACATAATTGATTGGAAATTAACCTTAAATACTTCATTTTCAATCAACTATTTGTTTCTAGTTAAAATACTGAGTAGGATATTGAAAAGGGGAGAAGTTCGGTTTTTATTGCATATATCGACGTTTCAGCCGGATTTGAGCGGTTTTACGTTTACATCTTCCATCGGTAATATAAACGGAAAATCAGGAACATTCTAATTAATTCTAATGTTAATTCTAATGAAAACAGATTGGTTTTATCATTTGTATTGGATACAACTTTGTCATATGTCTTTTTATGGATCTAAATAATACGAAACCTCGCTCTATGATTTGAAGTAAAAATCCTCAAATATGGTTAAATAGTGACTTTTTTCACGTTTTTCATGTAGTCTGACATTACGTAAATATATTCATTTTCACCAATATTTCGATACTATTTCATGTAGTATCACGATATGTGATTTGGCCTTGAAATCTCAGAATGTCGCATAATATTGCATTTGAAGCAAGTTTTCTTGTATTTTGTTTCGTACGAAAAATCATCGAATTTAGCAATATTTTGACGTTTATTATCTCCTTTTCCTTTATGTTATTAAAACAAAATATCATCGAATTAGGCAATATTTTGCCGTTTTTCCACGTTTTTGTGAATTTTCAGTTTATGGGTAATAATTCATTATATATACGATAAAAATGATGCAAACACAAAATTGATTAGATAATAAACTTAAATACTTCATTTTCAATCAACTATTTGTTTCTCGTTAAAATACTGAGTAAGATATTGAAAAGGGGAGAAGTTCTGTTTTTATTGCATATATCGACGTTTCAGCCGGATTTCAGCGGTTTTACGTTTACATCTTCCATCGGTAATATAAACGGAAAATCAGGAACATTCTAATTAATTCTAATGTTAATTCTAATGAAAACAGATTGGTTTTATCATTTGTATTGGATACAACCTTGTCATATGTCTTTTTATGGATCTAAATAATACGAAACCTCGCTCTATGATTTGAAGTTAAAATCCTTATATATGGTTAAATAGTGACTTTTTTCACGTTTTTCAAGTAGTTTGACATTACGTAAATATATTCATTTTTACCAATATTTCGATACTATTTCGTGTAGTATCACGATATGTGATTTGGCCTTCAAATCTCAGAATGTCGCATAATATTGCATTTTAAGCAAGTTTTCTTGCATTTTGTTTCGTACGAAAAATCATCGAATTTAGCAATATTTTGACGTTTATCATCCCCCCTTTTCCTCTATGTGATTTAAACAAAATATCATCGAATTAGGCAATATTTTGCCGTTTTTCCACGTTTTTGTGAATTTTCAGTCTTTCGGTAATAATTCATTAAATATACAATAAAAATGATGCAAACACATAATTGATTGGAAATTAACCTTAAATACTTCATTTTCAATCAACTATTTGTTTCTAATTAAAATACTGAGTAGGATATTGAAAAGGGGAGAAGTTCGGTTTTTATTGCATATATCGACGTTTCAGCCGGATTTGAGCGGTTTTACGTTTACATCTTCCATCGGTAATATAAACGGAAAATCAGGAACATTCTAATTAATTCTAATGTTAATTCTAATGAAAACAGATTGGTTTTATCATTTGTATTGGATACAACCTTGTCATATGTCTTTTTATGGATCTAAATAATACGAAACCTCGCTCTATGATTTGAAGTAAAAATCCTCAAATATGGTTAAATAGTGACTTTTTTCACGTTTTTCATGTAGTTTGACATTACGTAAATATATTCATTTTCACCAATATTTCGATACTATTTCATGTAGTATCACGATATGTGATTTGGCCTTGAAATCTCAGAATGTCGCATAATATTGCATTTGAAGCAAGTTTTCTTGTATTTTGTTTCGTACGAAAAATCATCGAATTTAGCAATATTTTGACGTTTATTATCTCCTTTTCCTTTATGTTATTAAAACAAAATATCATCGAATTAGGCAATATTTTGCCGTTTTTCCACGTTTTTGTGAATTTTCAGTTTATGGGTAATAATTCATTATATATACGATAAAAATGATGCAAACACAAAATTGATTAGATAATAAACTTAAATACTTCATTTTCAATCAACTATTTGTTTCTCGTTAAAATACTGAGTAAGATATTGAAAAGGGGAGAAGTTCTGTTTTTATTGCATATATCGACATTTCAGCCGGAATAGAGCGGTTTTCGTGTACATCTTCCATCGGTAATATTAACGGAAAATCAGGAACATTTTAATTAATTCTAATGAAAACACATTGGTTTTTATCATTTGTATTGGAAACAACATTGTCATATGTCTTTTCTTGGATCTAAATAATACGAAACCTCGCTCTATGATTTGAAGTTAAAATCCTCATATATGGTTAAATAGCGACTTTTTTCACGTTTTTCATGTAGTTTGACATTACGTAAATATATTCATTTTTACCAATATTTCGATACTATTTCATGTAGTATCACGATATGTGATTTGGCCTTGAAATCTCAGAATGTCGCAAAATATTGCATTTTAAGCAAGTTTTCTTGTATTTTGTTTAGTACGAAAAATCATCGAATTTAGCAATATTTTGACGTTTATTATCTCCTTTTCCTTCATGTTATTAAAACAAAATATCATCGAATTAGACAATATTTTGCCGTTTTTCCACGTTTTTGTGAATTTTCAGTTTATGGGTATTAATTCATTATATATATACGATAAAAATGATGCAAACATATAATTGATTGGAAAATAACCTTAAATACTTCATTTTCAATCAACTATTTGTTTCTCGTTAAAATACTGAGTAAGATATTGAAAAGGGGAGAAGTTCTGTTTTTATTGCATATATCGAAATTTCAGCCGGAATAGAGCGGTTTTACGTGTACATCTTCCATCGGTAATATAAACGGAAAATCAGGAACATTTTAATTAATTCTAATGAAAACACATTGGTTTTTATCATTTGTATTGGAAACAACATTGTCATATGTCTTTTCTTGGATCTAAATAATACGAAACCTCGCTCTATGATTTGAAGTTAAAATCCTTATATATGGTTAAATAGTGACTTTTTTCACGTTTTTCAAGTAGTTTGACATTACGTAAATATATTCATTTTTACCAATATTTCGATACTATTTCATGTAGTATCACGATATGTGATTTGGCCTTCAAATCTCAGAATGTCGCATAATATTGCATTTTAAGCAAGTTTTCTTGCATTTTGTTTCGTACGAAAAATCATCGAATTAGGCAATATTTTGCCGTTTTTCTACGTTTCTGTGAATTTTAAGTTTATGGGTATTAATTCATTATATACACGATAAAAATGATGCATACACATAATTGATTAGATAATAACCATAAATACTTCATTTTCAATCAACTATTTGTTTCTCGTTAAAATACTGAGTAGACTATTGAAAAGGGGAGAAGTTCTGTTTTTATTGCATATATCGACGTTTCAGCCGGATTTCAGCGGTTTTACGTTTACATCTTCCATCGGTAATATAAACGGAAAATCAGGAACATTCTAATTAATTCTAATGTTAATTCTAATGAAAACAGATTGGTTTTATCATTTGTATTGGATACAACCTTGTCATATGTCTTTTCTTGGATCTAAATAATACGAAACCTGGCTCTATGATTTGAAGTTAAAATCCTCAAATATGGTTAAATAGTGACTTTTTTCACGTTTTTCATGTAGTTTGACATTACGCGAAATATATTCATTTTCACCAATATTTCGATACTATTTCATGTAGTATCACGATATGTGATTTGGCCTTGAAATCTCAGAATGTCGCATAATATTGCATTTGAAGCAAGTTTTCTTGTATTTTGTTTCGTACGAAAAATCATCGAATTTAGCAATATTTTGACGTTTATTATCTCCTTTTCCTTCATGTTATTAAAACAAAATATCATCGAATTAGGCAATATTTTGCCGTTTTTCCACGTTTTTGTGAATTTTCAGTTTATGGGTATTAATTCATTATATATACGATAAAAATGATGCAAACACATAATTGATTAGATAATAACCTTAAATACTTCATTTTCAATCAACTATTTGTTTCTCGTTAAAATACTGAGTAAGATATTGAAAAGGGGAGAAGTTCTGTTTTTATTGCATATATCGACATTTCAGCCGGAATAGAGCGGTTTTCGTGTACATCTTCCATCGGTAATATTAACGGAAAATCAGGAACATTTTAATTAATTCTAATGAAAACACATTGGTTTTTATCATTTGTTTTGGAAACAACATTGTCATATGTCTTTTCTTGGATCTAAATAATACGAAACCTCGCTCTATGATTTGAAGTTAAAATCCTCATATATGGATAAATAGTGAACTTTTTCACGTTTTTCATGTAGTTTGACATTACGTAAATATATTCATTTTTCCAATATTTCGATACTATTTCATGTTGTATCACGATATGTGATTTGGCCTTCAAATCTCAGAATGTCGCATAAATTTGCATTTTAAGCAAGTTTTCTGGCATTTTGTTTCGTACGAAAAATCTTCGAATTTAGCAATATTTTGACGTTTATCATCCCCCTTTTCCTCTATGTGATTTAAACAAAATATCATCGAATTAGGCAATATTTTGCCTTTTTTCCACGTTTCTGTGAATTTTCAGTTTATGGGTATTAATTCAATATATATACGATAAAAATGATGCAAACACATAATTGATTAGATATTAACCTTAAATACTTCATTTTCAATCAACTATTTGTTTCTCGTTAAAATACTGAGTAGGATATTGAAAAGGGGAGAAGTTCTGTTTTCATTGCATATATCGACGTTTCAGCCGGAATAGAGCGGTTTTCGTGTACATCTTCCATCGGTAATATAAACGAAAAATCAGGAACATTTTAGTTAATTCTAATGAAAACACATTGGTTTTTAACATTTGTATTGGAAACAACATTGTCATATGTCTTTTCTTGAATCTAAATAATACGAAACCTCGCTCTATGATTTGAAGTTAAAATCCTTATATATGGTTAAATAGTGACTTTTTTCACGTTTTTCAAGTAGTTTGACATTACGTAAATATATTCATTTTTACCAATATTTCGATACTATTTCATGTAGTATCACGATATGTGATTTGGCCTTGAAATCTCAGAATGTCGCATAATATTGCATTTGAAGCAAGTTTTCTTGTATTTTGTTTCGTACGAAAAATCATCGAATTTAGCAATATTTTGACGTTTATTATCTCCTTTTCCTTCATGTTATTAAAACAAAATATCATCGAATTAGGCAATATTTTGCCGTTTTTCCACGTTTTTGTGAATTTTCAGTTTATGGGTATTAATTCATTATATATACGATAAAAATGATGCAAACACATAATTGATTAGATAATAACCTTAAATACTTCATTTTCAATCAACTATTTGTTTCTCGTTAAAATACTGAGTAAGATATTGAAAAGGGGAGAAGTTCTGTTTTTATTGCATATATCGACATTTCAGCAAGAATAGAGCGGTTTTCGTGTACATCTTCCATCGGTAATATTAACGGAAAATCAGGAACATTTTAATTAATTCCAATGAAAACACATTGGTTTTTATCATTTGTATTGGAAACAACATTGTCATATGTCTTTTCTTGGATCTAAATAATACGAAACCTTGCTCTATGATTTGAAGTTAAAATCCTCATATATGGTAAAATAGTGACTTTTTTCACGTTTTTCAAGTAGTGTGATTTTACGTAAATATATTCGTTTATACCAATATTTCGATACTATTTCATGTAGTATCACGATATGTGATTTGGCCTTCAAATCTCAGAATTTCGACTAATATTGCATTTTAAGCAAGTTTTCTTGCATTTTGTTTCGTACGAAAAATCATCGAATTTAGCAATATTTTGACGTTTATCATCTTTTTTTCCTTCATGTGATTTAAACAAAATATCATCGAATTAGGCAATATTTTGCCGTTTTTCCACGTTTTTGTGAATTTTCAGTCTTTCAGTATTAATTCATTAAATATACAATAAAAATGATGCAAACACATAATTGATTGGAAATTAACCTTAAATACTTCATTTTCAATCAACTATTTGTTTCTCGTTAAAATACTGAGTAGGATATTGAAAAGGGAGAAGTTCGGTTTTTATTGCATATATCGACGTTTCAGCCGGATTTCAGCGGATTTACGTTTACATCTTCCATCGGTAATATAAACGGAAAATCAGGAACATTCTAATTAATTCTAATGTTAATTCTAATGAAAACAGATTGGTTTTATCATTTGTATTGGATACAACCTTGTCATATGTCTTTTCTTGGATCTAAATAATACGAAACCTGGCTCTATGATTTGAAGGTAAAATCCTCAAATATGGTTAAATAGTGACTTTTTTCACGTTTTTCATGTAGTTTGACATTACGTAAATATATTCATTTTCACCAATATTTCGATACTATTTCATGTAGTATCACGATATGTGATTTGGCCTTGAAATCTCATAATGTCGCATAATATTGCATTTGAAGCAAGTTTTCTTGTATTTTGTTTCGTACGAAAAATCATCGAATTTAGCAATATTTTGACGTTTATTATCTCCTTTTCCTTCATGTTATTAAAACAAAATATCATCGAATTAGGCAATATTTTGCCGTTTTTCCACGTTTTTTGTGAATTTTCAGTTTATGGGTATTAATTCATTATACATACGATAAAAATGATGCAAACACATAATTGATTAGATAATAACCTTAAATACTTCATTTTCAATCAACTATTTGTTTCTCGTTAAAATACTGAGTAAGATATTGAAAAGGGGAGAAGTTCTGTTTTTATTGCATATATCGACATTTCAGCAAGAATAGAGCGGTTTTCGTGTACATCTTCCATCGGTAATATTAACGGAAAATCAGGAACATTTTAATTAATTCTAATGAAAACACATTGGTTTTTATCATTTGTATTGGAAACAACATTGTCATATGTCTTTTCTTGGATCTAAATAATACGAAACCTCGCTCTATGATTTGAAGTTAAAATCCTCATAAATGGTTAAATAGCGACTTTTTTCACGTTTTTCATGTAGTTTGACATAACGTAAATATATTCATTTTTACCAATATTTCGATACTATTTCATGTAGTATCACGATATGTGATTTGGCCTTGAAATCTCAGAATGTCGCATAATATTGCATTTTAAGCAAGTTTTCTTGCATTTTGTTTCGTACGAAAAATCTTCGAAATTAGCAATATTTTGACGTTTATCATCCCCCTTTTCCTCCATGTGATTTAAACAAAATATCATCGAATTAGGCAATATTTTGCCGTTTTTCCACGTTTCTGTGAATTTTCAGTTTATGGGTATTAATTCATTATATATACGATAAAAATGATGCAAACACATAATTGATTAGATAATAACCTTAAATACTTCATTTTCAATCAACTATTTGTTTCCCGTTAAAATACTGTGTAGGATATTGAAAAGGGGAGAAGTTCGGTTTTTATTGCATATATCGACGTTTCAGCAGGATTAGAGCGGTTTTACGTGTACATCTTCCATCGGTAATATAAACAGAAAATCAGGAACATTCTAATTAATTCTAATGTTAATTCTAATGAAAACAGATTGGTTTTATCATTTGTATTGGAAACAACCTTGTCATATGTCTTTTCTTGGATCTAAATAATACGAAACCTCGCTATATGATTTGAAGGTAAAATCCTCATATATGGTTAAATAGTGAATTTTTTCACGTTTTTCATGTAGTTTGACATTACGTAAATATATTCATTTTTTACCAATATTTCGATACTGTTTCATGTAGTATCACGATATGTGATTTGGCCTTGAAATCTCAGAATGTCGCAAAATATTGCATTTTAAGCAAGTTTTCTTGTATTTTGTTTCGTACGAAAAATCATCGAATTTAGCAATATTTTGACGTTTATTATCTCCTTTTCCTTCATGTTATTAAAACAAAATATCATCGAATTAGACAATATTTTCCCGTTTTTCCACGTTTTTGTGAATTTTCAGTTTATGGGTATTAATTCATTATATATACGATAAAAATGATGCAAACATATAATTGATTAGAAAATAACCTTAAATACTTCATTTTCAATCAACTATTTGTTTCTCGTTAAAATACTGAGTAAGATATTGAAAAGGGGAGAAGTTCTGTTTATATTGCATATATCGAAATTTGAGCCGGAATAGAGCGGTTTTCGTGTACATCTTCCATCGGTAATATAAACGGAAAATCAGGAACATTTCAATTAATTCTAATGAAAACACATTGGTTTCTATCATTTGTATTGGAAACAACATTGTCATATGTCTTTTCTTGGATCTAAATAATACGAAACCTCGCTCTATGATTTGAAGTTAAAATCCTCATATATGCTTAAATAGCGACTTTTTTCATGTTTTTCAAGTAGTTTGACATTACGTAAATATATTCATTTTTACCAATATTTCGATACTATTTCATGTAGTATCACGATATGTGATTTGGCCTTCAAATCTCAGAATGTCGGATAATATTGCATTTTAAGCAAGTTTTCTTGCATTTTGTTTTGTACGAAAAATCATCGAATTTAGCAATATTTTGACGTTTATCATCCCCCCTTTTCCACTATGTGATTTAAACAAAATATCATCGAATTAGGCAATATTTTGCCGTTTTTCCACGTTTCTGTGAATTTTCAGTTTATGGGTTTTAATTCATTATATATACGATAAAAATGATGCAAACACATAATTGATTAGATAATAACCTTAAATACTTCATTTTCAATCAACCATTTGTTTCTCATTAAAATACTGAGTAGGATATTGAAAAGGGGAGAAGTTCTGTTTTTATTGCATATATCGACGTTTCAGCCGGAATAGAGCGGTTTTCGTGAACATCTTCCATCGGTAATATAAACGGAAAATCAGGAACATTTTAGTTAATTCTAATGAAAACACATTGGTTTTTATCATTTGTATTGGAAACAACATTGTCATATGTCTTTTCTTGGATCTAAATAATACGAAACCTCGCTCTATGATTTGAAGTTAAAATCCTTATATATGGTAAAATAGTGACTTTTTTCACGTTTTTCAAGTAGTGTGATTTTACGTAAATATATTCGTTTTTACCAATATTTCGATACTATTTCATGTAGTATCACGATATGTGATTTGGCCTTCAAATCTCAGAATTTCGCATAATATTGCATTTTAAGCAAGTTTTCTTGCATTTTGTTTCGTACGAAAAATCATCGAATTTAGCAATATTTTGACGTTTATCATCTTTTCCTTCATGCGATTTAAACAAAATATCATCGAATTAGGCAATATTTTGCCGTTTTTCCACGTTTCTGTGAATTTTCAGTTTATAGGTATTAATTCATTATATATACGATAAAAATGATGCAAACACATAATTGATTGGAAATTAACCTTAAATACTTCATTTTCAATCAACTATTTGTTTCTCGTTAAAATACTGAGTAGGATATTGAAAAGGGGAGAAGTTCGGTTTTTATTGCATATATCGACGTTTCAGCCGGATTAGAGCGGTTTTACGTGTACATCTTCCATCGGTAATATAAACGGAAAATTAGGAACATTCTAATTAATTCTAATGTTAATTCTAATGAAAACAGATTGGTTTTATCATTTGTATTGGAAACAACCTTGTCATATGTCTTTTCTTGGATCTAAATAATACGAAACCTCGCTCTATGATTTGAAGTTAAAATCCTCAAATATGGTTAAATAGTGACTTTTTTCACGTTTTTCATGTAGTTTGACATTACGTAAATATATTCATTTTCACCAATATTTCGATACTATTTCATGTAGTATCACGATATGTGATTTGGCCTTGAAATCACATAATGTCGCATAATATTGCATTTGAAGCAAGTTTTCTTGTATTTTGTTTCGTACGAAAAATCATCGAATTTAGCAATATTTTGACGTTTATTATCTCCTTTTCCTTCATGTTATTACAACAAAATATCATCGAATTAGGCAATATTTTGCCGTTTTTCCACGTTTTTTGTGAATTTTCAGTTTATGGGTATTAATTCATTATACATACGATAAAAATGATGCAAACACATAATTGATTAGATAATAACCTTAAATACTTCATTTTCAATCAACTATTTGTTTCTCGTTAAAATACTGAGTAAGATATTGAAAAGGGGAGAAGTTCTGTTTTTATTGCATATATCGACATTTCAGCAAGAATAGAGCGGTTTTCGTGTACATCTTCCATCGGTAATATTAACGGAAAATCAGGAACATTTTAATTAATTCTAATGAAAACACATTGGTTTTTATCATTTGTATTGGAAACAACATTGTCATATGTCTTTTCTTGGATCTAAATAATACGAAACCTCGCTCTATGATTTGAAGTTAAAATCCTCATAAATGGTTAAATAGCGACTTTTTTCACGTTTTTCATGTAGTTTGACATAACGTAAATATATTCATTTTTACCAATATTTCGATACTATTTCATGTAGTATCACGATATGTGATTTGGCCTTGAAATCTCAGAATGTCGCATAATATTGCATTTTAAGCAAGTTTTCTTGCATTTTGTTTCGTACGAAAAATCTTCGAAATTAGCAATATTTTGACGTTTATTATCTCCTTTTCCTTCATGTTATTAAAACAAAATATCATCGAATTAGGCAATATTTTGCCGTTTTTCCACGTTTTTTGTGAATTTTCAGTTTATGGGTATTAATTCATTATACATACGATAAAAATGATGCAAACACATAATTGATTAGATAATAACCTTAAATACTTCATTTTCAATCAACTATTTGTTTCTCGTTAAAATACTGAGTAAGATATTGAAAAGGGGAGAAGTTCTGTTTTTATTGCATATATCGACATTTCAGCAAGAATAGAGCGGTTTTCGTGTACATCTTCCATCGGTAATATTAACGGAAAATCAGGAACATTTTAATTAATTCTAATGAAAACACATTGGTTTTTATCATTTGTATTGGAAACAACATTGTCATATGTCTTTTCTTGGATCTAAATAATACGAAACCTCGCTCTATGATTTGAAGTTAAAATCCTCATAAATGGTTAAATAGCGACTTTTTTCACGTTTTTCATGTAGTTTGACATAACGTAAATATATTCATTTTTACCAATATTTCGATACTATTTCATGTAGTATCACGATATGTGATTTGGCCTTGAAATCTCAGAATGTCGCATAATATTGCATTTTAAGCAAGTTTTCTTGCATTTTGTTTCGTACGAAAAATCTTCGAAATTAGCAATATTTTGACGTTTATCATCCCCCTTTTCCTCCATGTGATTTAAACAAAATATCATCGAATTAGGCAATATTTTGCCGTTTTTCCACGTTTCTGTGAATTTTCAGTTTATGGGTATTAATTCATTATATATACGATAAAAATGATGCAAACACATAATTGATTAGATAATAACCTTAAATACTTCATTTTCAATCAACTATTTGTTTCTCGTTAAAATACTGTGTAGGATATTGAAAAGGGGAGAAGTTCGGTTTTTATTGCATATATCGACGTTTCAGCAGGATTAGAGCGGTTTTACGTGTACATCTTCCATCGGTAATATAAACAGAAAATCAGGAACATTCTAATTAATTCTAATGTTAATTCTAATGAAAACAGATTGGTTTTATCATTTGTATTGGAAAAAACCTTGTCATATGTCTTTTCTTGGATCTAAATAATACGAAACCTCGCTATATGATTTGAAGGTAAAATCCTCATATATGGTTAAATAGTGAATTTTTTCACGTTTTTCATGTAGTTTGACATTACGTAAATATATTCATTTTTTACCAATATTTCGATACTGTTTCATGTAGTATCACGATATGTGATTTGGCCTTGAAATCTCAGAATGTCGCAAAATATTGCATTTTAAGCAAGTTTTCTTGTATTTTGTTTCGTACGAAAAATCATCGAATTTAGCAATATTTTGACGTTTATTATCTCCTTTTCCTTCATGTTATTAAAACAAAATATCATCGAATTAGACAATATTTTCCCGTTTTTCCACGTTTTTGTGAATTTTCAGTTTATGGGTATTAATTCATTATATATACGATAAAAATGATGCAAACATATAATTGATTAGAAAATAACCTTAAATACTTCATTTTCAATCAACTATTTGTTTCTCGTTAAAATACTGAGTAAGATATTGAAAAGGGGGAGAAGTTCTGTTTATATTGCATATATCGAAATTTGAGCCGGAATAGAGCGGTTTTCGTGTACATCTTCCATCGGTAATATAAACGGAAAATCAGGAACATTTCAATTAATTCTAATGAAAACACATTGGTTTCTATCATTTGTATTGGAAACAACATTGTCATATGTCTTTTCTTGGATCTATATAATACGAAACCTCGCTCTATGATTTGAAGTTAAAATCCTCATATATGGTTAAATAGCGACTTTTTTCATGTTTTTCAAGTAGTTTGACATTACGTAAATATATTCATTTTTACCAATATTTCGATACTATTTCATGTAGTATCACGATATGTGATTTGGCCTTCAAATCTCAGAATGTCGGATAATATTGCATTTTAAGCAAGTTTTCTTGCATTTTGTTTTGTACGAAAAATCATCGAATTTAGCAATATTTTGACGTTTATCATCCCCCCTTTTCCACTATGTGATTTAAACAAAATATCATCGAATTAGGCAATATTTTGCCGTTTTTCCACGTTTCTGTGAATTTTCAGTTTATGGGTTTTAATTCATTATATATACGATAAAAATGATGCAAACACATAATTGATTAGATAATAACCTTAAATACTTCATTTTCAATCAACCATTTGTTTCTCATTAAAATACTGAGTAGGATATTGAAAAGGGGAGAAGTTCTGTTTTTATTGCATATATCGACGTTTCAGCCGGAATAGAGCGGTTTTCGTGAACATCTTCCATCGGTAATATAAACGGAAAATCAGGAACATTTTAGTTAATTCTAATGAAAACACATTGGTTTTTATCATTTGTATTGGAAACAACATTGTCATATGTCTTTTCTTGGATCTAAATAATACGAAACCTCGCTCTATGATTTGAAGTTAAAATCCTTATATATATGGTAAAATAGTGACTTTTTTCACGTTTTTCAAGTAGTGTGATTTTACGTAAATATATTCGTTTTTACCAATATTTCGATACTATTTCATGTAGTATCACGATATGTGATTTGGCCTTCAAATCTCAGAATTTCGCATAATATTGCATTTTAAGCAAGTTTTCTTGCATTTTGTTTCGTACGAAAAATCATCGAATTTAGCAATATTTTGACGTTTATCATCTTTTCCTTCATGCGATTTAAACAAAATATCATCGAATTAGGCAATATTTTGCCGTTTATCCACGTTTCTGTGAATTTTCAGTTTATAGGTATTAATTCATTATATATACGATAAAAATGATGCAAACACATAATTGATTGGAAATTAACCTTAAATACTTCATTTTCAATCAACTATTTGTTTCTCGTTAAAATACTGAGTAAGATATTGAAAGGGGGGGAAGTTCTGTTTTTATTGCATATATCGACATTTCAGCCGGAATAGAGCGGTTTTCGTGTACATCTTCCATCGGTAATATTAACGGAAAATCAGGAACATTTTCATTAATTCTAATGAAAACACATTGGTTTTTAACATTTGTATTGGAAACAACATTGTCATATGTCTTTTCTTGAATCTAAATAATACGAAACCTCGCTCTATGATTTGAAGTTAAAATCCTTATATATGGTTAAATAGTGACTTTTTTCACGTTTTTCAAGTAGTTTGACATTACGTAAATATATTCATTTTTACCAATATTTCGATACTATTTCATGTAGTATCACGATATGTGATTTGGCCTTGAAATCTCAGAATGTCGCATAATATTGCATTTGAAGCAAGTTTTCTTGTATTTTGTTTCGTACGAAAAATCATCGAATTTAGCAATATTTTGACGTTTATTATCTCCTTTTCCTTCATGTTATTAAAACAAAATATCATCGAATTAGGCAATATTTTGCCGTTTTTCCACGTTTTTGTGAATTTTCAGTTTATGGGTATTAATTCATTATATATACGATAAAAATGATGCAAACACATAATTGATTAGATAATAACCTTAAATACTTCATTTTCAATCAACTATTTGTTTCTCGTTAAAATACTGAGTAAGATATTGAAAAGGGGAGAAGTTCTGTTTTTATTGCATATATCGACATTTCAGCAAGAATAGAGCGGTTTTCGTGTACATCTTCCATCGGTAATATTAACGGAAAATCAGGAACATTTTAATTAATTCTAATGAAAACACATTGGTTTTTATCATTTGTATTGGAAACAACATTGTCATATGTCTTTTCTTGGATCTAAATAATACGAAACCTTGCTCTTAGATTTGAAGTTAAAATCCTCATATATGGTAAAATAGTGACTTTTTTCACGTTTTTCAAGTAGTGTGATTTTACGTAAATATATTCGTTTATACCAATATTTCGATACTATTTCATGTAGTATCACGATATGTGATTTGGCCTTCAAATCTCAGAATTTCGACTAATATTGCATTTTAAGCAAGTTTTCTTGCATTTTGTTTCGTACGAAAAATCATCGAATTTAGCAATATTTTGACGTTTATCATCTTTTTTTCCTTCATGTGATTTAAACAAAATATCATCGAATTAGGCAATATTTTGCCGTTTTTCCACGTTTTTGTGAATTTTCAGTCTTTCAGTATTAATTCATTAAATATACAATAAAAATGATGCAAACACATAATTGATTGGAAATTAACCTTAAATACTTCATTTTCAATCAACTATTTGTTTCTCGTTAAAATACTGAGTAGGATATTGAAAAGGGAGAAGTTCGGTTTTTATTGCATATATCGACGTTTCAGCCGGATTTCAGCGGTTTTACGTTTACATCTTCCATCGGTAATATAAACGGAAAATCAGGAACATTCTAATTAATTCTAATGTTAATTCTAATGAAAACAGATTGGTTTTATCATTTGTATTGGATACAACCTTGTCATATGTCTTTTCTTGGATCTAAATAATACGAAACCTGGCTCTATGATTTGAAGGTAAAATCCTCAAATATGGTTAAATAGTGACTTTTTTCACGTTTTTCATGTAGTTTGACATTACGTAAATATATTCATTTTCACCAATATTTCGATACTATTTCATGTAGTATCACGATATGTGATTTGGCCTTGAAATCTCAGAATGTCGCATAATATTGCATTTGAAGCAAGTTTTCTTGTATTTTGTTTCGTACGAAAAATCATCGAATTTAGCAATATTTTGACGTTTATTATCTCCTTTTCCTTCATGTTATTAAAACAAAATATCATCGAATTAGGCAATATTTTGCCGTTTTTCCACGTTTTCTGTGAATTTTCAGTTTATGGGTTTTAATTCATTATATATACGATAAAAATGATGCAAACACATAATTGATTAGATAATAACCTTAAATACTTCATTTTCAATCAACTATTTGTTTCTCGTTAAAATACTGAGTAAGATATTGAAAAGGGGAGAAGTTCTGTTTTTATTGCATATATCGACATTTCAGCAAGAATAGAGCGGTTTTCGTGTACATCTTCCATCGGTAATATTAACGGAAAATCAGGAACATTTTAATTAATTCTAATGAAAACACATTGGTTTTTATCATTTGTATTGGAAACAACATTGTCATATGTCTTTTCTTGGATCTAAATAATACGAAACCTCGCTCTATGATTTGAAGTTAAAATCCTCATAAATGGTTAAATAGCGACTTTTTTCACGTTTTTCATGTAGTTTGACATAACGTAAATATATTCATTTTTACCAATATTTCGATACTATTTCATGTAGTATCACGATATGTGATTTGGCCTTGAAAGCTCAGAATGTCGCATAATATTGCATTTTAAGCAAGTTTTCTTGCATTTTGTTTCGTACGAAAAATCTTCGAAATTAGCAATATTTTGACGTTTATCATCCCCCTTTTCCTCCATGTGATTTAAACAAAATATCATCGAATTAGGCAATATTTTGCCGTTTTTCCACGTTTCTGTGAATTTTCAGTTTATGGGTATTAATTCATTATATATACGATAAAAATGATGCAAACACATAATTGATTAGATAATAACCTTAAATACTTCATTTTCAATCAACTATTTGTTTCTCGTTAAAATACTGTGTAGGATATTGAAAAGGGGAGAAGTTCGGTTTTTATTGCATATATCGACGTTTCAGCAGGATTAGAGCGGTTTTACGTGTACATCTTCCATCGGTAATATAAACAGAAAATCAGGAACATTCTAATTAATTCTAATGTTAATTCTAATGAAAACAGATTGGTTTTATCATTTGTATTGGAAACAACCTTGTCATATGTCTTTTCTTGGATCTAAATAATACGAAACCTCGCTATATGATTTGAAGTTAAAATCCTCATATATGGTTAAATAGTGAATTTTTTCACGTTTTTCATGTAGTTTGACATTACGTAAATATATTCATTTTCACCAATATTTCGATACTATTTCATGTAGTATCACGATATGTGATTTGGCCTTGAAATCACATAATGTCGCATAATATTGCATTTGAAGCAAGTTTTCTTGTATTTTGTTTCGTACGAAAAATCATCGAATTTAGCAATATTTTGACGTTTATTATCTCCTTTTCCTTCATGTTATTAAAACAAAATATCATCGAATTAGGCAATATTTTGCCGTTTTTCCACGTTTTTTGTGAATTTTCAGTTTATGGGTATTAATTCATTATACATACGATAAAAATGATGCAAACACATAATTGATTAGATAATAACCTTAAATACTTCATTTTCAATCAACTATTTGTTTCTCGTTAAAATACTGAGTAAGATATTGAAAAGGGGAGAAGTTCTGTTTTTATTGCATATATCGACATTTCAGCAAGAATAGAGCGGTTTTCGTGTACATCTTCCATCGGTAATATTAACGGAAAATCAGGAACATTTTAATTAATTCTAATGAAAACACATTGGTTTTTATCATTTGTATTGGAAACAACATTGTCATATGTCTTTTCTTGGATCTAAATAATACGAAACCTCGCTCTATGATTTGAAGTTAAAATCCTCATAAATGGTTAAATAGCGACTTTTTTCACGTTTTTCATGTAGTTTGACATAACGTAAATATATTCATTTTTACCAATATTTCGATACTATTTCATGTAGTATCACGATATGTGATTTGGCCTTGAAATCTCAGAATGTCGCATAATATTGCATTTTAAGCAAGTTTTCTTGCATTTTGTTTCGTACGAAAAATCTTCGAAATTAGCAATATTTTGACGTTTATCATCCCCCTTTTCCTCCATGTGATTTAAACAAAATATCATCGAATTAGGCAATATTTTGCCGTTTTTCCACGTTTCTGTGAATTTTCAGTTTATGGGTATTAATTCATTATATATACGATAAAAATGATGCAAACACATAATTGATTAGATAATAACCTTAAATACTTCATTTTCAATCAACTATTTGTTTCTCGTTAAAATACTGTGTAGGATATTGAAAAGGGGAGAAGTTCGGTTTTTATTGCATATATCGACGTTTCAGCAGGATTAGCGCGGTTTTACGTGTACATCTTCCATCGGTAATATAAACAGAAAATCAGGAACATTCTAATTAATTCTAATGTTAATTCTAATGAAAACAGATTGGTTTTATCATTTGTATTGGAAACAACCTTGTCATATGTCTTTTCTTGGATCTAAATAATACGAAACCTCGCTATATGATTTGAAGTTAAAATCCTCATATATGGTTAAATAGTGAATTTTTTCACGTTTTTCATGTAGTTTGACATTACGTAAATATATTCATTTTTTACCAATATTTCGATACTGTTTCATGTAGTATCACGATATGTGATTTGGCCTTGAAATCTCAGAATGTCGCAAAATATTGCATTTTAAGCAAGTTTTCTTGTATTTTGTTTCGTACGAAAAATCATCGAATTTAGCAATATTTTGACGTTTATTATCTCCTTTTCCTTCATGTTATTAAAACAAAATATCATCGAATTAGACAATATTTTGCCGTTTTTCCACGTTTTTGTGAATTTTCAGTTTATGGGTATTAATTCATTATATATACGATAAAAATGATGCAAACATATAATTGATTAGAAAATAACCTTAAATACTTCATTTTCAATCAACTATTTGTTTCTCGTTAAAATACTGAGTAAGATATTGAAAAGGGGGAGAAGTTCTGTTTATATTGCATATATCGAAATTTGAGCCGGAATAGAGCGGTTTTCGTGTACATCTTCCATCGGTAATATAAACGGAAAATCAGGAACATTTCAATTAATTCTAATGAAAACACATTGGTTTCTATCATTTGTATTGGAAACAACATTGTCATATGTCTTTTCTTGGATCTATATAATACGAAACCTCGCTCTATGATTTGAAGTTAAAATCCTCATATATGGTTAAATAGCGACTTTTTTCATGTTTTTCAAGTAGTTTGACATTACGTAAATATATTCATTTTTACCAATATTTCGATACTATTTCATGTAGTATCACGATATGTGATTTGGCCTTCAAATCTCAGAATGTCGGATAATATTGCATTTTAAGCAAGTTTTCTTGCATTTTGTTTTGTACGAAAAATCATCGAATTTAGCAATATTTTGACGTTTATCATCCCCCCTTTTCCACTATGTGATTTAAACAAAATATCATCGAATTAGGCAATATTTTGCCGTTTTTCCACGTTTCTGTGAATTTTCAGTTTATGGGTTTTAATTCATTATATATACGATAAAAATGATGCAAACACATAATTGATTAGATAATAACCTTAAATACTTCATTTTCAATCAACCATTTGTTTCTCATTAAAATACTGAGTAGGATATTGAAAAGGGGAGAAGTTCTGTTTTTATTGCATATATCGACGTTTCAGCCGGAATAGAGCGGTTTTCGTGAACATCTTCCATCGGTAATATAAACGGAAAATCAGGAACATTTTAGTTAATTCTAATGAAAACACATTGGTTTTTATCATTTGTATTGGAAACAACATTGTCATATGTCTTTTCTTGGATCTAAATAATACGAAACCTCGCTCTATGATTTGAAGTTAAAATCCTTATATATGGTAAAATAGTGACTTTTTTCACGTTTTTCAAGTAGTGTGATTTTACGTAAATATATTCGTTTTTACCAATATTTCGATACTATTTCATGTAGTATCACGATATGTGATTTGGCCTTCAAATCTCAGAATTTCGCATAATATTGCATTTTAAGCAAGTTTTCTTGCATTTTGTTTCGTACGAAAAATCATCGAATTTAGCAATATTTTGACGTTTATCATCTTTTCCTTCATGCGATTTAAACAAAATATCATCGAATTAGGCAATATTTTGCCGTTTATCCACGTTTCTGTGAATTTTCAGTTTATAGGTATTAATTCATTATATATACGATAAAAATGATGCAAACACATAATTGATTGGAAATTAACCTTAAATACTTCATTTTCAATCAACTATTTGTTTCTCGTTAAAATACTGAGTAGATTATTGAAAAGGGGAGAAGTTCGGTTTTTATTGCATATATCGACGTTTCAGCCGGATTAGAGCGGTTTTACGTGTACATCTTCCATCGGTAATATAAACGGAAAATTAGGAACATTCTAATTAATTCTAATGTTAATTCTAATGAAAACAGATTGGTTTTATCATTTGTATTGGAAACAACCTTGTCATATGTCTTTTCTTGGATCTAAATAATACGAAACCTCGCTCTATGATTTGAAGTTAAAATCCTCAAATATGGTTAAATAGTGACTTTTTTCACGTTTTTCATGTAGTTTGACATTACGTAAATATATTCATTTTTACCAATATTTCGATACTATTTCATGTAGTATCACTATATGTGATTTGGCCTTGAAATCTCAGAATGTCGCAAAATATTGCATTTTAAGCAAGTGTTCTTGTATTTTGTTTCGTACGAAAAATCATCGAATTTAGCAATATTTTGACGTTTATTATCTCCTTTTCCTTCATGTTATTAAAACAAGATATCATCGAATTAGGCAATATTTTGCCGTTTTTCCACGTTTTTGTGAATTTTCAGTCTTTCAGTATTAATTCATTATATATACGATAAAAATGATGCAAACACATAATTGATTAGATAATAACCTTAAATACTTCATTTTCAATCAACTATTTGTTTCTCGTTAAAATACTGAGTAAGATATTGAAAGGGGGGGAAGTTCTGTTTTTATTGCATATATCGACATTTCAGCCGGAATAGAGCGGTTTTCGTGTACATCTTCCATCGGTAATATTAACGGAAAATCAGGAACATTTTCATTAATTCTAATGAAAACACATTGGTTTTTAACATTTGTATTGGAAACAACATTGTCATATGTCTTTTCTTGAATCTAAATAATACGAAACCTCGCTCTATGATTTGAAGTTAAAATCCTTATATATGGTTAAATAGTGACTTTTTTCACGTTTTTCAAGTAGTTTGACATTACGTAAATATATTCATTTTTACCAATATTTCGATACTATTTCATGTAGTATCACGATATGTGATTTGGCCTTGAAATCTCAGAATGTCGCATAATATTGCATTTGAAGCAAGTTTTCTTGTATTTTGTTTCGTACGAAAAATCATCGAATTTAGCAATATTTTGACGTTTATTATCTCCTTTTCCTTCATGTTATTAAAACAAAATATCATCGAATTAGGCAATATTTTGCCGTTTTTCCACGTTTTTGTGAATTTTCAGTTTATGGGTATTAATTCATTATATATACGATAAAAATGATGCAAACACATAATTGATTAGATAATAACCTTAAATACTTCATTTTCAATCAACTATTTGTTTCTCGTTAAAATACTGAGTAAGATATTGAAAAGGGGAGAAGTTCTGTTTTTATTGCATATATCGACATTTCAGCAAGAATAGAGCGGTTTTCGTGTACATCTTCCATCGGTAATATTAACGGAAAATCAGGAACATTTTAATTAATTCTAATGAAAACACATTGGTTTTTATCATTTGTATTGGAAACAACATTGTCATATGTCTTTTCTTGGATCTAAATAATACGAAACCTCGCTCTATGATTTGAAGTTAAAATCCTCATAAATGGTTAAATAGCGACTTTTTTCACGTTTTTCATGTAGTTTGACATAACGTAAATATATTCATTTTTACCAATATTTCGATACTATTTCATGTAGTATCACGATATGTGATTTGGCCTTGAAATCTCAGAATGTCGCATAATATTGCATTTTAAGCAAGTTTTCTTGCATTTTGTTTCGTACGAAAAATCTTCGAAATTAGCAATATTTTGACGTTTATCATCCCCCTTTTCCTCCATGTGATTTAAACAAAATATCATCGAATTAGGCAATATTTTGCCGTTTTTCCACGTTTCTGTGAATTTTCAGTTTATGGGTATTAATTCATTATATATACGATAAAAATGATGCAAACACATAATTGATTAGATAATAACCTTAAATACTTCATTTTCAATCAACTATTTGTTTCTCGTTAAAATACTGTGTAGGATATTGAAAAGGGGAGAAGTTCGGTTTTTATTGCATATATCGACGTTTCAGCAGGATTAGAGCGGTTTTACGTGTACATCTTCCATCGGTAATATAAACAGAAAATCAGGAACATTCTAATTAATTCTAATGTTAATTCTAATGAAAACAGATTGGTTTTATCATTTGTATTGGAAACAACCTTGTCATATGTCTTTTCTTGGATCTAAATAATACGAAACCTCGCTATATGATTTGAAGTTAAAATCCTCATATATGGTTAAATAGTGAATTTTTTCACGTTTTTCATGTAGTTTGACATTACGTAAATATATTCATTTTTTACCAATATTTCGATACTGTTTCATGTAGTATCACGATATGTGATTTGGCCTTGAAATCTCAGAATGTCGCAAAATATTGCATTTTAAGCAAGTTTTCTTGTATTTTGTTTCGTACGAAAAATCATCGAATTTAGCAATATTTTGACGTTTATTATCTCCTTTTCCTTCATGTTATTAAAACAAAATATCATCGAATTAGACAATATTTTGCCGTTTTTCCACGTTTTTGTGAATTTTCAGTTTATGGGTATTAATTCATTATATATACGATAAAAATGATGCAAACATATAATTGATTAGAAAATAACCTTAAATACTTCATTTTCAATCAACTATTTGTTTCTCGTTAAAATACTGAGTAAGATATTGAAAAGGGGAGAAGTTCTGTTTATATTGCATATATCGAAATTTGAGCCGGAATAGAGCGGTTTTCGTGTACATCTTCCATCGGTAATATAAACGGAAAATCAGGAACATTTCAATTAATTCTAATGAAAACACATTGGTTTTTATCATTTGTATTGGAAACAACATTGTCATATGTCTTTTCTTGGATCTAAATAATACGAAACCTTGCTCTATGATTTGAAGTTAAAATCCTCATATATGGTTAAATAGCGACTTTTTTCATGTTTTTCAAGTAGTTTGACATTACGTAAATATATTCATTTTTACCAATATTTCGATACTATTTCATGTAGTATCACGATATGTGATTTGGCCTTCAAATCTCAGAATGTCGGATAATATTGCATTTTAAGCAAGTTTTCTTGCATTTTGTTTTGTACGAAAAATCATCGAATTTAGCAATATTTTGACGTTTATCATCCCCCCTTTTCCACTATGTGATTTAAACAAAATATCATCGAATTAGGCAATATTTTGCCGTTTTTCCACGTTTCTGTGAATTTTCAGTTTATGGGTTTTAATTCATTATATATACGATAAAAATGATGCAAACACATAATTGATTAGATAATAACCTTAAATACTTCATTTTCAATCAACCATTTGTTTCTCATTAAAATACTGAGTAGGATATTGAAAAGGGGAGAAGTTCTGTTTTTATTGCATATATCGACGTTTCAGCCGGAATAGAGCGGTTTTCGTGAACATCTTCCATCGGTAATATAAACGGAAAATCAGGAACATTTTAGTTAATTCTAATGAAAACACATTGGTTTTTATCATTTGTATTGGAAACAACATTGTCATATGTCTTTTCTTGGATCTAAATAATACGAAACCTCGCTCTATGATTTGAAGTTAAAATCCTTATATATGGTAAAATAGTGACTTTTTTCACGTTTTTCAAGTAGTGTGATTTTACGTAAATATATTCGTTTATACCAATATTTCGATACTATTTCATGTAGTATCACGATATGTGATTTGGCCTTCAAATCTCAGAATTTCGACTAATATTGCATTTTAAGCAAGTTTTCTTGCATTTTGTTTCGTACGAAAAATCATCGAATTTAGCAATATTTTGACGTTTATCATCTTTTTTTCCTTCATGTGATTTAAACAAAATATCATCGAATTAGGCAATATTTTGCCGTTTTTCCACGTTTTTGTGAATTTTCAGTCTTTCAGTATTAATTCATTAAATATACAATAAAAATGATGCAAACACATAATTGATTGGAAATTAACCTTAAATACTTCATTTTCAATCAACTATTTGTTTCTCGTTAAAATACTGAGTAGGATATTGAAAAGGGAGAAGTTCGGTTTTTATTGCATATATCGACGTTTCAGCCGGATTTCAGCGGTTTTACGTTTACATCTTCCATCGGTAATATAAACGGAAAATCAGGAACATTCTAATTAATTCTAATGTTAATTCTAATGAAAACAGATTGGTTTTATCATTTGTATTGGATACAACCTTGTCATATGTCTTTTCTTGGATCTAAATAATACGAAACCTGGCTCTATGATTTGAAGGTAAAATCCTCAAATATGGTTAAATAGTGACTTTTTTCACGTTTTTCATGTAGTTTGACATTACGTAAATATATTCATTTTCACCAATATTTCGATACTATTTCATGTAGTATCACGATATGTGATTTGGCCTTGAAATCTCAGATTGTCGCATAATATTGCATTTGAAGCAAGTTTTCTTGTATTTTGTTTCGTACGAAAAATCATCGAATTTAGCAATATTTTGACGTTTATTATCTCCTTTTCCTTCATGTTATTAAAACAAAATATCATCGAATTAGGCAATATTTTGCCGTTTTTCCACGTTTTTTGTGAATTTTCAGTTTATGGGTATTAATTCATTATATATACGATAAAAATGATGCAAACACATAATTGATTAGATAATAACCTTAAATACTTCATTTTCAATCAACTATTTGTTTCTCGTTAAAATACTGAGTAAGATATTGAAAAGGGGAGAAGTTCTGTTTTTATTGCATATATCGACATTTCAGCAAGAATAGAGCGGTTTTCGTGTACATCTTCCATCGGTAATATTAACGGAAAATCAGGAACATTTTAATTAATTCTAATGAAAACACATTGGTTTTTATCATTTGTATTGGAAACAACATTGTCATATGTCTTTTCTTGGATCTAAATAATACGAAACCTCGCTCTATGATTTGAAGTTAAAATCCTCATAAATGGTTAAATAGCGACTTTTTTCACGTTTTTCATGTAGTTTGACATAACGTAAATATATTCATTTTTACCAATATTTCGATACTATTTCATGTAGTATCACGATATGTGATTTGGCCTTGAAATCTCAGAATGTCGCATAATATTGCATTTTAAGCAAGTTTTCTTGCATTTTGTTTCGTACGAAAAATCTTCGAAATTAGCAATATTTTGACGTTTATCATCCCCCTTTTCCTCCATGTGATTTAAACAAAATATCATCGAATTAGGCAATATTTTGCCGTTTTTCCACGTTTCTGTGAATTTTCAGTTTATGGGTATTAATTCATTATATATACGATAAAAATGATGCAAACACATAATTGATTAGATAATAACCTTAAATACTTCATTTTCAATCAACTATTTGTTTCTCGTTAAAATACTGTGTAGGATATTGAAAAGGGGAGAAGTTCGGTTTTTATTGCATATATCGACGTTTCAGCAGGATTAGAGCGGTTTTACGTGTACATCTTCCATCGGTAATATAAACAGAAAATCAGGAACATTCTAATTAATTCTAATGTTAATTCTAATGAAAACAGATTGGTTTTTATCATTTGTATTGGAAACAACATTGTCATATGTCTTTTCTTGGATCTAAATAATACGAAACCTCGCTCTATGATTTGAAGTTAAAATCCTTATATATGGTAAAATAGTGACTTTTTTCACGTTTTTCAAGTAGTGTGATTTTACGTAAATATATTCGTTTTTACCAATATTTCGATACTATTTCATGTAGTATCACGATATGTGATTTGGCCTTCAAATCTCAGAATTTTGCATAATATTGCATTTTAAGCAAGTTTTCTTGCATTTTGTTTCGTACGAAAAATCATCGAATTTAGCAATATTTTGACGTTTATCATCTTTTCCTTCGTGTGATTTAAACAAAATATCATCGAATTAGGCAATATTTTGCCGTTTTTCCACGTTTCTGTGAATTTTCAGTTTATAGGTATTAATTCATTATATATACGGTAAAAATGATGCAAACACATAATTGATTGGAAATTAACCTTAAATACTTCATTTTCAATCAACTATTTGTTTCTCGTTAAAATACTGAGTAGGATATTGAAAAGGGGAGAAGTTCGGTTTTTATTGCATATATCGACGTTTCAGCCGGATTAGAGCGGTTTTACGTGTACATCTTCCATCGGTAATATAAACGGAAAATTAGGAACATTCTAATTAATTCTAATGTTAATTCTAATGAAAACAGATTGGTTTTATCATTTGTATTGGAAACAACCTTGTCATATGTCTTTTCTTGGATCTAAATAATACGAAACCTCGCTCTATGATTTGAAGTTAAAATCCTCAAATATGGTTAAATAGTGACTTTTTTCACGTTTTTCATGTAGTTTGACATTACGTAAATATATTCATTTTCACCAATATTTCGATACTATTTCATGTAGTATCACGATATGTGATTTGGCCTTGAAATCTCAGAATGTCGCATAATATTGCATTTGAAGCAAGTTTTCTTGTATTTTGTTTCGTACGAAAAATCATCGAATTTAGCAATATTTTGACGTTTATTATCTCCTTTTCCTTCATGTTATTAAAACAAAATATCATCGAATTAGGCAATATTTTGCCGTTTTTTCACGTTTTTTGTGAATTTTCAGTTTATGGGTATTAATTCATTATATATACGATAAAAATGATGCAAACACATAATTGATTAGATAATAACCTTAAATACTTCATTTTCAATCAACTATTTGTTTCTCGTTAAAATACTGAGTAAGATATTGAAAAGGGGAGAAGTTCTGTTTTTATTGCATATATCGACATTTCAGCAAGAATAGAGCGGTTTTCGTGTACATCTTCCATCGGTAATATTAACGGAAAATCAGGAACATTTTAATTAATTCTAATGAAAACACATTGGTTTTTATCATTTGTATTGGAAACAACATTGTCATATGTCTTTTCTTGGATCTAAATAATACGAAACCTCGCTCTATGATTTGAAGTTAAAATCCTCATAAATGGTTAAATAGCGACTTTTTTCACGTTTTTCATGTAGTTTGACATAACGTAAATATATTCATTTTTACCAATATTTCGATACTATTTCATGTAGTATCACGATATGTGATTTGGCCTTGAAATCTCAGAATGTCGCATAATATTGCATTTTAAGCAAGTTTTCTTGCATTTTGTTTCGTACGAAAAATCTTCGAAATTAGCAATATTTTGACGTTTATCATCCCCCTTTTCCTCCATGTGATTTAAACAAAATATCATCGAATTAGGCAATATTTTGCCGTTTTTCCACGTTTCTGTGAATTTTCAGTTTATGGGTATTAATTCATTATATATACGATAAAAATGATGCAAACACATAATTGATTAGATAATAACCTTAAATACTTCATTTTCAATCAACTATTTGTTTCTCGTTAAAATACTGTGTAGGATATTGAAAAGGGGAGAAGTTCGGTTTTTATTGCATATATCGACGTTTCAGCAGGATTAGAGCGGTTTTACGTGTACATCTTCCATCGGTAATATAAACAGAAAATCAGGAACATTCTAATTAATTCTAATGTTAATTCTAATGAAAACAGATTGGTTTTATCATTTGTATTGGAAACAACCTTGTCATATGTCTTTTCTTGGATCTAAATAATACGAAACCTCGCTATATGATTTGAAGTTAAAATCCTCATATATGGTTAAATAGTGAATTTTTTCACGTTTTTCATGTAGTTTGACATTACGTAAATATATTCATTTTTTACCAATATTTCGATACTGTTTCATGTAGTATCACGATATGTGATTTGGCCTTGAAATCTCAGAATGTCGCAAAATATTGCATTTTAAGCAAGTTTTCTTGTATTTTGTTTCGTACGAAAAATCATCGAATTTAGCAATATTTTGACGTTTATTATCTCCTTTTCCTTCATGTTATTAAAACAAAATATCATCGAATTAGACAATATTTTGCCGTTTTTCCACGTTTTTGTGAATTTTCAGTTTATGGGTATTAATTCATTATATATACGATAAAAATGATGCAAACATATAATTGATTAGAAAATAACCTTAAATACTTCATTTTCAATCAACTATTTGTTTCTCGTTAAAATACTGAGTAAGATATTGAAAAGGGGAGAAGTTCTGTTTATATTGCATATATCGAAATTTGAGCCGGAATAGAGCGGTTTTCGTATACATCTTCCATCGGTAATATAAACGGAAAATCAGGAACATTTCAATTAATTCTAATGAAAACACATTGGTTTTTATCATTTGTATTGGAAACAACATTGTCATATGTCTTTTCTTGGATCTAAATAATACGAAACCTCGCTCTATGATTTGAAGTTAAAATCCTCATATATGGTTAAATAGCGACTTTTTTCATGTTTTTCAAGTAGTTTGACATTACGTAAATATATTCATTTTTACCAATATTTCGATACTATTTCATGTAGTATCACGATATGTGATTTGGCCTTCAAATCTCAGAATGTCGGATAATATTGCATTTTAAGCAAGTTTTCTTGCATTTTGTTTTGTACGAAAAATCATCGAATTTAGCAATATTTTGACGTTTATCATCCCCCCTTTTCCACTATGTGATTTAAACAAAATATCATCGAATTAGGCAATATTTTGCCGTTTTTCCACGTTTCTGTGAATTTTCAGTTTATGGGTTTTAATTCATTATATATACGATAAAAATGATGCAAACACATAATTGATTAGATAATAACCTTAAATACTTCATTTTCAATCAACCATTTGTTTCTCATTAAAATACTGAGTAGGATATTGAAAAGGGGAGAAGTTCTGTTTTTATTGCATATATCGACGTTTCAGCCGGAATAGAGCGGTTTTCGTGAACATCTTCCATCGGTAATATAAACGGAAAATCAGGAACATTTTAGTTAATTCTAATGAAAACACATTGGTTTTTATCATTTGTATTGGAAACAACATTGTCATATGTCTTTTCTTGGATCTAAATAATACGAAACCTCGCTCTATGATTTGAAGTTAAAATCCTTATATATGGTAAAATAGTGACTTTTTTCACGTTTTTCAAGTAGTGTGATTTTACGTAAATATATTCGTTTTTACCAATATTTCGATACTATTTCATGTAGTATCACGATATGTGATTTGGCCTTCAAATCTCAGAATTTTGCATAATATTGCATTTTAAGCAAGTTTTCTTGCATTTTGTTTCGTACGAAAAATCATCGAATTTAGCAATATTTTGACGTTTATCATCTTTTCCTTCATGTGATTTAAACAAAATATCATCGAATTAGGCAATATTTTGCCGTTTTTCCACGTTTCTGTGAATTTTCAGTTTATAGGTATTAATTCATTATATATACGATAAAAATGATGCAAACACATAATTGATTGGAAATTAACCTTAAATACTTCATTTTCAATCAACTATTTGTTTCTCGTTAAAATACTGAGTAGGATATTGAAAAGGGGAGAAGTTCGGTTTTTATTGCATATATCGACGTTTCAGCCGGATTAGAGCGGTTTTACGTGTACATCTTCCATCGGTAATATAAACGGAAAATTAGGAACATTCTAATTAATTCTAATGTTAATTCTAATGAAAACAGATTGGTTTTATCATTTGTATTGGAAACAACCTTGTCATATGTCTTTTCTTGGATCTAAATAATACGAAACCTCGCTCTATGATTTGAAGTTAAAATCCTCAAATATGGTTAAATAGTGACTTTTTTCACGTTTTTCATGTAGTTTGACATTACGTAAATATATTCATTTTTACCAATATTTCGATACTATTTCATGTAGTATCACTATATGTGATTTGGCCTTGAAATCTCAGAATGTCGCAAAATATTGCATTTTAAGCAAGTGTTCTTGTATTTTGTTTCGTACGAAAAATCATCGAATTTAGCTATATTTTGACGTTTATTATCTCCTTTTCCTTCATGTTATTAAAACAAGATATCATCGAATTAGGCAATATTTTGCCGTTTTTCCACGTTTTTTTGAATTTTCAGTTTATGGGTATTAATTCATTATATATACGATAAAAATGATGCAAACACATAATTGATTAGATAATAACCTTAAATACTTCATTTTCAATCAACTATTTGTTTCTCGTTAAAATACTGAGTAAGATATTGAAAGGGGGGGAAGTTCTGTTTTTATTGCATATATCGACATTTCAGCCGGAATAGAGCGGTTTTCGTGTACATCTTCCATCGGTAATATTAACGGAAAATCAGGAACATTTTCATTAATTCTAATGAAAACACATTGGTTTTTATCATTTGTATTGGAAACAACATTGTCATATGTCTTTTCTTGGATCTAAATAATACGAAACCTCGCTCTATGATTTGAAGTTAAAATCCTCATATATGGATAAATAGTGAACTTTTTCACGTTTTTCATGTAGTTTGACATTACGTAAATATATTCATTTTTCCAATATTTCGATACTATTTCATGTAGTATCACGATATGTGATTTGGCCATCAAATCTCAGAATGTCGCATAATTTTGCATTTTAAGCAAGTTTTCTGGCATTTTGTTTCGTACGAAAAATCTTCGAATTTAGCAATATTTTGACGTTTATCATCCCCCTTTTCCTATATGTGATTTAAACAAAATATCATCGAATTAGGCAATATTTTGCCGTTTTTCCACGTTTCTGTGAATTTTCAGTTTATGGGTATTAATTCAATATATATACGATAAAAATGATGCAAACACATAATTGATTAGATATTAACCTTAAATACTTCATTTTCAATCAACTATTTGTTTCTCGTTAAAATACTGAGTAGGATATTGAAAAGGGGAGAAGTTCTGTTTTCATTGCATATATCGACGTTTCAGCCGGAATAGAGCGGTTTTCGTGTACATCTTCCATCGGTAATATAAACGGAAAATCAGGAACATTTTAGTTAATTCTAATGAAAACACATTGGTTTTTATCATTTGTATTGGAAACAACATTGTCATATGTCTTTTTTTGGATCTAAATAATACGAAACCTTGCTCTATGATTTGAAGTTAAAATCTTCATATATGGTAAAATAGTGACTTTTTTCACGTTTTTCAAGTAGTGTGATTTTACGTAAATATATTCGTTTATACCAATATTTCGATACTATTTCATGTAGTATCATGATATGTGATTTGGCCTTCAAATCTCAGAATTTCGACTAATATTGCATTTTAAGCAAGTTTTCTTGCATTTTGTTTCGTACGAAAAATCATCGAATTTAGCAATATTTTGACGTTTATCATCTCCTTTTCCTTCATGTGATTTAAACAAAATATCATCGAATTAGGCAATATTTTGCCGTTTTTCCACGTTTTTGTGAATTTTCAGTCTTTCAGTATTAATTCATTAAATATACAATAAAAATGATGCAAACACATAATTGATTAGAAATTAACCTTAAATACTTCATTTTCAATCAACTATTTGTTTCTCGGTAAAATACTGAGTAGGATATTGAAAAGGGGAGAAGTTCGGTTTTTATTGCATATATCGACGTTTCAGCCGGAATAGAGCGGTTTTCGTGTACATCTTCCATCGGTAATATAAACGGAAAATCAGGAACATTTTAGTTAATTCTAATGAAAACACATTGGTTTTTATCATTTGTATTGGAAACAACATTGTCATATGTCTTTTCTTGGATCTAAATAATACGAAACCTCGCTCTATGATTTGAAGTTAAAATCCTCATAAATGGTTAAATAGCGACTTTTTTCACGTTTTTCATGTAGTTTGACATA
This sequence comes from Procambarus clarkii, assembly GCF_040958095.1. NCBI lineage: Eukaryota > Metazoa > Arthropoda > Malacostraca > Decapoda > Cambaridae > Procambarus > Procambarus clarkii. The sequence goes on from NC_091226.1 coordinate 4,710,782, forward strand.
ACGTAAATATATTCATTTTTACCAATATTTCGATACTATTTCATGTAGTATCACGATATGTGATTTGGCCTTGAAATCTCAGAATGTCGCATAATATTGCATTTTAAGCAAGTTTTCTTGCATTTTGTTTCGTACGAAAAATCTTCGAATTTAGCAATATTTTGACGTTTATCATCCCCCTTTTCCTCCATGTGATTTAAACAAAATATCATCGAATTAGGCAATATTTTGCCGTTTTTCCACGTTTCTGTGAATTTTCAGTTTATGAGTATTAATTCATTAAATATACGATAAAAATGATGCAAACACATAATTGATTGGAAATTATCCTTAAATACTTCATTTTCAATCAACTATGTGTTTCTAGTAAAAATACTGAGTAAGATATTGAAAAGGGGAGAAGTTCGGTTTTTATTGCATATATCGACGTTTCAGCCGGAATAGAGCGGTTTTCGTGTACATCTTCCATCGGTAATATAAACGGAAAATCAGGAACATTTTAATTAATTCTAATGAAAACACATTGGTTTTTATCATTTGTATTGGAAACAACATTGTCATATGTCTTTTCTTGGATCTAAATAATACGAAACCTCGGTCCATGATTTGAAGTTAAAATCCTCATATATGGTAAAATAGTGACTTTTTTCACGTTTTTCAAGTAGTGTGATTTTACGTAAATATATTCGTTTATACCAATATTTCGATACTATTTCATGTAGTATCACGATATGTGATTTGGCCTTCAAATCTCAGAATTTCGCATAATATTGCATTTTAAGCAAGTTTTCTTGCATTTTGTTTCGTACGAAAAATCATCGAATTTAGCAATATTTTGACGTTTATCATCTCCTTTTCCTTCATGTGATTTAAACAAAATATCATCGAATTAGGCAATATTTTGCCGTTTTTCCACGTTTTTGTGAATTTTCAGTCTTTCGGTAATAATTCATTAAATATACAATAAAAATGATGCAAACACATAATTGATTGGAAATTAACCTTAAATACTTCATTCTCAATCAACTATTTGTTTCTCGTTAAAATACTGAGTAGGATATTGAAAAGGGGAGAAGTTCGGTTTTTATTGCATATATCGACGTTTCAGCCGGATTTGAGCGGTTTTACGTTTACATCTTCCATCGGTAATATAAACGGAAAATCAGGAACATTCTAATTAATTCTAATGTTAATTCTAATGAAAACAGATTGGTTTTATCATTTGTATTGGATACAACCTTGTCATATGTCTTTTTTTGGATCTAAATAATACGAAACCTCGCTCTATGATTTGAAGTTAAAATCCTCAAATATGGTTAAATAGTGACTTTTTTCACGTTTTTCATGTAGTTTGACATTACGTAAATATATTCATTTTTACCAATATTTCGATACTATTTCATGTAGTATCACTATATGTGATTTGGCCTTGAAATCTCAGAATGTCGCAAAATATTGCATTTGAAGCAAGTGTTCTTGTATTTTGTTTCGTACGAAAAATCATCGAATTTAGCAATATTTTGACGTTTATTATCTCCTTTTCCTTCATGTTATTAAAACAAGATATCATCGAATTAGGCAATATTTTGCCGTTTTTCCACGTTTTTTGTGAATTTTCAGTTTATGGGTATTAACTCATTATATATACGATAAAAATGATGCAAACACATAATTGATTAGATAATAACCTTAAATACTTCATTTTCAATCAACTATTTGTTTCTCGTTAAAATACTGAGTAAGATATTGAAAAGGGGAGAAGTTCTGTTTTTATTGCATATATCGACATTTCAGCAAGAATAGAGCGGTTTTCGTGTACATCTTCCATCGGTAATATTAACGGAAAATCAGGAACATTTTAATTAATTCTAATGAAAACACATTGGTTTTTATCATTTGTATTGGAAACAACATTGTCATATGTCTTTTCTTGGATCTAAATAATACGAAACCTCGCTCTATGATTTGAAGTTAAAATCCTCATAAATGGTTAAATAGCGACTTTTTTCACGTTTTTCATGTAATTTGACATAACGTAAATATATTCATTTTTACCAATATTTCGATACTATTTCATGTAGTATCACGATATGTGATTTGGCCTTGAAATCTCAGAATGTCGCATAATATTGCATTTTAAGCAAGTTTTTTTGCATTTTGTTTCGTACGAAAAATCTTCGAATTTAGCAATATTTTGACGTTTATCATCCCCCTTTTCCTCCATGTGATTTAAACAAAATATCATCGAATTAGGCAATATTTTGCCGTTTTTCCACGTTTCTGTGAATTTTCAGTTTATGGGTATTAATTCATTATATATACGATAAAAATGATGCAAACACATAATTGATTAGATAATAACCTTAAATACTTCATTTTCAATCAACTATTTGTTTCTCGTTAAAATACTGTGTAGGATATTGAAAAGGGGAGAAGTTCGGTTTTTATTGCATATATCGACGTTTCAGCAGGATTAGAGCGGTTTTACGTGTACATCTTCCATCGGTAATATAAACAGAAAATCAGGAACATTCTAATTAATTCTAATGTTAATTCTATTGAAAACAGATTGGTTTTATCATTTGTATTGGAAACAACCTTGTCATATGTCTTTTCTTGGATCTAAATAATACGAAACCTCGCTATATGATTTGAAGTTAAAATCCTCATATATGGTTAAATAGTGAATTTTTTCACGTTTTTCATGTAGTTTGACATTACGTAAATATATTCATTTTTTACCAATATTTCGATACTGTTTCATGTAGTATCACGATATGTGATTTGGCCTTGAAATCTCAGAATGTCGCAAAATATTGCATTTTAAGCAAGTTTTCTTGTATTTTGTTTCGTACGAAAAATCATCGAATTTAGCAATATTTTGACGTTTATTATCTCCTTTTCCTTCATGTTATTAAAACAAAATATCATCGAATTAGACAATATTTTGCCGTTTTTCCACGTTTTTGTGAATTTTCAGTTTATGGGTATTAATTCATTATATATACGATAAAAATGATGCAAACATATAATTGATTAGAAAATAACCTTAAATACTTCATTTTCAATCAACTATTTGTTTCTCGTTAAAATACTGAGTAAGATATTGAAAAGGGGAGAAGTTCTGTTTATATTGCATATATCGAAATTTGAGCCGGAATAGAGCGGTTTTCGTGTACATCTTCCATCGGTAATATAAACGGAAAATCAGGAACATTTCAATTAATTCTAATGAAAACACATTGGTTTTTATCATTTGTATTGGAAACAACATTGTCATATGTCTTTTCTTGGATCTAAATAATACGAAACCTCGCTCTATGATTTGAAGTTAAAATCCTCATATATGGTTAAATAGCGACTTTTTTCATGTTTTTCAAGTAGTTTGACATTACGTAAATATATTCATTTTTACCAATATTTCGATACTATTTCATGTAGTATCACGATATGTGATTTGGCCTTCAAATCTCAGAATGTCGGATAATATTGCATTTTAAGCAAGTTTTCTTGCATTTTGTTTTGTACTAAAAATCATCGAATTTAGCAATATTTTGACGTTTATCATCCCCCCTTTTCCACTATGTGATTTAAACAAAATATCATCGAATTAGGCAATATTTTGCCGTTTTTCCACGTTTCTGTGAATTTTCAGTTTATGGGTTTTAATTCATTATATATACGATAAAAATGATGCAAACACATAATTGATTAGATAATAACCTTAAATACTTCATTTTCAATCAACCATTTGTTTCTCATTAAAATACTGAGTAGGATATTGAAAAGGGGAGAAGTTCTGTTTTTATTGCATATATCGACGTTTCAGCCGGAATAGAGCGGTTTTCGTGAACATCTTCCATCGGTAATATAAACGGAAAATCAGGAACATTTTAGTTAATTCTAATGAAAACACATTGGTTTTTATCATTTGTATTGGAAACAACATTGTCATGTCTTTTCTTGGATCTAAATAATACGAAACCTCGCTCTATGATTTGAAGTTAAAATCCTTATATATGGTAAAATAGTGACTTTTTTCACGTTTTTCAAGTAGTGTGATTTTACGTAAATATATTCGTTTTTACCAATATTTCGATACTATTTCATGTAGTATCACGATATGTGATTTGGCCTTCAAATCTCAGAATTTCGCATAATATTGCATTTTAAGCAAGTTTTCTTGCATTTTGTTTCGTACGAAAAATCATCGAATTTAGCAATATTTTGACGTTTATCATCTTTTCCTTCATGTGATTTAAACAAAATATCATCGAATTAGGCAATATTTTGCCGTTTTTCCACGTTTCTGTGAATTTTCAGTTTATAGGTATTAATTCATTATATATACGATAAAAATGATGCAAACACATAATTGATTGGAAATTAACCTTAAATGCTTCATTTTCAATCAACTATTTGTTTCTCGTTAAAATACTGAGTAGGATATTGAAAAGGGGAGAAGTTCGGTTTTTATTGCATATATCGACGTTTCAGCCGGAATAGAGCGGTTTTCGTGTACATCTTCCATCGGTAATATTAACGGAAAATCAGGAACATTTTAATTAATTCTAATGAAAACACATTGGTTTTTATCATTTGTATTGGAAACAACATTGTCATATGTCTTTTCTTGGATCTAAATAATACGAAACCTCGCTCTATGATTTGAAGTTAAAATCCTCATATATGGATAAATAGTGAACTTTTTCACGTTTTTCATGTAGTTTGACATTACGTAAATATATTCATTTTTCCAATATTTCGATACTATTTCATGTAGTATCACGATATGTGATTTGGCCATCAAATCTCAGAATGTCGCATAATTTTGCATTTTAAGCAAGTTTTCTGGCATTTTGTTTCGTACGAAAAATCTTCGAATTTAGCAATATTTTGACGTTTATCATCCCCCTTTTCCTCTATGTGATTTAAACAAAATATCATCGAATTAGGCAATATTTTGCCGTTTTTCCACGTTTTTGTGAATTTTCAGTTTATGGGTATTAATTCAATATATATACGATAAAAATGATGCAAACACATAATTGATTGGAAATTAACCTTAAATACTTAATTTTCAATCAACTATTTGTTTCTCGTTAAAATACTGAGTAGGATATTGAAAAGGGGAGAAGTTCGGTTTTTATTGCATATATCGACGTTTCAGCCGGAATAGAGCGGTTTTCGTGTACATCTTCCATCGGTAATATAAACGGAAAATCAGGAACATTTTAGTTAATTCTAATGAAAACACATTGGTTTTTATCATTTGTATTGGAAACAACATTGTCATAAGTCTTTTCTTGGATCTAAATAATACGAAACCTCGCTCTATGATTTGAAGTTAAAATCCTCATAAATGGTTAAATAGCGACTTTTTTCACGTTTTTCATGTAGTTTGACATAACGTAAATATATTCATTTTTACCAATATTTCGATACTATTTCATTTAGTATCACGATATGTGATTTGGCCTTGAAATCTCAGAATGTCGCATAATATTGCATTTTAAGCAAGTTTTCTTGCATTTTGTTTCGTACGAAAAATCTTCGAATTTAGCAATATTTTGACGTTTATCATCCCCCTTTTCCTCCATGTGATTTAAACAAAATATCATCGAATTAGGCAATATTTTGCCGTTTTTCCACGTTTCTGTGAATTTTCAGTTTATGGGTATTAATTCATTAAATATGCGATAAAAATGATGCAAACACATAATTGATTGGAAATTATCCTTAAATACTTCATTTTCAATCAACTATGTGTTTCTAGTAAAAATACTGAGTAGGATATTGAAAAGGGGAGAAGTTCGGTTTTTATTGCATATATCGACGTTTCAGCCGGAATAGAGCGGTTTTCGTGTACATCTTCCATCGGTAATATAAACGGAAAATCAGGAACATTTTAATTAATTCTAATGAAAACACATTGGTTTTTATCATTTGTATTGGAAACAACATTGTCATATGTCTTTTCTTGGATCTAAATAATACGAAACCTCGCTCCATGATTTGAAGTTAAAATCCTCATATATGGTAAAATAGTGACTTTTTTCACGTTTTTCAAGTAGTGTGATTTTACGTAAATATATTCGTTTATACCAATATTTCGATACTATTTCATGTAGTATCACGATATGTGATTTGGCCTTCAAATCTCAGAATTTCGCATAATATTGCATTTTAAGCAAGTTTTCTTGCATTTTGTTTCGTACGAAAAATCATCGAATTTAGCAATATTTTGACGTTTATCATCTCCTTTTCCTTCATGTGATTTAAACAAAATATCATCGAATTAGGCAATATTTTGCCGTTTTTCCACGTTTTTGTGAATTTTCAGTCTTTCGGTAATAATTCATTAAATATACAATAAAAATGATGCAAACACATAATTGATTGGAAATTAACCTTAAATACTTCATTTTCAATCAACTATTTGTTTCTCGTTAAAATACTGAGTAGGATATTGAAAAGGGGAGAAGTTCGGTTTTTATTGCATATATCGACGTTTCAGCCGGATTTGAGCGGTTTTACGTTTACATCTTCCATCGGTAATATAAACGGAAAATCAGGAACATTCTAATTAATTCTAATGTTAATTCTAATGAAAACAGATTGGTTTTATCATTTGTATTGGATACAACCTTGTCATATGTCTTTTTTTGGATCTAAATAATACGAAACCTCGCTCTATGATTTGAAGTTAAAATCCTCAAATATGGTTAAATAGTGACTTTTTTCACGTTTTTCATGTAGTTTGACATTACGTAAATATATTCATTTTTACCAATATTTCGATACTATTTCATGTAGTATCACTTTATGTGATTTGGCCTTGAAATCTCAGAATGTCGCAAAATATTGCATTTTAAGCAAGTGTTCTTGTATTTTGTTTCGTACGAAAAATCATCGAATTTAGCAATATTTTGACGTTTATTATCTCCTTTTCCTTCATGTTATTAAAACAAGATATCATCGAATTAGGCAATATTTTGCCGTTTTTCCACGTTTTTTTGAATTTTCAGTTTATGGGTATTAATTCATTATATATACGATAAAAATGATGCAAACACATAATTGATTAGATAATAACCTTAAATACTTCATTTTCAATCAACTATTTGTTTCTCGTTAAAATACTGAGTAAGATATTGAAAAGGGGAGAAGTTCTGTTTTTATTGCATATATCGACATTTCAGCCGGAATAGAGCGGTTTTCGTGTACATCTTCCATCGGTAATATTAACGGAAAATCAGGAACATTTTAATTAATTCTAATGAAAACACATTGGTTTTTATCATTTGTATTGGAAACAACATTGTCATATGTCTTTTCTTGGATCTAAATAATACGAAACCTCGCTCCATGATTTGAAGTTAAAATCCTCATATATGGTTAAATAGTGAATTTTTTCACGTTTTTCAAGTAGTTTGACATTACGTAAATATATTCATTTTTACCAATATTTCGATACTATTTCATGTAGTATCACGATATGTGGTTTGGCCTTGAAATCTCAGAATGTCGCATAATATGCATTTGAAGCAAGTTTTCTTGTATTTTGTGTCGTACGAAAAATCATCGAATTTAGCAATATTTTGACGTTTATTATCTCCTTTTCCTTCATGTTATTAAAACAAAATATCATCGAATTAGGCAATATTTTGCCGTTTTTCCACGTTTTTGTGAATTTTCAGTTTATGGGTATTAATTCATTATATATACGATAAAAATGATGCAAACACATAATTGATTAGATAATAACCTTAAATACTTCATTTTCAATCAACTATTTGTTTCTCGTTAAAATACTGTGTAGGATATTGAAAAGGGGAGAAGTTCGGTTTTTATTGCATATATCGACGTTTCAGCAGGATTAGAGCGGTTTTACGTGTACATCTTCCATCGGAAATATAAACAGAAAATCAGGAACCTTCTAATTAATTCTAATGTTAATTCTAATGAAAACAGATTGGTTTTATCATTTGTATTGGAAACAACCTTGTCATATGTCTTTTCTTGGATCTAAATAATACGAAACCTCGCTATATGATTTGAAGTTAAAATCCTCATATATGGTTAAATAGTGAATTTTTTCACGTTTTTCATGTAGTTTGACATTACGTAAATATATTCATTTTTTACCAATATTTCGATACTGTTTCATGTAGTATCACGATATGTGATTTGGCCTTGAAATCTCAGAATGTCGCAAAATATTGCATTTTAAGCAAGTTTTCTTGTATTTTGTTTCGTACGAAAAATCATCGAATTTAGCAATATTTTGACGTTTATTATCTCCTTTTCCTTCATGTTTTTAAAATAAAATATCATCGAATTAGGCAATATTTTGCCGTTTTTCCACGTTTTTGTGAATTTTCAGTTTATGGGTATTAATTCAATATATATACGATAAAAATGATGCAAACACATAATTGATTAGATATTAACCTTAAATACTTCATTTTCAATCAACTATTTGTTTCTCGTTAAAATACTGAGTAGGATATTGAAAAGGGGAGAAGTTCTGTTTTCATTGCATATATCGACGTTTCAGCCGGAATAGAGCGGTTTTCGTGTACATCTTCCATCGGTAATATAAACGGAAAATCAGGAACATTTCAATTAATTCTAATGAAAACACATTGGTTTTTATCATTTGTATTGGAAACAACATTGTCATGTCTTTTCTTGGATCTAAATAATACGAAACCTCGCTCTATGATTTGAAGTTAAAATCCTCATATATGGTTAAATAGCGACTTTTTTCATGTTTTTCAAGTAGTTTGACATTACGTAAATATATTCATTTGTACCAATATTTCGATACTATTTCATGTAGTATCACGATATGTGATTTGGCCTTCAAATCTCAGAATGTCGGATAATATTGCATTTTAAGCAAGTTTTCTTGCATTTTGTTTTGTACGAAAAATCATCGAATTTAGCAATATTTTGACGTTTATCATCCCCCTTTTCCTCTATGTGATTTAAACAAAATATCATCGAATTAGGCAATATTTTGCCGTTTTTCCACGTTTCTGTGAATTTTCAGTTTATGGGTATTAATTCAATATATATACGATAAAAATGATGCAAACACATAATTGATTAGATATTAACCTTAAATACTTCATTTTCAATCAACTATTTGTTTCTCGTTAAAATACTGAGTAGGATATTGAAAAGGGGAGAAGTTCTGTTTTCATTGCATATATCGACGTTTCAGCCGGAATAGAGCGGTTTTCGTGTACATCTTCCATCGGTAATATAAACGGAAAATCAGGAACATTTTAGTTAATTCTAATGAAAACACATTGGTTTTTATCATTTGTATTGGAAACAACATTGTCATATGTCTTTTCTTGAATCTAAATAATACGAAACCTCGCTCTATGATTTGAAGTTAAAATCCTTATATATGGTTAAATAGTGACTTTTTTCACGTTTTTCATGTAGTTTGACATTACGTAAATATATTCATTTTTACCAATATTTCGATACTATTTCATGTAGTATCACGATATGTGATTTGGCCTTGAAATCTCAGAATGTCGCATAATATTGCATTTGAAGCAAGTTTTCTTGTATTTTGTTTCGTACGAAAAATCATCGAATTTAGCAATATTTTGACGTTTATTATCTCCTTTTCCTTCATGTTATTAAAACAAAATATCATCGAATTAGCCAATATTTTGCCGTTTTTCCACGTTTTTGTGAATTTTCAGTTTATGGGTAATAATTCATTATATATACGATAAAAATGATGCAAACACATAATTGATTAGATAATAACCTTAAATACTTCATTTTCAATCAACTATTTGTTTCTCGTTAAAATACTGAGTAAGATATTGAAAAGGGGAGAAGTTCTGTTTTTATTGCATATATCGACATTTCAGCAAGAATAGAGCGGTTTTCGTGTACATCTTCCATCGGTAATATTAACGGAAAATCAGGAACATTTTAATTAATTCTAATGAAAACACATTGGTTTTTATCATTTGTATTGGAAACAACATTGTCATATGTCTTTTCTTGGATCTAAATAATACGAAACCTTGCTCTATGATTTGAAGTTAAAATCCTCATATATGGTAAAATAGTGACTTTTTTCACGTTTTTCAAGTAGTGTGATTTTACGTAAATATATTCGTTTATACCAATATTTCGATACTATTTCATGTAGTATCACGATATGTGATTTGGCCTTCAAATCTCAGAATTTCGACTAATATTGCATTTTAAGCAAGTTTTCTTGCATTTTGTTTCGTACGAAAAATCATCGAATTTAGCAATATTTTGACGTTTATCATCTCCTTTTCCTTCATGTGATTTAAACAAAATATCATCGAATTAGGCAATATTTTGCCGTTTTTCCACGTTTTTGTGAATTTTCAGTCTTTCAGTATTAATTCATTAAATATACAATAAAAATGATGCAAACACATAATTGATTGGAAATTAACCTTAAATACTTCATTTTCAATCAACTATTTGTTTCTCGTTAAAATACTGAGTAGGATATTGAAAAGGGGAGAAGTTCGGTTTTTATTGCATATATCGACGTTTCAGCCGGAATAGAGCGGTTTTCGTGTACATCTTCCATCGGTAATATAAACGGAAAATCAGGAACATTTTAGTTAATTCTAATGAAAACACATTGGTTTTTATCATTTGTATTGGAAACAACATTGTCATATGTCTTTTCTTGGATCTAAATAATACGAAACCTCGCTCTATGATTTGAAGTTAAAATCCTCATAAATGGTTAAATAGCGACTTTTTTCACGTTTTTCATGTAGTTTGACATAACGTAAATATATTCATTTTTACCAATATTTCGATACTATTTCATGTAGTATCACGATATGTGATTTGGCCTTGAAATCTCAGAATGTCGCATAATATTGCATTTTAAGCAAGTTTTCTTGCATTTTGTTTCGTACAAAAAATCTTCGAATTTAGCAATATTTTGACGTTTATCATCCCCCTTTTCCTCCATGTGATTTAAACAAAATATCATCGAATTAGGCAATATTTTGCCGTTTTTCCACGTTTTTGTGAATTTTCAGTCTTTCGGTAATAATTCATTAAATATACAATAAAAATGATGCAAACACATAATTGATTGGAAATTAACCTTAAATACTTCATTTTCAATCAACTATTTGTTTCTCGTTAAAATACTGAGTAGGATATTGAAAAGGGGAGAAGTTCGGTTTTTATTGCATATATCGACGTTTCAGCCGGATTTGAGCGGTTTTACGTTTACATCTTCCATCGGTAATATAAACGGAAAATCAGGAACATTCTAATTAATTCTAATGTTAATTCTAATGAAAACAGATTGGTTTTATCATTTGTATTGGATACAACCTTGTCATATGTCTTTTTTTGGATCTAAATAATACGAAACCTCGCTCTATGATTTGAAGTTAAAATCCTCAAATATGGTTAAATAGTGACTTTTTTCACGTTTTTCATGTAGTTTGACATTACGTAAATATATTCATTTTTACCAATATTTCGATACTATTTCATGTAGTATCACTATATGTGATTTGGCCTTGAAATCTCAGAATGTCGCAAAATATTGCATTTTAAGCAAGTGTTCTTGTATTTTGTTTCGTACGAAAAATCATCGAATTTAGCAATATTTTGACGTTTATTATCTCCTTTTCCTTCATGTTATTAAAACAAGATATCATCGAATTAGGAAATATTTTGCCGTTTTTCCACGTTTTTTTGAATTTTCAGTTTATGGGTATTAATTCATTATATATACGATAAAAATGATGCAAACACATAATTGATTAGATAATAACCTTAAATACTTCATTTTCAATGAACTATTTGTTTCTCGTTAAAATACTGTGTAGGATATTGAAAAGGGGAGAAGTTCGGTTTTTATTGCATATATCGACGTTTCAGCAGGATTAGAGCGGTTTTACGTGTACATCTTCCATCGGTAATATGAACAGAAAATCAGGAACATTCTAATTAATTCTAATGTTAATTCTAATGAAAACAGATTGGTTTTATCATTTGTATTGGAAACAACCTTGTCATATGTCTTTTCTTGGATCTAAATAATACGAAACCTCGCTATATGATTTGAAGTTAAAATCCTCATATATGGTTAAATAGTGAATTTTTTCACGTTTTTCATGTAGTTTGACATTACGTAAATATATTCATTTTTTACCAATATTTCGATACTGTTTCATGTAGTATCACGATATGTGATTTGGCCTTGAAATCTCAGAATGTCGCAAAATATTGCATTTTAAGCAAGTTTTCTTGTATTTTGTTTCGTACGAAAAATCATCGAATTTAGCAATATTTTGACGTTTATTATCTCCTTTTCCTTCATGTTATTAAAACAAAATATCATCGAATTAGCCAATATTTTGCCGTTTTTCCACGTTTTTGTGAATTTTCAGTTTATGGGTATTAATTCATTATATATACGATAAAAATGATGCAAACATATAATTGATTAGAAAATAACCTTAAATACTTCATTTTCAATCAACTATTTGTTTCTCGTTAAAATACTGAGTAAGATATTGAAAAGGGGAGAAGTTCTGTTTATATTGCATATATCGAAATTTGAGCCGGAATAGAGCGGTTTTCGTGTACATCTTCCATCGGTAATATAAACGGAAAATCAGGAACATTTCAATTAATTCTAAAGAAAACACATTGGTTTTTATCATTTGTATTGGAAACAACATTGTCATATGTCTTTTCTTGGATCTAAATAATACGAAACCTCGCTCTATGATTTGAAGTTAAAATCCTCATATATGGTTAAATAGCGACTTTTTTCATGTTTTTCAAGTAGTTTGACATTACGTAAATATATTCATTTGTACCAATATTTCGATACTATTTCATGTAGTATCACGATATGTGATTTGGCCTTCAAATCTCAGAATGTCGGATAATATTGCATTTTAAGCAAGTTTTCTTGCATTTTGTTTTGTACGAAAAATCATCGAATTTAGCAATATTTTGAAGTTTATCATCCCCCCTTTTCCACTATGTGATTTAAACAAAATATCATCGAATTAGGCAATATTTTGCCGTTTTTCCACGTTTCTGTGAATTTTCAGTTTATGGGTTTTAATTCATTATATATACGATAAAAATGATGCAAACACATAATTGATTAGATAATAACCTTAAATACTTCATTTTCAATCAACCATTTGTTTCTCATTAAAATACTGAGTAGGATATTGAAAAGGGGAGAAGTTCTGTTTTTATTGCATATATCGACGTTTCAGCCGGAATAGAGCGGTTTTCGTGAACATCTTCCATCGGTAATATAAACGGAAAATCAGGAACATTTTAGTTAATTCTAATGAAAACACATTGGTTTTGATCATTTGTATTGGAAACAACATTGTCATATGTCTTTTCTTGGATCTAAATAATACGAAACCTCGCTCTATGATTTGAAGTTAAAATCCTTATATATCGTAAAATAGTGACTTTTTTCACGTTTTTCAAGTAGTGTGATTTTACGTAAATATATTCGTTTTTACCAATATTTCGATACTATTTAATGTAGTATCACGATATGTGATTTGGCCTTCAAATCTCAGAATTTCGCATAATATTGCATTTTAAGCAAGTTTTCTTGCATTTTGTTTCGTACGAAAAATCATCGAATTTAGCAATATTTTGACGTTTATCATCTTTTCCTTCATGTGATTTAAACAAAATATCATCGAATTAGGCAATATTTTAATGTTTTTCCACGTTTCTGTGAATTTTCAGTTTATAGGTATTAATTCATTATATATACGATAAAAATGATGCAAACACATAATTGATTGGAAATTAACCTTAAATACTTCATTTTCAATCAACTATTTGTTTCTCGTTAAAATACTGAGTAGGATATTGAAAAAGGGAGAAGTTCGGTTTTTATTGCATATATCGACGTTTCAGCCGGATTAGAGCGGTTTTACGTGTACATCTTCCATCGGTAATATAAACGGAAAATTAGGAACATTCTAATTAATTCTAATGTTAATTCTAATGAAAACAGATTGGTTTTATCATTTGTATTGGAAACAACCTTGTCATATGTCTTTTCTTGGATCTAAATAATACGAAACCTCGCTCTATGATTTGAAGTTAAAATCCTCAAATATGGTTAAATAGTGACTTTTTTCACGTTTTTCATGTAGTTTGACATTACGTAAATATATTCATTTTTACCAATATTTCGATACTATTTCATGTAGTATCACTATATGTGATTTGGCCTTGAAATCTCAGAATGTCGCAAAATATTGCATTTTAAGCAAGTGTTCTTGTATTTTGTTTCGTACGAAAAATCATCGAATTTAGCAATATTTTGACGTTTATTATCTCCTTTTCCTTCATGTTATTAAAACAAGATATCATCGAATTAGGCAATATTTTGCCGTTTTTCCACGTTTTTTTGAATTTTCAGTTTATGGGTATTAATTCATTATATATACGATAAAAATGATGCAAACACATAATTGATTAGATAATAACCTTAAATACTTCATTTTCAATCAACTATTTGTTTCTCGTTAAAATACTGAGTAGGATATTGAAATGGGGAGAAGTTCTGTTTTTATTGCATATATCGACGTTTCAGCCGGAATAGAGCGGTTTTCGTGTACATCTTCCATCGGTAATATTAACGGAAAATCAGGAACATTTTAATTATTTCTAATGAAAACACATTGGTTTTTATCATTTGTATTGGAAACAACATTGTCATATGTCTTTTCTTGGATCTAAATAAAGACGAAACCTCGTTCTATGATTTGAAGTTAAAATCCTCATATATGGTTAAATAGTGAATTTTTTCACGTTTTTCATGTAGTTTGACATTACGTAAATATATTCATTTTTCCAATATTTCGATACTATTTCATGTAGTATCACGATATGTGATTTGGCCTTCAAATCTCAGAATGTCGCATAATATTGCATTTTAAGCAAGTTTTCTGGCATTTTGTTTCGTACGAAAAATCTTCGAATTTAGCAATATTTTGACGTTTATCATCCCCCTTTTCCTCTATGTGATATTAACAAAATATCATCGAAGTAGGCAATATTTTGCCGTTTTTCCACGTTTCTGTGAATTTTCAGTTTATGGGTATTAATTCAATATATATACGATAAAAATGATGCAAACACATAATTGATTAGATATTAACCTTAAATACTTCATTTGCAATCAACTATTTGTTTCTCGTTAAAATACTGAGTAGGATATTGAAAAGGGGAGAAGTTCTGTTTTCATTGCATATATCGACGTTTCAGCCGGAATAGAGCGGTTTTCGTGTACATCTTCCATCGGTAATATAAACGGAAAATCAGGAACATTTTAGTTAATTCTAATGAAAACACATTGGTTTTTATCATTTGTATTGGAAACAACATTGTCATATGTCTTTTCTTGGATCTAAATAATATGAAACCTCGCTCTATGATTTGAAGTTAAAATCCTTATATATGGTTAAATAGTGACTTTTTTCACGTTTTTCAAGTAGTTTGACATTACGTAAATATATTCATTTTTACCAATATTTCGATACTATTTCATGTAGTATGACGATATGTGATTTGGCCTTAAAATCTCAGAATGTCGCATAATATTGCATTTTAAGCAAGTTTTCTTGCATTTTGTTTCGTACGAAAAATCATCGAATTTAGCAGTATTTTGACGTTTATCATCCCCCTTTTCCTCTATGTGATTTAAACAAAATATCATCGAATTAGGCAATATTTTGCCGTTTTTCCACGTTTCTGTGAATTTTCAGTTTATGGGTATTAATTCATTATATATACGATAAAAATGATGCAAACACATAATTGATTAGATAATACCCTTAAATACTTCATTTTCAATCAACTATTTGTTTCTCGTTAAAATACTGAGTAGGATATTGAAAAGGGGAGAAGTTCTGTTTTTATTGCATATATCGACGTTTCAGCCGGAATAGAGCGGTTTTCGTGTTCATCTTCCATCGGTAATATAAACGGAAAATCAGGAACATTTTAGTTAATTCTAATGAAAACACATTGGTTTTTATCATTTGTATTGGAAACAACATTGTCATATGTCTTTTCTTGGATCTAAATAATACGAAACTCCGCTCTATGATTTGAAGTTAAAATCCTCATATATGGTAAAATAGTGACTTTTTTTCACGTTTTTCATGTAGTGTGATTTTACGTAAATATATTCGTTTTTACCAATATTTCGATACTATTTCATGTAGTATCACGATATGTGATTTGGCCTTCAAATCTCAGAATTTCGCATAATATTGCATTTTAAGCAAGTTTTCTTGCATTTTGTTTCGTACGAAAAATCATCGAATTTAGCAATATTTTGACGTTTATCATCTCCTTTTCCTTCATGTGATTTAAACAAAATATCATCGAATTAGGCAATATTTTGCCGTTTTTCCACGTTTTTGTGAATTTTCAGTCTTTGGGTATTAATTCATTAAATATACAATAAAAATGATGCAAACACATAATTGATTGGAAATTAACCTTAAATACTTCATTTTCAATCAACTATTTGTTTCTCGTTAAAATACTGAGTAGGATATTGAAAAGGGGAGAAGTTCGGTTTTTATTGTATATATCGACGTTTCAGCCGGATTAGAGCGGTTTTACGTTTACATCTTCCATCGGTAATATAAACGGAAAATCAGGAACATTCTAATTAATTCTAATGTTAATTCTAATGAAAACAGATTGGTTTTATCATTTGTATTGGATACAACCTTGTCATATGTCTTTTCTTGGATCTAAATAATACGAAACCTCGCTCTATGATTTGAAGTTAAAATCCTCAAATATGGTTAAATAGTGACTTTTTTCACGTTTTTCATGTAGTTTGACATTACGTAAATATATTCATTTTCACCAATATTTCGATACTATTTCATGTAGTATCACGATATGTGATTTGGCCTTGAAATCTCAGAATGTCGCATAATATTGCATTTGAAGCAAGTTTTCTTGTATTTTGTTTCGTACGAAAAATCATCGAATTTAGCAATATTTTGACGTTTTTTATCTCCTTTTCCTTCATGTGATTAAAACAAAATATCATCGATTTAGGCAATATTTTGCCGTTTTTCCACGTTTTTGTGAATTTTCAGTTTATGGGTATTAATTCATTATATATACGATAAAAATGATGCAAACACATAATTGATCAGATAATAACCTTAAATACTTCATTTTTAATCAACTATTTGTTTCTCGTTAAAATACTGAGTAGGATATTGAAAAGGGGAGAAGTTCTGTTTTTATTGCATATATTGACGTTTCAGCCGGAATAGAGCGGTTTTCGTGTACATCTTCCATCGGTTATATAAACGGAAAATCAGGAACATTTTAGTTAATTCTAATGAAAACACATTGGTTTTTATCATTTGTATTGGAAACAACATTGTCATATGTCTTTTCTTGGATCTAAATAATACGAAACCTCGCTCTATGATTTGAAGTTAAAATCCTCATATATGGTTAAATAGCGACTTTTTTTATGTTTTTCAAGTAGTTTGACATTACGTAAATATATTCATTTATACCAATATTTCGATACTATTTCATGTAGTATCACGATATGTGATTTGGCCTTCAAATCTCAGAATGTCGGATAATATTGCATTTTAAGCAAGTGTTCTTGTATTTTGTTTCGTACGAAAAATCATCGAATTTAGCAATATTTTGACGTTTATTATCTCCTTTTCCTTCATGTTATTAAAACAAGATATCATCGAATTAGGCAATATTTTGCCGTTTTTCCACGTTTTTTTGAATTTTCCATTTATGGGTATTAATTCATTATATATACGATAAAAATGATGCAAACACATAATTGATTAGATAATAACCTTAAATACTTCATTTTCAATCAACTATTTGTTTCTCGTTAAAATACTGAGTAAGATATTGAAAGGGGGGGAAGTTCTGTTTTTATTGCATATATCGACATTTCAGCCGGAATATGAGCGGTTTTCGTGTACATCTTCCATCGGTAATATTAACGGAAAATCAGGAACATTTTAATTAATTCTAATGAAAACACATTGGTTTTTATCATTTGTATTGGAAACAACATTGTCATATGTCTTTTCTTGGATCTAAATAAAGACGAAACCTCGCTCTATGATTTGAAGTTAAAATCCTCATATATGGTTAAATAGTGAATTTTTTCACGTTTTTCATGTAGTTTGACATTACGTAAATATATTCATTTTTCCAATATTTCGATACTATTTCATGTAGTATGACGATATGTGATTTGGCCTTAAAATCTCAGAATGTCGCATAATATTGCATTTTAAGCAAGTTTTCTTGCATTTTGTTTCGTACGAAAAATCATCGAATTTAGCAGTATTTTGACGTTTATCATCCCCCTTTTCCTCTATGTGATTTAAACAAAATATCATCGAATTAGGCAATATTTTGCCGTTTTTCCACGTTTCTGTGAATTTTCAGTTTATGGGTATTAATTCATTATATATACGATAAAAATGATGCAAACACATAATTGATTAGATAATACCCTTAAATACTTCATTTTCAATCAACTATTTGTTTCTCGTTAAAATACTGAGTAGGATATTGAAAAGGGGAGAAGTTCTGTTTTTATTGCATATATCGACGTTTCAGCCGGAATAGAGCGGTTTTCGTGTTCATCTTCCATCGGTAATATAAACGGAAAATCAGGAACATTTTAGTTAATTCTAATGAAAACACATTGGTTTTTATCATTTGTATTGGAAACAACATTGTCATATGTCTTTTCTTGGATCTAAATAATACGAAACTCCGCTCTATGATTTGAAGTTAAAATCCTCATATATGGTAAAATAGTGACTTTTTTTCACGTTTTTCATGTAGTGTGATTTTACGTAAATATATTCGTTTTTACCAATATTTCGATACTATTTCATGTAGTATCACGATATGTGATTTGGCCTTCAAATCTCAGAATTTCGCATAATATTGCATTTTAAGCAAGTTTTCTTGCATTTTGTTTCGTACGAAAAATCATCGAATTTAGCAATATTTTGACGTTTATCATCTCCTTTTCCTTCATGTGATTTAAACAAAATATCATCGAATTAGGCAATATTTTGCCGTTTTTCCACGTTTTTGTGAATTTTCAGTCTTTGGGTATTAATTCATTAAATATACAATAAAAATGATGCAAACACATAATTGATTGGAAATTAACCTTAAATACTTCATTTTCAATCAACTATTTGTTTCTCGTTAAAATACTGAGTAGGATATTGAAAAGGGGAGAAGTTCGGTTTTTATTGTATATATCGACGTTTCAGCCGGATTAGAGCGGTTTTACGTTTACATCTTCCATCGGTAATATAAACGGAAAATCAGGAACATTCTAATTAATTCTAATGTTAATTCTAATGAAAACAGATTGGTTTTATCATTTGTATTGGATACAACCTTGTCATATGTCTTTTCTTGGATCTAAATAATACGAAACCTCGCTCTATGATTTGAAGTTAAAATCCTCAAATATGGTTAAATAGTGACTTTTTTCACGTTTTTCATGTAGTTTGACATTACGTAAATATATTCATTTTCACCAATATTTCGATACTATTTCATGTAGTATCACGATATGTGATTTGGCCTTGAAATCTCAGAATGTCGCATAATATTGCATTTGAAGCAAGTTTTCTTGTATTTTGTTTCGTACGAAAAATCATCGAATTTAGCAATATTTTGACGTTTTTTATCTCCTTTTCCTTCATGTGATTAAAACAAAATATCATCGATTTAGGCAATATTTTGCCGTTTTTCCACGTTTTTGTGAATTTTCAGTTTATGGGTATTAATTCATTATATATACGATAAAAATGATGCAAACACATAATTGATCAGATAATAACCTTAAATACTTCATTTTTAATCAACTATTTGTTTCTCGTTAAAATACTGAGTAGGATATTGAAAAGGGGAGAAGTTCTGTTTTTATTGCATATATTGACGTTTCAGCCGGAATAGAGCGGTTTTCGTGTACATCTTCCATCGGTTATATAAACGGAAAATCAGGAACATTTTAGTTAATTCTAATGAAAACACATTGGTTTTTATCATTTGTATTGGAAACAACATTGTCATATGTCTTTTCTTGGATCTAAATAATACGAAACCTCGCTCTATGATTTGAAGTTAAAATCCTCATATATGGTTAAATAGCGACTTTTTTTATGTTTTTCAAGTAGTTTGACATTACGTAAATATATTCATTTATACCAATATTTCGATACTATTTCATGTAGTATCACGATATGTGATTTGGCCTTCAAATCTCAGAATGTCGGATAATATTGCATTTTAAGCAAGTGTTCTTGTATTTTGTTTCGTACGAAAAATCATCGAATTTAGCAATATTTTGACGTTTATTATCTCCTTTTCCTTCATGTTATTAAAACAAGATATCATCGAATTAGGCAATATTTTGCCGTTTTTCCACGTTTTTTTGAATTTTCCATTTATGGGTATTAATTCATTATATATACGATAAAAATGATGCAAACACATAATTGATTAGATAATAACCTTAAATACTTCATTTTCAATCAACTATTTGTTTCTCGTTAAAATACTGAGTAAGATATTGAAAGGGGGGGAAGTTCTGTTTTTATTGCATATATCGACATTTCAGCCGGAATATGAGCGGTTTTCGTGTACATCTTCCATCGGTAATATTAACGGAAAATCAGGAACATTTTAATTAATTCTAATGAAAACACATTGGTTTTTATCATTTGTATTGGAAACAACATTGTCATATGTCTTTTCTTGGATCTAAATAAAGACGAAACCTCGCTCTATGATTTGAAGTTAAAATCCTCATATATGGTTAAATAGTGAATTTTTTCACGTTTTTCATGTAGTTTGACATTACGTAAATATATTCATTTTTCCAATATTTCGATACTATTTCATGTAGTATCACGATATGTGATTTGGCCTTCAAATCTCAAAATGTCGCATAATATTGCATTTTAAGCAAGTTTTCTGGCAATTTGTTTCGTACGAAAAATCTTCGAATTTAGCAATATTTTGACGTTTATCATCCCCCTTTTCCTCTATGTGATAATAACAAAATATCATCGAATTAGGCAATATTTTGCCGTTTTTCCACGTTTCTGTGAATTTTCAGTTTATGGGTATTAATTCAATATATATACGATAAAAATGATGCAAACACATAATTGATTAGATATTAACCTTAAATACTTCATTTGCAATCAACTATTTGTTTCTCGTTAAAATACTGAGTAGGATATTGAAAAGGGGAGAAGTTCTGTTTTCATTGCATATATCAAAGTTTCAGCCGGAATAGAGCGGTTTTCGTGTACATCTTCCATCGGTAATATAAACGGAAAATCAGGAACATTTTAGTTAATTCTAATGAAAACATTGGTTTTTATCATTTGTATTGGAAACAACATTGTCATATGTCTTTTCTTGGATCTAAATAATACGAAACCTCGCTCTATGATTTGAAGTTAAAATCCTTATATATGGTTAAATAGTGACTTTTTTCACGTTTTTCAAGTAGTTTGACATTACGTAAATATATTCATTTTTACCAATATTTCGATACTATTTCATGTAGTATCACGATATGTGATTTGGCCTTAAAATCTCAGAATGTCGCATAATATTGCATTTTAGGCAAGTTTTCTTGCATTTTGTTTCGTACGAAAAATCATCGAATTTAGCAATATTTTGACGTTTATCATCCCCCTTTTCCTCAATGTGATTTAAACAAAATATCATCGAATTAGGCAATATTTTGCCGTTTTTCCACGTTTCTGTGAATTTTCAGTTTATGGGTATTAATTCATTATATATACGATAAAAATGATGCAAACACATAATTGATTAGATAATACCCTTAAATACTTCATTTTCAATCAACTATTTGTTTCTCGTTAAAATACTGAGTAGGATATTGAAAAGGGGAGAAGTTCTGTTTTTATTGCATATATCGACGTTTCAGTCGGAATAGAGCGGTTTTCGTGTACATCTTCCATCGGTAATATAAACGGAAAATCAGGAACATTTTAGTTAATTCTAATGAAAACACATTGGTTTTTATCATTTGTATTGGAAACAACATTGTCATATGTCTTTTCTTGGATCTAAATAATACTAAACCTCGCTCTATGATTTGAAGTTAAAATCCTTATATATGGTTAAATAGTGACTTTTTTCACGTTTTTCAAGTAGTTTGACATTACGTAAATATATTCATTTTTACCAATATTTCGATACTATTTCATGTAGTATGACGATATGTGATTTGGCCTTAAAATCTCAGAATGTCGCATAATATTGCATTTTAAGCAAGTTTTCTTCCATTTTGTTTCGTACGAAAAATCATCGAATTTAGCAGTATTTTGACGTTTATCATCCCCCTTTTCCTCTATGTGATTTAAACAAAATATCATCGAATTAGGCAAAATTTTGCCGTTTTTCCACGTTTCTGTGAATTTTCAGTTTATGGGTATTAATTCATTATATATACGATAAAAATGATGCAAACACATAATTGATTAGATAATACCCTTAAATACTTCATTTTCAATCAACTATTTGTTTCTCGTTAAAATACTGAGTAGGATATTTAAAAGGGGAGAAGTTCTGTTTTTATTGCATATATCGACGTTTCAGCCGGAATAGAGCGGTTTTCGTGTTCATCTTCCATAGGTAATATAAACGGAAAATCAGGAACATTTTAGTTAATTCTAATGAAAACACATTGGTTTTTATCATTTGTATTGGAAACAACATTGTCATATGTCTTTTCTTGCATCTAAATAATACGAAACTCCGCTCTATGATTTGAAGTTAAAATCCTCATATATGGTAAAATAGTGACTTTTTTCACGTTTTTCAAGTAGTGTGATTTTACGTAAATATATTCGTTTATACCAATATTTCGATACTATTTCATGTAGTATCACGATATGTGATTTGGCCTTCAAATCTCAGAATTTCGACTAATATTGCATTTTAAGCAAGTTTTCTTGCATTTTGTTTCGTACGAAAAATCATCGAATTTAGCAATATTTTGACGTTTATCATCTCCTTTTCCTTCATGTGATTTAAACAAAATATCATCGAATTAGGCAATATTTTGCCGTTTTTCCACGTTTTTGTGAATTTTCAGTCTTTCAGTATTAATTCATTAAATATACAATAAAAATGATGCAAACACATAATTGATTGGAAATTAACCTTAAATACTTCATTTTCAATCAACTATTTGTTTCTCGTTAAAATACTGAGTAGGATATTGAAAAGGGGAGAAGTTCGGTTTTTATTGCATATATCGACGTTTCAGCCGGAATAGAGCGGTTTTCGTGTACATCTTCCATCGGTAATATAAACGGAAAATCAGGAACATTTTAGTTAATTCTAATGAAAACACATTGGTTTTTATCATTTGTATTGGAAACAACATTTTCATATGTCTTTTCTTGGATCTAAATAATACGAAACCTCGCTCTATGATTTGAAGTTAAAATCCTCATAAATGGTTAAATAGCGACTTTTTTCACGTTTTTCATGTAGTTTGACATAACGTAAATATATTCATTTTTACCAATATTTCGATACTATTTCATGTAGTATCACGATATGTGATTTGGCCTTGAAATCTCAGAATGTCGCATAATATTGCATTTTAAGCAAGTTTTCTTGCATTTTGTTTCGTACGAAAAATCTTCGAATTTAGCAATATTTTGACGTTTATCATCCCCCTTTTCCTCCATGTGATTTAAACAAAATATCATCGAATTAGGCAATATTTTGCCGTTTTTCCACGTTTTTGTGAATTTTCAGTCTTTCGGTAATAATTCATTAAATATACAATAAAAATGATGCAAACACATAATTGATTGGAAATTAACCTTAAATACTTCATTTTCAATCAACTATTTGTTTCTCGTTAAAATACTGAGTAGGATATTTAAAAGGGGAGAAGTTCTGTTTTTATTGCATATATCGACGTTTCAGCCGGAATAGAGCGGTTTTCGTGTTCATCTTCCATAGGTAATATAAACGGAAAATCAGGAACATTTTAGTTAATTCTAATGAAAACACATTGGTTTTTATCATTTGTATTGGAAACAACATTGTCATATGTCTTTTCTTGCATCTAAATAATACGAAACTCCGCTCTATGATTTGAAGTTAAAATCCTCATATATGGTAAAATAGTGACTTTTTTCACGTTTTTCAAGTAGTGTGATTTTACGTAAATATATTCGTTTATACCAATATTTCGATACTATTTCATGTAGTATCACGATATGTGATTTGGCCTTCAAATCTCAGAATTTCGACTAATATTGCATTTTAAGCAAGTTTTCTTGCATTTTGTTTCGTACGAAAAATCATCGAATTTAGCAATATTTTGACGTTTATCATCTCCTTTTCCTTCATGTGATTTAAACAAAATATCATCGAATTAGGCAATATTTTGCCGTTTTTCCACGTTTTTGTGAATTTTCAGTCTTTCAGTATTAATTCATTAAATATACAATAAAAATGATGCAAACACATAATTGATTGGAAATTAACCTTAAATACTTCATTTTCAATCAACTATTTGTTTCTCGTTAAAATACTGAGTAGGATATTGAAAAGGGGAGAAGTTCGGTTTTTATTGCATATATCGACGTTTCAGCCGGAATAGAGCGGTTTTCGTGTACATCTTCCATCGGTAATATAAACGGAAAATCAGGAACATTTTAGTTAATTCTAATGAAAACACATTGGTTTTTATCATTTGTATTGGAAACAACATTTTCATATGTCTTTTCTTGGATCTAAATAATACGAAACCTCGCTCTATGATTTGAAGTTAAAATCCTCATAAATGGTTAAATAGCGACTTTTTTCACGTTTTTCATGTAGTTTGACATAACGTAAATATATTCATTTTTACCAATATTTCGATACTATTTCATGTAGTATCACGATATGTGATTTGGCCTTGAAATCTCAGAATGTCGCATAATATTGCATTTTAAGCAAGTTTTCTTGCATTTTGTTTCGTACGAAAAATCTTCGAATTTAGCAATATTTTGACGTTTATCATCCCCCTTTTCCTCCATGTGATTTAAACAAAATATCATCGAATTAGGCAATATTTTGCCGTTTTTCCACGTTTTTGTGAATTTTCAGTCTTTCGGTAATAATTCATTAAATATACAATAAAAATGATGCAAACACATAATTGATTGGAAATTAACCTTAAATACTTCATTTTCAATCAACTATTTGTTTCTCGTTAAAATACTGAGTAGGATATTGAAAAGGGGAGAAGTTCGGTTTTTATCGCATATATCGACGTTTCAGCCGGATTTGAGCGGTTTTTCGTTTACATCTTCCATCGGTAATATAAACGGAAAATCAGGAACATTCTAATTAATTCTAATGTTAATTCTAATGAAAACAGATTGGTTTTATCATTTGTATTGGATACAACCTTGTCATATGTCTTTTTTTGGATCTAAATAATACGAAACCTCGCTCTATGATTTGAAGTTAAAATCCTCAAATATGGTTAAATAGTGACTTTTTTCACGTTTTTCATGTAGTTTGACATTACGTAAATATATTCATTTTTACCAATATTTCGATACTATTTCATGTAGTATCACTATATGTGATTTGGCCTTGAAATCTCAGAATGTCGCAAAATATTGCATTTTAAGCAAGTGTTCTTGTATTTTGTTTCGTACGAAAAATCATCGAATTTAGCAATATTTTGACGTTTATTATCTCCTTTTCCTTCATGTTATTAAAACAAGATATCATCGAATTAGGAAATATTTTGCCGTTTTTCCACGTTTTTTTGAATTTTCAGTTTATGGGTATTAATTCATTATATATACGATAAAAATGATGCAAACACATAATTGATTAGATAATAACCTTAAATACTTCATTTTCAATCAACTATTTGTTTCTCGTTAAAATACTGTGTAGGATATTGAAAAGGGGAGAAGTTCGGTTTTTATTGCATATATCGACGTTTCAGCAGGATTAGAGCGGTTTTACGTGTACATCTTCCATCGGTAATATAAACAGAAAATCAGGAACATTCTAATTAATTCTAATGTTAATTCTAATGAAAACAGATTGGTTTTATCATTTGTATTGGAAACAACCTTGTCATATGTCTTTTCTTGGATCTAAATAATACGAAACCTCGCTATATGATTTGAAGTTAAAATCCTCATATATGGTTAAATAGTGAATTTTTTCACGTTTTTCATGTAGTTTGACATTACGTAAATATATTCATTTTTTACCAATATTTCGATACTGTTTCATGTAGTATCACGATATGTGATTTGGCCTTGAAATCTCAGAATGTCGCAAAATATTGCATTTTAAGCAAGTTTTCTTGTATTTTGTTTCGTACGAAAAATCATCGAATTTAGCAATATTTTGACGTTTATTATCTCCTTTTCCTTCATGTTATTAAAACAAAATATCATCGAATTAGACAATATTTTGCCGTTTTTCCACGTTTTTGTGAATTTTCAGTTTATGGGTATTAATTCATTATATATACGATAAAAATGATGCAAACATATAATTGATTAGAAAATAACCTTAAATACTTCATTTTCAATCAACTATTTGTTTCTCGTTAAAATACTGAGTAGGATATTGAAAAGGGGAGAAGTTCTGTTTTTATTGCATATATCGACGTTTCAGTCGGAATAGAGCGGTTTTCGTGTACATCTTCCATCGGTAATATAAACGGAAAATCAGGAACATTTTAGTTAATTCTAATGAAAACACATTGGTTTTTATCATTTGTATTGGAAACAACATTGTCATATGTCTTTTCTTGGATCTAAATAATACGAAACCTCGCTCTATGATTTGAAGTTAAAATCCTTATATATGGTTAAATAGTGACTTTTTTCACGTTTTTCAAGTAGTTTGACATTACGTAAATATATTCATTTTTACCAATATTTCGATACTATTTCATGTAGTATGACGATATGTGATTTGGCCTTAAAATCTCAGAATGTCGCATAATATTGCATTTTAAGCAAGTTTTCTTCCATTTTGTTTCGTACGAAAAATCATCGAATTTAGCAGTATTTTGACGTTTATCATCCCCCTTTTCCTCTATGTGATTTAAACAAAATATCATCGAATTAGGCAAAATTTTGCCGTTTTTCCACGTTTCTGTGAATTTTCAGTTTATGGGTATTAATTCATTATATATACGATAAAAATGATGCAAACACATAATTGATTAGATAATACCCTTAAATACTTCATTTTCAATCAACTATTTGTTTCTCGTTAAAATACTGAGTAGGATATTTAAAAGGGGAGAAGTTCTGTTTTTATTGCATATATCGACGTTTCAGCCGGAATAGAGCGGTTTTCGTGTTCATCTTCCATAGGTAATATAAACGGAAAATCAGGAACATTTTAGTTAATTCTAATGAAAACACATTGGTTTTTATCATTTGTATTGGAAACAACATTGTCATATGTCTTTTCTTGCATCTAAATAATACGAAACTCCGCTCTATGATTTGAAGTTAAAATCCTCATATATGGTAAAATAGTGACTTTTTTCACGTTTTTCAAGTAGTGTGATTTTACGTAAATATATTCGTTTATACCAATATTTCGATACTATTTCATGTAGTATCACGATATGTGATTTGGCCTTCAAATCTCAGAATTTCGACTAATATTGCATTTTAAGCAAGTTTTCTTGCATTTTGTTTCGTACGAAAAATCATCGAATTTAGCAATATTTTGACGTTTATCATCTCCTTTTCCTTCATGTGATTTAAACAAAATATCATCGAATTAGGCAATATTTTGCCGTTTTTCCACGTTTTTGTGAATTTTCAGTCTTTCAGTATTAATTCATTAAATATACAATAAAAATGATGCAAACACATAATTGATTGGAAATTAACCTTAAATACTTCATTTTCAATCAACTATTTGTTTCTCGTTAAAATACTGAGTAGGATATTGAAAAGGGGAGAAGTTCGGTTTTTATTGCATATATCGACGTTTCAGCCGGAATAGAGCGGTTTTCGTGTACATCTTCCATCGGTAATATAAACGGAAAATCAGGAACATTTTAGTTAATTCTAATGAAAACACATTGGTTTTTATCATTTGTATTGGAAACAACATTGTCATATGTCTTTTCTTGGATCTAAATAATACGAAACCTCGCTCTATGATTTGAAGTTAAAATCCTCATAAATGGTTAAATAGCGACTTTTTTCACGTTTTTCATGTAGTTTGACATAACGTAAATATATTCATTTTTACCAATATTTCGATACTATTTCATGTAGTATCACGATATGTGATTTGGCCTTGAAATCTCAGAATGTCGCATAATATTGCATTTTAAGCAAGTTTTCTTGCATTTTGTTTCGTACGAAAAATCTTCGAATTTAGCAATATTTTGACGTTTATCATCCCCCTTTTCCTCCATGTGATTTAAACAAAATATCATCGAATTAGGCAATATTTTGCCGTTTTTCCACGTTTTTGTGAATTTTCAGTCTTTCGGTAATAATTCATTAAATATACAATAAAAATGATGCAAACACATAATTGATTGGAAATTAACCTTAAATACTTCATTTTCAATCAACTATTTGTTTCTCGTTAAAATACTGAGTAGGATATTGAAAAGGGGAGAAGTTCGGTTTTTATTGCATATATCGACGTTTCAGCCGGATTTGAGCGGTTTTACGTTTACATCTTCCATCGGTAATATAAACGGAAAATCAGGAACATTCTAATTAATTCTAATGTTAATTCTAATGAAAACAGATTGGTTTTATCATTTGTATTGGATACAACCTTGTCATATGTCTTTTTTTGGATCTAAATAATACGAAACCTCGCTCTATGATTTGAAGTTAAAATCCTCAAATATGGTTAAATAGTGACTTTTTTCACGTTTTTCATGTAGTTTGACATTACGTAAATATATTCATTTTTACCAATATTTCGATACTATTTCATGTAGTATCACTATATGTGATTTGGCCTTGAAATCTCAGAATGTCGCAAAATATTGCATTTTAAGCAAGTGTTCTTGTATTTTGTTTCGTACGAAAAATCATCGAATATAGCAATATTTTGACGTTTATTATCTCCTTTTCCTTCATGTTATTAAAACAAGATATCATCGAATTAGGAAATATTTTGCCGTTTTTCCACGTTTTTTTGAATTTTCAGTTTATGGGTATTAATTCATTATATATACGATAAAAATGATGCAAACACATAATTGATTAGATAATAACCTTAAATACTTCATTTTCAATCAACTATTTGTTTCTCGTTAAAATACTGTGTAGGATATTGAAAAGGGGAGAAGTTCGGTTTTTATTGCATATATCGACGTTTCAGCAGGATTAGAGCGGTTTTACGTGTACATCTTCCATCGGTAATATAAACAGAAAATCAGGAACATTCTAATTAATTCTAATGTTAATTCTAATGAAAACAGATTGGTTTTATCATTTGTATTGGAAACAACCTTGTCATATGTCTTTTCTTGGATCTAAATAATACGAAACCTCGCTATATGATTTGAAGTTAAAATCCTCATATATGGTTAAATAGTGAATTTTTTCACGTTTTTCATGTAGTTTGACATTACGTAAATATATTCATTTTTTACCAATATTTCGATACTGTTTCATGTAGTATCACGATATGTGATTTGGCCTTGAAATCTCAGAATGTCGCAAAATATTGCATTTTAAGCAAGTTTTCTTGTATTTTGTTTCGTACGAAAAATCATCGAATTTAGCAATATTTTGACGTTTATTATCTCCTTTTCCTTCATGTTATTAAAACAAAATATCATCGAATTAGACAATATTTTGCCGTTTTTCCACGTTTTTGTGAATTTTCAGTTTATGGGTATTAATTCATTATATATACGATAAAAATGATGCAAACATATAATTGATTAGAAAATAACCTTAAATACTTCATTTTCAATCAACTATTTGTTTCTCGTTAAAATACTGAGTAAGATATTGAAAAGGGGAGAAGTTCTGTTTATATTGCATATATCGAAATTTGAGCCGGAATAGAGCGGTTTTCGTGTACATCTTCCATCGGTAATATAAACGGAAAATCAGGAACATTTCAATTAATTCTAAAGAAAACACATTGGTTTTTATCATTTGTATTGGAAACAACATTGTCATATGTCTTTTCTTGGATCTAAATAATACGAAACCTCGCTCTATGATTTGAAGTTAAAATCCTCATATATGGTTAAATAGCGAGTTTTTTCATGTTTTTCAAGTAGTTTGACATTACGTAAATATATTCATTTGTACCAATATTTCGATACTATTTCATGTAGTATCACGATATGTGATTTGGCCTTCAAATCTCAGAATGTCGGATAATATTGCATTTTAAGCAAGTTTTCTTGCATTTTGTTTTGTACGAAAAATCATCGAATTTAGCAATATTTTGAAGTTTATCATCCCCCCTTTTCCACTATGTGATTTAAACAAAATATCATCGAATTAGGCAATATTTTGCCGTTTTTCCACGTTTCTGTGAATTTTCAGTTTATGGGTTTTAATTCATTATATATACGATAAAAATGATGCAAACACATAATTGATTAGATAATAACCTTAAATACTTCATTTTCAATCAACCATTTGTTTCTCATTAAAATACTGAGTAGGATATTGAAAAGGGGAGAAGTTCTGTTTTTATTGCATATATCGACGTTTCAGCCGGAATAGAGCGGTTTTCGTGAACATCTTCCATCGGTAATATAAACGGAAAATCAGGAACATTTTAGTTAATTCTAATGAAAACACATTGGTTTTTATCATTTGTATTGGAAACAACATTGTCATATGTCTTTTCTTGGATCTAAATAATACGAAACCTCGCTCTATGATTTGAAGTTAAAATCCTTATATATCGTAAAATAGTGACTTTTTTCACGTTTTTCAAGTAGTGTGATTTTACGTAAATATATTCGTTTTTACCAATATTTCGATACTATTTAATGTAGTATCACGATATGTGATTTGGCCTTCAAATCTCAGAATTTCGCATAATATTGCATTTTAAGCAAGTTTTCTTGCATTTTGTTTCGTACGAAAAATCATCGAATTTAGCAATATTTTGACGTTTATCATCTTTTCCTTCATGTGATTTAAACAAAATATCATCGAATTAGGCAATATTTTAATGTTTTTCCACGTTTCTGTGAATTTTCAGTTTATAGGTATTAATTCATTATATATACGATAAAAATGATGCAAACACATAATTGATTGGAAATTAACCTTAAATACTTCATTTTCAATCAACTATTTGTTTCTCGTTAAAATACTGAGTAGGATATTGAAAAGGGGAGAAGTTCGGTTTTTATTGCATATATCGACGTTTCAGCCGGATTAGAGCGGTTTTACGTGTACATCTTCCATCGGTAATATAAACGGAAAATTAGGAACATTCTAATTAATTCTAATGTTAATTCTAATGAAAACAGATTGGTTTTATCATTTGTATTGGAAACAACCTTGTCATATGTCTTTTCTTGGATCTAAATAATACGAAACCTCGCTCTATGATTTGAAGTTAAAATCCTCAAATATGGTTAAATAGTGACTTTTTTCACGTTTTTCATGTAGTTTGACATTACGTAAATATATTCATTTTCACCAATATTTCGATACTATTTCATGTAGTATCACTATATGTGATTTGGCCTTGAAATCTCAGAATGTCGCAAAATATTGCATTTTAAGCAAGTGTTCTTGTATTTTGTTTCGTACGAAAAATCATCGAATTTAGCAATATTTTGACGTTTATTATCTCCTTTTCCTTCATGTTATTAAAACAAGATATCATCGAATTAGGCAATATTTTGCCGTTTTTCCACGTTTTTTTGAATTTTCAGTTTATGGGTATTAATTCATTATATATACGATAAAAATGATGCAAACACATAATTGATTAGATAATAACCTTAAATACTTCATTTTCAATCAACTATTTGTTTCTCGTTAAAATACTGAGTAGGATATTGAAATGGGGAGAAGTTCTGTTTTTATTGCATATATCGACGTTTCAGCCGGAATAGAGCGGTTTTCGTGTACATCTTCCATCGGTAATATTAACGGAAAATCAGGAACATTTTAATTATTTCTAATGAAAACACATTGGTTTTTATCATTTGTATTGGAAACAACATTGTCATATGTCTTTTCTTGGATCTAAATAAAGACGAAACCTCGCTCTATGATTTGAAGTTAAAATCCTCATATATGGTTAAATAGTGAATTTTTTCACGTTTTTCATGTAGTTTGACATTACGTAAATATATTCATTTTTCCAATATTTCGATACTATTTCATGTAGTATCACGATATGTGATTTGGCCTTCAAATCTCAGAATGTCGCATAATATTGCATTTTAAGCAAGTTTTCTGGCATTTTGTTTCGTACGAAAAATCTTCGAATTTAGCAATATTTTGACGTTTATCATCCCCCTTTTCCTCTATGTGATATTAACAAAATATCATCGAATTAGGCAATATTTTGCCGTTTTTCCACGTTTCTGTGAATTTTCAGTTTATGGGTATTAATTCAATATATATACGATAAAAATGATGCAAACACATAATTGATTAGATATTAACCTTAAATACTTCATTTGCAATCAACTATTTGTTTCTCGTTAAAATACTGAGTAGGATATTGAAAAGGGGAGAAGTTCTGTTTTCATTGCATATATCGACGTTTCAGCCGGAATAGAGCGGTTTTCGTGTACATCTTCCATCGGTAATATAAACGGAAAATCAGGAACATTTTAGTTAATTCTAATGAAAACACATTGGTTTTTATCATTTGTATTGGAAACAACATTGTCATATGTCTTTTCTTGGATCTAAATAATATGAAACCTCGCTCTATGATTTGAAGTTAAAATCCTTATATATGGTTAAATAGTGACTTTTTTCACGTTTTTCAAGTAGTTTGACATTACGTAAATATATTCATTTTTACCAATATTTCGATACTATTTCATGTAGTATGACGATATGTGATTTGGCCTTAAAATCTCAGAATGTCGCATAATATTGCATTTTAAGCAAGTTTTCTTGCATTTTGTTTCGTACGAAAAATCATCGAATTTAGCAGTATTTTGACGTTTATCATCCCCCTTTTCCTCTATGTGATTTAAACAAAATATCATCGAATTAGGCAATATTTTGCCGTTTTTCCACGTTTCTGTGAATTTTCAGTTTATGGGTATTAATTCATTATATATACGATAAAAATGATGCAAACACATAATTGATTAGATAATACCCTTAAATACTTCATTTTCAATCAACTATTTGTTTCTCGTTAAAATACTGAGTAGGATATTGAAAAGGGGAGAAGTTCTGTTTTTATTGCATATATCGACGTTTCAGCCGGAATAGAGCGGTTTTCGTGTTCATCTTCCATCGGTAATATAAACGGAAAATCAGGAACATTTTAGTTAATTCTAATGAAAACACATTGGTTTTTATCATTTGTATTGGAAACAACATTGTCATATGTTTTTTCTTGGATCTAAATAATACGAAACTCCGCTCTATGATTTGAAGTTAAAATCCTCATATATGGTAAAATAGTGACTTTTTTTCACGTTTTTCATGTAGTGTGATTTTACGTAAATATATTCGTTTTTACCAATATTTCGATACTATTTCATGTAGTATCACGATATGTGATTTGGCCTTCAAATCTCAGAATTTCGCATAATATTGCATTTTAAGCAAGTTTTCTTGCATTTTGTTTCGTACGAAAAATCATCGAATTTAGCAATATTTTGACGTTTATCATCTCCTTTTCCTTCATGTGATTTAAACAAAATATCATCGAATTAGGCAATATTTTGCCGTTTTTCCACGTTTTTGTGAATTTTCAGTCTTTGGGTATTAATTCATTAAATATACAATAAAAATGATGCAAACACATAATTGATTGGAAATTAACCTTAAATACTTCATTTTCAATCAACTATTTGTTTCTCGTTAAAATACTGAGTAGGATATTGAAAAGGGGAGAAGTTCGGTTTTTATTGTATATATCGACGTTTCAGCCGGATTAGAGCGGTTTTACGTTTACATCTTCCATCGGTAATATAAACGGAAAATCAGGAACATTCTAATTAATTCTAATGTTAATTCTAATGAAAACAGATTGGGTTTATCATTTGTATTGGATACAACCTTGTCATATGTCTTTTCTTGGATCTAAATAATACGAAACCTCGCTCTATGATTTGAAGTTAAAATCCTCAAATATGGTTAAATAGTGACTTTTTTCACGTTTTTCATGTAGTTTGACATTACGTAAATATATTCATTTTCACCAATATTTCGATACTATTTCATGTAGTATCACGATATGTGATTTGGCCTTGAAATCTCAGAATGTCGCATAATATTGCATTTGAAGCAAGTTTTCTTGTATTTTGTTTCGTACGAAAAATCATCGAATTTAGCAATATTTTGACGTTTTTTATCTCCTTTTCCTTCATGTGATTAAAACAAAATATAATCGATTTAGGCAATATTTTGCCGTTTTTCCACGTTTTTGTGAATTTTCAGTTTATGGGTATTAATTCATTATATATACGATAAAAATGATGCAAACACATAATTGATCAGATAATAACCTTAAATACTTCATTTTTAATCAACTATTTGTTTCTCGTTAAAATACTGAGTAGGATATTGAAAAGGGGAGAAGTTCTGTTTTTATTGCATATATCGACGTTTCAGCCGGAATAGAGCGGTTTTCGTGTACATCTTCCATCGGTAATATAAACGGAAAATCAGGAACATTTTAGTTAATTCTAATGAAAACACATTGGTTTTTATCATTTGTATTGGAAACAACATTGTCATATGTCTTTTCTTGGATCTAAATAATACGAAACCTCGCTCTATGATTTGAAGTTAAAATCCTCATATATGGTTAAATAGCGACTTTTTTTTATGTTTTTCAAGTAGTTTGACATTACGTAAATATATTCATTTATACCAATATTTCGATACTATTTCATGTAGTATCACGATATGTGATTTGGCCTTCAAATCTCAGAATGTCGGATAATATTGCATTTTAAGCAAGTGTTCTTGTATTTTGTTTCGTACGAAAAATCATCGAATTTAGCAATATTTTGACGTTTATTATCTCCTTTTCCTTCATGTTATTAAAACAAGATATCATCGAATTAGGCAATATTTTGCCGTTTTTCCACGTTTTTTTGAATTTTCCATTTATGGGTATTAATTCATTATATATACGATAAAAATGATGCAAACACATAATTGATTAGATAATAACCTTAAATACTTCATTTTCAATCAACTATTTGTTTCTCGTTAAAATACTGAGTAAGATATTGAAAGGGGGGGAAGTTCTGTTTTTATTGCATATATCGACATTTCAGCCGGAATATGAGCGGTTTTCGTGTACATCTTCCATCGGTAATATTAACGGAAAATCAGGAACATTTTAATTAATTCTAATGAAAACACATTGGTTTTTATCATTTGTATTGGAAACAACATTGTCATATGTCTTTTCTTGGATCTAAATAAAGACGAAACCTCGCTCTATGATTTGAAGTTAAAATCCTCATATATGGTTAAATAGTGAATTTTTTCACGTTTTTCATGTAGTTTGACATTACGTAAATATATTCATTTTTCCAATATTTCGATACTATTTCATGTAGTATCACGATATGTGATTTGGCCTTCAAATCTCAGAATGTCGCATAATATTGCATTTTAAGCAAGTTTTCTGGCAATTTGTTTCGTACGAAAAATCTTCGAATTTAGCAATATTTTGACGTTTATCATCCCCCTTTTCCTCTATGTGATAATAACAAAATATCATCGAATTAGGCAATATTTTGCCGTTTTTCCACGTTTCTGTGAATTTTCAGTTTATGGGTATTAATTCAATATATATACGATAAAAATGATGCAAACACATAATTGATTAGATATTAACCTTAAATACTTCATTTGCAATCAACTATTTGTTTCTCGTTAAAATACTGAGTAGGATATTGAAAAGGGGAGAAGTTCTGTTTTTATTGCATATATCGACGTTTCAGTCGGAATAGAGCGGTTTTCGTGTACATCTTCCATCGGTAATATAAACGGAAAATCAGGAACATTTTAGTTAATTCTAATGAAAACACATTGGTTTTTATCATTTGTATTGGAAACAACATTGTCATATGTCTTTTCTTGGATCTAAATAATACGAAACCTCGCTCTATGATTTGAAGTTAAAATCCTTATATATGGTTAAATAGTGACTTTTTTCACGTTTTTCAAGTAGTTTGACATTACGTAAATATATTCATTTTTACCAATA
Organism: Procambarus clarkii; assembly: GCF_040958095.1. Classification (NCBI taxonomy): domain Eukaryota; kingdom Metazoa; phylum Arthropoda; class Malacostraca; order Decapoda; family Cambaridae; genus Procambarus; species Procambarus clarkii. The sequence goes on from NC_091226.1 coordinate 4,747,352, forward strand.
TTTCGATACTATTTCATGTAGTATGACGATATGTGATTTGGCCTTAAAATCTCAGAATGTCGCATAATATTGCATTTTAAGCAAGTTTTCTTCCATTTTGTTTCGTACGAAAAATCATCGAATTTAGCAATATTTTGACGTTTATCATCCCCCTTTTCCTCTATGTGATTTAAACAAAATATCATCGAATTAGGCAAAATTTTGCCGTTTTTCCACGTTTCTGTGAATTTTCAGTTTATGGGTATTAATTCATTATATATACGATAAAAATGATGCAAACACATAATTGATTAGATAATACCCTTAAATACTTCATTTTCAATCAACTATTTGTTTCTCGTTAAAATACTGAGTAGGATATTTAAAAGGGGAGAAGTTCTGTTTTTATTGCATATATCGACGTTTCAGCCGGAATAGAGCGGTTTTCGTGTTCATCTTCCATAGGTAATATAAACGGAAAATCAGGAACATTTTAGTTAATTCTAATGAAAACACATTGGTTTTTATCATTTGTATTGGAAACAACATTGTCATATGTCTTTTCTTGCATCTAAATAATACGAAACTCCGCTCTATGATTTGAAGTTAAAATCCTCATATATGGTAAAATAGTGACTTTTTTCACGTTTTTCATGTAGTGTGATTTTACGTAAATATATTCGTTTTTACCAATATTTCGATACTATTTCATGTAGTATCACGATATGTGATTTGGCCTTCAAATCTCAGAATTTCGACTAATATTGCATTTTAAGCAAGTTTTCTTGCATTTTGTTTCGTACGAAAAATCATCGAATTTAGCAATATTTTGACGTTTATCATCTCCTTTTCCTTCATGTGATTTAAACAAAATATCATCGAATTAGGCAATATTTTGCCGTTTTTCCACGTTTTTGTGATTTTTCAGTCTTTCAGTATTAATTCATTAAATATACAATAAAAATGATGCAAACACATAATTGATTGGAAATTAACCTTAAATACTTCATTTTCAATCAACTATTTGTTTCTCGTTAAAATACTGAGTAGGATATTGAAAAGGGGAGAAGTTCGGTTTTTATTGCATATATCGACGTTTCAGCCGGAATAGAGCGGTTTTCGTGTACATCTTCCATCGGTAATATAAACGGAAAATCAGGAACATTTTAGTTAATTCTAATGAAAACACATTGGTTTTTATCATTTGTATTGGAAACAACATTGTCATATGTCTTTTCTTGGATCTAAATAATACGAAACCTCGCTCTATGATTTGAAGTTAAAATCCTCATAAATGGTTAAATAGCGACTTTTTTCACGTTTTTCATGTAGTTTGACATAACGTAAATATATTCATTTTTACCAATATTTCGATACTATTTCATGTAGTATCACGATATGTGATTTGGCCTTGAAATCTCAGAATGTCGCATAATATTGCATTTTAAGCAAGTTTTCTTGCATTTTGTTTCGTACGAAAAATCTTCGAATTTAGCAATATTTTGACGTTTATCATCCCCCTTTTCCTCCATGTGATTTAAACAAAATATCATCGAATTAGGCAATATTTTGCCGTTTTTCCACGTTTTTGTGAATTTTCAGTCTTTCGGTAATAATTCATTAAATATACAATAAAAATGATGCAAACACATAATTGATTGGAAATTAACCTTAAATACTTCATTTTCAATCAACTATTTGTTTCTCGTTAAAATACTGAGTAGGATATTGAAAAGGGGAGAAGTTCGGTTTTTATTGCATATATCGACGTTTCAGCCGGATTAGAGCGGTTTTACGTGTACATCTTCCATCGGTAATATAAACGGAAAATTAGGAACATTCTAATTAATTCTAATGTTAATTCTAATGAAAACAGATTGGTTTTATCATTTGTATTGGAAACAACCTTGTCATATGTCTTTTCTTGGATCTAAATAATACGAAACCTCGCTCTATGATTTGAAGTTAAAATCCTCAAATATGGTTAAATAGTGACTTTTTTCACGTTTTTCATGTAGTTTGACATTACGTAAATATATTCATTTTTACCAATATTTCGATACTATTTCATGTAGTATCACTATATGTGATTTGGCCTTGAAATCTCAGAATGTCGCAAAATATTGCATTTTAAGCAAGTGTTCTTGTATTTTGTTTCGTACGAAAAATCATCGAATTTAGCAATATTTTGACGTTTATTATCTCCTTTTCCTTCATGTTATTAAAACAAGATATCATCGAATTAGGCAATATTTTGCCGTTTTTCCACGTTTTTTTGAATTTTCAGTTTATGGGTATTAATTCATTATATATACGATAAAAATGATGCAAACACATAATTGATTAGATAATAACCTTAAATACTTCATTTTCAATCAACTATTTGTTTCTCGTTAAAATACTGAGTAGGATATTGAAATGGGGAGAAGTTCTGTTTTTATTGCATATATCGACGTTTCAGCCGGAATAGAGCGGTTTTCGTGTACATCTTCCATCGGTAATATTAACGGAAAATCAGGAACATTTTAATTATTTCTAATGAAAACACATTGGTTTTTATCATTTGTATTGGAAACAACATTGTCATATGTCTTTTCTTGGATCTAAATAAAGACGAAACCTCGCTCTATGATTTGAAGTTAAAATCCTCATATATGGTTAAATAGTGAATTTTTTCACGTTTTTCATGTAGTTTGACATTACGTAAATATATTCATTTTTCCAATATTTTGATACTATTTCATGTAGTATCACGATATGTGATTTGGCCTTCAAATCTCAGAATGTCGCATAATATTGCATTTTAAGCAAGTTTTCTGGCATTTTGTTTCGTACGAAAAATCTTCGAATTTAGCAATATTTTGACGTTTATCATCCCCCTTTTCCTCTATGTGATATTAACAAAATATCATCGAATTAGGCAATATTTTGCCGTTTTTCCACGTTTCTGTGAATTTTCAGTTTATGGGTATTAATTCAATATATATACGATAAAAATGATGCAAACACATAATTGATTAGATATTAACCTTAAATACTTCATTTGCAATCAACTATTTGTTTCTCGTTAAAATACTGAGTAGGATATTGAAAAGGGGAGAAGTTCTGTTTTCATTGCATATATCGACGTTTCAGCCGGAATAGAGCGGTTTTCGTGTACATCTTCCATCGGTAATATAAACGGAAAATCAGGAACATTTTAGTTAATTCTAATGAAAACACATTGGTTTTTATCATTTGTATTGGAAACAACATTGTCATATGTCTTTTCTTGGATCTAAATAATATGAAACCTCGCTCTATGATTTGAAGTTAAAATCCTTATATATGGTTAAATAGTGACTTTTTTCACGTTTTTCAAGTAGTTTGACATTACGTAAATATATTCATTTTTACCAATATTTCGATACTATTTCATGTAGTATGACGATATGTGATTTGGCCTTAAAATCTCAGAATGTCGCATAATATTGCATTTTAAGCAAGTTTTCTTGCATTTTGTTTCGTACGAAAAATCATCGAATTTAGCAGTATTTTGACGTTTATCATCCCCTCTATGTGATTTAAACAAAATATCATCGAATTAGGCAATATTTTGCCGTTTTTCCACGTTTCTGTGAATTTTCAGTTTATGGGTATTAATTCATTATATATACGATAAAAATGATGCAAACACATAATTGATTAGATAATAACCTTAAATACTTCATTTTCAATCAACTATTTGTTTCTCGTTAAAATACTGAGTAGGATATTGAAATGGGGAGAAGTTCTGTTTTTATTGCATATATCGACGTTTCAGCCGGAATAGAGCGGTTTTCGTGTACATCTTCCATCGGTAATATTAACGGAAAATCAGGAACATTTTAATTATTTCTAATGAAAACACATTGGTTTTTATCATTTGTATTGGAAACAACATTGTCATATGTCTTTTCTTGGATCTAAATAAAGACGAAACCTCGCTCTATGATTTGAAGTTAAAATCCTCATATATGGTTAAATAGTGAATTTTTTCACGTTTTTCATGTAGTTTGACATTACGTAAATATATTCATTTTTCCAATATTTCGATACTATTTCATGTAGTATCACGATATGTGATTTGGCCTTCAAATCTCAGAATGTCGCATAATATTGCATTTTAAGCAAGTTTTCTGGCATTTTGTTTCGTACGAAAAATCTTCGAATTTAGCAATATTTTGACGTTTATCATCCCCCTTTTCCTCTATGTGATATTAACAAAATATCATCGAATTAGGCAATATTTTGCCGTTTTTCCACGTTTCTGTGAATTTTCAGTTTATGGGTATTAATTCAATATATATACGATAAAAATGATGCAAACACATAATTGATTAGATATTAACCTTAAATACTTCATTTGCAATCAACTATTTGTTTCTCGTTAAAATACTGAGTAGGATATTGAAAAGGGGAGAAGTTCTGTTTTCATTGCATATATCGACGTTTCAGCCGGAATAGAGCGGTTTTCGTGTACATCTTCCATCGGTAATATAAACGGAAAATCAGGAACATTTTAGTTAATTCTAATGAAAACACATTGGTTTTTATCATTTGTATTGGAAACAACATTGTCATATGTCTTTTCTTGGATCTAAATAATATGAAACCTCGCTCTATGATTTGAAGTTAAAATCCTTATATATGGTTAAATAGTGACTTTTTTCACGTTTTTCAAGTAGTTTGACATTACGTAAATATATTCATTTTTACCAATATTTCGATACTATTTCATGTAGTATGACGATATGTGATTTGGCCTTAAAATCTCAGAATGTCGCATAATATTGCATTTTAAGCAAGTTTTCTTGCATTTTGTTTCGTACGAAAAATCATCGAATTTAGCAGTATTTTGACGTTTATCATCCCCCTTTTCCTCTATGTGATTTAAACAAAATATCATCGAATTAGGCAATATTTTGCCGTTTTTCCACGTTTCTGTGAATTTTCAGTTTATGGGTATTAATTCATTATATATACGATAAAAATGATGCAAACACATAATTGATTAGATAATACCCTTAAATACTTCATTTTCAATCAACTATTTGTTTCTCGTTAAAATACTGAGTAGGATATTGAAAAGGGGAGAAGTTCTGTTTTTATTGCATATATCGACGTTTCAGCCGGAATAGAGCGGTTTTCGTGTTCATCTTCCATCGGTAATATAAACGGAAAATCAGGAACATTTTAGTTAATTCTAATGAAAACACATTGGTTTTTATCATTTGTATTGGAAACAACATTGTCATATGTTTTTTCTTGGATCTAAATAATACGAAACTCCGCTCTATGATTTGAAGTTAAAATCCTCATATATGGTAAAATAGTGACTTTTTTTCACGTTTTTCATGTAGTGTGATTTTACGTAAATATATTCGTTTTTACCAATATTTCGATACTATTTCATGTAGTATCACGATATGTGATTTGGCCTTCAAATCTCAGAATTTCGCATAATATTGCATTTTAAGCAAGTTTTCTTGCATTTTGTTTCGTACGAAAAATCATCGAATTTAGCAATATTTTGACGTTTATCATCTCCTTTTCCTTCATGTGATTTAAACAAAATATCATCGAATTAGGCAATATTTTGCCGTTTTTCCACGTTTTTGTGAATTTTCAGTCTTTGGGTATTAATTCATTAAATATACAATAAAAATGATGCAAACACATAATTGATTGGAAATTAACCTTAAATACTTCATTTTCAATCAACTATTTGTTTCTCGTTAAAATACTGAGTAGGATATTGAAAAGGGGAGAAGTTCGGTTTTTATTGTATATATCGACGTTTCAGCCGGATTAGAGCGGTTTTACGTTTACATCTTCCATCGGTAATATAAACGGAAAATCAGGAACATTCTAATTAATTCTAATGTTAATTCTAATGAAAACAGATTGGGTTTATCATTTGTATTGGATACAACCTTGTCATATGTCTTTTCTTGGATCTAAATAATACGAAACCTCGCTCTATGATTTGAAGTTAAAATCCTCAAATATGGTTAAATAGTGACTTTTTTCACGTTTTTCATGTAGTTTGACATTACGTAAATATATTCATTTTCACCAATATTTCGATACTATTTCATGTAGTATCACGATATGTGATTTGGCCTTGAAATCTCAGAATGTCGCATAATATTGCATTTGAAGCAAGTTTTCTTGTATTTTGTTTCGTACGAAAAATCATCGAATTTAGCAATATTTTGACGTTTTTTATCTCCTTTTCCTTCATGTGATTAAAACAAAATATAATCGATTTAGGCAATATTTTGCCGTTTTTCCACGTTTTTGTGAATTTTCAGTTTATGGGTATTAATTCATTATATATACGATAAAAATGATGCAAACACATAATTGATCAGATAATAACCTTAAATACTTCATTTTTAATCAACTATTTGTTTCTCGTTAAAATACTGAGTAGGATATTGAAAAGGGGAGAAGTTCTGTTTTTATTGCATATATCGACGTTTCAGCCGGAATAGAGCGGTTTTCGTGTACATCTTCCATCGGTAATATAAACGGAAAATCAGGAACATTTTAGTTAATTCTTATGAAAACACATTGGTTTTTATCATTTGTATTGGAAACAACATTGTCATATGTCTTTTCTTGGATCTAAATAATACGAAACCTCGCTCTATGATTTGAAGTTAAAATCCTCATATATGGTTAAATAGCGACTTTTTTTTATGTTTTTCAAGTAGTTTGACATTACGTAAATATATTCATTTATACCAATATTTCGATACTATTTCATGTAGTATCACGATATGTGATTTGGCCTTCAAATCTCAGAATGTCGGATAATATTGCATTTTAAGCAAGTGTTCTTGTATTTTGTTTCGTACGAAAAATCATCGAATTTAGCAATATTTTGACGTTTATTATCTCCTTTTCCTTCATGTTATTAAAACAAGATATCATCGAATTAGGCAATATTTTGCCGTTTTTCCACGTTTTTTTGAATTTTCCATTTATGGGTATTAATTCATTATATATACGATAAAAATGATGCAAACACATAATTGATTAGATAATAACCTTAAATACTTCATTTTCAATCAACTATTTGTTTCTCGTTAAAATACTGAGTAAGATATTGAAAGGGGGGGAAGTTCTGTTTTTATTGCATATATCGACATTTCAGCCGGAATATGAGCGGTTTTCGTGTACATCTTCCATCGGTAATATTAACGGAAAATCAGGAACATTTTAATTAATTCTAATGAAAACACATTGGTTTTTATCATTTGTATTGGAAACAACATTGTCATATGTCTTTTCTTGGATCTAAATAAAGACGAAACCTCGCTCTATGATTTGAAGTTAAAATCCTCATATATGGTTAAATAGTGAATTTTTTCACGTTTTTCATGTAGTTTGACATTACGTAAATATATTCATTTTTCCAATATTTCGATACTATTTCATGTAGTATCACGATATGTGATTTGGCCTTCAAATCTCAGAATGTCGCATAATATTGCATTTTAAGCAAGTTTTCTGGCAATTTGTTTCGTACGAAAAATCTTCGAATTTAGCAATATTTTGACGTTTATCATCCCCCTTTTCCTCTATGTGATAATAACAAAATATCATCGAATTAGGCAATATTTTGCCGTTTTTCCACGTTTCTGTGAATTTTCAGTTTATGGGTATTAATTCAATATATATACGATAAAAATGATGCAAACACATAATTGATTAGATATTAACCTTAAATACTTCATTTGCAATCAACTATTTGTTTCTCGTTAAAATACTGAGTAGGATATTGAAAAGGGGAGAAGTTCTGTTTTTATTGCATATATCGACGTTTCAGTCGGAATAGAGCGGTTTTCGTGTACATCTTCCATCGGTAATATAAACGGAAAATCAGGAACATTTTAGTTAATTCTAATGAAAACACATTGGTTTTTATCATTTGTATTGGAAACAACATTGTCATATGTCTTTTCTTGGATCTAAATAATACGAAACCTCGCTCTATGATTTGAAGTTAAAATCCTTATATATGGTTAAATAGTGACTTTTTTCACGTTTTTCAAGTAGTTTGACATTACGTAAATATATTCATTTTTACCAATATTTCGATACTATTTCATGTAGTATGACGATATGTGATTTGGCCTTAAAATCTCAGAATGTCGCATAATATTGCATTTTAAGCAAGTTTTCTTCCATTTTGTTTCGTACGAAAAATCATCGAATTTAGCAATATTTTGACGTTTATCATCCCCCTTTTCCTCTATGTGATTTAAACAAAATATCATCGAATTAGGCAAAATTTTGCCGTTTTTCCACGTTTCTGTGAATTTTCAGTTTATGGGTATTAATTCATTATATATACGATAAAAATGATGCAAACACATAATTGATTAGATAATACCCTTAAATACTTCATTTTCAATCAACTATTTGTTTCTCGTTAAAATACTGAGTAGGATATTTAAAAGGGGAGAAGTTCTGTTTTTATTGCATATATCGACGTTTCAGCCGGAATAGAGCGGTTTTCGTGTTCATCTTCCATAGGTAATATAAACGGAAAATCAGGAACATTTTAGTTAATTCTAATGAAAACACATTGGTTTTTATCATTTGTATTGGAAACAACATTGTCATATGTCTTTTCTTGCATCTAAATAATACGAAACTCCGCTCTATGATTTGAAGTTAAAATCCTCATATATGGTAAAATAGTGACTTTTTTCACGTTTTTCATGTAGTGTGATTTTACGTAAATATATTCGTTTTTACCAATATTTCGATACTATTTCATGTAGTATCACGATATGTGATTTGGCCTTCAAATCTCAGAATTTCGACTAATATTGCATTTTAAGCAAGTTTTCTTGCATTTTGTTTCGTACGAAAAATCATCGAATTTAGCAATATTTTGACGTTTATCATCTCCTTTTCCTTCATGTGATTTAAACAAAATATCATCGAATTAGGCAATATTTTGCCGTTTTTCCACGTTTTTGTGATTTTTCAGTCTTTCAGTATTAATTCATTAAATATACAATAAAAATGATGCAAACACATAATTGATTGGAAATTAACCTTAAATACTTCATTTTCAATCAACTATTTGTTTCTCGTTAAAATACTGAGTAGGATATTGAAAAGGGGAGAAGTTCGGTTTTTATTGCATATATCGACGTTTCAGCCGGAATAGAGCGGTTTTCGTGTACATCTTCCATCGGTAATATAAACGGAAAATCAGGAACATTTTAGTTAATTCTAATGAAAACACATTGGTTTTTATCATTTGTATTGGAAACAACATTGTCATATGTCTTTTCTTGGATCTAAATAATACGAAACCTCGCTCTATGATTTGAAGTTAAAATCCTCATAAATGGTTAAATAGCGACTTTTTTCACGTTTTTCATGTAGTTTGACATAACGTAAATATATTCATTTTTACCAATATTTCGATACTATTTCATGTAGTATCACGATATGTGATTTGGCCTTGAAATCTCAGAATGTCGCATAATATTGCATTTTAAGCAAGTTTTCTTGCATTTTGTTTCGTACGAAAAATCTTCGAATTTAGCAATATTTTGACGTTTATCATCCCCCTTTTCCTCCATGTGATTTAAACAAAATATCATCGAATTAGGCAATATTTTGCCGTTTTTCCACGTTTTTGTGAATTTTCAGTCTTTCGGTAATAATTCATTAAATATACAATAAAAATGATGCAAACACATAATTGATTGGAAATTAACCTTAAATACTTCATTTTCAATCAACTATTTGTTTCTCGTTAAAATACTGAGTAGGATATTGAAAAGGGGAGAAGTTCGGTTTTTATTGCATATATCGACGTTTCAGCCGGATTAGAGCGGTTTTACGTGTACATCTTCCATCGGTAATATAAACGGAAAATTAGGAACATTCTAATTAATTCTAATGTTAATTCTAATGAAAACAGATTGGTTTTATCATTTGTATTGGAAACAACCTTGTCATATGTCTTTTCTTGGATCTAAATAATACGAAACCTCGCTCTATGATTTGAAGTTAAAATCCTCAAATATGGTTAAATAGTGACTTTTTTCACGTTTTTCATGTAGTTTGACATTACGTAAATATATTCATTTTTACCAATATTTCGATACTATTTCATGTAGTATCACTATATGTGATTTGGCCTTGAAATCTCAGAATGTCGCAAAATATTGCATTTTAAGCAAGTGTTCTTGTATTTTGTTTCGTACGAAAAATCATCGAATTTAGCAATATTTTGACGTTTATTATCTCCTTTTCCTTCATGTTATTAAAACAAGATATCATCGAATTAGGCAATATTTTGCCGTTTTTCCACGTTTTTTTGAATTTTCAGTTTATGGGTATTAATTCATTATATATACGATAAAAATGATGCAAACACATAATTGATTAGATAATAACCTTAAATACTTCATTTTCAATCAACTATTTGTTTCTCGTTAAAATACTGAGTAGGATATTGAAATGGGGAGAAGTTCTGTTTTTATTGCATATATCGACGTTTCAGCCGGAATAGAGCGGTTTTCGTGTACATCTTCCATCGGTAATATTAACGGAAAATCAGGAACATTTTAATTATTTCTAATGAAAACACATTGGTTTTTATCATTTGTATTGGAAACAACATTGTCATATGTCTTTTCTTGGATCTAAATAAAGACGAAACCTCGCTCTATGATTTGAAGTTAAAATCCTCATATATGGTTAAATAGTGAATTTTTTCACGTTTTTCATGTAGTTTGACATTACGTAAATATATTCATTTTTCCAATATTTTGATACTATTTCATGTAGTATCACGATATGTGATTTGGCCTTCAAATCTCAGAATGTCGCATAATATTGCATTTTAAGCAAGTTTTCTGGCATTTTGTTTCGTACGAAAAATCTTCGAATTTAGCAATATTTTGACGTTTATCATCCCCCTTTTCCTCTATGTGATATTAACAAAATATCATCGAATTAGGCAATATTTTGCCGTTTTTCCACGTTTCTGTGAATTTTCAGTTTATGGGTATTAATTCAATATATATACGATAAAAATGATGCAAACACATAATTGATTAGATATTAACCTTAAATACTTCATTTGCAATCAACTATTTGTTTCTCGTTAAAATACTGAGTAGGATATTGAAAAGGGGAGAAGTTCTGTTTTCATTGCATATATCGACGTTTCAGCCGGAATAGAGCGGTTTTCGTGTACATCTTCCATCGGTAATATAAACGGAAAATCAGGAACATTTTAGTTAATTCTAATGAAAACACATTGGTTTTTATCATTTGTATTGGAAACAACATTGTCATATGTCTTTTCTTGGATCTAAATAATATGAAACCTCGCTCTATGATTTGAAGTTAAAATCCTTATATATGGTTAAATAGTGACTTTTTTCACGTTTTTCAAGTAGTTTGACATTACGTAAATATATTCATTTTTACCAATATTTCGATACTATTTCATGTAGTATGACGATATGTGATTTGGCCTTAAAATCTCAGAATGTCGCATAATATTGCATTTTAAGCAAGTTTTCTTGCATTTTGTTTCGTACGAAAAATCATCGAATTTAGCAGTATTTTGACGTTTATCATCCCCTCTATGTGATTTAAACAAAATATCATCGAATTAGGCAATATTTTGCCGTTTTTCCACGTTTCTGTGAATTTTCAGTTTATGGGTATTAATTCATTATATATACGATAAAAATGATGCAAACACATAATTGATTAGATAATACCCTTAAATACTTCATTTTCAATCAACTATTTGTTTCTCGTTAAAATACTGAGTAGGATATTGAAAAGGGGAGAAGTTCTGTTTTTATTGCATATATCGACGTTTCAGCCGGAATAGAGCGGTTTTCGTGTTCATCTTCCATCGGTAATATAAACGGAAAATCAGGAACATTTTAGTTAATTCTAATGAAAACACATTGGTTTTTATCATTTGTATTGGAAACAACATTGTCATATGTCTTTTCTTGGATCTAAATAATACGAAACTCCGCTCTATGATTTGAAGTTAAAATCCTCATATATGGTAAAATAGTGACTTTTTTCACGTTTTTCATGTAGTGTGATTTTACGTAAATATATTCGTTTTTACCAATATTTCGATACTATTTCATGTAGTATCACGATATGTGATTTGGCCTTCAAATCTCAGAATTTCGCATAATATTGCATTTTAAGCAAGTTTTCTTGCATTTTGTTTCGTACGAAAAATCATCGAATTTAGCAATATTTTGACGTTTATCATCTCCTTTTCCTTCATGTGATTTAAACAAAATATCATCGAATTAGGCAATATTTTGCCGTTTTTCCACGTTTTTGTGAATTTTCAGTCTTTGGGTATTAATTCATTAAATATACAATAAAAATGATGCAAACACATAATTGATTGGAAATTAACCTTAAATACTTCATTTTCAATCAACTATTTGTTTCTCGTTAAAATACTGAGTAGGATATTGAAAAGGGGAGAAGTTCGGTTTTTATTGTATATATCGACGTTTCAGCCGGATTAGAGCGGTTTTACGTTTACATCTTCCATCGGTAATATAAACGGAAAATCAGGAACATTCTAATTAATTCTAATGTTAATTCTAATGAAAACAGATTGGTTTTATCATTTGTATTGGATACAACCTTGTCATATGTCTTTTCTTGGATCTAAATAATACGAAACCTCGCTCTATGATTTGAAGTTAAAATCCTCAAATATGGTTAAATAGTGACTTTTTTCACGTTTTTCATGTAGTTTGACATTACGTAAATATATTCATTTTCACCAATATTTCGATACTTTTTCATGTAGTATCACGATATGTGATTTGGCCTTGAAATCTCAGAATGTCGCATAATATTGCATTTGAAGCAAGTTTTCTTGTATTTTGTTTCGTACGAAAAATCATCGAATTTAGCAATATTTTGACGTTTTTTATCTCCTTTTCCTTCATGTGATTAAAACAAAATATCATCGATTTAGGCAATATTTTGCCGTTTTTCCACGTTTTTGTGAATTTTCAGTTTATGGGTATTAATTCATTATATATACGATAAAAATGATGCAAACACATAATTGATCAGATAATAACCTTAAATACTTCATTTTTAATCAACTATTTGTTTCTCGTTAAAATACTGAGTAGGATATTGAAAAGGGGAGAAGTTCTGTTTTTATTGCATATATCGACGTTTCAGCCGGAATAGAGCGGTTTTCGTGTACATCTTCCATCGGTAATATAAACGGAAAATCAGGAACATTTTAGTTAATTCTAATGAAAACACATTGGTTTTTATCATTTGTATTGGAAACAACATTGTCATATGTCTTTTCTTGGATCTAAATAATACGAAACCTCGCTCTATGATTTGAAGTTAAAATCCTCATATATGGTTAAATAGCGACTTTTTTTATGTTTTTCAAGTAGTTTGACATTACGTAAATATATTCATTTATACCAATATTTCGATACTATTTCATGTAGTATCACGATATGTGATTTGGCCTTCAAATCTCAGAATGTCGGATAATATTGCATTTTAAGCAAGTGTTCTTGTATTTTGTTTCGTACGAAAAATCATCGAATTTAGCAATATTTTGACGTTTATTATCTCCTTTTCCTTCATGTTATTAAAACAAGATATCATCGAATTAGGCAATATTTTGCCGTTTTTCCACGTTTTTTTGAATTTTCCATTTATGGGTATTAATTCATTATATATACGATAAAAATGATGCAAACACATAATTGATTAGATAATAACCTTAAATACTTCATTTTCAATCAACTATTTGTTTCTCGTTAAAATACTGAGTAAGATATTGAAAGGGGGGGAAGTTCTGTTTTTATTGCATATATCGACATTTCAGCCGGAATATGAGCGGTTTTCGTGTACATCTTCCATCGGTAATATTAACGGAAAATCAGGAACATTTTAATTAATTCTAATGAAAACACATTGGTTTTTATCATTTGTATTGGAAACAACATTGTCATATGTCTTTTCTTGGATCTAAATAAAGACGAAACCTCGCTCTATGATTTGAAGTTAAAATCCTCATATATGGTTAAATAGTGAATTTTTTCACGTTTTTCATGTAGTTTGACATTACGTAAATATATTCATTTTTCCAATATTTCGATACTATTTCATGTAGTATCACGATATGTGATTTGGCCTTCAAATCTCAGAATGTCGCATAATATTGCATTTTAAGCAAGTTTTCTGGCAATTTGTTTCGTACGAAAAATCTTCGAATTTAGCAATATTTTGACGTTTATCATCCCCCTTTTCCTCTATGTGATAATAACAAAATATGATCGAATTAGGCAATATTTTGCCGTTTTTCCACGTTTCTGTGAATTTTCAGTTTATGGGTATTAATTCAATATATATACGATAAAAATGATGCAAACACATAATTGATTAGATATTAACCTTAAATACTTCATTTGCAATCAACTATTTGTTTCTCGTTAAAATACTGAGTAGGATATTGAAAAGGGGAGAAGTTCTGTTTTCATTGCATATATCAAAGTTTCAGCCGGAATAGAGCGGTTTTCGTGTACATCTTCCATCGGTAATATAAACGGAAAATCAGGAACATTTTAGTTAATTCTAATGAAAACACATTGGTTTTTATCATTTGTATTGGAAACAACATTGTCATATGTCTTTTCTTGGATCTAAATAATACGAAACCTCGCTCTATGATTTGAAGTTAAAATCCTTATATATGGTTAAATAGTGACTTTTTTCACGTTTTTCAAGTAGTTTGACATTACGTAAATATATTCATTTTTACCAATATTTCGATACTATTTCATGTAGTATCACGATATGTGATTTGGCCTTAAAATCTCAGAATGTCGCATAATATTGCATTTTAAGCAAGTTTTCTTGCATTTTGTTTCGTACGAAAAATCATCGAATTTAGCAATATTTTGACGTTTATCATCCCCCTTTTCCTCAATGTGATTTAAACAAAATATCATCGAATTAGGCAATATTTTGCCGTTTTTCCACGTTTCTGTGAATTTTCAGTTTATGGGTATTAATTCATTATATATACGATAAAAATGATGCAAACACATAATTGATTAGATAATACCCTTAAATACTTCATTTTCAATCAACTATTTGTTTCTCGTTAAAATACTGAGTAGGATATTGAAAAGGGGAGAAGTTCTGTTTTTATTGCATATATCGACGTTTCAGTCGGAATAGAGCGGTTTTCGTGTACATCTTCCATCGGTAATATAAACGGAAAATCTGGAACATTTTAGTTAATTCTAATGAAAACACATTGGTTTTTATCATTTGTATTGGAAACAACATTGTCATATGTCTTTTCTTGGATCTAAATAATACGAAACCTCGCTCTATGATTTGAAGTTAAAATCCTTATATATGGTTAAATAGTGACTTTTTTCACGTTTTTCAAGTAGTTTGACATTACGTAAATATATTCATTTTTACCAATATTTCGATACTATTTCATGTAGTATGACGATATGTGATTTGGCCTTAAAATCTCAGAATGTCGCATAATATTGCATTTTAAGCAAGTTTTCTTCCATTTTGTTTCGTACGAAAAATCATCGAATTTAGCAGTATTTTGACGTTTATCATCCCCCTTTTCCTCTATGTGATTTAAACAAAATATCATCGAATTAGGCAAAATTTTGCCGTTTTTCCACGTTTCTGTGAATTTTCAGTTTATGGGTATTAATTCATTATATATACGATAAAAATGATGCAAACACATAATTGATTAGATAATACCCTTAAATACTTCATTTTCAATCAACTATTTGTTTCTCGTTAAAATACTGAGTAGGATATTTAAAAGGGGAGAAGTTCTGTTTTTATTGCATATATCGACGTTTCAGCCGGAATAGAGCGGTTTTCGTGTTCATCTTCCATAGGTAATATAAACGGAAAATCAGGAACATTTTAGTTAATTCTAATGAAAACACATTGGTTTTTATCATTTGTATTGGAAACAACATTGTCATATGTCTTTTCTTGCATCTAAATAATACGAAACTCCGCTCTATGATTTGAAGTTAAAATCCTCATATATGGTAAAATAGTGACTTTTTTCACGTTTTTCAAGTAGTGTGATTTTACGTAAATATATTCGTTTATACCAATATTTCGATACTATTTCATGTAGTATCACGATATGTGATTTGGCCTTCAAATCTCAGAATTTCGACTAATATTGCATTTTAAGCAAGTTTTCTTGCATTTTGTTTCGTACGAAAAATCATCGAATTTAGCAATATTTTGACGTTTATCATCTCCTTTTCCTTCATGTGATTTAAACAAAATATCATCGAATTAGGCAATATTTTGCCGTTTTTCCACGTTTTTGTGAATTTTCAGTCTTTCAGTATTAATTCATTAAATATACAATAAAAATGATGCAAACACATAATTGATTGGAAATTAACCTTAAATACTTCATTTTCAATCAACTATTTGTTTCTCGTTAAAATACTGAGTAGGATATTGAAAAGGGGAGAAGTTCGGTTTTTATTGCATATATCGACGTTTCAGCCGGAATAGAGCGGTTTTCGTGTACATCTTCCATCGGTAATATAAACGGAAAATCAGGAACATTTTAGTTAATTCTAATGAAAACACATTGGTTTTTATCATTTGTATTGGAAACAACATTGTCATATGTCTTTTCTTGGATCTAAATAATACGAAACCTCGCTCTATGATTTGAAGTTAAAATCCTCATAAATGGTTAAATAGCGACTTTTTTCACGTTTTTCATGTAGTTTGACATAACGTAAATATATTCATTTTTACCAATATTTCGATACTATTTCATGTAGTATCACGATATGTGATTTGGCCTTGAAATCTCAGAATGTCGCATAATATTGCATTTTAAGCAAGTTTTCTTGCATTTTGTTTCGTACGAAAAATCTTCGAATTTAGCAATATTTTGACGTTTATCATCCCCCTTTTCCTCCATGTGATTTAAACAAAATATCATCGAATTAGGCAATATTTTGCCGTTTTTCCACGTTTTTGTGAATTTTCAGTCTTTCGGTAATAATTCATTAAATATACAATAAAAATGATGCAAACACATAATTGATTGGAAATACACCTTAAATACTTCATTTTCAATCAACTATTTGTTTCTCGTTAAAATACTGAGTAGGATATTGAAAAGGGGAGAAGTTCGGTTTTTATTGCATATATCGACGTTTCAGCCGGATTTGAGCGGTTTTACGTTTACATCTTCCATCGGTAATATAAACGGAAAATCAGGAACATTCTAATTAATTCTAATGTTAATTCTAATGAAAACAGATTGGTTTTATCATTTGTATTGGATACAACCTTGTCATATGTCTTTTTTTGGATCTAAATAATACGAAACCTCGCTCTATGATTTGAAGTTAAAATCCTCAAATATGGTTAAATAGTGACTTTTTTCACGTTTTTCATGTAGTTTGACATTACGTAAATATATTCATTTTTACCAATATTTCGATACTATTTCATGTAGTATCACTATATGTGATTTGGCCTTGAAATCTCAGAATGTCGCAAAATATTGCATTTTAAGCAAGTGTTCTTGTATTTTGTTTCGTACGAAAAATCATCGAATTTAGCAATATTTTGACGTTTATTATCTCCTTTTCCTTCATGTTATTAAAACAAGATATCATCGAATTAGGAAATATTTTGCCGTTTTTCCACGTTTTTTTGAATTTTCAGTTTATGGGTATTAATTCATTATATATACGATAAAAATGATGCAAACACATAATTGATTAGATAATAACCTTAAATACTTCATTTTCAATCAACTATTTGTTTCTCGTTAAAATACTGTGTAGGATATTGAAAAGGGGAGAAGTTCGGTTTTTATTGCATATATCGACGTTTCAGCAGGATTAGAGCGGTTTTCCGTGTACATCTTCCATCGGTAATATAAACAGAAAATCAGGAACATTCTAATTAATTCTAATGTTAATTCTAATGAAAACAGATTGGTTTTATCATTTGTATTGGAAACAACCTTGTCATATGTCTTTTCTTGGATCTAAATAATACGAAACCTCGCTATATGATTTGAAGTTAAAATCCTCATATATGGTTAAATAGTGAATTTTTTCACGTTTTTCATGTAGTTTGACATTACGTAAATATATTCATTTTTTACCAATATTTCGATACTGTTTCATGTAGTATCACGATATGTGATTTGGCCTTGAAATCTCAGAATGTCGCAAAATATTGCATTTTAAGCAAGTTTTCTTGTATTTTGTTTCGTACGAAAAATCATCGAATTTAGCAATATTTTGACGTTTATTATCTCCTTTTCCTTCATGTTATTAAAACAAAATATCATCGAATTAGACAATATTTTGCCGTTTTTCCACGTTTTTGTGAATTTTCAGTTTATGGGTATTAATTCATTATATATACGATAAAAATGATGCAAACATATAATTGATTAGAAAATAACCTTAAATACTTCATTTTCAATCAACTATTTGTTTCTCGTTAAAATACTGAGTAAGATATTGAAAAGGGGAGAAGTTCTGATTATATTGCATATATCGAAATTTGAGCCGGAATAGAGCGGTTTTCGTGTACATCTTCCATCGGTAATATAAACGGAAAATCAGGAACATTTCAATTAATTCTAAAGAAAACACATTGGATTTTATCATTTGTATTGGAAACAACATTGTCATATGTCTTTTCTTGGATCTAAATAATACGAAACCTCGCTCTATGATTTGAAGTTAAAATCCTCATATATGGTTAAATAGCGACTTTTTTCATGTTTTTCAAGTAGTTTGACATTACGTAAATATATTCATTTGTACCAATATTTCGATACTATTTCATGTAGTATCACGATATGTGATTTGGCCTTCAAATCTCAGAATGTCGGATAATATTGCATTTTAAGCAAGTTTTCTTGCATTTTGTTTTGTACGAAAAATCATCGAATTTAGCAATATTTTGAAGTTTATCATCCCCCCTTTTCCACTATGTGATTTAAACAAAATATCATCGAATTAGGCAATATTTTGCCGTTTTTCCACGTTTCTGTGAATTTTCAGTTTATGGGTTTTAATTCATTATATATACGATAAAAATGATGCAAACACATAATTGATTAGATAATAACCTTAAATACTTCATTTTCAATCAACCATTTGTTTCTCATTAAAATACTGAGTAGGATATTGAAAAGGGGAGAAGTTCTGTTTTTATTGCATATATCGACGTTTCAGCCGGAATAGAGCGGTTTTCGTGAACATCTTCCATCGGTAATATAAACGGAAAATCAGGAACATTTTAGTTAATTCTAATGAAAACACATTGGTTTTTATCATTTGTATTGGAAACAACATTGTCATATGTCTTTTCTTGGATCTAAATAATACGAAACCTCGCTCTATGATTTGAAGTTAAAATCCTTATATATCGTAAAATAGTGACTTTTTTCACGTTTTTCAAGTAGTGTGATTTTACGTAAATATATTCGTTTTTACCAATATTTCGATACTATTTAATGTAGTATCACGATATGTGATTTGGCCTTCAAATCTCAGAATTTCGCATAATATTGCATTTTAAGCAAGTTTTCTTGCATTTTGTTTCGTACGAAAAATCATCGAATTTAGCAATATTTTGACGTTTATCATCTTTTCCTTCATGTGATTTAAACAAAATATCATCGAATTAGGCAATATTTTAATGTTTTTCCACGTTTCTGTGAATTTTCAGTTTATAGGTATTAATTCATTATATATACGATAAAAATGATGCAAACACATAATTGATTGGAAATTAACCTTAAATACTTCATTTTCAATCAACTATTTGTTTCTCGTTAAAATACTGAGTAGGATATTGAAAAGGGGAGAAGTTCGGTTTTTATTGCATATATCGACGTTTCAGCCGGATTAGAGCGGTTTTACGTGTACATCTTCCATCGGTAATATAAACGGAAAATTAGGAACATTCTAATTAATTCTAATGTTAATTCTAATGAAAACAGATTGGTTTTATCATTTGTATTGGAAACAACCTTGTCATATGTCTTTTCTTGGATCTAAATAATACGAAACCTCGCTCTATGATTTGAAGTTAAAATCCTCAAATATGGTTAAATAGTGACTTTTTTCACGTTTTTCATGTAGTTTGACATTACGTAAATATATTCATTTTTACCAATATTTCGATACTATTTCATGTAGTATCACTACATGTGATTTGGCCTTGAAATCTCAGAATGTCGCAAAATATTGCATTTTAAGCAAGTGTTCTTGTATTTTGTTTCGTACGAAAAATCATCGAATTTAGCAATATTTTGACGTTTATTATCTCATTTTCCTTCATGTTATTAAAACAAGATATCATCGAATTAGGCAATATTTTGCCGTTTTTCCACGTTTTTTTGAATTTTCAGTTTATGGGTATTAATTCATTATATATACGATAAAAATGATGCAAACACATAATTGATTAGATAATAACCTTAAATACTTCATTTTCAATCAACTATTTGTTTCTCGTTAAAATACTGAGTAGGATATTGAAATGGGGAGAAGTTCTGTTTTTATTGCATATATCGACGTTTCAGCCGGAATAGAGCGGTTTTCGTGTACATCTTCCATCGGTAATATTAACGGAAAATCAGGAACATTTTAATTATTTCTAATGAAAACACATTGGTTTTTATCATTTGTATTGGAAACAACATTGTCATATGTCTTTTCTTGGATCTAAATAAAGACGAAACCTCGCTCTATGATTTGAAGTTAAAATCCTCATATATGGTTAAATAGTGAATTTTTTCACGTTTTTCATGTAGTTTGACATTACGTAAATATATTCATTTTTCCAATATTTCGATACTATTTCATGTAGTATCACGATATGTGATTTGGCCTTCAAATCTCAGAATGTCGCATAATATTGCATTTTAAGCAAGTTTTCTGGCATTTTGTTTCGTACGAAAAATCTTCGAATTTAGCAATATTATGACGTTTATCATCCCCCTTTTCCTCTATGTGATATTAACAAAATATCATCGAATTAGGCAATATTTTGCCGTTTTTCCACGTTTCTGTGAATTTTCAGTTTATGGGTATTAATTCAATATATATACGATAAAAATGATGCAAACACATAATTGATTAGATATTAACCTTAAATACTTCATTTGCAATCAACTATTTGTTTCTCGTTAAAATACTGAGTAGGATATTGAAAAGGGGAGAAGTTCTGTTTTCATTGCATATATCGACGTTTCAGCCGGAATAGAGCGGTTTTCGTGTACATCTTCCATCGGTAATATAAACGGAAAATCAGGAACATTTTAGTTAATTCTAATGAAAACACATTGGTTTTTATCATTTGTATTGGAAACAACATTGTCATATGTCTTTTCTTGGATCTAAATAATATGAAACCTCGCTCTATGATTTGAAGTTAAAATCCTTATATATGGTTAAATAGTGACTTTTTTCACGTTTTTCAAGTAGTTTGACATTACGTAAATATATTCATTTTTACCAATATTTCGATACTATTTCATGTAGTATGACGATATGTGATTTGGCCTTAAAATCTCAGAATGTCGCATAATATTGCATTTTAAGCAAGTTTTCTTGCATTTTGTTTCGTACGAAAAATCATCGAATTTAGCAGTATTTTGACGTTTATCATCCCCCTTTTCCTCTATGTGATTTAAACAAAATATCATCGAATTAGGCAATATTTTGCCGTTTTTCCACGTTTCTGTGAATTTTCAGTTTATGGGTATTAATTCATTATATATACGATAAAAATGATGCAAACACATAATTGATTAGATAATACCCTTAAATACTTCATTTTCAATCAACTATTTGTTTCTCGTTAAAATACTGAGTAGGATATTGAAAAGGGGAGAAGTTCTGTTTTTATTGCATATATCGACGTTTCAGCCGGAATAGAGCGGTTTTCGTGTTCATCTTCCATCGGTAATATAAACGGAAAATCAGGAACATTTTAGTTAATTCTAATGAAAACACATTGGTTTTTATCATTTGTATTGGAAACAACATTGTCATATGTCTTTTCTTGGATCTAAATAATACGAAACTCCGCTCTATGATTTGAAGTTAAAATCCTCATATATGGTAAAATAGTGACTTTTTTTCACGTTTTTCATGTAGTGTGATTTTACGTAAATATATTCGTTTTTACCAATATTTCGATACTATTTCATGTAGTATCACGATATGTGATTTGGCCTTCAAATCTCAGAATTTCGCATAATATTGCATTTTAAGCAAGTTTTCTTGCATTTTGTTTCGTACGAAAAATCATCGAATTTAGCAATATTTTGACGTTTATCATCTCCTTTTCCTTCATGTGATTTAAACAAAATATCATCGAATTAGGCAATATTTTGCCGTTTTTCCACGTTTTTGTGAATTTTCAGTCTTTGGGTATTAATTCATTAAATATACAATAAAAATGATGCAAACACATAATTGATTGGAAATTAACCTTAAATACTTCATTTTCAATCAACTATTTGTTTCTCGTTAAAATACTGAGTAGGATATTGAAAAGGGGAGAAGTTCGGTTTTTATTGTATATATCGACGTTTCAGCCGGATTAGAGCGGTTTTACGTTTACATCTTCCATCGGTAATATAAACGGAAAATCAGGAACATTCTAATTAATTCTAATGTTAATTCTAATGAAAACAGATTGGTTTTATCATTTGTATTGGATACAACCTTGTCATATGTCTTTTCTTGGATCTAAATAATACGAAACCTCGCTCTATGATTTGAAGTTAAAATCCTCAAATATGGTTAAATAGTGACTTTTTTCACGTTTTTCATGTAGTTTGACATTACGTAAATATATTCTTTTTCACCAATATTTCGATACTATTTCATGTAGTATCACGATATGTGATTTGACCTTGAAATCTCAGAATGTCGCATAATATTGCATTTGAAGCAAGTTTTCTTGTATTTTGTTTCGTACGAAAAATCATCGAATTTAGCAATATTTTGACGTTTTTTATCTCCTTTTCCTTCATGTGATTAAAACAAAATATCATCGATTTAGGCAATATTTTGCCGTTTTTCCACGTTTTTGTGAATTTTCAGTTTATGGGTATTAATTCATTATATATACGATAAAAATGATGCAAACACATAATTGATCAGATAATAACCTTAAATACTTCATTTTTAATCAACTATTTGTTTCTCGTTAAAATACTGAGTAGGATATTGAAAAGGGGAGAAGTTCTGTTTTTATTGCATATATCGACGTTTCAGCCGGAATAGAGCGGTTTTCGTGTACATCTTCCATCGGTAATATAAACGGAAAATCAGGAACATTTTAGTTAATTCTAATGAAAACACATTGGTTTTTATCATTTGTATTGGAAACAACATTGTCATATGTCTTTTCTTGGATCTAAATAATACGAAACCTCGCTCTATGATTTGAAGTTAAAATCCTCATATATGGTTAAATAGCAACTTTTTTTTTGTTTTTCAAGTAGTTTGACATTACGTAAATATATTCATTTATACCAATATTTCGATACTATTTCATGTAGTATCACGATATGTGATTTGGCCTTCAAATCTCAGAATGTCGGATAATATTGCATTTTAAGCAAGTGTTCTTGTATTTTGTTTCGTACGAAAAATCATCGAATTTAGCAATATTTTGACGTTTATTATCTCCTTTTCCTTCATGTTATTAAAACAAGATATCATCGAATTAGGCAATATTTTGCCGTTTTTTCACGTTTTTTTGAATTTTCCATTTATGGGTATTAATTCATTATATATACGATAAAAATGATGCAAACACATAATTGATTAGATAATAACCTTAAATACTTCATTTTCAATCAACTATTTGTTTCTCGTTAAAATACTGAGTAAGATATTGAAAGGGGGGGAAGTTCTGTTTTTATTGCATATATCGACATTTCAGCCGGAATATGAGCGGTTTTCGTGTACATCTTCCATCGGTAATATTAACGGAAAATCAGGAACATTTTAAATAATTCTAATGAAAACACATTGGTTTTTATCATTTGTATTGGAAACAACATTGTCATATGTCTTTTCTTGGATCTAAATAAAGACGAAACCTCGCTCTATGATTTGAAGTTAAAATCCTCATATATGGTTAAATAGTGAATTTTTTCACGTTTTTCATGTAGTTTGACATTACGTAAATATATTCATTTTTCCAATATTTCGATACTATTTCATGTAGTATCACGATATGTGATTTGGCCCTCAAATCTCAGAATGTCGCATAATATTGCATTTTAAGCAAGTTTTCTGGCAATTTGTTTCGTACGAAAAATCTTCGAATTTAGCAATATTTTGACGTTTATCATCCCCCTTTTCCTCTATGTGATAATAACAAAATATCATCGAATTAGGCAATATTTTGCCGTTTTTCCACGTTTCTGTGAATTTTCAGTTTATGGGTATTAATTCAATATATATACGATAAAAATGATGCAAACACATAATTGATTAGATATTAACCTTAAATACTTCATTTGCAATCAACTATTTGTTTCTCGTTAAAATACTGAGTAGGATATTGAAAAGGGGAGAAGTTCTGTTTTCATTGCATATATCAAAGTTTCAGCCGGAATAGAGCGGTTTTCGTGTACATCTTCCATCGGTAATATAAACGGAAAATCAGGAACATTTTAGTTAATTCTAATGAAAACACATTGGTTTTTATCATTTGTATTGGAAACAACATTGTCATATGTCTTTTCTTGGATCTAAATAATACGAAACCTCGCTCTATGATTTGAAGTTAAAATCCTTATATATGGTTAAATAGTGACTTTTTTCACGTTTTTCAAGTAGTTTGACATTACGTAAATATATTCATTTTTACCAATATTTCGATACTATTTCATGTAGTATCACGATATGTGATTTGGCCTTAAAATCTCAGAATGTCGCATAATATTGCATTTTAAGCAAGTTTTCTTGCATTTTGTTTCGTACGAAAAATCATCGAATTTAGCAATATTTTGACGTTTATCATCCCCCTTTTCCTCAATGTGATTTAAACAAAATATCATCTAATTAGGCAATATTTTGCCGTTTTTCCACGTTTCTGTCAATTTTCAGTTTATGGGTATTAATTCATTATATATACGATAAAAATGATGCAAACACATAATTGATTAGATAATACCCTTAAATACTTCATTTTCAATCAACTATTTGTTTCTCGTTAAAATACTGAGTAGGATATTGAAAAGGGGAGAAGTTCTGTTTTTATTGCATATATCGACGTTTCAGTCGGAATAGAGCGGTTTTCGTGTACATCTTCCATCGGTAATATAAACGGAAAATCAGGAACATTTTAGTTAATTCTAATGAAAACACATTGGTTTTTATCATTTGTATTGGAAACAACATTGTCATATGTCTTTTCTTGGATCTAAATAATACGAAACCTCGCTCTATGATTTGAAGTTAAAATCCTTATATATGGTTAAATAGTGACTTTTTTCACGTTTTTCAAGTAGTTTGACATTACGTAAATATATTCATTTTTACCAATATTTCGATACTATTTCATGTAGTATGACGATATGTGATTTGGCCTTAAAATCTCAGAATGTCGCATAATATTGCATTTTAAGCAAGTTTTCTTCCATTTTGTTTCGTACGAAAAATCATCGAATTTAGCAGTATTTTGACGTTTATCATCCCCCTTTTCCTCTATGTGATTTAAACAAAATATCATCGAATTAGGCAAAATTTTGCCGTTTTTCCACGTTTCTGTGAATTTTCAGTTTATGGGTATTAATTCATTATATATACGATAAAAATGATGCAAACACATAATTGATTAGATAATACCCTTAAATACTTCATTTTCAATCAACTATTTGTTTCTCGTTAAAATACTGAGTAGGATATTTAAAAGGGGAGAAGTTCTGTTTTTATTGCATATATCGACGTTTCAGCCGGAATAGAGCGGTTTTCGTGTTCATATTCCATAGGTAATATAAACGGAAAATCAGGAACATTTTAGTTAATTCTAATGAAAACACATTGGTTTTTATCATTTGTATTGGAAACAACATTGTCATATGTCTTTTCTTGCATCTAAATAATACGAAACTCCGCTCTATGATTTGAAGTTAAAATCCTCATATATGGTAAAATAGTGACTTTTTTCACGTTTTTCATGTAGTGTGATTTTACGTAAATATATTCGTTTTTACCAATATTTCGATACTATTTCATGTAGTATCACGATATGTGATTTGGCCTTCAAATCTCAGAATTTCGCATAATATTGCATTTTAAGCAAGTTTTCTTGCATTTTGTTTCGTACGAAAAATCATCGAATTTAGCAATATTTTGACGTTTATCATCTCCTTTTCCTTCATGTGATTTAAGCAAGTTTTCTTGCATTTTGTTTCTTACGAAAAATCATCGAATTTAGCAATATTTTGACGTTTATCATCCCCTTTTCCTCTATGTGATTAAAACAAAATATCATCGAATTAGGCAATATTTTTGCCGTTTTTCCACGTTTTTGTGAATTTTCAGTTTATGGGTATTAATTCATTATATATACGATAAAAATGATGCTAACACATAATTGATTAGATAATAACCTTAAATACTTCATTTTCAATCAACTATTTGTTTCTCGTTAAAATACTGAGTAGGATATTGAAAAGGGGAGAATTTCGGTTTTTATTGCATATATCGACGTTTCAGCCGGATTAGAGCGGTTTTACGTGTACATCTTCCATCGGTAATATAAACGGAAAATCAGGAACATTTTAGTTAATTCTAATGAAAACACATTGGTTTTTATCATTTGTATTGGAAACCACATTGTCATAGGTCTTTTCTTGGATCTAAATAATACGAAACCTCGCTCTATGATTTGAAGTTAAAATCCTCAAATATGGTTAAATAGTGACTTTTTTCACGTTTTTCATGTAGTTTGACATTACGTAAATATATTCATTTTTACCAATATTTCGATACTATTTCATGTAGTATCACGCTATGTGATTTGGCCTTGAAATCTCAGAATGTCGCATAATATTGCATTTTAAGCAAGTTTTCTTGTATTTTGTTTCGTACGAAAAATCATCGAATTTAGCAATATTTTGACGTTTATTATCTCCTTTTCCTTCATGTGATTAAAACAAAATATCACCGATTTAGGCAATATTTTGCCGTTTTTCCACGTTTTTGTGAATTTTCAGTTTATGGGTATTAATTCATTATATATACGATAAAAATGATGCAAACACATAATTGATTAGATAATAACCTTAAATACTTCATTTTCAATCAACTATTTGTTTCTCGGTAAAATACTGAGTAGGATATTGAAAAGGGGAGAAGTTCGGTTTTTATTGCATATATCGACGTTTCAGCCGGATTAGAGCGGTTTTACGTTTACATTTTCCATCGGTAATATAAACGGAAAATCAGGAACATTCTAATTAATTCTAATGTTAATTCTAATGAAAACAGGTTGGTTTTATCATTTGTATTGGAAACAACCTTGTCATATGTCTTTTCTTGGATCTAAATAATACGAAACCTCGCTCTATGATTTGAAGTTAAAATCCTCAAATACGGTTAAATAGTGACTTTTTTCACGTTTTTCATGTAGTTTGACATTACGTAAATGTATTCATTTTTACCAATATTTCGATATTATTTCATGTAGTATCACGATATGTGATTTGGCCTTGAAATCTCAGAATGTCGCATAATATTGCATTTTAAGCAAGTTTTCTTGTATTTTGTTTCGTCCGAAAAATCATCGAATTTAGCAATATTTTGACGTTTATTATCTCCTTTTCCTTCATGTGATTAAAACAAAATATCATCGATTTAGGCAATATTTTGCCGTTTTTCCACGTTTTTGTGAATTTTCAGTTTATGGGTATTAATTCATTATATATACGATAAAAATGATGCAAACACATAATTGATTAGATAATAACCTTAAATACTTCATTTTCAATCAACTATTTGTTTCTCGTTAAAATACTGAGTAAGATATTGAAAAGGGTAGAAGTTCTGTTTTTATTGCATATATCGACGTTTCAGCTGGAATAGAGCGGTTTTCGTGTTCATCTTCCATCGGTAATATAAACGAAAAATCAGTAACATTTTAGTTAATTCTAATGAAAACACATTGGTTTTTATCATTTGTATTGGAAACAACATTGGCATATGTCTTTTCTTGGATCTAAATAATTTCAGTCTTTAGGTATTAATTCATTAAATATACGGTAAAAATGATGCAAACACATAATTGATTGGAAATTATCCTTAAATACTTCATTTTCAATCAACTATTTGTTTCTCGTTAAAATACTGAGTAGGATATTGAAAAGGGGAGAAGTTCGGTTTTTATTGCATATATCGACGTTTCAGCCGGATTAGAGCGGTTTTACGTTTACATCTTCCATCGGTAATATAAACGGAAAATCAGGAACATTCTAATTAATTCTAATGTTAATTCTAATGAAAACAGGTTGGTTTTATCATTTGTATTGGAAACAACCTTGTCATATGTCTTTTCTTGGATCTAAATAATACGAAACCTCGCTCTATGATTTGAAGTTAAAATCCTCAAATATGGTTAAATAGTGACTTTTTCACGTTTTTCGCGTAGTTTGACATTACGTAAATATATTCGTTTTTACCAATATTTCGATACTATTTCATGTAGTATCACGATATGTGATTTGGCCTTCAAATCTCAGAATGTCGCATAATATTGCATTTTAAGCAAGTTTTCTTGCATTTTGTTTCTTACGAAAAATCATCGAATTTAGCAATATTTTGACGTTTATTATCCCCTTTTCCTCTATGTGATTAAAACAATATATCATCGAATTAGGCAATATTTTGCGGTTTTTCCACGTTTTTGTGAATTTTCAGTCTTTTGGTAATAATTCATTAAATATACGATAAAAATGATGCAAACACATAATTAGTTAGAAATTAACCTTAAATACTTCATTTTCATTCAACTATTTGTTTCTCGTTAAAATACTGAGTAGGATATTGAAAAGGGGAGAAGTTCGGTTTTTATAGCATATATCGACGTTTCAGCCGGATTAGAGCGGTTTTACGTGTACATGTTCCATCGGTAATATAAACGGAAAATCAGGAACATTTTAGTTAATTCTAATGAAAACACATTGGTTTTTATCATTTGTATTGGAAACAACATTGTCATATGTCTTTTCTTGGATCTAAATAATACGAAACCTCGCTCTATGATTTGAAGTTAAAATCCTCATATATGGTAAATTAGTGACTTTTATCACGTTTTTCATGTAGTGTGATTTTATGTAAATATATTTGTTTATACCAATATTTCGATACTATTTCATGTAGTATCACGATATGTGATTTGGCCTTCAAATCTCAGAATTTCGCATAATATTGCATTTTAAGTAGGTTTTCTTGCATTTTGTTTCTTACGAAAAATCATCGAATTTAGCAATATTTTTGAAGTTTATCATCCCCTTTTCCTCTATGTGATTAAAACAAAATATCATCGAATTAGGCAATATTTTTGCCGTTTTTCCACGTTTTTGTGAATTTTCAGTTTATGGGTATTAATTCATTATATATACGATAAAAATGATGCTAACACATAATTGATAAGATAATAACCTTAAATACTTCATTTTCAATCAACTATTTGTTTCTCGTTAAAATACTGAGTAGGATATTGAAAAGGGGAGAAGTTCGGTTTTTATTGCATATATCGACGTTTCAGCCGGATTAGAGCGGTTTTACGTGTACATCTTCCATCGGTAATATAAACGGAAAATCAGGAACATTTTAGTTAATTCTAATGAAAACACATTGGTTTTTATCATTTGTATTGGAAACAACATTGCCATATGTATTTTCTTGGATCTAAATAATACGAAACCTCGCTCTATGATATGAAGTTAAAATTCTCATATATGGTAAAATAGTTACTTTTTTCACGTTTTTCAAGTAGTGTGATTTTACGTAAATATATTCGTTTTTACCAATATTTCGATACTATTTCATGTAGTATCACGATATGTGATTTGGCCTTCAAATCTCAGAATTTCGCATAATATTGCATTTTAAGTAAGTTTTCTTGCATTTTGTTTCGTACGAAAAATCATCGAATTTAGCAGTACTTTGACGTTTATCATCTTCTTTTCCTTCATGTGATTTAAACAAAATATCATCGAATTAGGCAATATTTTGCCGTTTTTCCACGTTTTTGTGAAATTTCAGTCTTTAGGTATTAATTCATTAAATATACGATAAAAATGATGCAAACACATAATTGATTGGAAATTATCCTTAAATACTTCATTTTCAATCAACTATTTGTTTCTCGTTAAAATACTGAGTAGGATATTGAAAAGGGGAGAAGTCCGGTTTTTATTGCATATATCGACGTTTCAGCCGGATTTGAGCGGTTTTACGTTTACATCTTCCATCGGTAATATAAACGGAAAATCAGGAACATTCTAATTAATTCTAATGTTAATTCTAATGAAAACAAGTTGGTTTTATCATTTGTATTGGAAACCACCTAGTCATATGTCTTTTCTTGGATCTAAATAATACGAAACCTCGCTCTATGATTTGAAGTTAAAATCCTCAAATACGGTTAAATAGTGACTTTTTTCACGTTTTTCATGTAGTTTGACATTACGTAAATGTATTCATTTTTACCAATATTTCGATATTATTTCATGTAGTATCACGATATGTGATTTGGCCTTGAAATCTCAGAATTTCGCATAATATTGCATTTTAAGCAAGTTTTCTTGTATTTTGTTTCGTACGAAAAATCATCGAATTTAGCAATATTTTGACGTTTATTATCTCCTTTTCCTTCATGTGATTAAAACAAAATATCATCGATTTAGGCAATATTTTGCCGTTTTTCCACGTTTTTGTGAATTTTCAGTTTATGGGTATTAATTCATTATATATACGATAAAAATGATGCAAACACATAATTGATTAGATAATAACCTTAAATACTTCATTTTCAATCAACTATTTGTTTCTCGTTAAAATACTGAGTAAGATATTGAAAAGGGTAGAAGTTCTGTTTTTATTGCATATATCGACGTTTCAGCTGGAATAGAGCGGTTTTCGTGTACATCTTCCATCGGTAATATAGACGAAAAATCAGTAACATTTTAGTTAATTCTAATGAAAACACATTGGTTTTTATCATTTGTATTGGAAACAACATTGGCATATGTCTTTTTTTGGATCTAAATAATACGGAACCTCGCTCTATGATTTGAAGTTAAAATCCTCAAATATGGTTAAATAGTGACTTTTTCACGTTTTTCACGTAGTTTGACATTACGTAAATATATTCGTTTTTACCAATATTTCGATACTATTTCATGTAGTATCACGATATGTGATTTGGCCTTCAAATCTCAGAATGTCGCATAATATTGCATTTTAAGCAAGTTTTCTTGCATTTTGTTTCTTACGAAAAATCATCGAATTTAGCAATATTTTGACGTTTATTATCCCCTTTTCCTCTATGTGATTAAAACAATATATCATCGAATTAGGCAATATTTTGCGGCTTTTCCACGTTTTTGTGAATTTTCAGTCTTTTGGTAATAATTCATTAAATATACGATAAAAATGATGCAAACACATAATTAGTTAGAAATTAACCTTAAATACTTCATTTTCATTCAACTATTTGTTTCTCGTTAAAATACTGAGTAGGATATTGAAAAGGGGAGAAATCCGGTTTTTATAGCATATATCGACGTTTCTGCCGGATTAGAGCGGTTTTACGTGTACATGTTCCATCGGTAATATAAACGGAAAATCAGGAACATTTTAGTTAATTCTAATGAAAACACATTGGTTTTTATCATTTGTATTGGAAACAACAATGTCATATGTCTTTTCTTGGATCTAAATAATACGAAACCTCGCTCTATGATTTGAAGTTAAAATCCTCATATATGGTAACGTGACTTCTTTCACGTTTTTCATGTAGTGTGATTTTACGTAAATATATTTGTTTATACCAATATTTCGATACTATTTCATGTAGTATCACGATATGTGATTTGGCCTTCAAATCTCAGAATGTCGCATAATATTGCATTTTAAGCAAGTTTTCTTGCATTTTGTTTCTTACGAAAAATCATCGAATTTAGCAATATTTTTGAAGTTTATCATCCCCTTTTCCTCTATGTGATTAAAACAAAATATCATCGAATTAGGCAATATTTTGCCGTTTTTCCACGTTTTTGTGAATTTTCAGTTTATGGGTATTAATTCATTATATATACGATAAAAATGATGCTAACACATAATTAATTAGATAATAACCTTAAATACTTCATTTTCAATCAACTATTTGTTTCTCGGTAAAATACTGAGTAGGATATTGAAAAGGGGAGAAGTTCGGTTTTTATTGCATATATCGACGTTTCAGCCGGATTAGAGCGGTTTTACGTTTACATTTTCCATCGGTAATATAAACGGAAAATCAGGAACATTCTAATTAATTCTAATGTTAATTCTAATGAAAACAGGTTGGTTTTATCATTTGTATTGGAAACAACCTTGTCATATGTCTTTTCTTGGATCTAAATAATACGAAACCTCGCTCTATGATTTGAAGTTAAAATCCTCAAATACGGTTAAATAGTGACTTTTTTCACGTTTTTCATGTAGTTTGACATTACGTAAATGTATTCATTTTTACCAATATTTCGATATTATTTCATGTAGTATCACGATATGTGATTTGGCCTTGAAATCTCAGAATGTCGCATAATATTGCATTTTAAGCAAGTTTTCTTGTATTTTGTTTCGTCCGAAAAATCATCGAATTTAGCAATATTTTGACGTTTATTATCTCCTTTTCCTTCATGTGATTAAAACAAAATATCATCGATTTAGGCAATATTTTGCCGTTTTTCCACGTTTTTGTGAATTTTCAGTTTATGGGTATTAATTCATTATATATACGATAAAAATGATGCAAACACATAATTGATTAGATAATAACCTTAAATACTTCATTTTCAATCAACTATTTGTTTCTCGTTAAAATACTGAGTAAGATATTGAAAAGGGTAGAAGTTCTGTTTTTATTGCATATATCGACGTTTCAGCTGGAATAGAGCGGTTTTCGTGTTCATCTTCCATCGGTAATATAAACGAAAAATCAGTAACATTTTAGTTAATTCTAATGAAAACACATTGGTTTTTATCATTTGTATTGGAAACAACATTGTCATATGTCTTTTCTTGGATCTAAATAATACGAAACCTCGCTCTATGATTTGAAGTTAAAATCCTCATATATGGTAAATTAGTGACTTTTATCACGTTTTTCATGTAGTGTGATTTTATGTAAATATATTTGTTTATACCAATATTTCGATACTATTTCATGTAGTATCACGATATGTGATTTGGCCTTCAAATCTCAGAATTTCGCATAATATTGCATTTTAAGTAGGTTTTCTTGCATTTTGTTTCTTACGAAAAATCATCGAATTTAGCAATATTTTTGAAGTTTATCATCCCCTTTTCCTCTATGTGATTAAAACAAAATATCATCGAATTAGGCAATATTTTTGCCGTTTTTCCACGTTTTTGTGAATTTTCAGTTTATGGGTATTAATTCATTATATATACGATAAAAATGATGCTAACACATAATTGATAAGATAATAACCTTAAATACTTCATTTTCAATCAACTATTTGTTTCTCGTTAAAATACTGAGTAGGATATTGAAAAGGGGAGAAGTTCGGTTTTTATTGCATATATCGACGTTTCAGCCGGATTAGAGCGGTTTTACGTGTACATCTTCCATCGGTAATATAAACGGAAAATCAGGAACATTTTAGTTAATTCTAATGAAAACACATTGGTTTTTATCATTTGTATTGGAAACAACATTGCCATATGTATTTTCTTGGATCTAAATAATACGAAACCTCGCTCTATGATATGAAGTTAAAATTCTCATATATGGTAAAATAGTTACTTTTTTCACGTTTTTCAAGTAGTGTGATTTTACGTAAATATATTCGTTTTTACCAATATTTCGATACTATTTCATGTAGTATCACGATATGTGATTTGGCCTTCAAATCTCAGAATTTCGCATAATATTGCATTTTAAGTAAGTTTTCTTGCATTTTGTTTCGTACGAAAAATCATCGAATTTAGCAGTACTTTGACGTTTATCATCTTCTTTTCCTTCATGTGATTTAAACAAAATATCATCGAATTAGGCAATATTTTGCCGTTTTTCCACGTTTTTGTGAAATTTCAGTCTTTAGGTATTAATTCATTAAATATACGATAAAAATGATGCAAACACATAATTGATTGGAAATTATCCTTAAATACTTCATTTTCAATCAACTATTTGTTTCTCGTTAAAATACTGAGTAGGATATTGAAAAGGGGAGAAGTCCGGTTTTTATTGCATATATCGACGTTTCAGCCGGATTTGAGCGGTTTTACGTTTACATCTTCCATCGGTAATATAAACGGAAAATCAGGAACATTCTAATTAATTCTAATGTTAATTCTAATGAAAACAAGTTGGTTTTATCATTTGTATTGGAAACCACCTAGTCATATGTCTTTTCTTGGATCTAAATAATACGAAACCTCGCTCTATGATTTGAAGTTAAAATCCTCAAATACGGTTAAATAGTGACTTTTTTCACGTTTTTCATGTAGTTTGACATTACGTAAATGTATTCATTTTTACCAATATTTCGATATTATTTCATGTAGTATCACGATATGTGATTTGGCCTTGAAATCTCAGAATTTCGCATAATATTGCATTTTAAGCAAGTTTTCTTGTATTTTGTTTCGTACGAAAAATCATCGAATTTAGCAATATTTTGACGTTTATTATCTCCTTTTCCTTCATGTGATTAAAACAAAATATCATCGATTTAGGCAATATTTTGCCGTTTTTCCACGTTTTTGTGAATTTTCAGTTTATGGGTATTAATTCATTATATATACGATAAAAATGATGCAAACACATAATTGATTAGATAATAACCTTAAATACTTCATTTTCAATAAACTATTTGTTTCTCGTTAAAATACTGAGTAAGATATTGAAAAGGGTAGAAGTTCTGTTTTTATTGCATATATCGACGTTTCAGCTGGAATAGAGCGGTTTTCGTGTACATCTTCCATCGGTAATATAGACGAAAAATCAGTAACATTTTAGTTAATTCTAATGAAAACACATTGGTTTTTATCATTTGTATTGGAAACAACATTGGCATATGTCTTTTTTTGGATCTAAATAATACGGAACCTCGCTCTATGATTTGAAGTTAAAATCCTCAAATATGGTTAAATAGTGACTTTTTCACGTTTTTCACGTAGTTTGACATTACGTAAATATATTCGTTTTTACCAATATTTCGATACTATTTCATGTAGTATCACGATATGTGATTTGGCCTTCAAATCTCAGAATGTCGCATAATATTGCATTTTAAGCAAGTTTTCTTGCATTTTGTTTCTTACGAAAAATCATCGAATTTAGCAATATTTTGACGTTTATTATCCCCTTTTCCTCTATGTGATTAAAACAATATATCATCGAATTAGGCAATATTTTGCGGCTTTTCCACGTTTTTGTGAATTTTCAGTCTTTTGGTAATAATTCATTAAATATACGATAAAAATGATGCAAACACATAATTAGTTAGAAATTAACCTTAAATACTTCATTTTCATTCAACTATTTGTTTCTCGTTAAAATACTGAGTAGGATATTGAAAAGGGGAGAAATCCGGTTTTTATAGCATATATCGACGTTTCTGCCGGATTAGAGCGGTTTTACGTGTACATGTTCCATCGGTAATATAAACGGAAAATCAGGAACATTTTAGTTAATTCTAATGAAAACACATTGGTTTTTATCATTTGTATTGGAAACAACAATGTCATATGTCTTTTCTTGGATCTAAATAATACGAAACCTCGCTCTATGATTTGAAGTTAAAATCCTCATATATGGTAACGTGACTTCTTTCACGTTTTTCATGTAGTGTGATTTTACGTAAATATATTTGTTTATACCAATATTTCGATACTATTTCATGTAGTATCACGATATGTGATTTGGCCTTCAAATCTCAGAATGTCGCATAATATTGCATTTTAAGCAAGTTTTCTTGCATTTTGTTTCTTACGAAAAATCATCGAATTTAGCAATATTTTTGAAGTTTATCATCCCCTTTTCCTCTATGTGATTAAAACAAAATATCATCGAATTAGGCAATATTTTGCCGTTTTTCCACGTTTTTGTGAATTTTCAGTTTATGGGTATTAATTCATTATATATACGATAAAAATGATGCTAACACATAATTAATTAGATAATAACCTTAAATACTTCATTTTCAATCAACTATTTGTTTCTCGGTAAAATACTGAGTAGGATATTGAAAAGGGGAGAAGTTCGGTTTTTATTGCATATATCGACGTTTCAGCCGGATTAGAGCGGTTTTACGTTTACATTTTCCATCGGTAATATAAACGGAAAATCAGGAACATTCTAATTAATTCTAATGTTAATTCTAATGAAAACAGGTTGGTTTTATCATTTGTATTGGAAACAACCTTGTCATATGTCTTTTCTTGGATCTAAATAATACGAAACCTCGCTCTATGATTTGAAGTTAAAATCCTCAAATACGGTTAAATAGTGACTTTTTTCACGTTTTTCATGTAGTTTGACATTACGTAAATGTATTCATTTTTACCAATATTTCGATATTATTTCATGTAGTATCACGATATGTGATTTGGCCTTGAAATCTCAGAATGTCGCATAATATTGCATTTTAAGCAAGTTTTCTTGTATTTTGTTTCGTCCGAAAAATCATCGAATTTAGCAATATTTTGACGTTTATTATCTCCTTTTCCTTCATGTGATTAAAACAAAATATCATCGATTTAGGCAATATTTTGCCGTTTTTCCACGTTTTTGTGAATTTTCAGTTTATGGGTATTAATTCATTATATATACGATAAAAATGATGCAAACACATAATTGATTAGATAATAACCTTAAATACTTCATTTTCAATCAACTATTTGTTTCTCGTTAAAATACTGAGTAAGATATTGAAAAGGGTAGAAGTTCTGTTTTTATTGCATATATCGACGTTTCAGCTGGAATAGAGCGGTTTTCGTGTTCATCTTCCATCGGTAATATAAACGAAAAATCAGTAACATTTTAGTTAATTCTAATGAAAACACATTGGTTTTTATCATTTGTATTGGAAACAACATTGGCATATGTCTTTTCTTGGATCTAAATAATTTCAGTCTTTAGGTATTAATTCATTAAATATACGGTAAAAATGATGCAAACACATAATTGATTGGAAATTATCCTTAAATACTTCATTTTCAATCAACTATTTGTTTCTCGTTAAAATACTGAGTAGGATATTGAAAAGGGGAGAAGTTCGGTTTTTATTGCATATATCGACGTTTCAGCCGGATTAGAGCGGTTTTACGTTTACATCTTCCATCGGTAATATAAACGGAAAATCAGGAACATTCTAATTAATTCTAATGTTAATTCTAATGAAAACAGGTTGGTTTTATCATTTGTATTGGAAACAACCTTGTCATATGTCTTTTCTTGGATCTAAATAATACGAAACCTCGCTCTATGATTTGAAGTTAAAATCCTCAAATATGGTTAAATAGTGACTTTTTCACGTTTTTCGCGTAGTTTGACATTACGTAAATATATTCGTTTTTACCAATATTACGATACTATTTCATGTAGTATCACGATATGTGATTTGGCCTTCAAATCTCAGAATGTCGCATAATATTGCATTTTAAGCAAGTTTTCTTGCATTTTGTTTCTTACGAAAAATCATCGAATTTAGCAATATTTTGACGTTTATTATCCCCTTTTCCTCTATGTGATTAAAACAATATATCATCGAATTAGGCAATATTTTGCCGTTTTTCCACGTTTTTGTGAATTTTCAGTTTATGGGTATTAATTCATTATATATACGATAAAAATGATGCTAACACATAATTAATTAGATAATAACCTTAAATACT
This sequence comes from Procambarus clarkii, assembly GCF_040958095.1. NCBI lineage: Eukaryota > Metazoa > Arthropoda > Malacostraca > Decapoda > Cambaridae > Procambarus > Procambarus clarkii. The sequence continues at coordinate 4,785,625 of NC_091226.1, forward strand.
TCATTTTCAATCAACTATTTGTTTCTCGTTAAAATACTGAGTAAGATATTAAAAAGGGGAGAAGTTCTGCTTTTATTGCATATATCGAAGTTTTAGCCGGAATAGAGCGGTTTTCGTGTACATCTTCCATCGGTAATATAAACGGAAAATCAGGAACATTTTAGTTAATTCTAATGAAAACACATTGGTTTTTATCATTTGTATTGGAAACAACATTGTCATATGTATTTTCTTGGATCTAAATAATACGAAACCTTGCTCTATGATTTGAAGTTAAAATTCTCATATATGGCAAAATAGTTACTTTTTTCACGTTTTTCAAGTAGTGTGATTTTACGTAAATATATTCGTTTTTACCAATATTTCGATACTATTTCATGTAGTATCACGATATGTGATTTGGCCTTCAAATCTCAGAATTTCGCATAATATTGCATTTTAAGTAAGTTTTCTTGCATTTTGTTTCGTACGAAAAATCATCGAATTTAGCAGTACTTTGACGTTTATCATCTTCTTTTCCTTCATGTGATTTAAACAAAATATCATCGAATTAGGCAATATTTTGCCGTTTTCCACGTTTTTGTGAAATTTCAGTCTTTAGGTATTAATTCATTAAATATACGATAAAAATGATGCAAACACATAATTGATTGGAAATTATCCTTAAATACTTCATTTTCAATCAACTATTTGTTTCTCGTTAAAATACTGAGTAGGATATTTAAAAGGGGAGAAGTTCGGTATTTATTGCATATATCGACGTTTCAGCCGGATTAGAGCGGTTTTACGTTTACATCTTCCATCGGTAATATAAACGGAAAATCAGGAACATTCTAATTAATTCTAATGTTAATTCTAATGAAAACAGGTTGGTTTTATCATTTGTATTGGAAACAACCTTGTCATATGTCTTTTCTTGGATCTAAATAATACGAAACCTCGCTCTATGATTTGAAGTTAAAATCCTCAAATACGGTTAAATAGTGACTTTTTTCACGTTTTTCATGTAGTTTGACATTACGTAAATGTATTCATTTTTACCAATATTTCGATATTATTTCATGTAGTATCACGATATGTGATTTGGCCTTGAAATCTCAGAATGTCGCATAATATTGCATTTTAAGCAAGTTTTCTTGTATTTTGTTTCGTACGAAAAATCATCGAATTTATTTTGACGTTTATTATCTCCTTTTCCTTCATGTGATTAAAACAAAATATCATCGATTTAGGCAATATTTTGCCGTTTTTCCACGTTTATGTGAATTTTCAGTTTATGGGTATTAATTCATTATATATACGATAAAAATGATGCAAACACATAATTGATTAGATAATAACCTTAAATACTTCATTTTCAATCAACTATTTGTTTCTCGTTAAAATACTGAGTAAGATATTGAAAAGGGTAGAAGTTCTGTTTTTACTGCATATATCGACGTTTCAGCTGGAATAGAGCGGTTTTCGTGTACATCTTCCATCGGTAATATAAACGGAAAATCAGTAACATTTTAGTTAATTCTAATGAAAACACATTGGTTTTTATCATTTGTATTGGAAACAACATTGGCATATGTCTTTTCTTGGATCTAAATAATACGGAACCTCGCTCTATGATTTGAAGTTAAAATCCTCAAATATGGTTAAATAGTGACTTTTTCACGTTTTTCGCGTAGTTTGACATTACGTAAATATATTCGTTTTTACCAATATTTCGATACTATTTCATGTAGTATCACGATATGTGATTTGGCCTTCAAATCTCAGAATGTCGCATAATATTGCTTTTTAAGCAAGTTTTCTTGCATTTTGTTTCTTACGAAAAATCATCGAATTTAGCAATATTTTGACGTTTATTATCCCCTTTTCCTCTATGTGATTAAAACAATATATCATCGAATTAGGCAATATTTTGCGGTTTTTCCACGTTTTTGTGAATTTTCAGTCTTTTGGTAATAATTCATTAAATATACGATAAAAATGATGCAAACACATAATTAGTTAGAAATTAACCTTAAATACTTCATTTTCATTCAACTATTTGTTTCTCGTTAAAATACTGAGTAGGATATTGAAAAGGGGAGAAGTTCGGTTTTTATTGCATATATCGACGTTTCAGCCGGATTAGAGCGGTTTAACGTGTACATCTTCCATCGGTAATATAAACGGAAAATCAGGAACATTTTAGTTAATTCTAATGAAAACACATTGGTTTTTATCATTTGTATTGGAAACAACATTGTCATATGTATTTTCTTGGATCTAAATAATACGAAACCTCGCTCTATGATATGAAGTTAAAATTCTCATATATGGTAAAATAGTTACTTTTTTCACGTTTTTCAAGTAGTGTGATTTTACGTAAATATATTCGTTTTTACCAATATTTCGATACTATTTCATGTAGTATCACGATATGTGATTTGGCCTTCAAATCTCAGAATTTCGCATAATATTGCATTTTAAGTAAGTTTTCTTGCATTTTGTTTCGTACGAAAAATCATCGAATTTAGCAGTACTTTGACGTTTATCATCTTCTTTTCCTTCATGTGATTTAAACAAAATATCATCGAATTAGGCAATATTTTGCCGTTTTTCGACGTTTTTGTGAAATTTCAGTCTTTAGGTATTAATTCATTAAATATACGATAAAAATGATGCAAACACATAATTGATTGGAAATTATCCTTAAATACTTCATTTTCAATCAACTATTTGTTTCTCGTTAAAATACTGAGTAGGATATTGAAAAAGGGAGAAGTCTGGTTTTTATTGCATATATCGACGTTTCAGCCGGATTTGAGCAGTTTTACGTTTACATCTTCCATCGGTAATATAAACGGAAAATCAGGAACATTCTAATTAATTCTAATGTTAATTCTAATGAAAACAAGTTGGTTTTATCATTTGTATTGGAAACAACCTAGTCATATGTCTTTTCTTGGATCTAAATAATACGAAACCTCGCTCTATGATTTGAAGTTAAAATCCTCAAATATGGTTAAATAGTGACTTTTTTCACTTTTTTCATGTATTGTGATTTTACGTAAATATATTCGTTTTTACCAATATTTCGATACTATTTCATGTATTATCACGATAATGTATTTGGCCTTGAAATCTCAGAATTCCGCATAATATTGCATTTTAAGCAAGTTTTCTTGCATTTTGTTTCGTACGAAAAATCATCGAATTTAGCAATATTTTGACTTTTATCATCTCATTTTCCTTCATGTGATTTAAACAAAATATCATCGAATTAGGCAATATTTTGCCGTTTTTCCACGTTTTTGTGAATTTTCAGTCTTTGGGTATTAATTCATTATATATACGATAAAAATGATGCAAACACATAATTGATTGGAAATTATCCTTAAATACTTCATTTTCAATCAACTATTTGTTTCTCGTTAAAATACTGAGTAGGATATTGAAAAGGGGAGAAGTTCGGTTTTTATTGCATATATCGACGTTTCAGCCGGATTAGAGCGGTTTTACGTTTACATCTTCCATCGGTAATATAAACGGAAAATCAGGAACATTCTAATTAATTCTAATGTTAATTCTAATGAAAACAGGTTGGTTTTATCATTTGTATTGGAAACAACCTTGTCATATGTCTTTTCTTGGATCTAAATAATACGAAACCTCGCTCTATGATTTGAAGTAAAAATCCTCAAATACGGTTAAATAGTGACTTTTTTCACGTTTTTTCATGTAGTTTGACATTACGTAAATGTATTCATTTTTACCAATATTTCGATACTATATCATGTAGTATCACGATATGTGATTTGGCCTTGAAATCTCAGAATGTCGCATAATATTGCATTTTAAGCAAGTTTTCTTGTATTTTGTTTCGTACGAAAAATCATCGAATTTAGCAATATTTTGACGTTTATTATCTCCTTTTCCTTCATGTGATTAAAACAAAATATCATCGATTTTAGCAATATTTTGCCGTTTTTCCACGTTTTTGTGAATTTTCAGTTTATGGGTATTAATTCATTATATATACGATAAAAATGATGCAAACACATAATTGATTAGATAATAACCTTAAATACTTCATTTTCAATCAACTATTTGTTTCTCGTTAAAATACTGAGTAAGATATTGAAAAGGGTAGAAGTTCTGTTTTTATTGCATATATCGACGTTTCAGCTGGAATAGAGCGGTTTTCGTGTACATCTTCCATCGGTAATATAAACGGAAAATCAGTAACATTTTAGTTAATTCTAATGAAAACACATTGGTTTTTATCATTTGTATTGGAAACAACATTGGCATATGTCTTTTCTTGGATCTAAATAATACGGAACCTCGCTCTATGATTTGAAGTTAAAATCCTCAAATATGGTTAAATAGTGACTTTTTCACGTTTTTCACGTAGTTTGACATTACGTAAATATATTCGTTTTTACCAATATTTCGATACTATTTCATGTAGTATCACGATATGTGATTTGGCCTTCAAATCTCAGAATGTCGCATAATATTGCATTTTAAGCAAGTTTTCTTGCATTTTGTTTCTTACGAAAAATCATCGAATTTAGCAATATTTTGACGTTTATTATCCCCTTTTCCTCTATGTGATTAAAACAATATATCATCGAATTAGGCAATATTTTGCGGTTTTTCCACGTTTTTGTGAATTTTCAGTCTTTTGGTAATAATTCGTTAAATATACGATAAAAATGATGCAAACACATAATTAGTTAGAAATTAACCTTAAATACTTCATTTTCACTCAACTATTTGTTTCTCGTTAAAATACTGAGTAGGATATTGAAAAGGGGAGAAGTTCGGTTTTTATAGCATATATCGACGTTTCAGCCGGATTAGAGCGGTTTTACGTGTACATGTTCCATCGGTAATATAAACGGAAAATCAGGAACATTTTAGTTAATTCTAATGAAAACACATTGGTTTTTATCATTTGTATTGGAAACAACATTGTCATATGTCTTTTCTTGGATCTAAATAATATGAAACCTCACTCTATGATTTGAAGTTAAAATCCTCATATATGGTAAATTAGTGACTTTTATCACGTTTTTCATGTAGTGTGATTTTATGTAAATATATTTGTTTACACCAATATTTCGATACTATTTCATGTAGTATCACGATATGTGATTTGGCCTTCAAATCTCAGAATTTCGCATAATATTGCATTTTAAGCAAGTTTTCTTGCATTTTGTTTCTTACGAAAAATCATCGAATTTAGCAATATTTTTGAAGTTTATCATCCCCTTTTCCTCTATGTTATTAAAACAAAATATCATCGAATTAGGCAATATTTTTGCCGTTTTTCCACGTTTTTGTGAATTTTCAGTTTATGGGTATTAATTCATTATATATACGATAAAAATGATGCTAACACATAATTGATTAGATAATAACCTTAAATACTTCATTTTCAATCAACTATTTGTTTCTCGTTAAAATACTGAGTAGGATATTGAAAAGGGGAGAAGTTCGGGTTTTATTGCATATATCGACGTTTCAGCCGGATTAGAGCGGTTTTACGTGTACATCTTCCATCGGTAATATAAACGGAAAATCAGGAACATTTTAGTTAATTCTAATGAAAACACATTGGTTTTTATGATTTGTATTGGAAACAACATTGTCATATGTCTTTTCTTGGATCTAAATAATACGAAACCTCGCTCTATGATTTGAAGTTAAAATCCTCAAATATGGTTAAATAGTGACTTTTTTCACGTTTTTCATGTAGTTTGACATTACGTAAATATATTCATTTTTACCAATATTTCGATACTATTTCATGTAGTATCACGATATGTGATTTGGCCTTGAAATCTCAGAATGTCGCATAATATTGCATTTTAAGCAAGTTTTCTTGTATTTTGTTTCGTACGAAAAATCATCGAATTTAGCAATATTTTGACGTTTATTATCTCCTTTTCCTTCATGTGATTAAAACAAAATATCACCGATTTAGGCAATATTTTGCCGTTTTTCCACGTTTTTGTGAATTTTCAGTTTATGGGTATAAATTCATTATATATACGATAAAAATGATGCAAACACATAATTGATTAGATAATAATCTTAAATACTTCATTTTCAATCAACTATTTGTTTCTCGTTAAAATACTGAGTAAGATATTGAAAAGGGGAGAAGTTCTGCTTTTATTGCATATATCGAAGTTTTAGCCGGAATAGAGCGGTTTTCGTGTACATCTTCCATCGGTAATATAAACGGAAAATCAGGAACATTTTAGTTAATTCTAATGAAAACACATTGGTTTTTATCATTTGTATTGGAAACAACATTGTCATATGTATTTTCTTGGATCTAAATAATACGAAACCTCGCTCTATGATTTGAAGTTAAAATTCTCATATATGGTAAAATAGTTACTTTTTTCACGTTTTTCAAGTAGTGTGATTTTACGTAAATATATTCGTTTTTACCAATATTTCGATACTATTTCATGTAGTATCACGATATGTGATTTGGCCTTCAAATCTCAGAATTTCGCATAATATTGCATTTTAAGTAAGTTTTCTTGCATTTTGTTTCGTACGAAAAATCATCGAATTTAGCAGTACTTTGACGTTTATCATCTTCTTTTCCTTCATGTGATTTAAACAAAATATCATCGAATTAGGCAATATTTTGCCGTTTTTCCACGTTTTTGTGAATTTTCAGTCTTTGGGTATTAATTCATTATATATACGATAAAAATGATGCAAACACATAATTGATTGGAAATTATCCTTAAATACTTCATTTTCAATCAACTATTTGTTTCTCGTTAAAATACTGAGTAGGATATTGAAAAGGGGAGAAGTTCGGTTTTTATTGCATATATCGACGTTTCAGCCGGATTAGAGCGGTTTTACGTTTACATCTTCCATCGGTAATATAAACGGAAAATCAGGAACATTCTAATTAATTCTAATGTTAATTCTAATGAAAACAGGTTGGTTTTATCATTTGTATTGGAAACAACCTTGTCATATGTCTTTTCTTGGATCTAAATAATACGAAACCTCGCTCTATGATTTGAAGTTAAAATCCTCAAATACGGTTAAATAGTGACTTTTTTCACGTTTTTTCATGTAGTTTGACATTACGTAAATGTATTCATTTTTACCAATATTTCGATACTATTTCATGTAGTATCACGATATGTGATTTGGCCTTGAAATCTCAGAATGTCGCATAATATTGCATTTTAAGCAAGTTTTCTTGTATTTTGTTTCGTACGAAAAATCATCGAATTTAGCAATATTTTGACGTTTATTATCTCCTTTTCCTTCATGTGATTAAAACAAAATATCATCGATTTTGGCAATATTTTGCCGTTTTTCCACGTTTTTGTGAATTTTCAGTTTATGGGTATTAATTCATTATATATACGATAAAAATGATGCAAACACATAATTGATTAGATAATAACCTTAAATACTTCATTTTCAATCAACTATTTGTTTCTCGTTAAAATACTGAGTAAGATATTGAAAAGGGTAGAAGTTCTGTTTTTATTGCATATATCGACGTTTCAGCTGGAATAGAGCGGTTTTCGTGTACATCTTCCATCGGTAATATAAACGAAAAATCAGTAACATTTTAGTTAATTCTAATGAAAACACATTGGTTTTTATGATTTGTATTGGAAACAACATTGTCATATGTCTTTTCTTGGATCTAAATAATACGGAACCTCGCTCTATGATTTGAAGTTAAAATCCTCAAATATGGTTAAATAGTGACTTTTTTCACGTTTTTCATGTAGTTTGACATTACGTAAATATATTCATTTTTACCAATATTTCGATACTATTTCATGTAGTATCACGATATGTGATTTGGCCTTGAAATCTCAGAATGTCGCATAATATTGCATTTTAAGCAAGTTTTCTTGTATTTTGTTTCGTACGAAAAATCATCGAATTTAGCAATATTTTGACGTTTATTATCTCCTTTTCCTTCATGTGATTAAAACAAAATATCACCGATTTAGGCAATATTTTGCCGTTTTTCCACGTTTTTGTGAATTTTCAGTTTATGGGTATAAATTCATTATATATACGATAAAAATGATGCAAACACATAATTGATTAGATAATAATCTTAAATACTTCATTTTCAATCAACTATTTGTTTCTCGTTAAAATACTGAGTAAGATATTGAAAAGGGGAGAAGTTCTGCTTTTATTGCATATATCGAAGTTTTAGCCGGAATAGAGCGGTTTTCGTGTACATCTTCCATCGGTAATATAAACGGAAAATCAGGAACATTTTAGTTAATTCTAATGAAAACACATTGGTTTTTATCATTTGTATTGGAAACAACATTGTCATATGTATTTTCTTGGATCTAAATAATACGAAACCTCGCTCTATGATTTGAAGTTAAAATTCTCATATATGGTAAAATAGTTACTTTTTTCACGTTTTTCAAGTAGTGTGATTTTACGTAAATATATTCGTTTTTACCAATATTTCGATACTATTTCATGTAGTATCACGATATGTGATTTGGCCTTCAAATCTCAGAATTTCGCATAATATTGCATTTTAAGTAAGTTTTCTTGCATTTTGTTTCGTACGAAAAATCATCGAATTTAGCAGTACTTTGACGTTTATCATCTTCTTTTCCTTCATGTGATTTAAACAAAATATCATCGAATTAGGCAATATTTTGCCGTTTTTCCACGTTTTTGTGAATTTTCAGTCTTTGGGTATTAATTCATTATATATACGATAAAAATGATGCAAACACATAATTGATTGGAAATTATCCTTAAATACTTCATTTTCAATCAACTATTTGTTTCTCGTTAAAATACTGAGTAGGATATTGAAAAGGGGAGAAGTTCGGTTTTTATTGCATATATCGACGTTTCAGCCGGATTAGAGCGGTTTTACGTTTACATCTTCCATCGGTAATATAAACGGAAAATCAGGAACATTCTAATTAATTCTAATGTTAATTCTAATGAAAACAGGTTGGTTTTATCATTTGTATTGGAAACAACCTTGTCATATGTCTTTTCTTGGATCTAAATAATACGAAACCTCGCTCTATGATTTGAAGTTAAAATCCTCAAATACGGTTAAATAGTGACTTTTTTCACGTTTTTTCATGTAGTTTGACATTACGTAAATGTATTCATTTTTACCAATATTTCGATACTATTTCATGTAGTATCACGATATGTGATTTGGCCTTGAAATCTCAGAATGTCGCATAATATTGCATTTTAAGCAAGTTTTCTTGTATTTTGTTTCGTACGAAAAATCATCGAATTTAGCAATATTTTGACGTTTATTATCTCCTTTTCCTTCATGTGATTAAAACAAAATATCATCGATTTTGGCAATATTTTGCCGTTTTTCCACGTTTTTGTGAATTTTCAGTTTATGGGTATTAATTCATTATATATACGATAAAAATGATGCAAACACATAATTGATTAGATAATAACCTTAAATACTTCATTTTCAATCAACTATTTGTTTCTCGTTAAAATACTGAGTAAGATATTGAAAAGGGTAGAAGTTCTGTTTTTATTGCATATATCGACGTTTCAGCTGGAATAGAGCGGTTTTCGTGTACATCTTCCATCGGTAATATAAACGAAAAATCAGTAACATTTTAGTTAATTCTAATGAAAACACATTGGTTTTTATCATTTGTATTGGAAACAACATTGGCATATGTCTTTTCTTGGATCTAAATAATACGGAACCTCGCTCTATGATTTGAAGTTAAAATCCTCAAATATGGTTAAATAGTGACTTTTTCACGTTCTTCACGTAGTTTGACATTACGTAAATATATTCGTTTTTACCAATATTTCGATACTATTTCATGTAGTATCACGATATGTGATTTGGCCTTCAAATCTCAGAATGTCGCATAATATTGCATTTTAAGCAAGTTTTCTTGCATTTTGTTTCTTACGAAAAATCATCGAATTTAGCAATATTTTGACGTTTATTATCCACTTTTCCTCTATGTGATTAAAACAATATATCATCGAATTAGGCAATATTTTGCGGTTTTTCCACGTTTTTGTGAATTTTCAGTCTTTTGGTAATAATTCATTAAATATACGATAAAAATGATGCAAACACATAATTAGTTAGAAATTAACCTTAAATACTTCATTTTCACTCAACTATTTGTTTCTCGTTAAAATACTGAGTAGGATATTGAAAAGGGGAGAAGTTCGGTTTTTATAGCATATATCGACGTTTCAGCCTGATTAGAGCGGTTTTACGTGTACATGTTCCATCGGTAATATAAACGGAAAATCAGGAACATTTTAGTTAATTCTAATGAAAACACATTGGTTTTTATCATTTGTATTGGAAACAACATTGTCATATGTCTTTTCTTGGATCTAAATAATATGAAACCTCGCTCTATGATTTGAAGTTAAAATCCTCATATATGGTAAATTAGTGACTTTTATCACGTTTTTCATGTAGTGTGATTTTATGTAAATATATTTGTTTACACCAATATTTCGATACTATTTCATGTAGTATCACGATATGTGATTTGGCCTTCAAATCTCAGAATTTCGCATAATATTGCATTTTAAGCAAGTTTTCTTGCATTTTGTTTCTTACGAAAAATCATCGAATTTAGCAATATTTTTGAAGTTTATCATCCCCTTTTCCTCTATGTTATTAAAACAAAATATCATCGAATTAGGCAATATTTTTGCCGTTTTTCCACGTTTTTGTGAATTTTCAGTTTATGGGTATTAATTCATTATATATACGATAAAAATGATGCTAACACATAATTGATTAGATAATAACCTTAAATACTTCATTTTCAATCAACTATTTGTTTCTCGTTAAAATACTGAGTAGGATATTGAAAAGGGGAGAAGTTCGGTTTTTATTGCATATATCGACGTTTCAGCCGGATTAGAGCGGTTTTACGTGTACATCTTCCATCGGTAATATAAACGGAAAATCAGGAACATTTTAGTTAATTCTAATGAAAACACATTGGTTTTTATCATTTGTATTGGAAACAACATTGTCATATGTCTTTTCTTGGATCTAAATAATACGAAACCTCGCTCTATGATTTGAAGTTAAAATCCTCAAATATGGTTATATAGTGACTTTTTTCACGTTTTTCATGTAGTTTGACATTACGTAAATATATTCATTTTTACCAATATTTCGATACTATTTCATGTAGTATCACGATATGTGATTTGGCCTTGAAATCTCAGAATGTCGCATAATATTGCATTTTAAGCAAGTTTTCTTGTATTTTGTTTCGTACGAAAAATCATCGAATTTAGCAATATTTTGACGTTTATTATCTCCTTTTCCTTCATGTGATTAAAACAAAATATCACCGATTTAGGCAATATTTTGCCGTTTTTCCACGTTTTTGTGAATTTTCAGTTTATGGGTATTAATTCATTATATATACGATAAAAATGATGCAAACACATAATTGATTAGATAATAATCTTAAATACTTCATTTTCAATCAACTATTTGTTTCTCGTTAAAATACTGAGTAAGATATTGAAAAGGGGAGAAGTTCTGCTTTTATTGCATATATCGAAGTTTTAGCCGGAATAGAGCGGTTTTCGTGTACATCTTCCATCGGTAATATAAACGGAAAATCAGGAACATTTTAGTTAATTCTAATGAAAACACATTGGTTTTTATCATTTGTATTGGAAACAACATTGTCATATGTATTTTCTTGGATCTAAATAATACGAAACCTCGTTCTATGATTTGTAGTTAAAATTCTCATATATTCTCATATATAAAATTCTCAAAATAGTTACTTTTTTCACGTTTTTCAAGTAGTGTGATTTTACGTAAATATATTCGTTTTTACCAATATTTCGATACTATTTCATGTAGTATCACGATATGTGATTTGGCCTTCAAATCTCAGAATTTCGCATAATATTGCATTTTAAGTAAGTTTTCTTGCATTTTGTTTCGTACGAAAAATCATCGAATTTAGCAGTACTATGACGTTTATCATCTTCTTTTCCTTCATGTGATTTAAACAAAATATCATCGAATTAGGCAATATTTTGCCGTTTTTCCACGTTTTTGTGAAATTTCATTCTTTAGGTATTAATTCATTAAATATACGATAAAAATGATGCAAACACATAATTGATTGGAAATTATCCTTAAATACTTCATTTTCAATCAACTATTTCTTTCTCGTTAAAATACTGAGTAGGATATTGAAAAGGGGAGAAGTTCGGTTTTTATTGCATATATCGACGTTTCAGCCGGATTTGAGCGGTTTTACGTTTACATCTTCCATCGGTAATATAAACGGAAAATCAGGAACATTATAATTAATTCTAATGTTAATTCTAAAGAAAACAAGTTGGTTTTATCATTTGTATTGGAAACAACCTTGTCATATGTCTTTTCTTGGATCTAAATAATACGAAACCTCGCTCTATGATTTGAAGTTAAAATCCTCAAATATGGTTAAATAGTGACTTTTTTCACTTTTTTCATGTATTGTGATTTTACGTAAATATATTCGTTTTTACCAATATTTCGATACTATTTCATGTATTATCACGATAATGTATTTGGCCTTGAAATCTCAGAATTTCGCATAATATTGCATTTTAAGCAAGTTTTCTTGCATTTTGTTTCGTACGAAAAATCATCGAATTTAGCAATATTTTGACTTTTATCATCTCATTTTCCTTCATGTGATTTAAACAAAATATCATCGAATTAGGCAATATTTTGCCGTTTTTCCACGTTTTTGTGAATTTTCAGTCTTTGGGTATTAATTTATTATATATACGATAAAAATGATGCAAACACATAATTGATTGGAAATTATCCTTAAATACTTCATTTTCAATCAACTATTTGTTTCTCGTTAAAATACTGAGTAGGATATTGAAAAGGGGAGAAGTTCGGTTTTTATTGCATATATCGACGTTTCAGCCGGATTAGAGCGGTTTTACGTTTACATCGTCCATCGGTAATATAAACGGAAAATCAGGAACATTCTAATTAATTCTAATGTTAATTCTAATGAAAACAGGTTGGTTTTATCATTTGTATTGGAAACAACCTTGTCATATGTCTTTTCTTGGATCTAAATAATACGAAACCTCGCTCTATGATTTGAAGTTAAAATCCTCAAATACGGTTAAATAGTGACTTTTTCACGTTTTTTCATGTAGTTTGACATTACGTAAATGTATTCATTTTTACCAATATTTCGATACTATTTCATGTAGTATCACGATATGTGATTTGGCCTTGAAATCTCAGAATGTCGCATAATATTGCATTTTAAGCAAGTTTTCTTGTATTTTGTTTCGTACGAAAAATCATCGAATTTAGCAATATTTTGACGTTTATTATCTCCTTTTCCTTCATGTGATTAAAACAAAATATCATCGATTTAGGCAATATTTTGCCGTTTTTCCACGTTTTTGTGAATTTTCAGTTTATGGGTATTAATTCATTATATATACGATAAAAATGATGCAAACACATAATTGATTAGATAATAACCTTAAATACTTCATTTTCAATCAACTATTTGTTTCTCGTTAAAATACTGAGTAAGATATTGAAAAGGGTAGAAGTTCTGTTTTTATTGCATATATCGACGTTTCAGCTGGAATAGAGCGGTTTTCGTGTACATCTTCCATCGGTAATATAAACGGAAAATCAGTAACATTTTAGTTAATTCTAATGAAAACACATTGGTTTTTATCATTTGTATTGGAAACAACATTGGCATATGTCTTTTCTTGGATCTAAATAATACGGAACCTCGCTCTATGATTTGAAGTTAAAATCCTCAAATATGGTTAAATAGTGAATTTTTCACGTTTTTCACGTAGTTTGACATTACGTAAATATATTCGTTTTTACCAATATTTCGATACTATTTCATGTAGTATCACTATATGTGATTTGGCCTTCAAATCTCAGAATGTCGCATAATATTGCATTTTAAGCAAGTTTTCTTGCATTTTGTTTCTTACGAAAAATCATCGAATTTAGCAATATTTTGACGTTTATTATCCCCTTTTCCTCTATGTGATTAAAACAATATATCGAATTAGGCAATATTTTGCGGTTTTTCCACGTTTTTGTGAATTTTCAGTCTTTTGGTAATAATTCATTAAATATACGATAAAAATGATGCAAACACATAATTAGTTAGAAATTAACCTTAAATACTTCTTTTTCACTCAACTAATTGTTTCTCGTTAAAATACTGAGTAGGATATTGAAAAGGGGAGAAGTTCGGTTTTTATAGCATATATCGACGTTTCAGCCGGATTAGAGCGGTTTTACGTGTACATGTTCCATCGGTAATATAAACGGAAAATCAGGAACCTTTTAGTTAATTCTAATGAAAACACATTGGTTTTTATCATTTGTATTGGAAACAACATTGTCATATGTCTTTTCTTGGATCTAAATAATATGAAACCTCGCTCTATGATTTGAAGTTAAAATCCTCATATATGGTAAATTAGTGACTTTTATCACGTTTTTCATGTAGTGTGATTTTATGTATATATATTTGTTTATACCAATATTTCGATACTATTTCATGTAGTATCACTATATGTGATTTGGCCTTCAAATCACAGAATTTCGCATAATATTGCATTTTAAGCAAGTTTTCTTGCATTTTGTTTCTTACGAAAAATCATCGAATTTAGCAATATTTTGACGTTTATTATCCCCTTTTCCTCTATGTGATTAAAACAATATATCATCGAATTAGGCAATATTTTTCGGTTTTTCCACGTTTTTGTGAATTTTCAGTCTTTTGGTAATAATTCATTAAATATACTATAAAAATGATGCAAACACATAATTAGTTAGAAATTAACCTTAAATACTTCATTTTCACTCAACTATTTGTTTCTCGTTAAAATACTGAGTAGGATATTGAAAAGGGGAGAAGCTCGGTTTTTATAGCATATATCGACGTTTCAGCCGGATTAGAGCGGTTTTACGTGTACATGTTCCGTCGGTAATATAAACGGAAAATCAGGAACATTTTAGTTAATTCTAATGAAAACACATTGGTTTTTATCATTTGTATTGGAAACAACATTGTCATATGTCTTTTCTTGGATCTAAATAATATGAAACCTCGCTCTATGATTTGAAGTTAAAATCCTCATATATGGTAAATTAGTGACTTTTATCACGTTTTTCATGTAGTGTGATTTTATGTAAATATATTTGTATATACCAATATTTCGATACTATTTCATGTAGTATCACGATATGTGATTTGGCCTTCAAATCTCATAATTTCGCATAATATTGCATTTTAAGCAAGTTTTCTTGCATTTTGTTTCTTACGATAAATCATCGAATTTAGCAATATTTTTGAAGTTTATCATCCCCTTTTCCTCTATGTGATTAAAAAAAAATATCATCGAATTAGGCAATATTTTGCCGTTTTTCCACGTTTTTGTGAATTTTCAGTTTATGGGTATTAATTCATTATATATACGATAAAAATGATGCTAACACATAATTGATTAGATAATAACCTTAAATACTTCATTTTCAATCAACTATTTGTTTCTCGTTAAAATACTGAGTAGGATATTGAAAAGGGGAGAAGTTCGGTTTTTATTGCATATATCGACGTTTCAGCCGGATTAGAGCGGTTTTACGTGTACATCTTCCATCGGTAATATAAAGGGAAAATCAGGAACATTTTAGTTAATTCTAATGAAAACACATTGGTTTTTATCATTTGTATTGGAATCAACATTGTCATATGTCTTTTCTTGGATCTAAATAATACGAAACCTCGCTCTATGATTTGAAGTTAAAATCCTCAAATATGGTTAAATAGTGACTTTTTTCACGTTTTTCATGTAGTTTGACATTACGTAAATATATTCATTTTACCAATATTTCGATACTATTTCATGTAGTATCACGATATGTGATTTGGCCTTGAAATCTCAGAATGTCGCATAATATTGCATTTTAAACAAGTTTTCTTGTATTTTGTTTCGTACGAAAAATCATCAAATTTAGCAATATTTTGACGTTTATTATCTCCTTTTCCTTCATGTGATTAAAACAAAAAATCAACTATTTAGGCAATATTTTGCCGTTTTTCCACGTTTTTGTGAATTTTCATTTTATGGGTATTAATTCATTATATATACGATAAAAATGATGCAAACACATAATTGATTAGATAATAACCTTAAATACTTCATTTTCAATCAACTATTTGTTTCTCGTTAAAATACTGAGTAAGATATTGAAAAGGGGAGAAGTTCTGCTTTTATTGCATATATCGAAGTTTTAGCCGGAATAGAGCGGTTTTCGTGTACATCTTCCATCGGTAATATAAACGGAAAATCAGGAACATTTTAGTTAATTCTAATGAAAACACATTGGTTTTTATCATTTGTATTGGAAACAACATTGTCATATGTCTTTTCTTGGATCTAAATAATACGAAACCTCGCTCTATGATTTGAAGTTAAAATCCTCAAATATGGTTAAATAGTGACTTTTTTCACGTTTTTCATGTAGTTTGACATTACGTAAATATATTCATTTTACCAATATTTCGATACTATTTCATGTAGTATCACGATTTGTGATTTGGCCTTGAAATCTCAGAATGTCGCATAATATTGCATTTGAAACAAGTTTTCTTGTATTTTGTTTCTTACGAAAAATCATCGAATTTAGCAATATTTTTGAAGTTTATCATCCCCTTTTCCTCTATGTGATTAAAGCAAAATATCATCGAATTAGGCAATATTTTGCCGTTTTTCCACGTTTTTGTGAATTTTCAGTTTATGGGTATTAATTCATTATATATACGATAAAAATGATGCTAACACATAATTGATTAGATAATAACCTTAAATACTTCATTTTCAATCAACTATTTGTTTCTCGTTAAAATACTGAGTAGGATATTGAAAAGGGGAGAAGTTCGGTTTTTTTTTGCATATATCGACGTTTCAGCTGGATTAGAGCGGTTTTACGTGTACATCTTCCATCGGTAATATAAACGGAAAATCAGGAACATTTTAGTTAATTCTAATGAAAACACATTGGTTTTTATCATTTGTATTGGAAACAACATTGTCATATGTCTTTTCTTGGATCTAAATAATACGAAACCTCGCTCTATGATTTGAAGTTAAAATCCTCAAATATGGTTAAATAGTGACTTTTTTCACGTTTTTCATGTAGTTTGACATTACGTAAATATATTCATTTTTACCAATATTTCGGTACTATTTCATGTAGTATCACGATATGTGATTTGGCCTTGATATCTCAGAATGTCGCCTAATATTGCATTTTAAGCAAGTTTTCTTGAATTTTGTTTCGTTCGAAAAATCATCGAATTTAGCAATATTTTGACGTTTATTATCTCCTTTTCCTTCATGTGATTAAAACAAAATATCATCGATTTAGGCAATATTTTGCCGTTTTTCCACGTTTTTGTGAATTTTCAGTTTATGGGTATTAATTCATTATATATACGATAAAAATGATGCAAACACATAATTGATTAGATAATAACCTTAAGTACTTCATTTTCAATCAACTATTTGTTTCTCGTTAAATACTGAGTAAGATATTGAAAAGGGGAGAAGTTCTGTTTTTATTGCATATATCGACGTTTCAGCTGGAATAGAGCGGTTTTCGTGTACATCTTCCATCGGTAATATAAACGGAAAATCAGTAACATTTTACTTAATTCTAATGAAAACACATTGGTTTTTATCATTTGTATTGGAAACAACATTGTCATATGTCTTTTCTTGGATCTAAATAATACGGAACCTCGCTCTATGCTTTGAAGTTAAAATCCTCAAATATGGTTAAATAGTGACTTTTTCACGTTTTTCACGTAGTTTGACATTACGTAAATATATTCGTTTTTACCAATATTTTGATACTATTTCATGTAGTATCACGATATGTGATTTGGCCTTCAAATCTCAGAATGTCGCATAATATTGCATTTTAAGCAAGTTTTCTTGCATTTTGTTTCTTAAGAAAAATCAGCGAATTTAGCAATATTTTGACGTTTATCATTCCCTTTTCCTCTGTGAGATTAAAACAAAATATCATCGAATTAGGCAATATTTTGCCGTTTTTCCACGTTTTTGTGAATTTTCAGTTTATGGGTATTAATTCATTATATATACGATAAAAATGATGCTAACACATAATTGATTAAATAATAACCTTAAATACTTCATTTTCAATCAACTATTTGTTTCTCGTTAAAATACTGAGTAAGATATTGAAAAGGGGAGAAGTTCTGCTTTTATTGCATATTTCGAAGTTTTAGCCGGAATAGAGCGGTTTTCGTGTACATCTTCCATCGGTAATATAAACGGAAAATCAGGAACATTTTATTTAATTCTAATGAAAACACATTGGTTTTTATCATTTGTATTGGAAACAACATTGTCATATGTCTTTTCTTGGATCTAAATAATACGAAACCTCGCTCTATGATTTGAAGTTAAAATCCTCATATATGGTAAAATAGTGACTTTTTTCACGTTTTTCATGTAGTGTGATTTTACGTAAATATATTCGTTTTTACCAATATTTCGATACTATTTCACGTAGTATCACGATATGTGATTTGGCCTTCAAATCTCTCAATTTCGCATAATATTGCATTTTAAGCAAGTTTTCTTGTATTTTGTTTCGTTCGAAAAATCATCGAATTTAGCAATATTTTGACGTTTATTATCTCCTTTTCCTTCATGTGATTAAAACAAAATATCATCGATTTAGGCAATATTTTGCCGTTTTTCCACGTTTTTGTGAATTTTCAGTTTATGGGTATTAATTCATTATATATACGATAAAAATGATGCAAACACATAATTGATTAGATAATAACCTTAAGTACTTCATTTTCAATCAACTATTTGTTTCTCGTTAAATACTGAGTAAGATATTGAAAAGGGGAGAAGTTCTGTTTTTATTGCATATATCGACGTTTCAGCTGGAATAGAGCGGTTTTCGTGTACATCTTCCATCGGTAATATAAACGGAAAATCAGTAACATTTTAGTTAATTCTAATGAAAACACATTGGTTTTTATCATTTGTATTGGAAACAACATTGTCATATGTCTTTTCTTGGATCTAAATAATACGTAACCTCGCTCTATGATTTGAAGTTAAAATCCTCAAATATGGTTAAATAGTGACTTTTTCACGTTTTTCACGTAGTTTGACATTACGTAAATATATTCGTTTTTACCAATATTTTGATACTATTTCATGTAGTATCACGATATGTGATTTGGCCTTCAAATCTCAGAATGTCGCATAATATTGCATTTTAAGCAAGTTTTCTTGCATTTTGTTTCTTAAGAAAAATTAGCGAATTTAGCAATATTTTGACGTTTATCATTCCCTTTTCCTCTGTGAGATTAAAACAAAATATCATCGAATTAGGCAATATTTTGCCGTTTTTCCACGTTTTTGTGAATTTTCAGTTTATGGGTATTAATTCATTATATATACGATAAAAATGATGCTAACACATAATTGATTAAATAATAACCTTAAATACTTCATTTTCAATCAACTTTTTGTTTCTCGTTAAAATACTGAGTAAGATATTGAAAAGGGGAGAAGTTCTGCTTTTATTGCATATATCGAAGTTTTAGCCGGAATAGAGCGGTTTTCGTGTACATCTTCCATCGGTAATATAAACGGAAAATCAGGAACATTTTAGTTAATTCTAATGAAAACACATTGGTTTTTATCATTTGTATTGGAAACAACATTGTCATATGTCTTTTCTTGGATCTAAATAATACGAAACCTCGCTCTATGATTTGAAGTTAAAATCCTCATATATGGTAAAATAGTGACTTTTTCACGTTTTTCATGTAGTGTGATTTTACGTAAATATATTCGTTTTTACCAATATTTCGATACTATTTCATGTAGTATCACGATATGTGATTTGGCCTTCAAATCTCAGAATTTCGCATAATATTGCATTTTAAGCAAGTTTTCTTGCATTTTGTTTCGTACGAAAAATCATCGAATTTAGCAATATTTTGACGTTTATCATCTCATTTTCCTTCATGTGATTTAAACAAAATATCATCGAATTAGGCAATATTTTGCCGTTTTTCTACGTTTTTGTGAATTTTCAGTCTTTGGGTATTAATTCATTATATATACGATAAAAATGATGCAAACACATAATTGATTGGAAATTATCCTTAAATACTTCATTTTCAATTAACTATTTGTTTCTCGTTAAAATACTGAGTAGGATATTGAAAAGGGGAGAAGTTCGGGTTTTATTGCATATATCGACGTTTCAGCCGGATTAGAGCGGTTTTACGTGTACATCTTCCATCGGTAATATAAACGGAAAATCAGGAACATTTTAGTTAATTCTAATGAAAACACATTGGTTTTTATCATTTGTATTGGAAACAACATTGTCATATGTCTTTTCTTGGATCTAAATAATACGAAACCTCGCTCTATGATTTGAAGTTAAAATCCTCATATATGGTTAAATAGTGACTTTTTTCACGTTTTTCATGTAGTTTGTCATTACGTAAATATATTCATTTTTACCAATATTTCGATACTATTTCAAGTAGTATCACGATATGGGATTTGGCCTTGAAATCTCAGAATATCACAGAATATTGCATTTTAAGCAAGTTTTCTTGTATTTTGTTTCGTACGAAAAATCATCGAATTTAGCAATATTTTGACGTTTATTATCTCCTTTTCCTTCATGTTATTAAAACAAAATATCATCGAATTAGGCAATATTTTGCCGTTTTTCCACGTTTTTGTGAATTTTCAGTTTATGGGTATTAATTCATTATATATACGATAAAAATGATGCTAACACATAATTGATTAGATAATAACCTTAAATACTTCATTTTCAATCAACTATTTGTTTCTCGTTAAAATACTGAGTAGGATATTGAAAAGGGGAGAAGTTCGGTTTTTATTGCATATATCGACGTTTCAGCCGGATTAGAGCGGTTTTACGTGTACATCTTCCATCGGTAATATAAACGGAAAATCAGGAACATTTTAGTTAATTCTAATGAAAACACATTGGTTTTTATCATTTGTATTGGAAACAACATTGTCATATGTCTTTTCTTGGATCTAAATAATACGAAACCTCGCTCTATGATTTGAAGTTAAAATCCTCATATATGGTAAAATAGTGACTTTTTCACGTTTTTCATGTAGTGTGATTTTACGTAAATATATTCGTTTTTACCAATATTTCGATACTATTTCACGTAGTATCACGATATGTGATATGGCCTTCAAATCTCAGAATTTCGCATAATATTGCATTTTAAGCAAGTTTTCTTGTATTTTGTTTCGTTCGAAAAATCATCGAATTTAGCAATATTTTGACGTTTATTATCTCCTTTTCCTTCATGTGATTAAAACAAAATATCATCGATTTAGGCAATATTTTGCCGTTTTTCCACGTTTTTGTGAATTTTCAGTTTATGGGTATTAATTCATTATATATACGATAAAAATGATGCAAACACATAATTGATTAGATTATAACCTTAAGTACTTCATTTTCAATCAACTATTTGTTTCTCGTTAAATACTGAGTAAGATATTGAAAAGGGGAGAAGTTCTGTTTTTATTGCATATATCGACGTTTCAGCTGGAATAGAGCGGTTTTCGTGTACATCTTCCATCGGTAATATAAACGGAAAATCAGTAACATTTTAGTTAATTCTAATGAAAACACATTGGTTTTTATCATTTGTATTGGAAACAACATTGTCATATGTCTTTTCTTGGATCTAAATAATACGTAACCTCGCTCTATGATTTGAAGTTAAAATCCTCAAATATGGTTAAATAGTGACTTTTTCACGTTTTTCACGTAGTTTGACATTACGTAAATATATTCGTTTTTACCAATATTTTGATGCTATTTCATGTAGTATCACGATATGTGATTTGGCCTTCAAATCTCAGAATGTCGCATAATATTGCATTTTAAGCAAGTTTTCTTGCATTTTGTTTCTTAAGAAAAATTAGCGAATTTAGCAATATTTTGACGTTTATCATTTCCTTTTCCTCTGTGAGATTAAAACAAAATATCATCGAATTAGGCAATATTTTGCCGTTTTCCACGTTTTTGTGAATTTTCAGTTTATGGGTATTAATTCATTATATATACGATAAAAATGATGCAAACACATAATTGATTAGAAAATAACCTTAAATACTTCATTTTCAATCAACTATTTGTTTCTCGTTAAAATACTGAATAAGATATTGAAAAGGGGAGAAGTTCTGTTTTTATTGCATATATCGAAATTTCAGCCGGAATAGAGCGGTTTTCGTGTACATCTTCCATCGGTAATATAAATAAAAAATCAGGAACATTTTAGTTAATTCTAATGAAAACACATTGGTTTTTATCATTTGTATTGGAAACAACATTGTCATGTCTTTTCTTGGATCTAAATAATACGAAACTTCGCTCTATGATTTGAAGTTAAAATCCTCATTTATGGTAAAATAGTGACTTTTTTCACGTTTTTCAAGTAGTGTGATTTTACGTAAATATATTCGTTTTTACCAATATTTCGATACTATTTCATGTAGTATCGAAATATTGGTAAAAACGAATATATGTTAATATATGTGATTTGGCCTTCAAATCTCAGAATTTCGCATAATATTGCATTTTAAGTAAGTTTTCTTGCATTTTGTTTCGTACGAAAAATCATCGAATTTAGCAGTACTTTGACGTTTATTATCTCCTTTTCCTTCATGTGATTAAAACAAAATATCATCGATTTAGGCAATATTTTGCCGTTTTTCCACGTTTCTGTGAATTTTCAGTTTATGGGTATTAATTCATTATATAAACGATAAAAATGATGCAAACACATAATTGATTAGATAATAACCTTAAATACTTAATTTTCAATCAACTATTTGTTTCTCGTTAAAATACTGAGTAGGATATTGAAACGGGGAGAAGTTCTGTTTTTATTGCATATATCGACGTTTCAGCCGGAATAGAGCGGTTTTCGTGTACATCTTCCATCGGTAATATAAACGGAAAATCAGTAACATTTTAGTTAATTCTAATGAAAACACATTGGTTTTTATCATTTGTATTGGAAACAACATTGTCATATGTCTTTTCTTGGATCTAAATAATACGGAACCTCGCTCTATGATTTGAAGTTAAAATCCTCAAATATGGTTATATAGTGACTTTTTCACGTTTTTCACGTAGTTTGACATTACGTAAATATATTCGTTTTTACCAATATTTTGATACTATTTCATGTAGTATCACGATATGTGATTTGGCCTTCAAATCTCAGAAAGTCGCATAATATTGCATTTTAAGCAAGTTTTCTTGCATTTTGTTTCTTAAGAAAAATCAGCGAATTTAGCAATATTTTGACGTTTATCATTCCCTTTTCCTCTGTGAGATTAAAACAAAATATCATCGAATTAGGCAATATTTTGCCGTTTTTCCACGTTTTTGTGAATTTTCAGTTTATGGGTATTAATTCATTATATATACGATAAAAATGATGCTAACACATAATTGATTAAATAATAACCTTAAATACTTCATTTTCAATCAACTATTTGTTTCTCGTTAAAATACTGAGTAAGATATTGAAAAGGGGAGAAGTTCTGCTTTTATTGCATATTTCGAAGTTTTAGCCGGAATAGAGCGGTTTTCGTGTACATCTTCCATCGGTAATATAAACGGAAAATCAGGAACATTTTAGTTAATTCTAATGAAAACACATTGGTTTTTATCATTTGTATTGGAAACAACATTGTCATATGTCTTTTCTTGGATCTAAATAATACGAAACCTCGCTCTATGATTTGAAGTTAAAATCCTCATATATGGTAAAATAGTGACTTTTTTCACGTTTTTCATGTAGTGTGATTTTACGTAAATATATTCGTTTTTACCAATATTTCGATACTATTTCACGTAGTATCACGATATGTGATTTGGCCTTCAAATCTCTCAATTTCGCATAATATTGCATTTTAAGCAAGTTTTCTTGTATTTTGTTTCGTTCGGAAAATCATCGAATTTAGCAATATTTTGACGTTTATCATTCCCTTTTCCTCTGTGAGATTAAAACAAAATATCATCGAATTAGGCAATATTTTGCCGTTTTTCCACGTTTTTGTGAATTTTCAGTTTATGGGTATTAATTCATTATATATACGATAAAAATGATGCTAACACATAATTGATTAAATAATAACCTTAAATACTTCATTTTCAATCAACTATTTGTTTCTCGTTAAAATACTGAGTAAGATATTGAAAAGGGGAGAAGTTCTGCTTTTATTGCATATATCGAAGTTTTAGCCGGAATAGAGCGGTTTTCGTGTACATCTTCCATCGGTAATATAAACGGAAAATCAGGAACATTTTAGTTAATTCTAATGAAAACACATTGGTTTTTATCATTTGTATTGGAAACAACATTGTCATATGTCTTTTCTTGGATCTAAATAATACGAAACCTCGCTCTATGATTTGAAGTTAAAATCCTCATATATGGTAAAATAGTGACTTTTTCACGTTTTTCATGTAGTGTGATTTTACGTAAATATATTCGTTTTTACCAATATTTCGATACTATTTCATGTAGTATCACGATATGTGATTTGGCCTTCAAATCTCAGAATTTCGCATAATATTGCATTTTAAGCAAGTTTTCTTGCATTTTGTTTCGTACGAAAAATCATCGAATTTAGCAATATTTTGACGTTTATCATCTCATTTTCCTTCATGTGATTTAAACAAAATATCATCGATTTAGGCAATATTTTGCCGTTTTTCCACGTTTTTGTGAATTTTCAGTTTATGGGTATTAATTCATTATATATACGATAAAAATGATGCAAACACATAATTGATTAGATTATAACCTTAAGTACTTCATTTTCAATCAACTATTTGTTTCTCGTTAAATACTGAGTAAGATATTGAAAAGGGGAGAAGTTCTGTTTTTATTGCATATATCGACGTTTCAGCTGGAATAGAGCGGTTTTCGTGTACATCTTCCATCGGTAATATAAACGGAAAATCAGTAACATTTTAGTTAATTCTAATGAAAACACATTGGTTTTTAACATTTGTATTGGAAACAACATTGTCATATGTCTTTTCTTGGATCTAAATAATACGTAACCTCGCTCAATGATTTGAAGTTAAAATCCTCAAATATGGTTAAATAGTGACTTTTTCACGTTTTTCACGTAGTTTGACATTACGTAAATATATTCGTTTTTACCAATATTTTGATACTATTTCATGTAGTATCACGATATGTGATTTGGCCTTCAAATCTCAGAATGTCGCATAATATTGCATTTTAAGCAAGTTTTCTTGCATTTTGTTTCTTAAGAAAAATTAGCGAATTTAGCAATATTTTGACGTTTATCATTTCCTTTTCCTCTGTGAGATTAAAACAAAATATCATCGAATTAGGCAATATTTTGCCGTTTTTCCACGTTTTTGTGAATTTTCAGTTTATGGGTATTAATTCATTATATATACGATAAAAATGATGCAAACACATAATTGATTAGAAAATAACCTTAAATACTTCATTTTCAATCAACTGTTTGTTTCTCGTTAAAATACTGAGTAAGATATTGAAAAGGGGAGAAGTTCTGCTTTTATTGCATATATCGAAATTTTAGCCGGAATAGAGCGGTTTTCGTGTACATCTTCCATTGGTAATATAAACGGAAAATCAGGAACATTTTAGATAATTCTAATGAAAACACATAGGTTTTTATCATTTGTATTGGAAACAACATTGTCATATGTCTTTTCTTGGATCTAAATAATACGAAACCTCGCTCTATGTTTTGAAGTTAAAATCCTCAAATATGGTAAAATAGTGACTTTTTTTCACGTTTTTCATGTAGTGTGATTTTACGTAAATATATTCGTTTTTACCAATATTTCGATACTATTTCATGTAGTATCACGATATGTGATTTGGCCTTCAAATCTCAGAATTTCGCATAATATTGCATTTTAAGCAAGTTTTCTTGCATTTTGTTTCGTACGAACAATCATCGAATTTAGCAATATTTTGACGTTAATCATCTCATTTTCCTTCATGTGATTTAAACAAAATATCATCGAATTAGGCAATATTTTGCCGTTTTTCCACGTTTTTGTGAATTTTCAGTCTTTGGGTATTAATTCATTAAATATACTATAAAAATGATGCAAACACATATTTGATTAGATAATAACCTTAAATACTTCAATTTCATTCAACTATTTGTTTCTCGTTAAAATACTGAGTAAGATAATGAAAAGGGGAGAAGTTCTGTTTTTATTGCATATATCGACGTTTCAGCTGGAATAGAGCGGTTTTCGTGTACATCTTCCATCGGTAATATAAATGGAAAATCAGGAACATTTTAGTTAATTCTAATGAAAACACATTGGTTTTTATCACTTGTATTGGAAACAACATTGTCATATGTCTTTTCTTGGATCTAAACAATACGGAACCTCGCTCTATGATTTGAAGTTAAAATCCTCAAATATGGTTAAATAGTGACTTTTTCACGTTTTTCACGTAGTTTGACATTACGTAAATATATTCGTTTTTACCAATATTTCGATACTATTTCATGTAGTATCACGATATGTGATTTGGCCTTCAAATCTCAGAATGTCGCATAATATTGCATTTTAAGTAAGTTTTCTTGCATTTTGTTTCTTACGAAAAATCATCGAATTTAGCAATATTTTAAAAATTATCATCCCCTTTTCCTCTATGTGATTAAAACAAAATATCATCGAATTAGGCAATATTTTGCCGTTTTTCCACGTTTTTGTGAATTTTCAGTTTATGGGTATTAATTCATTATATATACGATAAAAATGATGCAAACACATAATTGATTAGAAAATAACCTTAAATACTTCATTTTCAATCAACTATTTGTTTCTCGTTAAAATACTGAATAAGATATTGAAAAGGGGAGAAGTTCTGTTTTTATTGCATATATCGAAATTTCAGCCGGAATAGAGCGGTTTTCGTGTACATCTTGCATCGGTAATATAAACGGAAAATCAGGAACATTTTAGTTAATTCTAATGAAAACACATTGGTTTTTATCATTTGTATTGGAAACAACATTGTCATATGTCTTTTCTTGGATCTAAATAATACGAAACCTCGCTCTATGATTTGAAGTTAAAATCCTCATATATGGTTAAATAACGACTTTTTTCACGTTTTTCATGTAGTTTGACATTACGTAAATATATTCATTTTTACCAATATTTCGATACTATTTCATGTAGTATCACGATATGTGATTTGGCCTTGAAATCTCAGAATGTCGCATAATATTGCATTTTAAGCAAGTTTTCTTGCATTTTGTTTCGTACGAAAAATCTTCGAATTTAGCAATATTTTGACGTTTATCATCCCCCTTTTCCTCTATTTGATTTAAACAAAATATCATCGAATTTGGCAATATTTTGCCGTTTTTCCACGTTTCTGTGAATTTTCAGTTTATTGGTATTAATTCATTATATATACGATAAAAATGATGCAAACACATAATTGATTAGATAATAACCTTAAATACTTCATTTTCAATCAACTATTTGTTTCTCGTTAAAATACTGAGTAGGATATTGAAAAGGGGAGAAGTTCTGTTTTTATTGCATATATCGACGTTTCAGCCGCAATAGAGCGGTTTTCGTGTACATCTTCCATCGGTAATATAAACGGAAAATCAGGAACATTTTAGTTAATTCTAATGAAAACACATTGGTTTTTATCATTTGTATTGGAAACAACATTGTCATATGTCTTTTCTTGGATCTAAATAATACGAAACCTCGCTCTATGATTTGAAGTTAAAATCCTCATATATGGTAAAATAGTGACTTTTTTCACGTTTTTCATGTAGTGTGATTTTACGTAAATATATTCGTTTTTACCAATATTTCGATACTATTTCACGTAGTATCACGATATGTGATTTGGCCTTCAAATCTCAGAATGTCGCATAATATT
This sequence comes from Procambarus clarkii, assembly GCF_040958095.1. Lineage (NCBI taxonomy): Eukaryota > Metazoa > Arthropoda > Malacostraca > Decapoda > Cambaridae > Procambarus > Procambarus clarkii. The sequence continues at coordinate 4,813,770 of NC_091226.1, forward strand.
GCATTTTAAGCAAGTTTTCTTGCATTTTGTTTCTTACGAAAAATCATCGAATTTAGCAATATTTTGACGTTTATTATCTCCTTTTCCTTCATGTGATTAAAACAAAATATCATCGATTTAGGCAATATTTTGCCGTTTTTCCACATTTTTGTGAATTTTCAGTTTATGGGTATTAATTCATTATATATACGATAAAAATGATGCAAACACATAATTGATTAGATAATAACCTTAAGTACTTCATTTTCAATCAACTATTTGTTTCTCGTTAAATACTGAGTAAGATATTGAAAAGGGGAGAAGTTCTGTTTTTATTGCATATATCGACGTTTCAGCTGGAATAGAGCGGTTTTCGTGTACATCTTCCATCGGTAATATAAACGGAAAATCAGTAACATTTTAGTTAATTCTAATGAAAACACATTGGTTTTTATCATTTGTATTGGAAACAACATTGTCATATGTCTTTTCTTGGATCTAAATAATACGTAACCTCGCTCTATGATTTGAAGTTAAAATCCTCAAATATGGTTAAATAGTGACTTTTTCACGTTTTTCACGTAGTTTGACATTACGTAAATATATTCGTTTTTACCAATATTTTGATACTATTTCATGTAGTATCACGATATGTGATTTGGCCTTCAAATCTCAGAATGTCGCATAATATTGCATTTTAAGCAAGTTTTCTTGCATTTTGTTTCTTAAGAAAAATTAGCGAATTTAGCAATATTTTGACGTTTATCATTCCCTTTTCCTCTGTGAGATTAAAACAAAATATCATCGAATTAGGCAATATTTTGCCGTTTTTCCACGTTTTTGTGAATTTTCAGTTTATGGGCATTAATTCATTATATATACGATAAAAATGATGCTAACACATAATTGATTAAATAATAACCTTAAATACTTTATTTTCAATCAACTATTTGTTTCTCGTTAAAATACTGAGTAAGATATTGAAAAGGGGAGAAGTTCTGCTTTTATTGCATATATCGAAGTTTTAGCCAGAATAGAGCGGTTTTCGTGTACATCTTCCATCGGTAATATAAACGGAAAATCAGGAACATTTTAGTTAATTCTAATGAAAACACATTGGTTTTTATCATTTGTATTGGAAACAACATTGTCATATGTCTTTTCTTGGATCTAAATAATACGAAACCTCGCTCTATGATTTGAAGTTAAAATCCTCATATATGGTAAAATAGTGACTTTTTCACGTTTTTCATGTAGTTTGACATTACGTAAATATATTCATTTTTACCAATATTTCGATACTATTTCATGTAGTATCACGATATGGGATTTGGCCTTCAAATCTCAGAATTTCGCATAATATTGCATTTTAAGCAAGTTTTCTTGCATTTTGTTTCGTACGAAAAATCATCGAATTTAGCAATATTTTGACGTTTATCATCTCATTTTCCTTCATGTGATTTAAACAAAATATCATCGAATTAGGCAATATTTTGCCGTTTTTCCACGTTTTTGTGAATTTTCAGTCTTTGGGTATTAATTCATTATATATACGATAAAAATGATGCTAACACATAATTAATTAGATAATAACCTTAAATACTTCATTTTTATCAACTATTTGTTTCTCGTTAAAATACTGAGTAAGATATTGAAAAGGGGAGAAGTTCTGCTTTTATTGCATATATCGAAGTTTCAGCCGGAATAGAGCGGTTTTCGTGTACATCTTCCATCGGTAATATAAACGGAAAATCAGGAACATTTTATTTAATTCTAATGAAAACACATTGGTTTTTATCATTTGTATTGGAAACAACATTGTCATATGTATTTTCTTGGATCTAAATAATACGAAACCTCGCTCTATGATTTGAAGTTAAAATTCTCATATATGGTAAAATAGTTACTTTTTTCACGTTTTTCAAGTAGTGTGATTTTACGTAAATATATTCGTTTTCATAAATATTTCGATACTATTTCATGTAGTATCACGATATGTGATTTGGCCTTCAAATCTCAGAATGTCGCATAATATTGCATTTTAAGCAAGTTTTCTTGCATTTTGTTTCTTACGAAAAATCATCGAATTTAGCAATATTTTAAAAATTATCATCCCCTTTTCCTCTATGTGATTAAAACAAAATATCATCGAATTAGGCAATATTTTGCCGTTTTTTAACGTTTTTGTGAATTTTCAGTTTATGGGTATTAATTCATTATATATACGATAAAAATGATGCAAACACATAATTGATTAGAAAATAACCTTAAATACTTCATTTTCAACCAACTATTTGTTTCTCGTTAAAATACTGAAAAAGATATTGAAAAGGGGAGAAGTTCTGTTTTTATTGCATATATCGAAATTTCAGCCGGAATAGAGCGGTTTTCGTGTACATCTTCCATCGGTAATATAAATAAAAAATCAGGAACATTTTAGTTAATTCTAATGAAAACACATTGGTTTTTATCATTTGTATTGGAAACAACATTGTCATATGTCTTTTCTTGGATCTAAATAATACGGAACCTCGCTCTATGATTTGAAGTTACAATCCTCAAATATGGTTAAATAGTGACTTTTTCACGTTTTTCACGTAGTTTGACATTACGTAAATATATTCGTTTTTACCAATATTTTGATACTATTTCATGTAGTATCACGATATGTGATTTGGCCTTCAAATCTCAGAAAGTCGCATAATATTGCATTTTAAGCAAGTTTTCTTGCATTTTGTTTCTTACGAAAAATCATCGAATTTAGCAATATTTTGACGTTTATCATTCCCTTTTCCTCTGTGTGATTAAAACAAAATATCATCGAATTAGGCAATATTTTGCCGTTTTTCCACGTTTTTGTGAATTTTCAGTTTATGGGTATTAATTCATTATATATACGATAAAAATGATGCTAACACATAATTGATTAGATAATAACCTTAAATACTTCATTTTCAATCAACTGTTTGTTTCTCGTTAAAATACTGAGTAAGATATTGAAAAGGGGAGAAGTTCTGCTTTTATTGCATATATCGAAGTTTTAGCCGGAATAGAGCGGTTTTCGTGTACATCTTTCATCGGTAATATAAACGGAAAATCAGGAACATTTTAGTTAATTCTAATGAAAACACATAGGTTTTTATAATTTGTATTGGAAACAACATTGTCATATGTCTTTTCTTGGATCTAAATAATACGAAACATCGCTCTATGTTTTGAAGTTAAAATCCTCATATATGGTAAAATAGTGACTTTTTTTCACGTTTTTCATGTAGTGTGATTTTACGTAAATATATTCGTTTTTACCAATATTTCGATACTATTTCATGTAGTATCACGATATGTGATTTGGCCTTCAAATCTCAGAATTTCGCATAATATTGCATTTTAAGCAAGTTTTCTTGCATTTTGTTTCGTACGAACAATCATCGAATTTAGCAATATTTTGACGTTTATCATCTCATTTTCCTTCATGTGATTTAAACAAAATATCATCGAATTAGGCAATATTTTGCCGTTTTTCCACGTTTTTGTGAATTTTCAGTCTTTGGGTATTAATTCATTAAATATACGATAAAAATGGTGCAAACACATATTTGATTAGATAATAACCTTAAATACTTCAATTTCATTCAACTATTTGTTTCTCGTTAAAATACTGAGTAAGATAATGAAAAGGGGAGAAGTTCTGTTTTTATTGCATATATCGACGTTTCAGCTGGAATAGAGCGGTTTTCGTGTACATCTTCCATCGGTAATATAAACGGAAAATCAGGAACATTTTAGTTAATTCTAATGAAAACACATTGGTTTTTATCATTTGTATTGGAAACAACATTGTCATATGTCTTTTCTTGGATCTAAACAATACGGAACCTCGCTCTATGATTTGATGTTAAAATCCTCAAATATGGTTAAATAGTGACTTTTTCACGTTTTTCACGTAGTTTGACATTACGTAAATATATTCGTTTTTACCAATATTTCGATACTATTTCATGTAGTATCACGATATGTGATTTGGCCTTCAAATCTCAGAATGTCGCATAATATTGCATTTTAAGTAAGTTTTCTTGCATTTTGTTTCTTACGAAAAATCATCGAATTTAGCAATATTTTAAAAATTATCATCCCCTTTTCCTCTATGTGATTAAAACAAAATATCATCGAATTAGGCAATATTTTGCCGTTTTTCCACGTTTTTGTGAATTTTCAGTTTATGGGTATTAATTCATTATATATACGATAAAAATGATGCAAACACATAATTGATTAGAAAATAACCTTAAATACTTCATTTTCAATCAACTATTTGTTTCTCGTTAAAATACTGAATAAGATATTGAAAAGGGGAGAAGTTCTGTTTTTATTGCATATATCGAAATTTCAGCCGGAATAGAGCGGTTTTCGTGTACATCTTGCATCGGTAATATAAACAAAAAATCAGGAACATTTTAGTTAATTCTAATGAAAACACATTGGTTTTTATCATTTGTATTGGAAACAACATTGTCATATGTCTTTTCTTGGATCTAAACAATACGGAACCTCGCTCTATGATTTGAAGTTAAAATCCTCAAATATGGTTAAATAGTGACTTTTTCACGTTTTTCACGTAGTTTGACATTACGTAAATATATTCGTTTTTACCAATATTTCGATACTATTTCATGTAGTATCACGATATGTGATTTGGCCTTCAAATCTCAGAATTTCGCATAATATTGCATTTTAAGCAAGTTTTCTTGCATTTTGTTTCGTACGAAAAATCATCGAATTTAGCAATATTTTGACGTTTATCATCTCATTTTCCTTCATGTGATTTAAACAAAATATCATCGAATTAGGCAATATTTTGCCGTTTTTCCACGTTTTTGTGAATTTTCAGTCTTTGAGTATTAATTCATTATATATACGATAAAAATGATGCAAACACATAATTGATTGGAAATTATCCTTAAATACTTCATTTTCAATTAACTATTTGTTTCTCGTTAAAATACTGAGTAGGATATTGAAAAGGGGAGAAGTTCGGGTTTTATTGCATATATCGACGTTTCAGCCGGTTTAGAGCGGTTTTACGTGTACATCTTCCATCGGTAATATAAACGGAAAATCAGGAACATTCTAATTAATTCTAATGTTAATTCTAATGAAAACAGATTGGTTTTATCATTTGTATTGGAAACAACCTTTTTCATATGTCTTTTCTTGGATCTAAATAATACGAAACCTCGCTCTATGATTTGAAGTTAAAATCCTCATATATGGTTAAATAGTGACTTTTTTCACGTTTTTCATGTAGTTTGACATTACGTAAATATATTCATTTTTACCAATATTTCGATACTATTTCATGTAGTATCACGATATGGGATTTGGCCTTGAAATCTCAGAATATCACAGAATATTGCATTTTAAGCAAGTTTTCTTGTATTTTGTTTCGTACGAAAAATCATCGAATTTAGCAATATTTTGACGTTTATTATCTCCTTTTCCTTCATGTTATTAAAACAAAATATCATCGAATTAGGCAATATTTTGCCGTTTTACCACGTTTTTGTGAATTTTCAGTTTATGGGTATTAATTCATTATATATACGATAAAAATGATGCTAACACATAATTAATTAGATAATAACCTTAAATACTTCATTTTTAATCAACTATTTGTTTCTCGTTAAAATACTGAGTAAGATATTGAAAAGGGGAGAAGTTCTGCTTTTATTGCATATATCGAAGTTTCAGCCGGAATAGAGCGGTTTTCGTGTACATCTTCCATCGGTAATATAAACGGAAAATCAGGAACATTTTAGTTAATTCTAATGAAAACACATTGGTTTTTATCATTTGTATTGGAAACAACATTGGCATATGTCTTTTCTTGGATCTAAATAATACGAAACCTCGCTCTATGATTTGAAGTTAAAATCCTCATATATGGTAAAATAGTGACTTTTTCACGTTTTTCATGTAGTTTGACATTACGTAAATATATTCATTTTTACCAATATTTCGATACTATTTCATGTAGTATCACGATATGGGATTTGGCCTTCAAATCTCAGAATTTCGCATAATATTGCATTTTAAGCAAGTTTTCTTGCATTTTGTTTCGTACGAAAAATCATCGAATTTAGCAATATTTTGACGTTTATCATCTCATTTTCCTTCATGTGATTTAAACAAAATATCATCGAATTAGGCAATATTTTGCCGTTTTTCCACGTTTTTGTGAATTTTCAGTCTTTGGGTATTAATTCATTATATATACGATAAAAATGATGCTAACACATAATTAATTAGATAATAACCTTAAATACTTCATTTTTATCAACTATTTGTTTCTCGTTAAAATACTGAGTAAGATATTGAAAAGGGGAGAAGTTCTGCTTTTATTGCATATATCGAAGTTTCAGCCGGAATAGAGCGGTTTTCGTGTACATCTTCCATCGGTAATATAAACGGAAAATCAGGAACATTTTATTTAATTCTAATGAAAACACATTGGTTTTTATCATTTGTATTGGAAACAACATTGTCATATGTATTTTCTTGGATCTAAATAATACGAAACCTCGCTCTATGATTTGAAGTTAAAATTCTCATATATGGTAAAATAGTTACTTTTTTCACGTTTTTCAAGTAGTGTGATTTTACGTAAATATATTCGTTTTCATAAATATTTCGATACTATTTCATGTAGTATCACGATATGTGATTTGGCCTTCAAATCTCAGAATGTCGCATAATATTGCATTTTAAGCAAGTTTTCTTGCATTTTGTTTCTTACGAAAAATCATCGAATTTAGCAATATTTTAAAAATTATCATCCCCTTTTCCTCTATGTGATTAAAACAAAATATCATCGAATTAGGCAATATTTTGCCGTTTTTTAACGTTTTTGTGAATTTTCAGTTTATGGGTATTAATTCATTATATATACGATAAAAATGATGCAAACACATAATTGATTAGAAAATAACCTTAAATACTTCATTTTCAACCAACTATTTGTTTCTCGTTAAAATACTGAAAAAGATATTGAAAAGGGGAGAAGTTCTGTTTTTATTGCATATATCGAAATTTCAGCCGGAATAGAGCGGTTTTCGTGTACATCTTCCATCGGTAATATAAATAAAAAATCAGGAACATTTTAGTTAATTCTAATGAAAACACATTGGTTTTTATCATTTGTATTGGAAACAACATTGTCATATGTCTTTTCTTGGATCTAAATAATACGGAACCTCGCTCTATGATTTGAAGTTACAATCCTCAAATATGGTTAAATAGTGACTTTTTCACGTTTTTCACGTAGTTTGACATTACGTAAATATATTCGTTTTTACCAATATTTTGATACTATTTCATGTAGTATCACGATATGTGATTTGGCCTTCAAATCTCAGAAAGTCGCATAATATTGCATTTTAAGCAAGTTTTCTTGCATTTTGTTTCTTACGAAAAATCATCGAATTTAGCAATATTTTGACGTTTATCATTCCCTTTTCCTCTGTGTGATTAAAACAAAATATCATCGAATTAGGCAATATTTTGCCGTTTTTCCACGTTTTTGTGAATTTTCAGTTTATGGGTATTAATTCATTATATATACGATAAAAATGATGCTAACACATAATTGATTAGATAATAACCTTAAATACTTCATTTTCAATCAACTGTTTGTTTCTCGTTAAAATACTGAGTAAGATATTGAAAAGGGGAGAAGTTCTGCTTTTATTGCATATATCGAAGTTTTAGCCGGAATAGAGCGGTTTTCGTGTACATCTTTCATCGGTAATATAAACGGAAAATCAGGAACATTTTAGTTAATTCTAATGAAAACACATAGGTTTTTATCATTTGTATTGGAAACAACATTGTCATATGTCTTTTCTTGGATCTAAATAATACGAAACATCGCTCTGTGTTTTGAAGTTAAAATCCTCATATATGGTAAAATAGTGACTTTTTTTCACGTTTTTCATGTAGTGTGATTTTACGTAAATATATTCGTTTTTACCAATATTTCGATACTATTTCATGTAGTATCACGATATGTGATTTGGCCTTCAAATCTCAGAATTTCGCATAATATTGCATTTTAAGCAAGTTTTCTTGCATTTTGTTTCGTACGAACAATCATCGAATTTAGCAATATTTTGACGTTTATCATCTCATTTTCCTTCATGTGATTTAAACAAAATATCATCGAATTAGGCAATATTTTGCCGTTTTTCCACGTTTTTGTGAATTTTCAGTCTTTGGGTATTAATTCATTAAATATACGATAAAAATGGTGCAAACACATATTTGATTAGATAATAACCTTAAATACTTCAATTTCATTCAACTATTTGTTTCTCGTTAAAATACTGAGTAAGATAATGAAAAGGGGAGAAGTTCTGTTTTTATTGCATATATCGACGTTTCAGCTGGAATAGAGCGGTTTTCGTGTACATCTTCCATCGGTAATATAAACGGAAAATCAGGAACATTTTAGTTAATTCTAATGAAAACACATTGGTTTTTATCATTTGTATTGGAAACAACATTGTCATATGTCTTTTCTTGGATCTAAACAATACGGAACCTCGCTCTATGATTTGATGTTAAAATCCTCAAATATGGTTAAATAGTGACTTTTTCACGTTTTTCACGTAGTTTGACATTACGTAAATATATTCGTTTTTACCAATATTTCGATACTATTTCATGTAGTATCACGATATGTGATTTGGCCTTCAAATCTCAGAATGTCGCATAATATTGCATTTTAAGTAAGTTTTCTTGCATTTTGTTTCTTACGAAAAATCATCGAATTTAGCAATATTTTAAAAATTATCATCCCCTTTTCCTCTATGTGATTAAAACAAAATATCATCGAATTAGGCAATATTTTGCCGTTTTTCCACGTTTTTGTGAATTTTCAGTTTATGGGTATTAATTCATTATATATACGATAAAAATGATGCAAACACATAATTGATTAGAAAATAACCTTAAATACTTCATTTTCAATCAACTATTTGTTTCTCGTTAAAATACTGAATAAGATATTGAAAAGGGGAGAAGTTCTGTTTTTATTGCATATATCGAAATTTCAGCCGGAATAGAGCGGTTTTCGTGTACATCTTGCATCGGTAATATAAACAAAAAATCAGGAACATTTTAGTTAATTCTAATGAAAACACATTGGTTTTTATCATTTGTATTGGAAACAACATTGTCATATGTCTTTTCTTGGATCTAAACAATACGGAACCTCGCTCTATGATTTGAAGTTAAAATCCTCAAATATGGTTAAATAGTGACTTTTTCACGTTTTTCACGTAGTTTGACATTACGTAAATATATTCGTTTTTACCAATATTTCGATACTATTTCATGTAGTATCACGATATGTGATTTGGCCTTCAAATCTCAGAATTTCGCATAATATTGCATTTTAAGCAAGTTTTCTTGCATTTTGTTTCGTACGAAAAATCATCGAATTTAGCAATATTTTGACGTTTATCATCTCATTTTCCTTCATGTGATTTAAACAAAATATCATCGAATTAGGCAATATTTTGCCGTTTTTCCACGTTTTTGTGAATTTTCAGTCTTTGAGTATTAATTCATTATATATATGATAAAAATGATGCAAACACATAATTGATTGGAAATTATCCTTAAATACTTCATTTTCAATTAACTATTTGTTTCTCGTTAAAATACTGAGTAGGATATTGAAAAGGGGAGAAGTTCGGGTTTTATTGCATATATCGACGTTTCAGCCGGTTTAGAGCGGTTTTACGTGTACATCTTCCATCGGTAATATAAACGGAAAATCAGGAACATTCTAATTAATTCTAATGTTAATTCTAATGAAAACAGATTGGTTTTATCATTTGTATTGGAAACAACCTTTTTCATATGTCTTTTCTTGGATCTAAATAATACGAAACCTCGCTCTATGATTTGAAGTTAAAATCCTCATATATGGTTAAATAGTGACTTTTTCACGTTTTTCATGTAGTTTGACATTACGTAAATATATTCATTTTTACCAATATTTCGATACTATTTCATGTAGTATCACGATATGGGATTTGGCCTTGAAATCTCAGAATATCACAGAATATTGCATTTTAAGCAAGTTTTCTTGTATTTTGTTTCGTACGAAAAATCATCGAATTTAGCAATATTTTGACGTTTATTATCTCCTTTTCCTTCATGTTATTAAAACAAAATATCATCGAATTAGGCAATATTTTGCCGTTTTACCACGTTTTTGTGAATTTTCAGTTTATGGGTATTAATTCATTATATATACGATAAAAATGATGCTAACACATAATTAATTAGATAATAACCTTAAATACTTCATTTTTAATCAACTATTTGTTTCTCGTTAAAATACTGAGTAAGATATTGAAAAGGGGAGAAGTTCTGCTTTTATTGCATATATCGAAGTTTCAGCCGGAATAGAGCGGTTTTCGTGTACATCTTCCATCGGTAATATAAACGGAAAATCAGGAACATTTTAGTTAATTCTAATGAAAACACATTGGTTTTTATCATTTGTATTGGAAACAACATTGTCATATGTATTTTCTTGGATCTAAATAATACGAAACCTCGCTCTATGATTTGAAGTTAAAATTCTCATATATGGTAAAATGGTTACTTTTTTCACGTTTTTCAAGTAGTGTGATTTTACGTAAATATATTCGTTTTCATAAATATTTCGATACTATTTCATGTAGTATCACGATATGTGATTTGGCCTTCAAATCTCAGAATGTCGCATAATATTGCATTTTAATCAAGTTTTCTTGCATTTTGTTTCTTACGAAAAATCATCGAATTTAGCAATATTTTAAAAATTATCATCCCCTTTTCCTCTATGTGATTAAAACAAAATATCATCGAATTAGGCAATATTTTGCCGTTTTTCCACGTTTTTGTGAATTTTCAGTTTATGGGTATTAATTCATTATATATACGATAAAAATGATGCAAACACATAATTGATTAGAAAATAACCTTAAATACTTCATTTTCAATCAACTATTTGTTTCTCGTTAAAATACTGAATAAGATATTGAAAAGGGGAGAAGTTCTGTTTTTATTGCATATATCGAAATTTCAGCCGGAATAGAGCGGTTTTCGTGTTCATCTTCCATCGGTAATATAAATAAAAAATCAGGAACATTTTAGTTAATTCTAATGAAAACACATTGGTTTTTATCATTTGTATTGGAAACAACATTGTCATGTCTTTTCTTGGATCTAAATAATACGAAACTTCGCTCTATGATTTGAAGTTAAAATCCTCACTTATGGTAAAATAGTGACTTTTTTCACGTTTTTCAAGTAGTGTGATTTTACGTAAATATATTCGTTTTTACCAATATTTCGATACTATTTCATGTAGTATCGAAATATTGGTAAAAACGAATATATGTTAATATATGTGATTTGGCCTTCAAATCTCAGAATTTCGCATAATATTGCATTTTAAGTAAGTTTTCTTGCATTTTGTTTCGTACGAAAAATCATCGAATTTAGCAGTACTTTGACGTTTATTATCTCCTTTTCCTTCATGTGATTAAAACAAAATATCATCGATTTAGGCAATATTTTGCCGTTTTTCCACGTTTCTGTGAATTTTCAGTTTATGGGTATTAATTCATTATATAAACGAAAAAAATGATGCAAACACATAATTGATTAGATAATAACCTTAAATACTTAATTTTCAATCAACTATTTGTTTCTCGTTAAAATACTGAGTAGGATAGTGAAACGGGGAGAAGTTCTGTTTTTATTGCATATATCGACGTTTCAGCCGGAATAGAGCGGTTTTCGTGTACATCTTCCATCGGTAATATAAACGGAAAATCAGTAACATTTTAGTTAATTCTAATGAAAACACATTGGTTTTTATCATTTGTATTGGAAACAACATTGTCATATGTCTTTTCTTGGATCTAAATAATACGGAACCTCGCTCTATGATTTGAAGTTAAAATCCTCAAATATGGTTAAATAGTGACTTTTTCACGTTTTTCACGTAGTTTGACATTACGTAAATATATTCGTTTTTACCAATATTTTGATACTATTTCATGTAGTATCACGATATGTGATTTGGCCTTCAAATCTCAGAAAGTCGCATAATATTGCATTTTAAGCAAGTTTTCTTGCATTTTGTTTCTTACGAAAAATCATCGAATTTAGCAATATTTTGATGTTTATCATTCCCTTTTCCTCTGTGTGATTAAAACAAAATATCATCGAATTAGGCAATATTTTGCCGTTTTTCCACGTTTTTGTGAATTTTCAGTTTATAGGTATTAATTCATTATATATACGATAAAAATGATGCTAACACATAATTGATTAGATAATAACCTTAAATACTTCATTTTCAATCAACTGTTTGTTTCTCGTTAAAATACTGAGTAAGATATTGAAAAGGGGAGAAGTTCTGCTTTTATTGCATATATCGAAGTTTTAGCCGGAATAGAGCGGTTTTCGTGTACATCTTCCATCGGTAATATAAACGGAAAATCAGGAACATTTTAGTTAATTCTAATGAAAACACATAGGTTTTTATCATTTGTATTGGAAACAACATTGTCATATGTCTTTTCTTGGATCTAAATAATACGAAACCTCGCTCTATGTTTTGAAGTTAAAATCCTCATATATGGTAAAATAGAGACTTTTTTCATGTTTTTCATGTAGTGTGATTTTACGTAAATATATTCGTTTTTACCAATATTTCGATACTATTTCATGTAGTATCACGATATGTGATTTGGCCTTCAAATCTCAGAATTTCGCATAATATTGCATTTTAAGCAAGTTTTCTTGCATTTTGTTTCGTACGAACAATCATCGAATTTAGCAATATTTTGACGTTAATCATCTCATTTTCCTTCATGTGATTTAAACAAAATATCATCGAATTAGGCAATATTTTGCCGTTTTTCCACGTTTTTGTGAATTTTCAGTCTTTGGGTATTAATTCATTAAATATACTATAAAAATGATGCAAACACATATTTGATTAGATAATAACCTTAAATACTTCAATTTCATTCAACTATTTGTTTCTCGTTAAAATACTGAGTAAGATAATGAAAAGGGGAGAAGTTCTGTTTTTATTGCATATATCGACGTTTCAGCTGGAATAGAGCGGTTTTCGTGTACATCTTCCATCGGTAATATAAACGGAAAATCAGGAACATTTTAGATAATTCTAATGAAAACACATTGGTTTTTATCATTTGTATTGGAAACAACATTGTCATATGTCTTTTTTGGATCTAAACAATACGGAACCTCGCTCTATGATTTGAAGTTAAAATCCTCAAATATGGTTAAATAGTGACTTTTTCACGTTTTTCACGTAGTTTGACATTACGTAAATATATTCGTTTTTACCAATATTTCGATACTATTTCATGTAGTATCACGATATGGGATTTGGCCTTGAAATCTCAGAATATCACAGAATATTGCATTTTAAGCAAGTTTTCTTGTATTTTGTTTCGTACGAAAAATCATCGAATTTAGCAATATTTTGACGTTTATTATCTCCTTTTCCTTCATGTTATTAAAACAAAATATCATCGAATTAGGCAATATTTTGCCGTTTTACCACGTTTTTGTGAATTTTCAGTTTATGGGTATTAATTCATTATATATACGATAAAAATGATGCTAACACATAATTAATTAGATAATAACCTTAAATACTTCATTTTTAATCAACTATTTGTTTCTCGTTAAAATACTGAGTAAGATATTGAAAAGGGGAGAAGTTCTGCTTTTATTGCATATATCGAAGTTTCAGCCGGAATAGAGCGGTTTTCGTGTACATCTTCCATCGGTAATATAAACGGAAAATCAGGAACATTTTAGTTAATTCTAATGAAAACACATTGGTTTTTATCATTTGTATTGGAAACAACATTGTCATATGTATTTTCTTGGATCTAAATAATACGAAACCTCGCTCTATGATTTGAAGTTAAAATTCTCATATATGGTAAAATGGTTACTTTTTTCACGTTTTTCAAGTAGTGTGATTTTACGTAAATATATTCGTTTTCATAAATATTTCGATACTATTTCATGTAGTATCACGATATGTGATTTGGCCTTCAAATCTCAGAATGTCGCATAATATTGCATTTTAAGTAAGTTTTCTTGCATTTTGTTTCTTACGAAAAATCATCGAATTTAGCAATATTTTAAAAATTATCATCCCCTTTTCCTCTATGTGATTAAAACAAAATATCATCGAATTAGGCAATATTTTGCCGTTTTTCCACGTTTTTGTGAATTTTCAGTTTATGGGTATTAATTCATTATATATACGATAAAAATGATGCAAACACATAATTGATTAGAAAATAACCTTAAATACTTCATTTTCAATCAACTATTTGTTTCTCGTTAAAATACTGAATAAGATATTGAAAAGGGGAGAAGTTCTGTTTTTATTGCATATATCGAAATTTCAGCCGGAATAGAGCGGTTTTCGTGTACATCTTGCATCGGTAATATAAACAAAAAATCAGGAACATTTTAGTTAATTCTAATGAAAACACATTGGTTTTTATCATTTGTATTGGAAACAACATTGTCATATGTCTTTTCTTGGATCTAAATAATACGAAACCTCGCTCTATGATTTGAAGTTAAAATCCTCATATATGGTAAAATAGTGACTTTTTGTACGTTTTTCAAGTAGTGTGATTTTACGTAAATATATTCGTTTTTACCAATATTTCGATACTATTTCATGTAGTATCACGATATGTGATTTGGCCTTCAAATCTCAGAATTTCGCATAATATTGCATTTTAAGTAAGTTTTCTTGCATTTTGTTTCGTACGAAAAATCATCGAATTTAGCAGTACTTTGACGTTTATTATCTCCTTTTCCTTCATGTGATTAAAACAAAATATCATCCATTTAGGCAATATTTTGCCGTTTTTCCACGTTTCTGTGAATTTTCAGTTTATAGGTATTAATTCATTATATATACGATAAAAATGATGCAAACACATAATTGATTAGATAATAACCTTAAATACTTAATTTTCAATCAACAATTTGTTGCTCGTTAAAATACTGAGTAGGATATTGAAATGGGGAGAAGTTCTGTTTTTATTGCATATATCGACGTTTCAGCCGGAATAGAGCGGTTTTCGTGTACATCTTCCATCGGTAATATAAACGGAAAATCAGTAACATTTTAGTTAATTCTAATGAAAACACATTGGTTTTTATCATTTGTATTGGAAACAACATTGTCATATGTCTTTTCTTGGATCTAAAAAATACGGAACCTCGCTCTATGATTTGAAGTTAAAATCCTCAAATATGGTTAAATAGTGACTTTTTCACGTTTTTCACGTAGTTTGACATTACGTAAATATATTCGTTTTTACCAATATTTTGATACTATTTCATGTAGTATCACGATATGTGATTTGGCCTTCAAATCTCAGAAAGTCGCATAATATTGCATTTTAAGCAAGTTTTCTTGCATTTTGTTTCTTACGAAAAATCATCGAATTTAGCAGTATTTTGACTTTTATCGTCTCATTTTCCTTCATGTGATTTAAACAAAATATCATCGAATTAGGCAATATTTTGCCGTTTTTCCACGTTTTTGTGAATTTTCAGTCTTTGGGTATTAATTCATTAAATATACGATAAAAATGATGCAAACACATATTTGATTAGATAATAACCTTAAATACTTCATTTTCAATCAACTATTTGTTTCTCGTTAAAATACTGAGTAAGATATTGAAAAGGGGAGAAGTTCTGTTTTTATTGCATATATCGACGTTTCAGCTGGAATAGAGCGGTTTTCGTGTACATCTTCCATCGGTAATATAAACGGAAAATCAGGAACATTTTAGTTAATTCTAATGAAAACACATTGGTTTTTATCATTTGTATTGGAAACAACATTGTCATATGTCTTTTCTTGGATCTAAACAATACGGAACCTCGCTCTATGATTTGAAGTTAAAATCCTCAAATATGGTTAAATAGAGACTTTTTCACGTTTTTCACGTAGTTTGACATTACGTAAATATATTCGTTTTTACCAATATTTCGATACTATTTCATGTAGTATCACGATATGTGATTTGGCCTTCAAATCTCAGAATTTCGCATAATATTGCATTTTAAGCAAGTTTTCTTGCATTTTGTTTCGTACGAAAAATCATCGAATTTAGCAATATTTTGACGTTTATCATCTCATTTTCCTTCATGTGATTTAAACAAAATATCATCGAATTAGGCAATATTTTGCCGTTTTTCCACGTTTTTGTGAATTTTCAGTCTTTGAGTATTAATTCATTATATATACGATAAAAATGATGCAAACACATAATTGATTGGAAATTATCCTTAAATACTTCATTTTCAATTAACTATTTGTTTCTCGTTAAAATACTGAGTAGGATATTGAAAAGGGGAGAAGTTCGGGTTTTATTGCATATATCGACGTTTCAGCCGGTTTAGAGCGGTTTTACGTGTACATCTTCCATCGGTAATATAAACGGAAAATCAGGAACATTCTAATTAATTCTAATGTTAATTCTAATGAAAACAGATTGGTTTTATCATTTGTATTGGAAACAACCTTTTTCATATGTCTTTTCTTGGATCTAAATAATACGAAACCTCGCTCTATGATTTGAAGTTAAAATCCTCATATATGGTTAAATAGTGACTTTTTTCACGTTTTTCATGTAGTTTGACATTACGTAAATATATTCATTTTTACCAATATTTCGATACTATTTCATGTAGTATCACGATATGGGATTTGGCCTTGAAATCTCAGAATATCACAGAATATTGCATTTTAAGCAAGTTTTCTTGTATTTTGTTTCGTACGAAAAATCATCGAATTTAGCAATATTTTGACGTTTATTATCTCCTTTTCCTTCATGTTATTAAAACAAAATATCATCGAATTAGGCAATATTTTGCCGTTTTACCACGTTTTTGTGAATTTTCAGTTTATGGGTATTAATTCATTATATATACGATAAAAATGATGCTAACACATAATTAATTAGATAATAACCTTAAATACTTCATTTTTAATCAACTATTTGTTTCTCGTTAAAATACTGAGTAAGATATTGAAAAGGGGAGAAGTTCTGCTTTTATTGCATATATCGAAGTTTCAGCCGGAATAGAGCGGTTTTCGTGTACATCTTCCATCGGTAATATAAATAAAAAATCAGGAACATTTTAGTTAATTCTAATGAAAACACATTGGTTTTTATCATTTGTATTGGAAACAACATTGTCATGTCTTTTCTTGGATCTAAATAATACGAAACTTCGCTCTATGATTTGAAGTTAAAATCCTCATTTATGGTAAAATAGTGACTTTTTTCACGTTTTTCAAGTAGTGTGATTTTACGTAAAACTATTCGTTTTTACCAATATTTCGATACTATTTCATGTAGTATCGAAATATTGGTAAAAACGAATATATGTTAATATATGTGATTTGGCCTTCAAATCTCAGAATTTCGCATAATATTGCATTTTAAGTAAGTTTTCTTGCATTTTGTTTCGTACGAAAAATCATCGAATTTAGCAGTACTTTGACGTTTATTATCTCCTTTTCCTTCATGTGATTAAAACAAAATATCATCGATTTAGGCAATATTTTGCCGTTTTTCCACGTTTCTGTGAATTTTCAGTTTATGGGTATTAATTCATTATATAAACGATAAAAATGATGCAAACACATAATTGATTAGATAATAACCTTAAATACTTAATTTTCAATCAACTATTTGTTTCTCGTTAAAATACTGAGTAGGATATTGAAACGGGGAGAAGTTCTGTTTTTATTGCATATATCGACGTTTCAGCCGGAATAGAGCGGTTTTCGTGTACATCTTCCATCGGTAATATAAACGGAAAATCAGTAACATTTTAGTTAATTCTAATGAAAACACATTGGTTTTTATCATTTGTATTGGAAACAACATTGTCATATGTCTTTTCTTGGATCTAAATAATACGGAACCTCGCTCTATGATTTGAAGTTAAAATCCTCAAATATGGTTAAATAGTGACTTTTTCACGTTTTTCACGTAGTTTGACATTACGTAAATATATTCGTTTTTACCAATATTTTGATACTATTTCATGTAGTATCACGATATGTGATTTGGCCTTCAAATCTCAGAAAGTCGCATAATATTGCATTTTAAGCAAGTTTTCTTGCATTTTGTTTCTTACGAAAAATCATCGAATTTAGCAATATTTTGACGTTTATCATTCCCTTTTCCTCTGTGTGATTAAAACAAAATATCATCGAATTAGGCAATATTTTGCCGTTTTTCCACGTTTTTGTGAATTTTCAGTTTATAGGTATTAATTCATTATATATACGATAAAAATGATGCTAACACATAATTGATTAGATAATAACCTTAAATACTTCATTTTCAATCAACTGTTTGTTTCTCGTTAAAATACTGAGTAAGATATTGAAAAGGGGAGAAGTTCTGCTTTTATTGCATATATCGAAGTTTTAGCCGGAATAGAGCGGTTTTCGTGTACATCTTCCATCGGTAATATAAACGGAAAATCAGGAACATTTTAGTTAATTCTAATGAAAACACATAGGTTTTTATCATTTGTATTGGAAACAACATTGTCATATGTCTTTTCTTGGATCTAAATAATACGAAACCTCGCTCTATGTTTTGAAGTTAAAATCCTCATATATGGTAAAATAGTGACTTTTTTCATGTTTTTCATGTAGTGTGATTTTACGTAAATATATTCGTTTTTACCAATATTTCGATACTATTTCATGTAGTATCACGATATGTGATTTGGCCTTCAAATCTCAGAATTTCGCATAATATTGCATTTTAAGCAAGTTTTCTTGCATTTTGTTTCGTACGAACAATCATCGAATTTAGCAATATTTTGACGTTAATCATCTCATTTTCCTTCATGTGATTTAAACAAAATATCATCGAATTAGGCAATATTTTGCCGTTTTTCCACGTTTTTGTGAATTTTCAGTCTTTGGGTATTAATTCATTAAATATACTATAAAAATGATGCAAACACATATTTGATTAGATAATAACCTTAAATACTTCAATTTCATTCAACTATTTGTTTCTCGTTAAAATACTGAGTAAGATAATGAAAAGGGGAGAAGTTCTGTTTTTATTGCATATATCGACGTTTCAGCTGGAATAGAGCGGTTTTCGTGTACATCTTCCATCGGTAATATAAACGGAAAATCAGGAACATTTTAGTTAATTCTAATGAAAACACATTGGTTTTTATCATTTGTATTGGAAACAACATTGTCATATGTCTTTTTTTGGATCTAAACAATACGGAACCTCGCTCTATGATTTGAAGTTAAAATCCTCAAATATGGTTAAATAGTGACTTTTTCACGTTTTTCACGTAGTTTGACATTACGTAAATATATTCGTTTTTACCAATATTTCGATACTATTTCATGTAGTATCACGATATGTGATTTGGCCTTCAAATCTCAGAATGTCGCATAATATTGCATTTTAAGTAAGTTTTCTTGCATTTTGTTTCTTACGAAAAATCATCGAATTTAGCAATATTTTAAAAATTATCATCCCCTTTTCCTCTATGTGATTAAAACAAAATATCATCGAATTAGGCAATATTTTGCCGTTTTTCCACGTTTTTGTGAATTTTCAGTTTATGGGTATTAATTCATTATATATACGATAAAAATGATGCAAACACATAATTGATTAGAAAATAACCTTAAATACTTCATTTTCAATCAACTATTTGTTTCTCGTTAAAATACTGAATAAGATATTGAAAAGGGGAGAAGTTCTGTTTTTATTGCATATATCGAAATTTCAGCCGGAATAGAGCGGTTTTCGTGTACATCTTGCATCGGTAATATAAACAAAAAATCAGGAACATTTTAGTTAATTCTAATGAAAACACATTGGTTTTTATCATTTGTATTGGAAACAACATTGTCATATGTCTTTTCTTGGATCTAAATAATACGAAACCTCGCTCTATGATTTGAAGTTAAAATCCTCATATATGGTAAAATAGTGACTTTTTGTACGTTTTTCAAGTAGTGTGATTTTACGTAAATATATTCGTTTTTACCAATATTTCGATACTATTTCATGTAGTATCACGATATGTGATTTGGCCTTAAAATCTCAGAATTTCGCATAATATTGCATTTTAAGTAAGTTTTCTTGCATTTTGTTTCGTACGAAAAATCATCGAATTTAGCAGTACTTTGACGTTTATTATCTCCTTTTCCTTCATGTGATTAAAACAAAATATCATCCATTTAGGCAATATTTTGCCGTTTTTCCACGTTTCTGTGAATTTTCAGTTTATAGGTATTAATTCATTATATATACGATAAAAATGATGCAAACACATAATTGATTAGATAATAACCTTAAATACTTAATTTTCAATCAACTATTTGTTGCTCGTTAAAATACTGAGTAGGATATTGAAATGGGGAGAAGTTCTGTTTTTATTGCATATATCGACGTTTCAGCCGGAATAGAGCGGTTTTCGTGTACATCTTCCATCGGTAATATAAACGGAAAATCAGTAACATTTTAGTTAATTCTAATGAAAACACATTGGTTTTTATCATTTGTATTGGAAACAACATTGTCATATGTCTTTTCTTGGATCTAAAAAATACGGATCCTCGCTCTATGATTTGAAGTTAAAATCCTCAAATATGGTTAAATAGTGACTTTTTCACGTTTTTCACGTAGTTTGACATTACGTAAATATATTCGTTTTTACCAATATTTTGATACTATTTCATGTAGTATCACGATATGTGATTTGGCCTTCAAATCTCAGAAAGTCGCATAATATTGCATTTTAAGCAAGTTTTCTTGCATTTTGTTTCTTACGAAAAATCATCGAATTTAGCAGTATTTTGACTTTTATCATCTCATTTTCCTTCATGTGATTTAAACAAAATATCATCGAATTAGGCAATATTTTGCCGTTTTTCCACGTTTTTGTGAATTTTCAGTCTTTGGGTATTAATTCATTAAATATACGATAAAAATGATGCAAACACATATTTGATTAGATAATAACCTTAAATACTTCATTTTCAATCAACTATTTGTTTCTCGTTAAAATACTGAGTAAGATATTGAAAAGGGGAGAAGTTCTGTTTTTATTGCATATATCGACGTTTCAGCTGGAATAGAGCGGTTTTCGTGTACATCTTCCATCGGTAATATAAACGGAAAATCAGGAACATTTTAGTTAATTCTAATGAAAACACATTGGTTTTTATCATTTGTATTGGAAACAACATTGTCATATGTCTTTTCTTGGATCTAAACAATACGGAACCTCGCTCTATGATTTGAAGTTAAAATCCTCAAATATGGTTAAATAGAGACTTTTTCACGTTTTTCACGTAGTTTGACATTACGTAAATATATTCGTTTTTACCAATATTTCGATACTATTTCATGTAGTATCACGATATGTGATTTGGCCTTCAAATCTCAGAATGTCGCATAATATTGCATTTTAAGCAAGTTTTCTTGCATTTTGTTTCTTACGAAAAATCATCGAATTTAGCAATATTTTAAAAATTATCATCCCCTTTTCCTCTATGTGATTAAAACAAAATATCATCGAATTAGGCAATATTTTGCCGTTTTTCCACGTTTTTGTTTATTTTCAGTTTATGGGTATTAATTCATTATATATACGATAAAAATGATGCAAACACATAATTGATTAGAAAATAACCTTAAATACTTCATTTTCAATCAACTATTTGTTTCTCGTTAAAATACTGAATAAGATATTGAAAAGGGGAGAAGTTCTGTTTTTATTGCATATATCGAAATTTCAGCCGGAATAGAGCGGTTTTCGTGTACATCTTGCATCGGTAATATAAACAAAAAATCAGGAACATTTTAGTTAATTCTAATGAAAACACATTGGTTTTTATCATTTGTATTGGAAACAACATTGTCATATGTCTTTTCTTGGATCTAAATAATACGAAACCTCGCTCTATGATTTGAAGTTAAAATCCTCATATATGGTAAAATAGTGACTTTTTTCACGTTTTTCAAGTAGTGTGATTTTACGTAAATATATTCGTTTTTACCAATATTTCGATACTATTTCATGTAGTATCACGATATGGGATTTGGCCTTGAAATCTCAGAATGTCGCATAATATTGCATTTTAAGCAAGTTTTCTTGTATTTTGTTTCGTACGAAAAATCATCGAATTTAGCAATATTTTGACGTTTATCATCTCCTTTTCCTTCATGTGATTTAAACAAAATATCATCGAATTAGGCAATATTTTGCCGTTTTTCCACGTTTTTGTGAATTTTCAGTCTTTGGGTATTAATTCATTAAATATACGATAAAAATGATGCAAACACATATTTGATTAGATAATAACCTTAAATACTTCATTTCAATCAACTATTTGTTTCTCGTTAAAATACTGAGTAAGATATTGAAAAGGGGAGAAGTTCTGTTTTTATAGCATATATCGACGTTTCAGCTGGAATAGAGCGGTTTTCGTGTACATCTTCCATCGGTAATATAAACGGAAAATCAGGAACATTTTAGTTAATTCTAATGAAATCACATTGGTTTTTATCATTTGTATTGGAAACAACATTGTCATATGTCTTTTCTTGGATCTAAATAATACGAAACCTCGCTCTATGATTTGCAGTTAAAATCCTCATATATGGTAAAATAGCGACTTTTTTTACGTTTTTCAAGTAGTGTGATTTTACGAAAATATATTCGTTTTTACCAATATTTCGATACTATTTCATGTAGTATAACGATATGTGATTTGGCCTTCAAATCTCAGAATTTCGCATAATATTGCATTTTAAGCAAGTTTTCTTGCATTTTGTTTCGTACGAAAAATCATCGAATTTAGCAATATTTTGACGTTTATCATCTTTTTACTTCATGTGATTTAAACAAAATATCATCGAATTAGGCAATATTTTGCCGTTTTTCCACGATTCTGTGAATTTTCAGTTTATGGGTATTAATTCATTAAATATACGATATAAATGATGCAAACACACAATTGATTGGAAATTAACCTTAAATACTTCATTTTCAATCAACTATTTGTTTCTCGTTAAAATACTGAGTAGGATATTGAAAAGGGGAAAAGTTCGGTTTTTATTGCATATATCGACTTTTCAGTCGGTTTAGAGCGGTTTTACGTGTACATCTTCCATCGGTAATATAAACGGAAAATCAGGAACATTCTAATTAATTCTAATATTAATTCTAATGAAAACAGATTGGTTTTATCATTTGTATTGGAAACAACCTTGTCATATGTCTTTTCTTGGATCTAAATAATACGAAACCTCGTTCTATGATTTGAAGTTAAAATCCTCATATATGGTTAAATAGTGACTTTTTTCACGTTTTTCATGTAGTTTGACATTACGTAAATATATTCATTTTTACCAATATTTCGATACTATTTCATGTAGTATCACGATATGGGATTTGGCCTTGAAATCTCAGAATGTCGCAGAATATTGCATTTTAAGCAAGTTTTCTTGTATTTTGTTTCGTACGAAAAATCATCGAATTTAGCAATATTTTGACGTTTATTATCTCCTTTTCCTTCATGTTATTAAAACAAAATATCATCGAATTAGGCAATATTTTGCCGTTTTTCCACGTTTTTGTGAATTTTCAGTTTATGGGTATTAATTCATTATATATACGATAAAAATGATGCAAACACATAATTGATTAGATAATAACCTTAAATACTTCATTTTCAATCAACTATTTGTTTCTCGTTAAAGTACTGAGTAAGATATTGAAAAGGGGAGAAGTTCTGTTTTTATTGCATATATCGACATTTCAGCCGGAATAGAGCGGTTTTCGTGTACATCTTCCATCGGTAATATTAACGGAAAATCAGGAACATTTTAATTAATTCTAATGAAAACACATTGGTTTTTATCATTTGTATTGGAAACAACATTGTCATATGTCTTTTCTTGGATCTAAATAATACGAAACCTCGCTCTATGATTTGAAGTTAAAATCCTCATATATGGTTAAATAACGACTTTTTTCACGTTTTTCATGTAGTTTGACATTACGTAAATATATTCATTTTTACCAATATTTCGATACTATTTCATGTAGTATCACGATATGTGATTTGGCCTTGAAATCTTAGAATGTCGCATAATATTGCATTTTAAGGAAGTTTTCTTGCATTTTGTTTCGTACGAAAAATCTTCGAATTTAGCAATATTTTGACGTTTATCATCCCCCTTTTCCTCTATTTGATTTAAACAAAATATCATCGAATTAGGCAATATTTTGCCGTTTTTCCACGTTTCTGTGAATTTTCAGTTTATGGGTATTAATTCATTATATATACGATAAAAATGATGCAAACACATAATTGATTAGATAATGACCTTAAATACTTCATTTTCAATCAACTATTTGTTTCTCGTTAAAATACTGAGTAGGATATTGAAAAGGGGAGAAGTTCAGTTTTTATTGCATATATCGACGTTTCAGCCGCAATAGAGCGGTTTTCATGTACATCTTCCATCGGTAATATAAACGGAAAATCAGGAACATTTTAGTTAATTCTAATGAAAACACATAGGTTTCTATCATTTGTATTGGAAACAACATTGTCATATGTCTTTTCTTGGATTTAAATAATACGAAACCTCGCTCTATGATTTGAAGTTAAAATCCTCATATATGGTAAAATAGTGACTTTTTTCACGTTTTTCATGTAGTGTGATTTTACGTAAATATATTCGTTTTTACCAATATTTCGATACTATTTCATGTAGTATCACGATATGTGATTTGGCCTTCAAATCTCAGAATTTCGCATAATATTGCATTTTAAGCAAGTTTTCTTGCATTTTGTTTCGTACGAAAAATCATCAAATTTAGCAATATTTTGACGTTTATCATCTCATTTTCCTTCATGTGATTTAAACAAAATATCATCAAATTAGGCAATATTTTGCCGTTTTTCCACGTTTTTGTGAATTTTCAGTCTTTGGGTATTAATTCATTAAATATACGATAAAAATGATGCAAACACATAATTGATTGGAAATTATCCTTAAATACTTCATTTTCAATCAACTATTTGTTTCTCGTTAAAATACTGAGTAGGATATTGAAAAGGGGAGAAGTTCGGTTTTTATTGCATATATCGACGTTTCAGCCGGATTTGAGCGGTTTTACGTTTACATCTTCCATCGGAAATATAAACGGAAAATCAGGAACATTCTAATTAATTCTAATGTTAATTCTAATGAAAACAGGTTGGTTTTATCATTTGTATTGGAAACAACCTTGTCATATGTCTTTTCTTGGATCTAAATAATACGAAACCTCGCACTATGATTTGAAGTTAAAATCCTCAAATATGGTTAAATAGTGACTTTTTTCACGTTTTTCATGTAGTTTGACATTACGTAAATATATTCATTTTTACCAATATTTCGATACTATTTCATGTAGTATCACGATATGTGATTTGGCCTTGAAATCTCAGAATGTCGCATAATATTGCATTTTAAGCAAGTTTTCTTGTATTTTGTTTCTTACGAAAAATCATCGAATTTAGCAATATTTTGACGTTTATTATCTCCTTTTCCTTCATGTGATCAAAACAAAATATCATCGATTTAGGCAATATTTTGCCGTTTTTCTACGTTTTTGTGAATTTTCAGTTAATGGGTATTAATTCATTATATATACGATAAAAATGATGCAAACACATAATTGATTAGATAATAACCTTAAATACTTCATTTTCAATCAACTATTTGTTTCTCGTTAAAATACTGAGTAAGATATTGAAAAGGGGAGAAGTTCTGTTTTTATTGCATATATCGACGTTTCAGCTGGAATAGAGCGGTTTTCGTGTACATCTTCCATCGGTAATATAAACGGAAAATCAGTAACATTTTAGTTAATTCTAATGAAAACACATTGGTTTTTATCATTTGTATTGGAAACAACATTGTCATATGTCTTTTCTTGGATCTAAATAATACGGAACCTCGCTCTATGATTTGAAGTTAAAATCCTCAAATATTGGTAAATAGTGACTTTTTCACGTTTTTCACGTAGTTTGACATTACGTAAATATATTCGTTTTTACCAATATTTTGATACTATTTCATGTAGTATCACGATATGTGATTTGGCCTTCAAATCTCAGAAAGTCGCATAATATTGCATTTTAAGCAAGTTTTCTTGCATTTTGTTTCTTACGAAAAATCATCGAATTTAGCAATATTTTGACGTTTATCATCCCCTTTTCCTCTGTGTGATTAAAACAAAATATCATCGAATTAGGCAATATTTTGCCGTTTTTCCACGTTTTTGTGAATTTTCAGTTTATGGGTATTAATTCATTATATATACGATAAAAATGATACAAACACATAATTGATTAGATAATAACCTTAAATACTTCATTTTCAATCAACTATTTGTTTCTCGTTAAAATACTGAGTAAGATATTGAAAAGGGGAGAAGTTCCGTTTTTATTGCATATATCGAGATTTCAGCCGGAATAGAGCGGTTTTCGTGTACATCTTCCATCGGTAATATTAACGGAAAATCGGGAACATTTTAATTAATTCTAATGAAAACACATTGGTTTTTATCATTTGTATTGGAAACAACATTGTCATATGTCTTTTCTTGGATCTAAATAATACGAAACCTCGCTCTATGATTTGAAGTTAAAATCCTCATATATGGTTAAATAACGACTTTTTTCACGTTTTTCATGTAGTTTGACATTACGTAAATATATTCATTTTTACCAATATTTCGATACTATTTCATGTAGTATCACGATATGTGATTTGGCCTTGAAATCTCAGAATGTCGCATAATGTTGCATTTTAAGCAAGTTTTCTTGCATTTTGTTTCGTACGAAAAATCTTCGAATTTAGCAATACTTTGACGTTCATCATCCCCCTTTTCCTCTATTTGATTTAAACAAAATATCATCGAATTAGGCAATATTTTGCCGTTTTTCCACGTTTCTGTGAATTTTCAGTTTATGGGTATTAATTCATTATATATACGATAAAAATGATGCAAACACATAATTGATTAGATAATAACCTTAAATACTTAATTTTCAATCAACTATTTGTTTCTCGTTAAAATACTGAGTAGGATATTGAAACGGGGAGAAGTTCTGTTTTTATTGCATATATCGACGTTTCAGCCGGAATAGAGCGGTTTTCGTGTACATCTTCCATCGGTAATATAAACGGAAAATCAGGAACATTTTAGTTAATTCTAATGAAAACACATTGGTTTTTATCATTTGTATTGGAAACAACATTGTCATATGTCTTTTCTTGGATCTAAATAATACTAAACCTCGCTCTATGATTTGAAGTTAAAATCCTCATATATGGTAAAATAGTGACTTTTTTCACGTTTTTCAAGTAGTGTGATTTTACGTAAATATATTCGTTTTTACCAATATTTCGATACTATTTCATATAGTATCACGATATGTGATTTGGCCTTCAAATCTCAGAATTTCGCATAATATTGCATTTTAAGTAAGTTTTCTTGCATTTTGTTTCGTACGAAAAGTCATCGAATTTAGCAGTACTTTGACGTTTATCATCTTCTTTTCCTTCATGTGATTTAAACAAAATATCATCGAATTAGGCAATATTTTGCCGTTTTTCCACGTTTTTGTGAAATTTCAGTCTTTAGGTATTAATTCATTAAATATACGATAAAAATGATGCAAACACATAATTGATTGGAAATTATCCTTAAATACTTCATTTTCAATCAACTATTTGTTTCTCGTTAAAATACTGAGTAAGATATTGAAAAGGGGAGAAGTTCTGTTTTTATTGCATATATCGACATTTCAGCCGGAATAGAGCGGTTTTCGTGTACATCTTCCATCGGTAATATTAACGGAAAATCAGGAACATTTTAATTAATTCTAATGAAAACACATTGGTTTTTATCATTTGTATTGGAAACAACCTTGTCATATGTCTTTTCTTGGATCTAAATAATACGAAACCTCGTTCTATGATTTGAAGTTAAAATCCTCATATATGGTTAAATAGTGACTTTTTTCACGTTTTTCATGTAGTTTGACATTACGTAAATATATTCATTTTTACCAATATTTCGATACTATTTCATGTAGTATCACGATATGGGATTTGGCCTTGAAATCTCAGAATGTCGCAGAATATTGCATTTTAAGCAAGTTTTCTTGTATTTTGTTTCGTACGAAAAATCATCGAATTTAGCAATATTTTGACGTTTATTATCTCCTTTTCCTTCATGTTATTAAAACTAAATATCATCGAATTAGGCAATATTTTGCCGTTTTTCCACGTTTTTGTGAATTTTCAGTTTATGGGTATTAATTCATTATATATACGATAAAAATGATGCAAACACATAATTGATTAGATTAATATAATTGCAAACACATAATTGATTTAACCTTAAATACTTCATTTTCAATCAACTATTTGTTTCTCGTTAAAGTACTGAGTAAGATATTGAAAAGGGGAGCATTTGTTTGTTTGCATTTTAAGGAAGTTTTCTTGCATTTTGTTTCGTACGAAAAATCTTCGAATTTAGCAATATTTTGACGTTTATCATCCCCCTTTTCATCTGTTTGATTTAAACAAAATATCATCGAATTAGGCAATATTTTGCCGTTTTTCCACGTTTCTGTGAATTTTCAGTTTATGGGTATTAATTCATTATATATACGATAAAAATGATGCAAACACATAATTGATTAGATAATGACCTTAAATACTTCATTTTCAATCAACTATTTGTTTCTCGTTAAAATACTGAGTAGGATATTGAAAAGGGGAGAAGTTCAGTTTTTATTGCATATATCGACGTTTCAGCCGCAATAGAGCGGTTTTCGTGTACATCTTCCATCGGTAATATAAACGGAAAATCAGGAACATTTTAGTTAATTCTAATGAAAACACATAGGTTTTTATCATTTGTATTGGAAACAACATTGTCATATGTCTTTTCTTGGATTTAAATAATACGAAACCTCGCTCTATGATTTGAAGTTAAAATCCTCATATATGGTAAAATAGTGACTTTTTTCACGTTTTTCATGTAGTGTGATTTTACGTAAATATATTCGTTTTTACCAATATTTCGATACTATTTCATGTAGTATCACGATATGTGATTTGGCCTTCAAATCTCAGAATTTCGCATAATATTGCATTTTAAGCAAGTTTTCTTGCATTTTGTTTCGTACGAAAAATCATCGAATTTAGCAATATTTTGACGTTTATCATCTCATTTTCCTTCATGTGATTTAAACAAAATATCATCAAATTAGGCAATATTTTGCCGTTTTTCCACGTTTTTGTGAATTTTCAGTCTTTGGGTATTAATTCATTAAATATACGATAAAAATGATGCAAACACATAATTGATTGGAAATTATCCTTAAATACGTCATTTTCAATCAACTATTTGTTTCTCGTTAAAATACTGAGTAGGATATTGAAAAGGGGAGAAGTTCGGTTTTTATTGCATATATCGACGTTTCAGCCGGATTTGAGCGGTTTTACGTTTACATCTTCCATCGGAAATATAAACGGAAAATCAGGAACATTCTAATTAATTCTAATGTTAATTCTAATGAAAACAGGTTGGTTTTATCATTTGTATTGGAAACAACCCTGTCATATGTCTTTTCTTGGATCTAAATAATACGAAACCTCGCTCTATGATTTGAAGTTAAAATCCTCAAATATGGTTAAATAGTGACTTTTTTCACGTTTTTCATGTAGTTTGACATTACGTAAATATATTCATTTTTACCAATATTTCGATACTATTTCATGTAGTATCACGATATGTGATTTGGCCTTGAAATCTCAGAATGTCGCATAATATTGCATTTTAAGCAAGTTTTCTTGTATTTTGTTTCTTACGAAAAATCATCGAATTTAGCAATATTTTGACGTTTATTATCTCCTTTTCCTTCATGTGATTAAAACAAAATATCATCGATTTAGGCAATATTTTGCCGTTTTTCTACGTTTTTGTGAATTTTCAGTTAATGGGTATTAATTCATTATATATACGATAAAAATGATGCAAACACATAATTGATTAGATAATAACCTTAAATACTTCATTTTCAATCAACTATTTGTTTCTCGTTAAAATACTGAGTAAGTTATTGAAAAGGGGAGAAGTTCTGTTTTTATTGCATATATCGACGTTTCAGCTGGAATAGAGCGGTTTTCGTGTACATCTTCCATCGGTAATATAAACGGAAAATCAGTAACATTTTAGTTAATTCTAATGAAAACACATTGGTTTTTATCATTTGTATTGGAAACAACATTGTCATATGTCTTTTCTTGGATCTAAATAATACGGAACCTCGCTCTATGATTTGAAGTTAAAATCCTCAAATATTGGTAAATAGTGACTTTTTCACGTTTTTCACGTAGTTTGACATTACGTAAATATATTCGTTTTTACCAATATTTTGATACTATTTCATGTAGTATCACGATATGTGATTTGGCCTTCAAATCTCAGAAAGTCGCATAATATTGCATTTTAAGCAAGTTTTCTTGCATTTTGTTTCTTACGAAAAATCATCGAATTTAGCAATATTTTGACGTTTATCATCCCCTTTTCCTCTGTGTGATTAAAACAAAATATCATCGAATTAGGCAATATTTTGCCGTTTTTCCACGTTTTTGTGAATTTTCAGTTTATGGGTATTAATTCATTATATATACGATAAAAATGATACAAACACATAATTGATTAGATAATAACCTTAAATACTTCATTTTCAATCAACTATTTGTTTCTCGTTAAAATACTGAGTAAGATATTGAAAAGGGGAGAAGTTCTGTTTTTATTGCATATATCGAGATTTCAGCCGGAATAGAGCGGTTTTCGTGTACATCTTCCATCGGTAATATTAACGGAAAATCGGGAACATTTTAATTAATTCTAATGAAAACACATTGGTTTTTATCATTTGTATTGGAAACAACATTGTCATATGTCTTTTCTTGGATCTAAATAATACGAAACCTCGCTCTATGATTTGAAGTTAAAATCCTCATATATGGTTAAATAACGACTTTTTTCACGTTTTTCATGTAGTTTGACATTACGTAAATATATTCATTTTTACCAATATTTCGATACTATTTCATGTAGTATCACGATATGTGATTTGGCCTTGAAATCTCAGAATGTCGCATAATGTTGCATTTTAAGCAAGTTTTCTTGCATTTTGTTTCGTACAAAAAATCTTCGAATTTAGCAATACTTTGACGTTCATCATCCCCCTTTTTCTCTATTTGATTTAAACAAAATATCATCGAATTAGGCAATATTTTGCCGTTTTTCCACGTTTCTGTGAATTTTCAGTTTATGGGTATTAATTCATTATATATACGATAAAAATGATGCAAACACATAATTGATTAGATAATAACCTTAAATACTTAATTTTCAATCAACTATTTGTTTCTCGTTAAAATACTGAGTAGGATATTGAAACGGGGAGAAGTTCTGTTTTTATTGCATATATCGACGTTTCAGCCGGAATAGAGCGGTTTTCGTGTACATCTTCCATCGGTAATATAAACGGAAAATCAGGAACATTTTAGTTAATTCTAATGAAAACACATTGGTTTTTATCATTTGTATTGGAAACAACATTGTCATATGTCTTTTCTTGGATCTAAATAATACGAAACCTCGCTCTATGATTTGAAGTTAAAATCCTCATATATGGTAAAATAGTGACTTTTTTCACGTTTTTCAAGTAGTGTGATTTTACGTAAATATATTCGTTTTTACCAATATTTCGATACTATTTCATATAGTATCACGATATGTGATTTGGCCTTCAAATCTCAGAATTTCGCATAATATTGCATTTTAAGTAAGTTTTCTTGCATTTTGTTTCGTACGAAAAGTCATCGAATTTAGCAGTACTTTGACGTTTATCATCTTCTTTTCCTTCATGTGATTTAAACAAAATATCATCGAATTAGGCAATATTTTGCCGTTTTTCCACGTTTTTGTGAAATTTCAGTCTTTAGATATTAATTCATTAAATATACGATAAAAATGATGCAAACACATAATTGATTGGAAATTATCCTTAAATACTTCATTTTCAATCAACTATTTGTTTCTCGTTAAAATACTGAGTAAGATATTGAAAAGGGGAGAAGTTCTGTTTTTATTGCATATATCGACATTTCAGCCGGAATAGAGCGGTTTTCGTGTACATCTTCCATCGGTAATATTAACGGAAAATCAGGAACATTTTAATTAATTCTAATGAAAACACATTGGTTTTTATCATTTGTATTGGAAACAACCTTGTCATATGTCTTTTCTTGGATCTAAATAATACGAAACCTCGCTCTATGATTTGAAGTTAAAATCCTCATATATGGTTAAATAACGACTTTTTTCACGTTTTTCATGTAGTTTGACATTACGTAAATATATTCATTTTTACCAATATTTCGATACTATTTCATGTAGTATCACGATATGTGATTTGGCCTTGAAATCTCAGAATGTCGCATAATGTTGCATTTTAAGCAAGTTTTCTTGCATTTTGTTTCGTACGAAAAATCTTCGAATTTAGCAATATTTTGACGTTTATCATCCCCCTTTTCCTTTTTTTGATTTAAACAAAATATCATCGAATTAGGCAATATTTTGCCGTTTTTCCACGTTTCTGTGAATTTTCAGTCTTTGGGTATTAATTCATTAAATATACGATAAAAATGATGCAAACACATATTTGATTAGATAATAACCTTAAATACTTCATTTTCAATCAACTATTTGTTTCTCGTTAAAATACTGAGTAAGATATTGAAAAGGGGAGAAGTTCTGTTTTTATTGCATATATCGACGTTTCAGCTGGAATAGAGCGGTTTTCGTGTACATCTTCCATCGGTAAAATAAACGGAAAATCAGGAACATTTTAGTTAATTCTAATGAAAACACATTGGTTTTTATCATTTGTATTGGAAACAACATTGTCATATGTCTTTTCTTGGATCTAAATAATGCGAAACCTCGCTCTATGATTTGAAGTTAAAATCCTCATATATGGTTAAATAACGACTTTTTTCACGTTTTTCATGTAGTTTGACATTACGTAAATATATTCATTTTTACCAATATTTCGATACTATTTCATGTAGTATCACGATATGTGATTTGGCCTTGAAATCTCAGAATGTCGCATAATATTGCATTTTAAGCAGGTTTTCTTGCATTTTGTTTCGTACGAAAAATCTTCGAATTTAGCAATATTTTGACGTTTATCATCCCCCTTTTCCTCTATTTGATTTAAACAAAATATCATCGAATTTGGCAATATTTTGCCGTTTTTCCACGTTTCTGTGAATTTTCAGTTTATGGGTATTAATTCATTATATATACGATAAAAATGATGCAAACACATAATTGATTAGATAATAACCTTAAATACTTCATTTTCAATCAACTATTTGTTTCTCGTTAAAATACTGAGTAGGATATTGAAAAGGGGAGAAGTTCTGTTTTTATTGCATATATCGACGTTTCAGCCGCAATAGAGCGGTTTTCGTGTACATCTTCCATCGGTAATATAAACGGAAAATCAGGAACATTTTAGTTAATTCTAATGAAAACACATTGGTTTTTATCATTTGTATTGGAAACAACATTGTCATATGTCTTTTCTTGGATCTAAATAATACGAAACCTCGCTCTATGATTTGCAGTTAAAATCCTCATATATGGTAAAATAGCGACTTTTTTTACGTTTTTCAAGTAGTGTGATTTTACGTAAATATATTCGTTTTTACCAATATTTCGATACTATTTCATGTAGTATAACGATATGTGATTTGGCCTTCAAATCTCAGAATTTCGCATAATATTGCATTTTAAGCAAGTTTTCTTGCATTTTGTTTCGTACGAAAAATCATCGAATTTAGCAATATTTTGACGTTTATCATCTTTTACTTCATGTGATTTAAACAAAATATCATCGAATTAGGCAATATTTTGCCGTTTTTCCACGTTTCTGTGAATTTTCAGTTTATGGGTATTAATTCATTAAATATACGATAAAAATGATGCAAACACATAATTGATTGGAAATTAACCTTAAATACTTCATTTTCAATCAACTATTTGTTTCTCGTTAAAATACTGAGTAGGATATTGAAAAGGGGAGAAGTTCGGTTTTTATTGCATATATCGACTTTTCAGTCGGTTTAGAGCGGTTTAACGTGTACATCTTCCATCGGTAATATAAACGGAAAATCAGGAACATTCTAATTAATTCTAATATTAATTCTAATGAAAACAGATTGGTTTTATCATTTGTATTGGAAACAACCTTGTCATATGTCTTTTCTTGGATCTAAATAATACGAAACCTCGTTCTATGATTTGAAGTTAAAAACCTCATATATGGGTAAATAGTGACTTTTTTCACGTTTTTCATGTAGTTTGACATTACGTAAATATATTAATTTTACCAATATTTCGATACTATTTCATGTAGTATCACGATATGGGATTTGGCCTTGAAATCTCAGAATGTCGCAGAATATTGCATTTTAAGCAAGTTTTCTTGTATTTTGTTTCGTACGAAAAATCATCGAATTTAGCAATATTTTGACGTTTATTATCTCCTTTTCCTTCATGTTATTAAAACAAAATATCATCGAATTAGGCAATATTTTGCCGTTTTTCCACGTTTTTGTGAATTTTCAGTTTATGGGTATTAATTCATTATATATACGATAAAAATGATGCAAACACATAATTGATTAGATAATAACCTTAAATACTTAAATTTCAATCAACTATTTGTTTCTCGTTAAAATACTGAGTAGGATATTGAAACGGGGAGAAGTTCTGTTTTTATTGCATATATCGACGTTTCAGCCGGAATAGAGCGGTTTTCGTGTACATCTTCCATCGGTAATATAAACGGAAAATCAGGAACATTTTAGTTAATTCTAATGAAAACACATTGGTTTTTATCATTTGTATTGGAAACAACATTGTCATATGTCTTTTCTTGGATCTAAATAATACGAAACCTCGCTCTATGATTTGAAGTTAAAATCCTCATATATGGTAAAATAGTGACTTTTTTCACGTTTTTCAAGTAGTGTGATTTTACGTAAATATATTCGTTTTTACCAATATTTCGATACTATTTCATATAGTATCACGATATGTGATTTGGCCTTCAAATCTCAGAATTTCGCATAATATTGCATTTTAAGTAAGTTTTCTTGCATTTTGTTTCGTACGAAAAGTCATCGAATTTAGCAGTACTTTGACGTTTATCATCTTCTTTTCCTTCATGTGATTTAAACAAAATATCATCGAATTAGGCAATATTTTGCCGTTTTTCCACGTTTTTGTGAAATTTCAGTCTTTAGGTATTAATTCATTAAATATACGATAAAAATGATGCAAACACATAATTGATTGGAAATTATCCTTAAATACTTCATTTTCAATCAACTATTTGTTTCTCGTTAAAATACTGAGTAGGATATTGAAAAGGGGAGAAGTTCTGTTTTTATTGCATATATCGACGTTTCAGCCGCAATAGAGCGGTTTTCGTGTACATCTTCCATCGGTAATATAAACGGAAAATCAGGAACATTTTAGTTAATTCTAATGAAAACACATTGGTTTTTATCATTTGTATTGGAAACAACATTGTCATATGTCTTTTCTTGGATCTAAATAATACGAAACCTCGCTCTATGATTTGCAGTTAAAATCCTCATATATGGTAAAATAGCGACTTTTTTTACGTTTTTCAAGTAGTGTGATTTTACGTAAATATATTCGTTTTTACCAATATTTCGATACTATTTCATGTAGTATAACGATATGTGATTTGGCCTTCAAATCTCAGAATTTCGCATAATATTGCATTTTAAGCAAGTTTTCTTGCATTTTGTTTCGTACGAAAAATCATCGAATTTAGCAATATTTTGACGTTTATCATCTTTTACTTCATGTGATTTAAACAAAATATCATCGAATTAGGCAATATTTTGCCGTTTTTCCACGTTTCTGTGAATTTTCAGTTTATGGGTATTAATTCATTAAATATACGATAAAAATGATGCAAACACATAATTGATTGGAAATTAACCTTAAATACTTCATTTTCAATCAACTATTTGTTTCTCGTTAAAATACTGAGTAGGATATTGAAAAGGGGAGAAGTTCGGTTTTTATTGCATATATCGACTTTTCAGCCGGTTTAGAGCGGTTTAACGTGTACATCTTCCATCGGTAATATAAACGGAAAATCAGGAACATTCTAATTAATTCTAATATTAATTCTAATGAAAACAGATTGGTTTTATCATTTGTATTGGAAACAACCTTGTCATATGTCTTTTCTTGGATCTAAATAATACGAAACCTCGTTCTATGATTTGAAGTTAAAAACCTCATATATGGGTAAATAGTGACTTTTTTCACGTTTTTCATGTAGTTTGACATTACGTAAATATATTAATTTTACCAATATTTCGATACTATTTCATGTAGTATCACGATATGGGATTTGGCCTTGAAATCTCAGAATGTCGCAGAATATTGCATTTTAAGCAAGTTTTCTTGTATTTTGTTTCGTACGAAAAATCATCGAATTTAGCAATATTTTGACGTTTATTATCTCCTTTTCCTTCATGTTATTAAAACAAAATATCATCGAATTAGGCAATATTTTGCCGTTTTTCCACGTTTTTGTGAATTTTCAGTTTATGGGTATTAATTCATTATATATACGATAAAAATGATGCAAACACGTAATTGATTAGATAATAACCTTAAATACTTAATTTTCAATCAACTATTTGTTTCTCGTTAAAATACTGAGTAGGATATTGAAACGGGGAGAAGTTCTGTTTTTATTGCATATATCGACGTTTCAGCCGGAATAGAGCGGTTTTCGTGTACATCTTCCATCGGTAATATAAACGGAAAATCAGGAACATTTTAGTTAATTCTAATGAAAACACATTGGTTTTTATCATTTGTATTGGAAACAACATTGTCATATGTCTTTTCTTGGATCTAAATAATACGAAACCTCGCTCTATGATTTGCAGTTAAAATCCTCATATATGGTAAAATAGCGACTTTTTTTACGTTTTTCAAGTAGTGTGATTTTACGTAAATATATTCGTTTTTACCAATATTTCGATACTATTTCATGTAGTATAACGATATGTGATTTGGCCTTCAAATCTCAGAATTTCGCATAATATTGCATTTTAAGCAAGTTTTCTTGCATTTTGTTTCGTACGAAAAATCATCGAATTTAGCAATATTTTGACGTTTATCATCTTTTACTTCATGTGATTTAAACAAAATATCATCGAATTAGGCAATATTTTGCCGTTTTTCCACGTTTCTGTGAATTTTCAGTTTATGGGTATTAATTCATTAAATATACGATAAAAATGATGCAAACACATAATTGATTGGAAATTAACCTTAAATACTTCATTTTCAATCAACTATTTGTTTCTCGTTAAAATACTGAGTAGGATATTGAAAAGGGGAGAAGTTCGGTTTTTATTGCATATATCGACTTTTCAGTCGGTTTAGAGCGGTTTAACGTGTACATCTTCCATCGGTAATATAAACGGAAAATCAGGAACATTCTAATTAATTCTAATATTAATTCTAATGAAAACAGATTGGTTTTATCATTTGTATTGGAAACAACCTTGTCATATGTCTTTTCTTGGATCTAAATAATACGAAACCTCGTTCTATGATTTGAAGTTAAAAACCTCATATATGGGTAAATAGTGACTTTTTTCACGTTTTTCATGTAGTTTGACATTACGTAAATATATTAATTTTACCAATATTTCGATACAATTTCATGTAGTATCACGATATGGGATTTGGCCTTGAAATCTCAGAATGTCGCAGAATATTGCATTTTAAGCAAGTTTTCTTGTATTTTGTTTCGTACGAAAAATCATCGAATTTAGCAATATTTTGACGTTTATTATCTCCTTTTCCTTCATGTTATTAAAACAAAATATCATCGAATTAGGCAATATTTTGCCGTTTTTCCACGTTTTTGTGAATTTTCAGTTTATGGGTATTAATTCATTATATATACGATAAAAATGATGCAAACACATAATTGATTAGATAATAACCTTAAATACTTAAATTTCAATCAACTATTTGTTTCTCGTTAAAATACTGAGTAGGATATTGAAACGGGGAGAAGTTCTGTTTTTATTGCATATATCGACGTTTCAGCCGGAATAGAGCGGTTTTCGTGTACATCTTCCATCGGTAATATAAACGGAAAATCAGGAACATTTTAGTTAATTCTAATGAAAACACATTGGTTTTTATCATTTGTATTGGAAACAACATTGTCATATGTCTTTTCTTGGATCTAAATAATACGAAACCTCGCTCTATGATTTGAAGTTAAAATCCTCATAGTGACTTAGTAAAATAGTGACTTTTTTCACGTTTTTCAAGTAGTGTGATTTTACGTAAATATATTCGTTTTTACCAATATTTCGATACTATTTCATATAGTATCACGATATGTGATTTGGCCTTCAAATCTCAGAATTTCGCATAATATTGCATTTTAAGTAAGTTTTCTTGCATTTTGTTTCGTACGAAAAGTCATCGAATTTAGCAGTACTCTGACGTTTATCATCTTCTTTTCCTTCATGTGATTTAAACAAAATATCATCGAATTAGGCAATATTTTTCCGTTTTTCCACGTTTTTGTGAAATTTCAGTCTTTAGGTATTAATTCATTAAATATACGATAAAAATGATGCAAACACATAATTGATTGGAAATTATCCTTAAATACTTCATTTTCAATCAACTATTTGTTTCTCGTTAAAATACTGAGTAGGATATTGAAAAGGGGAGAAGTTCTGTTTTTATTGCATATATCGACGTTTCAGCCGCAATAGAGCGGTTTTCGTGTACATCTTCCATCGGTAATATAAACGGAAAATCAGGAACATTTTAGTTAATTCTAATGAAAACACATTGGTTTTTATCATTTGTATTGGAAACAACATTGTCATATGTCTTTTCTTGGATCTAAATAATACGAAACCTCGCTCTATGATTTGCAGTTAAAATCCTCATATATGGTAAAATAGCGACTTTTTTTACGTTTTTCAAGTAGTGTGATTTTACGTAAATATATTCGTTTTTACCAATATTTCGATACTATTTCATGTAGTATAACGATATGTGATTTGGCCTTCAAATCTCAGAATTTCGCATAATATTGCATTTTAAGCAAGTTTTCTTGCATTTTGTTTCGTACGAAAAATCATCGAATTTAGCAATATTTTGACGTTTATCATCTTTTACTTCATGTGATTTAAACAAAATATCATCGAATTAGGCAATATTTTGCCGTTTTTCCACGTTTCTGTGAATTTTCAGTTTATGGGTATTAATTCATTAAATATACGATAAAAATGATGCAAACACATAATTGATTGGAAATTAACCTTAAATACTTCATTTTCAATCAACTATTTGTTTCTCGTTAAAATACTGAGTAGGATATTGAAAAGGGGAGAAGTTCGGTTTTTATTGCATATATCGACTTTTCAGCCGGTTTAGAGCGGTTTAACGTGTACATCTTCCATCGGTAATATAAACGGAAAATCAGGAACATTCTAATTAATTCTAATATTAATTCTAATGAAAACAGATTGGTTTTATCATTTGTATTGGAAACAACCTTGTCATATGTCTTTTCTTGGATCTAAATAATACGAAACCTCGTTCTATGATTTGAAGTTAAAAACCTCATATATGGGTAAATAGTGACTTTTTTCACGTTTTTCATGTAGTTTGACATTACGTAAATATATTAATTTTACCAATATTTCGATACTATTTCATGTAGTATCACGATATGGGATTTGGCCTTGAAATCTCAGAATGTCGCAGAATATTGCATTTTAAGCAAGTTTTCTTGTATTTTGTTTCGTACGAAAAATCATCGAATTTAGCAATATTTTGACGTTTATTATCTCCTTTTCCTTCATGTTATTAAAACAAAATATCATCGAATTAGGCAATATTTTGCCGTTTTTCCACGTTTTTGTGAATTTTCAGTTTATGGGTATTAATTCATTATATATACGATAAAAATGATGCAAACACGTAATTGATTAGATAATAACCTTAAATACTTAATTTTCAATCAACTATTTGTTTCTCGTTAAAATACTGAGTAGGATATTGAAACGGGGAGAAGTTCTGTTTTTATTGCATATATCGACGTTTCAGCCGGAATAGAGCGGTTTTCGTGTACATCTTCCATCGGTAATATAAACGGAAAATCAGGAACATTTTAGTTAATTCTAATGAAAACACATTGGTTTTTATCATTTGTATTGGAAACAACATTGTCATATGTCTTTTCTTGGATCTAAATAATACGAAACCTCGCTCTATGATTTGAAGTTAAAATCCTCATATATGGTAAAATAGTGACTTTTTTCACGTTTTTCAAGTAGTGTGATTTTACGTAAATATATTCGTTTTTACCAATATTTCGATACTATTTCATATAGTATCACGATATGTGATTTGGCCTTCAAATCTCAGAATTTCGCATAATATTGCATTTTAAGTAAGTTTTCTTGCATTTTGTTTCGTACGAAAAGTCATCGAATTTAGCAGTACTTTGACGTTTATCATCTTCTTTTCCTTCATGTGATTTAAACAAAATATCATCGAATTAGGCAATATTTTGCCGTTTTTCCACGTTTTTGTGAAATTTCAGTCTTTAGGTATTAATTCATTAAATATACGATAAAAATGATGCAAACACATAATTGATTGGAAATTATCCTTAAATACTTCATTTTCAATCAACTATTTGTTTCTCGTTAAAATACTGAGTAAGATATTGAAAAGGGGAGAAGTTCTGTTTTTATTGCATATATCGACATTTCAGCCGGAATAGAGCGGTTTTCGTGTACATCTTCCATCGGTAATATTAACGGAAAATCAGGAACATTTTAATTAATTCTAATGAAAACACATTGGTTTTTATCATTTGTATTGGAAACAACCTTGTCATATGTCTTTTCTTGGATCTAAATAATACGAAACCTCGCTCTATGATTTGAAGTTAAAATCCTCATATATGGTTAAATAACGACTTTTTTCACGTTTTTCATGTAGTTTGACATTACGTAAATATATTCATTTTTACCAATATTTCGATACTATTTCATGTAGTATCACGATATGTGATTTGGCCTTGAAATCTCAGAATGTCGCATAATGTTGCATTTTAAGCAAGTTTTCTTGCATTTTGTTTCGTACGAAAAATCTTCGAATTTAGCAATATTTTGACGTTTATAATCCCCCTTTTCCTTTTTTTGATTTAAACAAAATATCATCGAATTAGGCAATATTTTGCCGTTTTTCCACGTTTCTGTGAATTTTCAGTCTTTGGGTATTAATTCATTAAATATACGATAAAAATGATGCAAACACATATTTGATTAGATAATAACCTTAAATACTTCATTTTCAATCAACTATTTGTTTCTCGTTAAAATACTGAGTAAGATATTGAAAAGGGGAGAAGTTCTGTTTTTATTGCATATATCGACGTTTCAGCTGGAATAGAGCGGTTTTCGTGTACATCTTCCATCGGTAATATAAACGGAAAATCAGGAACATTTTAGTTAATTCTAATGAAAACACATTGGTTTTTATCATTTGTATTGGAAACAACATTGTCATATGTCTTTTCTTGGATCTAAATAATACGAAACCTCGCTCTATGATTTGCAGTTAAAATCCTCATATATGGTAAAATAGCGACTTTTTTCACGTTTTTCATGTAGTTTGACATTACGT
Organism: Procambarus clarkii; assembly: GCF_040958095.1. Lineage (NCBI taxonomy): Eukaryota > Metazoa > Arthropoda > Malacostraca > Decapoda > Cambaridae > Procambarus > Procambarus clarkii. Next base: position 4,855,887 of record NC_091226.1, read on the forward strand.
AAATATATTCATTTTTACCAATATTTCGATACTATTTCATGTAGTATCACGATATGTGATTTGGCCTTGAAATCTCAGAATGTCGCATAATATTGCATTTTAAGCAAGTTTTCTTGCATTTTGTTTCGTACGAAAAATCTTCGAATTTAGCAATATTTTGACGTTGATCATCCCCCTTTTCCTCTATTTGATTTAAACAAAATATCATCGAATTTGGCAATATTTTGCCGTTTTTCCACGTTTCTGTGAATTTTCAGTTTATGGGTATTAATTCATTAAATATACGATAAAAATGATGCAAACACATAATTGATTGGAAATTAACCTTAAATACTTCATTTTCAATCAACTATTTGTTTCTCGTTAAAATACTGAGTAGGATATTGAAAAGGGGAGAAGTTCGGTTTTTATTGCATATATCGACTTTTCAGCCGGTTTAGAGCGGTTTAACGTGTACATCTTCCATCGGTAATATAAACGGAAAATCAGGAACATTCTAATTAATTCTAATATTAATTCTAATGAAAACAGATTGGTTTTATCATTTGTATTGGAAACAACCTTGTCATATGTCTTTTCTTGGATCTAAATAATACGAAACCTCGTTCTATGATTTGAAGTTTTAAATCCTCATATATGGTTAAATAGTGACTTTTTTCACGTTTTTCATGTAGTTTGACATTACGTAAATATATTAATTTTACCAATATTTCGATACTATTTCATGTAGTATCACGATATGGGATTTGGCCTTGAAATCTCAGAATGTCGCAGAATATTGCATTTTAAGCAAGTTTTCTTGTATTTTGTTTCGTACGAAAAATCATCGAATTTAGCAATATTTTGACGTTTATTATCTCCTTTTCCTTCATGTTATTAAAACAAAATATCATCGAATTAGGCAATATTTTGCCGTTTTTCCACGTTTTTGTGAATTTTCAGTTTATGGGTATTAATTCATTATATATACGATAAAAATGATGCAAACACATAATTGATTAGATAATAACCTTAAATACTTAATTTTCAATCAACTATTTGTTTCTCGTTAAAATACTGAGTAGGATATTGAAACGGGGAGAAGTTCTGTTTTTATTGCATATATCGACGTTTCAGCCGGAATAGAGCGGTTTTCGTGTACATCTTCCATCGGTAATATAAACGGAAAATCAGGAACATTTTAGTTAATTCTAATGAAAACACATTGGTTTTTATCATTTGTATTGGAAACAATATTGTCATATGTCTTTTCTTGGATCTAAATAATACGAAACCTCGCTCTATGATTTGAAGTTAAAATCCTCATATATGGTTAAATAGTGACTTTTTTCACGTTTTTCAAGTAGTGTGATTTTACGTAAATATATTCGTTTTTACCAATATTTCGATACTATTTCATATAGTATCACGATATGTGATTTGGCCTTCAAATCTCAGAATTTCGCATAATATTGCATTTTAAGTAAGTTTTCTTGCATTTTGTTTCGTACGAAAAGTCATCGAATTTAGCAGTACTTTGACGTTTATCATCTTCTTTTCCTTCATGTGATTTAAACAAAATATCATCGAATTAGGCAATATTTTGCCGTTTTTCCACGTTTTTGTGAAATTTCAGTCTTTAGATATTAATTCATTAAATATACGATAAAAATGATGCAAACACATAATTGATTGGAAATTATCCTTAAATACTTCATTTTCAATCAACTATTTGTTTCTCGTTAAAATACTGAGTAAGATATTGAAAAGGGGAGAAGTTCTGTTTTTATTGCATATATCGACATTTCAGCCGGAATAGAGCGGTTTTCGTGTACATCTTCCATCGGTAATATTAACGGAAAATCAGGAACATTTTAATTAATTCTAATGAAAACACATTGGTTTTTATCATTTGTATTGGAAACAACCTTGTCATATGTCTTTTCTTGGATCTAAATAATACGAAACCTCGCTCTATGATTTGAAGTTAAAATCCTCATATATGGTTAAATAACGACTTTTTTCACGTTTTTCATGTAGTTTGACATTACGTAAATATATTCATTTTTACCAATATTTCGATACTATTTCATGTAGTATCACGATATGTGATTTGGCCTTGAAATCTCAGAATGTCGCATAATGTTGCATTTTAAGCAAGTTTTCTTGCATTTTGTTTCGTACGAAAAATCTTCGAATTTAGCAATATTTTGACGTTTATCATCCCCCTTTTCCTTTTTTTGATTTAAACAAAATATCATCGAATTAGGCAATATTTTGCCGTTTTTCCACGTTTCTGTGAATTTTCAGTCTTTGGGTATTAATTCATTAAATATACGATAAAAATGATGCAAACACATATTTGATTAGATAATAACCTTAAATACTTCATTTTCAATCAACTATTTGTTTCTCGTTAAAATACTGAGTAAGATATTGAAAAGGGGAGAAGTTCTGTTTTTATTGCATATATCGACGTTTCAGCTGGAATAGAGCGGTTTTCGTGTACATCTTCCATCGGTAATATAAACGGAAAATCAGGAACATTTTAGTTAATTCTAATGAAAACACATTGGTTTTTATCATTTGTATTGGAAACAACATTGTCATATGTCTTTTCTTGGATCTAAATAATGCGAAACCTCGCTCTATGATTTGAAGTTAAAATCCTCATATATGGTTAAATAACGACTTTTTTCACGTTTTTCATGTAGTTTGACATTACGTAAATATATTCATTTTTACCAATATTTCGATACTATTTCATGTAGTATCACGATATGTGATTTGGCCTTGAAATCTCAGAATGTCGCATAATATTGCATTTTAAGCAAGTTTTCTTGCATTTTGTTTCGTACGAAAAATCTTCGAATTTAGCAATATTTTGACGTTTATCATCCCCCTTTTCCTCTATTTGATTTAAACAAAATATCATCGAATTTGGCAATATTTTGCCGTTTTTCCACGTTTCTGTGAATTTTCAGTTTATGGGTATTAATTCATTATATATACGATAAAAATGATGCAAACACATAATTGATTAGATAATAACCTTAAAAACTTCATTTTCAATCAACTATTTGTTTCTCGTTAAAATACTGAGTAGGATATTGAAAAGGGGAGAAGTTCTGTTTTTATTGCATATATCGACGTTTCAGCCGCAATAGAGCGGTTTTCGTGTACATCTTCCATCGGTAATATAAACGGAAAATCAGGAACATTTTAGTTAATTCTAATGAAAACACATTGGTTTTTATCATTTGTATTGGAAACAACATTGTCATATGTCTTTTCTTGGATCTAAATAATACGAAACCTCGCTCTATGATTTGCAGTTAAAATCCTCATATATGGTAAAATAGCGATTTTTTTTACGTTTTTCAAGTAGTGTGATTTTACGTAAATATATTCGTTTTTACCAATATTTCGATACTATTTCATGTAGTATAACGATATGTGATTTGGCCTTCAAATCTCAGAATTTCGCATAATATTGCATTTTAAGCAAGTTTTCTTGCATTTTGTTTCGTACGAAAAATCATCGAATTTAGCAATATTTTGACGTTTATCATCTTTTACTTCATGTGATTTAAACAAAATATCATCGAATTAGGCAATATTTTGCCGTTTTTCCACGTTTCTGTGAATTTTCAGTTTATGGGTATTAATTCATTAAATATACGATAAAAATGATGCAAACACATAATTGATTGGAAATTAACCTTAAATACTTCATTTTCAATCAACTATTTGTTTCTCGTTAAAATACTGAGTAGGATATTGAAAAGGGGAGAAGTTCGGTTTTTATTGCATATATCGACTTTTCAGCCGGTTTAGAGCGGTTTAACGTGTACATCTTCCATCGGTAATATAAACGGAAAATCAGGAACATTCTAATTAATTCTAATATTAATTCTAATGAAAACAGATTGGTTTTATCATTTGTATTGGAAACAACCTTGTCATATGTCTTTTCTTGGATCTAAATAATACGAAACCTCGTTCTATGATTTGAAGTTAAAAACCTCATATATGGGTAAATAGTGACTTTTTTCACGTTTTTCATGTAGTTTGACATTACGTAAATATATTAATTTTACCAATATTTCGATACTATTTCATGTAGTATCACGATATGGGATTTGGCCTTGAAATCTCAGAATGTCGCAGAATATTGCATTTTAAGCAAGTTTTCTTGTATTTTGTTTCGTACGAAAAATCATCGAATTTAGCAATATTTTGACGTTTATTATCTCCTTTTCCTTCATGTTATTAAAACAAAATATCATCGAATTAGGCAATATTTTGCCGTTTTTCCACGTTTTTGTGAATTTTCAGTTTATGGGTATTAATTCATTATATATACGATAAAAATGATGCAAACACGTAATTGATTAGATAATAACCTTAAATACTTAATTTTCAATCAACTATTTGTTTCTCGTTAAAATACTGAGTAGGATATTGAAACGGGGAGAAGTTCTGTTTTTATTGCATATATCGACGTTTCAGCCGGAATAGAGCGGTTTTCGTGTACATCTTCCATCGGTAATATAAACGGAAAATCAGGAACATTTTAGTTAATTCTAATGAAAACACATTGGTTTTTATCATTTGTATTGGAAACAACCTTGTCATATGTCTTTTCTTGGATCTAAATAATACGAAACCTCGCTCTATGATTTGAAGTTAAAATCCTCATATATGGTTAAATAACGACTTTTTTCACGTTTTTCATGTAGTTTGACATTACGTAAATATATTCATTTTTACCAATATTTCGATACTATTTCATGTAGTATCACGATATGTGATTTGGCCTTGAAATCTCAGAATGTCGCATAATGTTGCATTTTAAGCAAGTTTTCTTGCATTTTGTTTCGTACGAAAAATCTTCGAATTTAGCAATATTTTGACGTTTATCATCCCCCTTTTCCTTTTTTTGATTTAAACAAAATATCATCGAATTAGGCAATATTTTGCCGTTTTTCCACGTTTCTGTGAATTTTCAGTCTTTGGGTATTAATTCATTAAATATACGATAAAAATGATGCAAACACATATTTGATTAGATAATAACCTTAAATACTTCATTTTCAATCAACTATTTGTTTCTCGTTAAAATACTGAGTAAGATATTGAAAAGGGGAGAAGTTCTGTTTTTATTGCATATATCGACGTTTCAGCTGGAATAGAGCGGTTTTCGTGTACATCTTCCATCGGTAATATAAACGGAAAATCAGGAACATTTTAGTTAATTCTAATGAAAACACATTGGTTTTTATCATTTGTATTGGAAACAACATTGTCATATGTCTTTTCTTGGATCTAAATAATGCGAAACCTCGCTCTATGATTTGAAGTTAAAATCCTCATATATGGTTAAATAACGACTTTTTTCACGTTTTTCATGTAGTTTGACATTACGTAAATATATTCATTTTTACCAATATTTCGATACTATTTCATGTAGTATCACGATATGTGATTTGGCCTTGAAATCTCAGAATGTCGCATAATATTGCATTTTAAGCAAGTTTTCTTGCATTTTGTTTCGTACGAAAAATCTTCGAATTTAGCAATATTTTGACGTTTATCATCCCCCTTTTCCTCTATTTGATTTAAACAAAATATCATCGAATTTGGCAATATTTTGCCGTTTTTCCACGTTTCTGTGAATTTTCAGTTTATGGGTATTAATTCATTATATATACGATAAAAATGATGCAAACACATAATTGATTAGATAATAACCTTAAAAACTTCATTTTCAATCAACTATTTGTTTCTCGTTAAAATACTGAGTAGGATATTGAAAAGGGGAGAAGTTCTGTTTTTATTGCATATATCGACGTTTCAGCCGCAATAGAGCGGTTTTCGTGTACATCTTCCATCGGTAATATAAACGGAAAATCAGGAACATTTTAGTTAATTCTAATGAAAACACATTGGTTTTTATCATTTGTATTGGAAACAACATTGTCATATGTCTTTTCTTGGATCTAAATAATACGAAACCTCGCTCTATGATTTGCAGTTAAAATCCTCATATATGGTAAAATAGCGATTTTTTTTACGTTTTTCAAGTAGTGTGATTTTACGTAAATATATTCGTTTTTACCAATATTTCGATACTATTTCATGTAGTATAACGATATGTGATTTGGCCTTCAAATCTCAGAATTTCGCATAATATTGCATTTTAAGCAAGTTTTCTTGCATTTTGTTTCGTACGAAAAATCATCGAATTTAGCAATATTTTGACGTTTATCATCTTTTACTTCATGTGATTTAAACAAAATATCATCGAATTAGGCAATATTTTGCCGTTTTTCCACGTTTCTGTGAATTTTCAGTTTATGGGTATTAATTCATTAAATATACGATAAAAATGATGCAAACACATAATTGATTGGAAATTAACCTTAAATACTTCATTTTCAATCAACTATTTGTTTCTCGTTAAAATACTGAGTAGGATATTGAAAAGGGGAGAAGTTCGGTTTTTATTGCATATATCGACTTTTCAGCCGGTTTAGAGCGGTTTAACGTGTACATCTTCCATCGGTAATATAAACGGAAAATCAGGAACATTCTAATTAATTCTAATATTAATTCTAATGAAAACAGATTGGTTTTATCATTTGTATTGGAAACAACCTTGTCATATGTCTTTTCTTGGATCTAAATAATACGAAACCTCGTTCTATGATTTGAAGTTAAAAACCTCATATATGGGTAAATAGTGACTTTTTTCACGTTTTTCATGTAGTTTGACATTACGTAAATATATTAATTTTACCAATATTTCGATACTATTTCATGTAGTATCACGATATGGGATTTGGCCTTGAAATCTCAGAATGTCGCAGAATATTGCATTTTAAGCAAGTTTTCTTGTATTTTGTTTCGTACGAAAAATCATCGAATTTAGCAATATTTTGACGTTTATTATCTCCTTTTCCTTCATGTTATTAAAACAAAATATCATCGAATTAGGCAATATTTTGCCGTTTTTCCACGTTTTTGTGAATTTTCAGTTTATGGGTATTAATTCATTATATATACGATAAAAATGATGCAAACACGTAATTGATTAGATAATAACCTTAAATACTTAATTTTCAATCAACTATTTGTTTCTCGTTAAAATACTGAGTAGGATATTGAAACGGGGAGAAGTTCTGTTTTTATTGCATATATCGACGTTTCAGCCGGAATAGAGCGGTTTTCGTGTACATCTTCCATCGGTAATATAAACGGAAAATCAGGAACATTTTAGTTAATTCTAATGAAAACACATTGGTTTTTATCATTTGTATTGGAAACAACATTGTCATATGTCTTTTCTTGGATCTAAATAATACGAAACCTCGCTCTATGATTTGAAGTTAAAATCCTCATATATGGTAAAATAGTGACTTTTTTCACGTTTTTCAAGTAGTGTGATTTTACGTAAATATATTCGTTTTTACCAATATTTCGATACTATTTCATATAGTATCACGATATGTGATTTGGCCTTCAAATCTCAGAATTTCGCATAATATTGCATTTTAAGTAAGTTTTCTTGCATTTTGTTTCGTACGAAAAGTCATCGAATTTAGCAGTACTTTGACGTTTATCATCTTCTTTTCCTTCATGTGATTTAAACAAAATATCATCGAATTAGGCAATATTTTGCCGTTTTTCCACGTTTTTGTGAAATTTCAGTCTTTAGGTATTAATTCATTAAATATACGATAAAAATGATGCAAACACATAATTGATTGGAAATTATCCTTAAATACTTCATTTTCAATCAACTATTTGTTTCTCGTTAAAATACTGAGTAAGATATTGAAAAGGGGAGAAGTTCTGTTTTTATTGCATATATCGACATTTCAGCCGGAATAGAGCGGTTTTCGTGTACATCTTCCATCGGTAATATTAACGGAAAATCAGGAACATTTTAATTAATTCTAATGAAAACACATTGGTTTTTATCATTTGTATTGGAAACAACCTTGTCATATGTCTTTTCTTGGATCTAAATAATACGAAACCTCGCTCTATGATTTGAAGTTAAAATCCTCATATATGGTTAAATAACGACTTTTTTCACGTTTTTCATGTAGTTTGACATTACGTAAATATATTCATTTTTACCAATATTTCGATACTATTTCATGTAGTATCACGATATGTGATTTGGCCTTGAAATCTCAGAATGTCGCATAATGTTGCATTTTAAGCAAGTTTTCTTGCATTTTGTTTCGTACGAAAAATCTTCGAATTTAGCAATATTTTGACGTTTATAATCCCCCTTTTCCTTTTTTTGATTTAAACAAAATATCATCGAATTAGGCAATATTTTGCCGTTTTTCCACGTTTCTGTCAATTTTCAGTCTTTGGGTATTAATTCATTAAATATACGATAAAAATGATGCAAACACATATTTGATTAGATAATAACCTTAAATACTTCATTTTCAATCAACTATTTGTTTCTCGTTAAAATACTGAGTAAGATATTGAAAAGGGGAGAAGTTCTGTTTTTATTGCATATATCGACGTTTCAGCTGGAATAGAGCGGTTTTCGTGTACATCTTCCATCGGTAATATAAACGGAAAATCAGGAACATTTTAGTTAATTCTAATGAAAACACATTGGTTTTTATCATTTGTATTGGAAACAACATTGTCATATGTCTTTTCTTGGATCTAAATAATACGAAACCTCGCTCTATGATTTGAAGTTAAAATCCTCATATATGGTTAAATAACGACTTTTTTCACGTTTTTCATGTAGTTTGACATTACGTAAATATATTCATTTTTACCAATATTTCGATACTATTTCATGTAGTATCACGATATGTGATTTGGCCTTGAAATCTCAGAATGTCGCATAATATTGCATTTTAAGCAAGTTTTCTTGCATTTTGTTTCGTACGAAAAATCTTCGAATTTAGCAATATTTTGACGTTGATCATCCCCCTTTTCCTCTATTTGATTTAAACAAAATATCATCGAATTTGGCAATATTTTGCCGTTTTTTCCACGTTTCTGTGAATTTTCAGTTTATGGGTATTAATTCATTATATATACGATAAAAATGATGCAAACACATAATTGATTAGATAATAACCTTAAATACTTCATTTTCAATCAACTATTTGTTTCTCGTTAAAATACTGAGTAGGATATTGAAAAGGGGAGAAGTTCTGTTTTTATTGCATATATCGACGTTTCAGCCGCAATAGAGCGGTTTTCGTGTACATCTTCCATCGGTAATATAAACGGAAAATCAGGAACATTTTAGTTAATTCTAATGAAAACACATTGGTTTTTATCATTTGTATTGGAAACAACATTGTCATATGTCTTTTCTTGGATCTAAATAATACGAAACCTCGCTCTATGATTTGCAGTTAAAATCCTCATATATGGTAAAATAGCGACTTTTTTTACGTTTTTCAAGTAGTGTGATTTTACGTAAATATATTCGTTTTTACCAATATTTCGATACTATTTCATGTAGTATAACGATATGTGATTTGGCCTTGAAATCTCAGAATTTCGCATAATATTGCATTTTAAGCAAGTTTTCTTGCATTTTGTTTCGTACGAAAAATCATCGAATTTAGCAATATTTTGACGTTTATCATCTTTTACTTCATGTGATTTAAACAAAATATCATCGAATTAGGCAATATTTTGCCGTTTTTCTCCACGTTTTCTGTGAATTTTCAGTTTATGGGTATTAATTCATTAAATATACGATAAAAATGATGCAAACACATAATTGATTGGAAATTAACCTTAAATACTTCATTTTCAATCAACTATTTGTTTCTCGTTAAAATACTGAGTAGGATATTGAAAAGGGGAGAAGTTCGGTTTTATTGCATATATCGACTTTTCAGCCGGTTTAGAGCGGTTTAACGTGTACATCTTCCATCGGTAATATAAACGGAAAATCAGGAACATTCTAATTAATTCTAATATTAATTCTAATGAAAACAGATTGGTTTTATCATTTGTATTGGAAACAACCTTGTCATATGTCTTTTTCTTGGATCTAAAATAATACGAAACCCTCTATGATTTGAAGTTAAAATCCTCATATATGGTTAAATAGTGACTTTTTTCACGTTTTTCATGTAGTTTGACATTACGTAAATATATTAATTTTACCAATATTTCGATACTATTTCATGTAGTATCACGATATGGATTTGGCCTTGAAATCTCAGAATGTCGCAGAATATTGCATTTTAAGCAAGTTTTCTTGTATTTTGTTTCGTACGAAAAATCATCGAATTTAGCAATATTTTGACGTTTATTATCTCTTTTCCTTCATGTTATTAAAACAAAATATCATCGAATTAGGCAATATTTTGCCGTTTTTCCACGTTTTTGTGAATTTTCAGTTTATGGGTATTAATTCATTATATATACGATAAAAATGATGCAAACACATAATTGATTAGATAATAACCTTAAATACTTAATTTTCAATCAACTATTTGTTTCTCGTTAAAATACTGAGTAGGATATTGAAACGGGGAGAAGTTCTGTTTTTATTGCATATATCGACGTTTCAGCCGGAATAGAGCGGTTTTCGTGTACATCTTCCATCGGTAATATAAACGGAAAATCAGGAACATTTTAGTTAATTCTAATGAAAACACATTGGTTTTTATCATTTGTATTGGAAACAACATTGTCATATGTCTTTTCTTGGATCTAAATAATACGAAACCTCGCTCTATGATTTGAAGTTAAAATCCTCATATATGGTAAATAGTGACTTTTTTCACGTTTTTCAAGTAGTGTGATTTTACGTAAATATATTCGTTTTTACCAATATTTCGATACTATTTCATATAGTATCACGATATGTGATTTGGCCTTCAAATCTCAGAATTTCGCATAATATTGCATTTTAAGTAAGTTTTCTTGCATTTTGTTTCGTACGAAAATCATCGAATTTAGCAGTACTTTGACGTTTATCATCTTCTTTTCCTTCATGTGATTTAAACAAAATATCATCGAATTAGGCAATATTTTGCCGTTTTTCCACGTTTTTGTGAAATTTCAGTCTTTAGGTATTAATTCATTAAATATACGATAAAAATGATGCAAACACATAATTGATTGGAAATTATCCTTAAATACTTCATTTTCAATCAACTATTTGTTTCTCGTTAAAATACTGAGTAAGATATTGAAAAGGGGAGAAGTTCTGTTTTTATTGCATATATCGACATTTCAGCCGGAATAGAGCGGTTTTCGTGTACATCTTCCATCGGTAATATTAACGGAAAATCAGGAACATTTTAATTAATTCTAATGAAAACACATTGGTTTTTATCATTTGTATTGGAAACAACTTGTCATATGTCTTTTCTTGGATCTAAATAATACGAAACCTCGCTCTATGATTTGAAGTTAAAATCCTCATATATGGTTAAATACGACTTTTTTCACGTTTTTCATGTAGTTTGACATTACGTAAATATATTCATTTTTACCAATATTTCGATACTATTTCATGTAGTATCACGATATGTGATTTGGCCTTGAAATCTCAGAATGTCGCATAATATTGCATTTTAAGCAAGTTTTCTTGCATTTTGTTTCGTACGAAAAATCTTCGAATTTAGCAATATTTTGACGTTTATCATCCCCCTTTTCCTTTTTGATTTAAACAAAATATCATCGAATTAGGCAATATTTTGCCGTTTTTCCACGTTTCTGTGAATTTTCAGTCTTTGGGTATTAATTCATTATATATACGATAAAAATGATGCAAACACATAATTGATTAGATAATAACCTTAAATACTTCATTTTCAATCAACTATTTGTTTCTCGTTAAAATACTGAGTAGGATATTGAAAAGGGGAGAAGTTCTGTTTTTATTGCATATATCGACGTTTCAGCCGAATAGAGCGGTTTTCGTGTACATCTTCCATCGGTAATATAAACGGAAAATCAGGAACATTTTAGTTAATTCTAATGAAAACATTGGTTTTTATCATTTGTATTGGAAACAACATTGTCATATTCTTTTCTTGGATCTAAATAATACGAAACCTCGCTCTATGATTTGAAGTTAAAATCCTCATATATGGTAAAATAGTGACTTTTTTCACGTTTTTCAAGTAGTGTGATTTTACGTAAATATATTCGTTTTTACCAATATTTCGATACTATTTCATAGTATCACGATATGTGATTTGGCCTTCAAATCTCAGAATTTCGAATAATATTGCATTTTAAGTAAGTTTTCTTGCATTTTGTTTCGTACGAAAATCATCGAATTTAGCAATACTTTGACGTTTATCATCTTTTCCTTCATGTGATTTAAACAAAATATCATCGAATTAGGCAATATTTTGCCGTTTTTCCACGTTTTTGTGAATTTTCAGTCTTTAGGTATTAATTCATTAAATATACGATAAAAATGATGCAAACACATAATTGATTGGAAATTAACCTTAAATACTTCATTTTCAATCAACTATTTGTTTCTCGTTAAAATACTGAGTAGGATATTGAAAAGGGGAGAAGTTCGGTTTTTATTGCATATATCGACGTTTCAGCCGGATTTGAGCGGTTTTACGTGTACATCTTCCATCGGTAATATAAACGGAAAATCAACATTCTAATTAATTCTAATGTTAATTCTAATGAAAACATTGGTTTTATCATTTGTATTGGAAACAACCTTGTCATATGTCTTTTCTTGGATCTAAATAATACGAACCTCGCTCTATGATTTGAAGTTAAAATCCTCATATATGGTTAAATAGTGACTTTTTTCACGTTTTTCATGTAGTTTGACATTACGTAAATATATTCATTTTTACCAATATTTCGATACTATTTCATGTAGTATCACGATATGTGATTTGGCCTTGAAATCTCAGAATGTCGCATAATATTGCATTTTAAGCAAGTTTTCTTGTATTTTGTTTCGTACGAAAAATCATCGAATTTAGCAATATTTTGACGTTTATTATCTCCTTTTCCTTCATGTGATTAAAACAAAATATCATCGAATTAGGCAATATTTTGCCGTTTTTCCACGTTTTTGTGAATTTTCAGTTTATGGGTATTAATTCATTATATATACGATAAAAATGATGCAAACACATAATTGATTAGATAATAACCTTAAATACTTAATTTTCAATCAACTATTTGTTTCTCGTTAAAATACTGAGTAGGATATTGAAACGGGGAGAAGTTCTGTTTTTATTGCATATATCGACGTTTCAGCCGGAATAGAGCGGTTTTCGTGTACATCTTCCATCGGTAATATAAACGGAAAATCAGGAACATTTTAGTTAATTCTAATGAAAACACATTGGTTTTTATCATTTGTATTGGAAACAACATTGTCATATGTCTTTTCTTGGATCTAAATAATACGAAACCTCGCTCTATGATTTGAAGTTAAAATCCTCATATATGGTAAATAGTGACTTTTTTCACGTTTTTCAAGTAGTTTGATTACGTAAATATATTCGTTTTTACCAATATTTCGATACTATTTCATATAGTATCACGATATGTGATTTGGCCTTCAAATCTCAGAATTTCGCATAATATTGCATTTTAAGTAAGTTTTCTTGCATTTTGTTTCGTACGAAAAATCATCGAATTTAGCAGTACTTTGACGTTTATCATCTTCTTTTCCTTCATGTGATTTAAACAAAATATCATCGAATTAGGCAATATTTTGCCGTTTTTCCACGTTTTGTGAAATTTCAGTCTTTAGGTATTAATTCATTAAATATACGATAAAAATGATGCAAACACATAATTGATTGGAAATTATCCTTAAATACTTCATTTTCAATCAACTATTTGTTTCTCGTTAAAATACTGAGTAAGATATTGAAAAGGGGAGAAGTTCTGTTTTTATTGCATATATCGACATTTCAGCCGGAATAGAGCGGTTTTCGTGTACATCTTCCATCGGTAATATTAACGGAAAATCAGGAACATTTTAATTAATTCTAATGAAAACACATTGGTTTTTATCATTTGTATTGGAAACAACATTGTCATATGTCTTTTCTTGGATCTAAATAATACGAAACCTCGCTCTATGATTTGAAGTTAAAATCCTCATATATGGTTAAATAACGACTTTTTTCACGTTTTTCATGTAGTTTGACATTACGTAAATATATTCATTTTTACCAATATTTCGATACTATTTCATGTAGTATCACGATATGTGATTTGGCCTTGAAATCTCAGAATGTCGCATAATATTGCATTTTAAGCAAGTTTTCTTGCATTTTGTTTCGTACGAAAAATCTTCGAATTTAGCAATATTTTGACGTTTATCATCCCCCTTTTCCTTTTGATTTAAACAAAATATCATCGAATTAGGCAATATTTTGCCGTTTTTCCACGTTTCTGTGAATTTTCAGTCTTTGGGTATTAATTCATTATATACGATAAAAATGATGCAAACACATAATTGATTAGATAATAACCTTAAATACTTCATTTTCAATCAACTATTTGTTTCTCGTTAAAATACTGAGTAGGATATTGAAAAGGGGAGAAGTTCTGTTTTTATTGCATATATCGACGTTTCAGCCGAATAGAGCGGTTTTCGTGTACATCTTCCATCGGTAATATAAACGGAAAATCAGGAACATTTTAGTTAATTCTAATGAAAACACATTGGTTTTTATCATTTGTATTGGAAACAACATTGTCATATGTCTTTTCTTGGATCTAAATAATACGAAACCTCGCTCTATGATTTGCAGTTAAAATCCTCATATATGGTAAAATAGCGACTTTTTTTACGTTTTTCAAGTAGTGTGATTTTACGTAAATATATTCGTTTTTACCAATATTTCGATACTATTTCATGTAGTATCACGATATGTGATTTGGCCTTCAAATCTCAGAATTTCGCATAATATTGCATTTTAAGCAAGTTTTCTTGCATTTTGTTTCGTACGAAAAATCATCGAATTTAGCAATATTTTGACGTTTATCATCTTTTACTTCATGTGATTTAAACAAAATATCATCGAATTAGGCAATATTTTGCCGTTTTTCCACGTTTCTGTGAATTTTCAGTTTATGGGTATTAATTCATTAAATATACGATAAAAATGATGCAAACACATAATTGATTGGAAATTAACCTTAAATACTTCATTTTCAATCAACTATTTGTTTCTCGTTAAAATACTGAGTAGGATATTGAAAAGGGGAGAAGTTCGGTTTTTATTGCATATATCGACTTTTCAGCCGGTTTAGAGCGGTTTAACGTGTACATCTTCCATCGGTAATTAAACGGAAAATCAGGAACATTCTAATTATTCTAATATTAATTCTAATGAAAACAGATTGGTTTTATCATTTGTATTGGAAACAACCTTGTCATATGTCTTTTCTTGGATCTAAATAATACGAAACCTCGTTCTATGATTTGAAGTTAAAATCCTCATATATGGTTAAATAGTGACTTTTTTCACGTTTTTCATGTAGTTTGACATTACGTAAATATATTAATTTTACCAATATTTCGATACTATTTCATGTAGTATCACGATATGGGATTTGGCCTTGAAATCTCAGAATGTCGCAGAATATTGCATTTTAAGCAAGTTTTCTTGTATTTTGTTTCGTACGAAAAATCATCGAATTTAGCAATATTTTGACGTTTATTATCTCCTTTTCCTTCATGTTATTAAAACAAAATATCATCGAATTAGGCAATATTTTGCCGTTTTTCCACGTTTTTGTGAATTTTCAGTTTATGGGTATTAATTCATTATATATACGATAAAAATGATGCAAACACATAATTGATTAGATAATAACCTTAAATACTTAATTTTCAATCAACTATTTGTTTCTCGTTAAAATACTGAGTAGGATATTGAAACGGGGAGAAGTTCTGTTTTTATTGCATATATCGACGTTTCAGCCGGAATAGAGCGGTTTTCGTGTACATCTTCCATCGGTAATATAAACGGAAAATCAGGAACATTTTAGTTAATTCTAATGAAAACACATTGGTTTTTATCATTTGTATTGGAAACAACATTGTCATATGTCTTTTCTTGGATCTAAATAATACGAAACCTCGCTCTATGATTTGAAGTTAAAATCCTCATATATGGTAAATAGTGACTTTTTTCACGTTTTTCAAGTAGTGTGATTTTACGTAAATATATTCGTTTTTACCAATATTTCGATACTATTTCATATAGTATCACGATATGTGATTTGGCCTTCAAATCTCAGAATTTCGCATAATATTGCATTTTAAGTAAGTTTTCTTGCATTTTGTTTCGTACGAAAAATCATCGAATTTAGCAGTACTTTGACGTTTATCATCTTCTTTTCCTTCATGTGATTTAAACAAAATATCATCGAATTAGGCAATATTTTGCCGTTTTTCCACGTTTTTGTGAAATTTCAGTCTTTAGGTATTAATTCATTAAATATACGATAAAAATGATGCAAACACATAATTGATTGGAAATTATCCTTAAATACTTCATTTTCAATCAACTATTTGTTTCTCGTTAAAATACTGAGTAAGATATTGAAAAGGGGAGAAGTTCTGTTTTTATTGCATATATCGACATTTCAGCCGGAATAGAGCGGTTTTCGTGTACATCTTCCATCGGTAATATTAACGGAAAATCAGGAACATTTTAATTAATTCTAATGAAAACACATTGGTTTTTATCATTTGTATTGGAAACAACCTTGTCATATGTCTTTTCTTGGATCTAAATAATACGAAACCTCGCTCTATGATTTGAAGTTAAAATCCTCATATATGGTTAAATAACGACTTTTTTCACGTTTTTCATGTAGTTTGACATTACGTAAATATATTCATTTTTACCAATATTTCGATACTATTTCATGTAGTATCACGATATGTGATTTGGCCTTGAAATCTCAGAATGTCGCATAATATTGCATTTTAAGCAAGTTTTCTTGCATTTTGTTTCGTACGAAAAATCTTCGAATTTAGCAATATTTTGACGTTTATCATCCCCCTTTTCCTTTTTGATTTAAACAAAATATCATCGAATTAGGCAATATTTTGCCGTTTTTCCACGTTTCTGTGAATTTTCAGTTTGGGTATTAATTCATTATATATACGATAAAAATGATGCAAACACATAATTGATTAGATAATAACCTTAAATACTTCATTTTCAATCAACTATTTGTTTCTCGTTAAAATACTGAGTAGGATATTGAAAAGGGGAGAAGTTCTGTTTTTATTGCATATATCGACGTTTCAGCCGAATAGAGCGGTTTTCGTGTACATCTTCCATCGGTAATATAAACGGAAAATCAGGAACATTTTAGTTAATTCTAATGAAAACACATTGGTTTTTATCATTTGTATTGGAAACAACATTGTCATATGTCTTTTCTTGGATCTAAATATACGAAACCTCGCTCTATGATTTGAAGTTAAAATCCTCATATATGGTAAAATAGTGACTTTTTTCACGTTTTTCAAGTAGTGTGATTTTACGTAAATATATTCGTTTTTACCAATATTTCGATACTATTTCATGTAGTATCACGATATGTGATTTGGCCTTCAAATCTCAGAATTTCGCATAATATTGCATTTTAAGTAAGTTTTCTTGCATTTTGTTTCGTACGAAAATCATCGAATTTAGCATATTTTGACGTTTATCATCTTTTCCTTCATGTGATTTAAACAAAATATCATCGAATTAGGCAATATTTTGCCGTTTTTCCACGTTTTTGTGAATTTTCAGTCTTTAGGTATTAATTCATTAAATATACGATAAAAATGATGCAAACACATAATTGATTGGAAATTACCTTAAATACTTCATTTTCAATCAACTATTTGTTTCTCGTTAAAATACTGAGTAGGATATTGAAAAGGGGAGAAGTTCGGTTTTTATTGCATATATCGACTTTTCAGCCGGTTTAGAGCGGTTTTACGTGTACATCTTCCATCGGTAATATAAACGGAAAATCAACATTCTAATTAATTCTAATGTTAATTCTAATGAAAACAGTTGGTTTTATCATTTGTATTGGAAACAACCTTGTCATATGTCTTTTCTTGGATCTAAATAATACGAAACCTCGCTCTATGATTTGAAGTTAAAATCCTCAATATGGTTAAATAGTGACTTTTTTCACGTTTTTCATGTAGTTTGACATTACGTAAATATATTCATTTTACCAATATTTCGATACTATTTCATGTAGTATCACGATATGTGATTTGGCCTTGAAATCTCAGAATGTCGCATAATATTGCATTTTAAGCAAGTTTTCTTGTATTTTGTTTCGTACGAAAAATCATCGAATTTAGCAATATTTTGACGTTTATTATCTCCTTTTCCTTCATGTGATTAAAACAAAATATCATCGAATTAGGCAATATTTTGCCGTTTTTCCACGTTTTTGTGAATTTTCAGTTTATGGGTATTAATTCATTATATATACGATAAAAATGATGCAAACACATAATTGATTAGATAATAACCTTAAATACTTAATTTTCAATCAACTATTTGTTTCTCGTTAAAATACTGAGTAGGATATTGAAACGGGGAGAAGTTCTGTTTTTATTGCATATATCGACGTTTCAGCCGGAATAGAGCGGTTTTCGTGTACATCTTCCATCGGTAATATAAACGGAAAATCAGGAACATTTTAGTTAATTCTAATGAAAACACATTGGTTTTTATCATTTGTATTGGAAACAACATTGTCATATGTCTTTTCTTGGATCTAAATAATACGAAACCTCGCTCTATGATTTGAAGTTAAAATCCTCATATATGGTAAATAGTGACTTTTTTCACGTTTTTCAAGTAGTGTGATTTTACGTAAATATATTCGTTTTTACCAATATTTCGATACTATTTCATATAGTATCACGATATGTGATTTGGCCTTCAAATCTCAGAATTTCGCATAATATTGCATTTTAAGTAAGTTTTCTTGCATTTTGTTTCGTACGAAAAATCATCGAATTTAGCAGTACTTTGACGTTTATCATCTTCTTTTCCTTCATGTGATTTAAACAAAATATCATCGAATTAGGCAATATTTTGCCGTTTTTCCACGTTTTTGTGAAATTTCAGTCTTTAGGTATTAATTCATTAAATATACGATAAAAATGATGCAAACACATAATTGATTGGAAATTATCCTTAAATACTTCATTTTCAATCAACTATTTGTTTCTCGTTAAAATACTGAGTAAGATATTGAAAAGGGGAGAAGTTCTGTTTTTATTGCATATATCGACATTTCAGCCGGAATAGAGCGGTTTTCGTGTACATCTTCCATCGGTAATATTAACGGAAAATCAGGAACATTTTAATTAATTCTAATGAAAACACATTGGTTTTTATCATTTGTATTGGAAACAACCTTGTCATATGTCTTTTCTTGGATCTAAATAATACGAAACCTCGCTCTATGATTTGAAGTTAAAATCCTCATATATGGTTAAATAACGACTTTTTTCACGTTTTTCATGTAGTTTGACATTACGTAAATATATTCATTTTTACCAATATTTCGATACTATTTCATGTAGTATCACGATATGTGATTTGGCCTTGAAATCTCAGAATGTCGCATAATATTGCATTTTAAGCAAGTTTTCTTGCATTTTGTTTCGTACGAAAAATCTTCGAATTTAGCAATATTTTGACGTTTATCATCCCCCTTTTCCTTCTTTTGATTTAAACAAAATATCATCGAATTAGGCAATATTTTGCCGTTTTTCCACGTTTCTGTGAATTTTCAGTTTATGGGTATTAATTCATTATATATACGATAAAAATGATGCAAACACATAATTGATTAGATAATAACCTTAAATACTTCATTTTCAATCAACTATTTGTTTCTCGTTAAAATACTGAGTAGGATATTGAAAAGGGGAGAAGTTCTGTTTTTATTGCATATATCGACGTTTCAGCCGAATAGAGCGGTTTTCGTGTACATCTTCCATCGGTAATATAAACGGAAAATCAGGAACATTTTAGTTAATTCTAATGAAAACACATTGGTTTTTATCATTTGTATTGGAAACAACATTGTCATATGTCTTTTCTTGGATCTAAATAATACGAAACCTCGCTCTATGATTTGAAGTTAAAATCCTCATATATGGTAAAATAGCGACTTTTTTTACGTTTTTCAAGTAGTGTGATTTTACGTAAATATATTCGTTTTTACCAATATTTCGATACTATTTCATGTAGTATCACGATATGTGATTTGGCCTTCAAATCTCAGAATTTCGCATAATATTGCATTTTAAGCAAGTTTTCTTGCATTTTGTTTCGTACGAAAAATCATCGAATTTAGCAATATTTTGACGTTTATCATCTTTTACTTCATGTGATTTAAACAAAATATCATCGAATTAGGCAATATTTTGCCGTTTTTCCACGTTTCTGTGAATTTTCAGTTTATGGGTATTAATTCATTAAATATACGATAAAAATGATGCAAACACATAATTGATTGGAAATTAACCTTAAATACTTCATTTTCAATCAACTATTTGTTTCTCGTTAAAATACTGAGTAGGATATTGAAAAGGGGAGAAGTTCGGTTTTTATTGCATATATCGACGTTTCAGCCGGTTTAGAGCGGTTTTCGTGTACATCTTCCATCGGTAATATAAACGGAAAATCAGGAACATTCTAATTAATTCTAATTAATTCTAATGAAAACAGATTGGTTTTATCATTTGTATTGGAAACAACATTGTCATATGTCTTTTCTTGGATCTAAATAATACGAAACCTCGCTCTATGATTTGAAGTTAAAATCCTCATATATGGTTAAATAGTGACTTTTTTCACGTTTTTCATGTAGTTTGACATTACGTAAATATATTATTTTACCAATATTTCGATACTATTTCATGTAGTATCACGATATGGATTTGGCCTTGAAATCTCAGAATGTCGCAGAATATTGCATTTTAAGCAAGTTTTCTTGTATTTTGTTTCGTACGAAAAATCATCGAATTTAGCAATATTTTGACGTTTATTATCTCCTTTTCCTTCATGTTATTAAAACAAAATATCATCGAATTAGGCAATATTTTGCCGTTTTTCCACGTTTTTTGTGAATTTTCAGTTTATGGGTATTAATTCATTATATACGATAAAAATGATGCAAACACATAATTGATTAGATAATAACCTTAAATACTTCATTTTCAATCAACTATTTGTTTCTCGTTAAAATACTGAGTAGGATATTGAAAAGGGGAGAAGTTCTGTTTTTATTGCATATATCGACTTTTCAGCCGGAATAGAGCGGTTTTCGTGTACATCTTCCATCGGTAATATAAACGGAAAATCAGGAACATTTTATTAATTCTAATGAAAACACATTGGTTTTATCATTTGTATTGGAAACAACATTGTCATATGTCTTTTCTTGGATCTAAATAATACGAAACCTCGCTCTATGATTTGAAGTTAAAATCCTCATATATGGTTAAATACGACTTTTTTCACGTTTTTCATGTAGTTTGACATTACGTAAATATATTCATTTTACCAATATTTCGATACTATTTCATGTAGTATCACGATATGTGATTTGGCCTTGAAATCTCAGAATTTCGCATAATATTGCATTTTAAGTAAGTTTTCTTGCATTTGTTTCGTACGAAAAGTCATCGAATTTAGCAGTACTTTGACGTTTATCATCTTCTTTTCCTTCATGTGATTTAAACAAAATATCATCGAATTAGGCAATATTTTGCCGTTTTTCCACGTTTTGTGAAATTTCAGTCTTTAGGTATTAATTCATTAAATATACGATAAAAATGATGCAAACACATAATTGATTGGAAATTATCCTTAAATACTTCATTTTCAATCAACTATTTGTTTCTCGTTAAAATACTGAGTAAGATATTGAAAAGGGGAGAAGTTCTGTTTTTATTGCATATATCGACATTTCAGCCGGAATAGAGCGGTTTTCGTGTACATCTTCCATCGGTAATATTAACGGAAAATCAGGAACATTTTAATTAATTCTAATGAAAACACATTGGTTTTTATCATTTGTATTGGAAACAACCTTGTCATATGTCTTTTCTTGGATCTAAATAATACGAAACCTCGCTCTATGATTTGAAGTTAAAATCCTCATATATGGTTAAATAACGACTTTTTTCACGTTTTTCATGTAGTTTGACATTACGTAAATATTCATTTTTACCAATATTTCGATACTATTTCATGTAGTATCACGATATGTGATTTGGCCTTGAAATCTCAGAATGTCGCATAATGTTGCATTTTAAGCAAGTTTTCTTGCATTTTGTTTCGTACGAAAAATCTTCGAATTTAGCAATATTTTGACGTTTATAATCCCCCTTTTCCTTTTTTGATTTAAACAAAATATCATCGAATTAGGCAATATTTTGCCGTTTTTCCACGTTTCTGTGAATTTTCAGTCTTTGGGTATTAATTCATTAAATATACGATAAAAATGATGCAAACACATATTGATTAGATAATAACCTTAAATACTTCATTTTCAATCAACTATTTGTTTCTCGTTAAAATACTGAGTAAGATATTGAAAAGGGGAGAAGTTCTGTTTTTATTGCATATATCGACGTTTCAGCTGGAATAGAGCGGTTTTCGTGTACATCTTCCATCGGTAATATAAACGGAAAATCAGGAACATTTTAGTTAATTCTAATGAAAACACATTGGTTTTTATCATTTGTATTGGAAACAACATTGTCATATGTCTTTTCTTGGATCTAAATAATACGAAACCTCGCTCTATGATTTGAAGTTAAAATCCTCATATATGGTAAATAACGACTTTTTTCACGTTTTTCATGTAGTTTGACATTACGTAAATATATTCATTTTTACCAATATTTCGATACTATTTCATGTAGTATCACGATATGTGATTTGGCCTTGAAATCTCAGAATGTCGCATAATATTGCATTTTAAGCAAGTTTTCTTGCATTTTGTTTCGTACGAAAAATCTTCGAATTTAGCAATATTTTGACGTTGATCATCCCCCTTTTCCTTTTGATTTAAACAAAATATCATCGAATTGGCAATATTTTGCCGTTTTTCCACGTTTCTGTGAATTTTCAGTTTATGGGTATTAATTCATTATATATACGATAAAAATGATGCAAACACATAATTGATTAGATAATAACCTTAAATACTTCATTTTCAATCAACTATTTGTTTCTCGTTAAAATACTGAGTAGGATATTGAAAAGGGGAGAAGTTCTGTTTTTATTGCATATATCGACGTTTCAGCCGCAATAGAGCGGTTTTCGTGTACATCTTCCATCGGTAATATAAACGGAAAATCAGGAACATTTTAGTTAATTCTAATGAAAACACATTGGTTTTTATCATTTGTATTGGAAACAACATTGTCATATGTCTTTTCTTGGATCTAAATAATACGAAACCTCGCTCTATGATTTGCAGTTAAAATCCTCATATATGGTAAAATAGCGACTTTTTTACGTTTTTCAAGTAGTGTGATTTTACGTAAATATATTCGTTTTTACCAATATTTCGATACTATTTCATGTAGTATAACGATATGTGATTTGGCCTTGAAATCTCAGAATTTCGCATAATATTGCATTTTAAGCAAGTTTTCTTGCATTTTGTTTCGTACGAAAAATCATCGAATTTAGCAATATTTTGACGTTTATCATCTTTTACTTCATGTGATTTAAACAAAATATCATCGAATTAGGCAATATTTTGCCGTTTTTCCACGTTTCTGTGAATTTTCAGTTTATGGGTATTAATTCATTAATATACGATAAAAATGATGCAAACACATAATTGATTGGAAATTAACCTTAAATACTTCATTTTCAATCAACTATTTGTTTCTCGTTAAAATACTGAGTAGGATATTGAAAAGGGGAGAAGTTCGGTTTTTATTGCATATATCGACGTTTCAGCCGGTTAGAGCGGTTTAACGTGTACATCTTCCATCGGTAATATAAACGGAAAATCAGGAACATCTAATTAATTCTAATATTAATTCTAATGAAAACAGATTGGTTTTATCATTTGTATTGGAAACAACCTTGTCATATGTCTTTTCTTGGATCTAAATAATACGAAACCTCGTTCTATGATTTGAAGTTAAAATCCTCATATATGGTTAAATAGTGACTTTTTCACGTTTTCATGTAGTTTGACATTACGTAAATATATTAATTTTACCAATATTTCGATACTATTTCATGTAGTATCACGATATGGGATTTGGCCTTGAAATCTCAGAATGTCGCAGAATATTGCCATTTTAAGCAAGTTTTCTTGTATTTTGTTTCGTACGAAAAATCATCGAATTTAGCAATATTTTGACGTTTATTATCTCCTTTTCCTTCATGTTATTAAACAAAATATCATCGAATTAGGCAATATTTGCCGTTTTTCCACGTTTTGTGAATTTTCAGTTATGGGTATTAATTCATATTATACGATAAAAATGATGCAAACACATAATTGATTAGATAAAACTTTAAATACTTAATTTTCAATCAACTATTTGTTTCTCGTTAAAATACTGAGTAGGATATTGAAACGGGAGAAGTTCTGTTTTTATTGCATATATCGACGTTTCAGCCGGAATAGAGCGGTTTTCGTGTACATCTTCCATCGGTAATATAAACGGAAAATCAGGAACATTTTAGTTAATTCTAATGAAAACACATTGGTTTTTATCATTTGTATTGGAAACAAATTGTCATATGTCTTTTCTTGGATCTAAATAATACGAAACCTCGCTCTATGATTTGAAGTTAAAATCCTCATATATGGTAAAATAGTGACTTTTTTCACGTTTTTCAAGTAGTGTGATTTTACGTAAATATATTCGTTTTTACCAATATTTCGATACTATTTCATATGTATCACGATATGTGATTTGGCCTTCAAATCTCAGAATTCGCATAATATTGCATTTTAAGTAAGTTTTCTTGCATTTTGTTTCGTACGAAAAGTCATCGAATTTAGCAGTACTTTGACGTTTATCATCTTCTTTTCCTTCATGTGATTTAAACAAAATATCATCGAATTAGGCAATATTTTGCCGTTTTTCCACGTTTTGTGAAATTTCAGTCTTTAGGTATTAATTCATTAAATATACGATAAAAATATGCAAACACATAATTGATTGGAAATTATCCTTAAATACTTCATTTTCAATCAACTATTTGTTTCTCGTTAAAATACTGAGTAAGATATTGAAAAGGGGAGAAGTTCTGTTTTATTGCATATATCGACATTTCAGCCGGAATAGAGCGGTTTTCGTGTACATCTTTAATCGGTAATATTAACGGAAAATCAGGAACATTTTAATTAATTCTAATGAAAACACATTGGTTTTTATCATTTGTATTGGAAACAACCTTGTCATATGTCTTTTCTTGGATCTAAATAATACGAAACCTCGCTCTATGATTTGAAGTTAAAATCCTCATATATGGTTAAATAACGACTTTTTTCACGTTTTTCATGTAGTTTGACATTACGTAAATATATTCATTTTACCAATATTTCGATACTATTTCATGTAGTATCACGATATGTGATTTGGCCTTGAAATCTCAGAATGTCGCATAATGTTGCATTTTAAGCAAGTTTTCTTGCATTTTGTTTCGTACGAAAAATCTTCGAATTTAGCAATATTTTGACGTTTATCATCCCCTTTTCCTTTTTTGATTTAAACAAAATATCATCGAATTAGGCAATATTTTGCCGTTTTTCCACGTTTCTGTGAATTTTCAGTCTTTGGGTATTAATTCATTATATATACGATAAAAATGATGCAAACACATAATTGATTAGATAATAACCTTAAATACTTAATTTTCAATCAACTATTTGTTTCTCGTTAAAATACTGAGTAGGATATTGAAACGGGGAGAAGTCTGTTTTTATTGCATATATCGACGTTTCAGCCGAAATAGAGCGGTTTTCGTGTACATCTTCCATCGGTAATATAAACGGAAAATCAGGAAGATTTTAGTTAATTCTAATGAAAACATATAGGTTTTTATCATTTGTATTGGAAACAACATTGTCATATCTTTTTTCTTGGATCTAAATAATACGAAACCTCGCTCTTATGATTTGAAGTTAAAATCCTCATATATGGTAAAATAGTGACTTTTTCACGTTTTTCAAGTAGTGTGATTTTACGTAAATATATTCGTTTTACCAATATTTCGATACTATTTCATATAGTATCACGATATGTGATTTGGCCTTCAAATCTCAGAATTTCGAATAATATTGCATTTTAAGTAAGTTTTCTTGCATTTGTTTCGTACGAAAAGTCATCGAATTTAGCAGTACTTTGACGTTTATCATCTCTTTTCCTTCATGTGATTTAAACAAAATATCATCGAATTAGGCAATATTTTGCCGTTTTTCCACGTTTTTGTGAATTTTCAGTCTTTAGGTATTAATTCATTAAATATACGATAAAAATGATGCAAACACATAATTGATTGGAAATTATCCTTAAATACTTCATTTTCAATCAACTATTTGTTTATCGTTAAAATACTGAGTAGGATATTGAAAAGGGAGAAGTTCGGTTTTTATTGCATATATCAACGTTTCAGCTGGATTTGAGCGGTTTTACGTTTACATCTTCCATCGGTAATATAAACGGAAAATCTTTAACATTCTAATTAATTCTAATGTTAATTCTAATGAAAACAGGTTGGTTTTATCATTTGTATTGGAAACAACCTTGTCATATGTCTTTTCTTGGATCTAAATAATACGAATCCTCGCTCTATGATTTGAAGTTAAAATCCTCAAATATGGTTAAATAGTGACTTTTTTCACGTTTTTCATGTAGTTTGACATTACGTAAATATATTCATTTTTACCAATATTTCGATACTATTTCATGTAGTATCACGATATGTGATTTGGCCTTGAAATCTCAGAATGTCGCATAATATTGCATTTTAAGCAAGTTTTCTTGTATTTTGTTTCGTACGAAAAATCATCGAATTTAGCAATATTTTGACGTTTATTATCTCCTTTTCCTTCATGTGATTAAAACAAAATATCATCGATTAGGCAGTATTTTGCCGTTTTTCCACGTTTTTGTGAATTTTCAGTTTATGGTATTAATTCATTATATATACGATAAAAATGATGCAAACACATAATTGATTAGATAATAACCTTAAATACTTAATTTTCAATCAACTATTTGTTTCTCGTTAAAATACTGAGTAGGATATTGAAACGGGGAGAAGTTCTGTTTTATTGCATATATCGACGTTTCAGCCGGAATAGAGCGGTTTTCGTGTACATCTTCCATCGGTAATATAAACGGAAAATCAGGAACATTTTAGTTAATTCTAATGAAAACACATTGGTTTTATCATTTGTATTGGAAACAACATTGTCATATGTCTTTTCTTGGATCTAAATAATACGAAACCTCGCTCTATGATTTGAAGTTAAAATCCTCATATATGGTAGAATAGTGACTTTTTTCACGTTTTTCAAGTAGTGTGATTTACGTAAATATATTCGTTTTTACCAATATTCGATATTTCATATAGTATCACGATATGTGATTTGGCCTTCAAATCTCAGAATTTCGCATAATATTGCATTTTAAGTAAGTTTTCTTGCATTTTGTTTCGTACGAAAAATCATCGAATTTAGCAGTACTTTGACGTTTATCATCTTCTTTTCCTTCATGTGATTTAAACAAAATATCATCGAATTAGGCAATATTTTGCCGTTTTTCCACGTTTTTGTGAAATTTCAGTCTTTAGGTATTAATTCATTAAATATACGATAAAAATGATGCAAACACATAATTGATTGGAAATTATCCTTAAATACTTCATTTTCAATCAACTATTTGTTTCTAGTTAAAATACTGAGTAAGATATTGAAAAGGGGAGAAGTTCTGTTTTTATTGCATATATCGACATTTCAGCCGGAATAGAGCGGTTTTCGTGTACATCTTCCATCGGTAATATTAACGGAAAATCAGGAACATTTTAATTAATTCTAATGAAAACACATTGGTTTTATCATTTGTATTGGAAACAACATTGTCATATGTCTTTTCTTGGATCTAAATAATACGAAACCTCGCTCTATGATTTGAAGTTAAAATCCTCATATATGGTTAAATAACGACTTTTTTCACGTTTTTCATGGTTTGACATTACGTAAATATATTCATTTTTACCAATATTTCGATACTATTTCATGTAGTATCACGATATGTGATTTGGCCTTGAAATCTCAGAATGTCGCATAATGTTGCATTTTAAGCAAGTTTTCTTGCATTTTGTTTCGTACGAAAAATCTTCGAATTTAGCAATATTTTGACGTTTATCATCCCCCTTTCCTTTTTTTGATTTAAACAAAATATCATCGAATTAGGCAATATTTTGCCGTTTTTCCACGTTTCTGTGAATTTCAGTCTTTGGGTATTAATTCATTAAATATACGATAAAAATGATGCAAACACAATTTGATTAGATAATAACCTTAAATACTTCATTTTCAATCAACTATTTGTTTCTCGTTAAAATACTGAGTAAGATATTGAAAAGGGGAGAAGTTCTGTTTTTATTGCATATATCGACGTTTCAGCTGGAATAGAGCGGTTTTCGTGTACATCTTCCATCGGTAATATAAACGGAAAATCAGGAACATTTTAGTTAATTCTAATGAAAACACATTGGTTTTTATCATTTGTATTGGAAACAACATTGTCATATGTCTTTTCTTGGATCTAAATAATACGAAACCTCGCTCTATGATTTGCAGTTAAAATCCTCATATATGGTAAAATAGCGACTTTTTTTACGTTTTTCAAGTAGTGTGATTTTACGTAAATATATTCGTTTTTACCAATATTTCGATACTATTTCATGTAGTATAACGATATGTGATTTGGCCTTCAAATCTCAGAATTTCGCATAATATTGCATTTTAAGCAAGTTTTCTTGCATTTTGTTTCGTACGAAAAATCATCGAATTTAGCAATATTTTGACGTTTATCATCTTTTACTTCATGTGATTTAAACAAAATATCATCGAATTAGGCAATATTTTGCCGTTTTTCCACGTTTCTGTGAATTTTCAGTTTATGGGTATTAATTCATTAAATATACGATAAAATGATGCAAACACATAATGATTGGAAATTAACCTTAAATACTTCATTTTCAATCAACTATTTGTTTCTCGTTAAAATACTGAGTAGGATATTGAAAAGGGGAGAAGTTCGGTTTTTATTGCATATATCGACTTTTCAGCCGGTTTAGAGCGGTTTAACGTGTACATCTTCCATCGGTAATTTAAACGGAAAATCAGGAACATTCTAATTATTTCTAATATTAATTCTAATGAAAACAGATTGGTTTTATCATTTGTATTGGAAACAACCTTGTCATATGTCTTTTCTTGGATCAAAATAATACGAAACCTCGTTCTATGATTTGAAGTTAAAATCCTCATATATCGTTAAATAGTGACTTTTTTCTAGTTTTTCATGTAGTTTGACATTACGTAAATATATTAATTTTACCAATATTTCGATACTATTTCATGTAGTATCACGATATGGGATTTGGCCTTGAAATCTCAGAATGTCGCAGAATATTGCATTTTAAGCAAGTTTTCTTGTATTTTGTTTCGTACGAAAAATCATCGAATTTAGCAATATTTTGACGTTTATTATCTCCTTTTCCTTCATGTTATTAAAACAAAATATCATCGAATTAGGCAATATTTGCCGTTTTTCCACGTTTTTGTGAATTTTCAGTTTATGGGTATTAATTCATTATATATACGATAAAAATGATGCAAACGCATAATTGATTAGATAATAACCTTAAATACTTAATTTTCAATCAACTATTTGTTTCTCGTTAAAATACTGAGTAGGATATTGAAACGGGGAGAAGTTCTTTTTATTGCATATATCGACGTTTCAGCCGGAATAGAGCGGTTTTCGTGTACATCTTCCATCGGTAATATAAACGGAAAATCAGGAACATTTTAGTTAATTCTAATGAAAAACACATTGGTTTTATCATTTGTATTGGAAACAACATTGTCATATGTCTTTTCTTGGATCTAAATAATACGAAACCTCGCTCTATGATTTGAAGTTAAAATCCTCATATATGGTAAAATAGTGACTTTTTTCACGTTTTTCAAGTAGTGTGATTTTACGTAAATATATTCGTTTTTACCAATTTCGATACTATTTCATATAGTATCACGATATGTGATTTGGCCTTCAAATCTCAGAATTTCGCATAATATTGCATTTTAAGTAAGTTTCTTGCATTTTGTTTCGTACGAAAAGTCATCGAATTTAGCAGTACTTTGACGTTATCATCTTCTTTTCCTTCATGTGATTTAAACAAAACATCATCGAATTAGGCAATATTTTGCCGTTTTTCCACGTTTTGTGAAATTCAGTCTTTAGGTATTAATTCATTAAATATACGATAAAAATGATGCAAACACATAATTGATTGGAAATTATCCTTAAATACTTCATTTTCAATCAACTATTGTTTCTCGTTAAAATACTGAGTAAGATATTGAAAAGGGGAGAAGTTCTGTTTTTATTGCATATATCGACATTTCAGCCGGAATAGAGCGGTTTCGTGTACATCTTCCATCGGTAATATTAACGGAAAATCAGGAACATTTTAATTAATTCTAATGAAAACACATTGGTTTTTATCATTTGTATTGGAAACAACCTTGTCATATGACTTTTTGGATCTAAATAATACGAAACCTCGCTTATGATTTGAAGTTAAAATCCTCATATATGGTTAAATAACGACTTTTTTCACGTTTTTCATGTAGTTTGACATTACGTAAATATATTCATTTTTACCAATATTTCGAT